>NC_139435.1:68349482-69549482 GCF_905368555.1 Meleagris gallopavo
TGGGAACTGCTAGACAATAATTCCTCTGTCCCATGTTCCTTAGCATTTGCAATAGCAAAAATGTAGTCTACGTCATTGAAGCTATTTACATAGAAACCTTAACTTTGTAGACATTTTAATTAGTTGTACAGCACTTGCCACCTTCTCATATTGACAATGCTGTGACTTATTTATGGAAAAGTTCCTTGGAGGCATTCAAGGCCAGGCTGGATGTGGCTCTGGGCAGCCTGGCTGGTGGTTGGCGACCCTGCACATAGTACGGGGGGGTTGAAACTAGATGATCATTGTGGTCATTTTCAACCCAGGCCATTCTATGATTTGTGATTCTATGAATACGATATTTATAGCCACGCATACAAATACCTGCTTGCTAAATATTTTTATGTATATTCATACATATACTTTTAAGTTCATAGTTGCATATATATCTTTTTTTACATCTAAGGAAATGATGCATCTAGAACTAAGATTTATTACTTTAGCTTTATAAGCACACCCCAACATTTTCTCTAAACTTGAAAAGACCATAGAGCTGGTGATTTGAAGAAATACAAAGCTGAGATGTGAAGTATCACCTTCCCTGTGATGTATGGAGATACCTAATATAAACCTAAGAAAAACAGCTGTAGCACTGGAAATGTCCAGTGGCAGAGTTGTACACAGACAAATGTACCTATCTGGAAATGGAAGAATCTGTGCTGAGCAGCACTCCTGTTTTACAAGACCAATATGGTGTCTGATCAATGCAGACAACTCTGCAGCTTGGCACAGTGTGTAATATTTAGAATTAGAGAGTCATTTAGGTTGGAAAAGACCTTCAAGATCATCAAGTCCCATCATCAATGTGACCCATTGGGCACTGTCAGGAGGCCATGTCCTTTACTGCAATGTCCACACTTCTCTGAGGACTCCATCACTCCCACGGTGTTCCAATGTTTGACCACACCTTCTGCAAAGACATTCTTCCTGACAGTCAGTCTAAACCTTCCCTGGTGCAACTTGAGACCATCTCCTCAAGTCCTATCATTTGTCACTGAGAAGCCTCTGATAGCACAGATAGGCAGCAATCACAAATCCTCTACACAGAGAAAATACCTCTCTTCTTTTCTTATGAGAAAATAAAATTGAAATGGCCACAGTGAAAGTAATTTGATCACTGATAATTGTATAGTGTGTGGTCTGGAAAATCCAGTTTGCAATTTAATTTTTATCTGAGACAAATTACATATAACTAAGTAGTACAAATCCTGAATTGAGAACAATATGAAAGTTCTACTCTGCAAAACAGATTTTGTCTCTGCACATTATTTATTTGGTTATAGCCATTTCTTGATGCATTTTTATAATAAAAGTTAAACTTCTCTCCCTGCCCCCCCCCCAAGAAATTGACAGAGACATTATTTTTTTCAGCATTTTTGCCTCTTCAGTCCCTAGAGGGAAAGTAAATTATGTCATATTCAAAGTGAGACATAAAGTAATTTTATGCATGCAGAAGAGGTAAGCCCTGAACTCCAAACAAAAAAAAAAATGAAAAAGCAGCAGAAGGGTCTGCAGAAGTAGTGAGTATGATATATTCTACTTATCAACAAAAGGACTGAACATGCAGAATTCCTTGGGGATTTAAAGCACTCTGAGAAATTGAGGTAACGGTATGAACAAAGGATAGTCGTATTTCCTCAGTTTCCATATTTATAGATAACATGTGCTGAAAAAAAAAGAAGTGTGTGCTGTTTTACTGCTGAATATGCAGCAAATTCCTGCTTTGCCTCAGAGTAACATTGATGTACGGTGTAACTGGAAACACTGGGTTGCATGTGAGCACTGTGCATTTCTGATGACCCAGGGAGTGCTTTGTGCCCGCACTTCCACACCTCTTCCTGGTGCTCGCTGGACATCCTCAGGCAGGAGGCATTGACTGCTTGGCATTGACCCTCATGGCACAGTGGAAGTCAAGTCGTAGATGCGATATCCCTTAAATTTGCCCTGCGTTGTAGATCCCTTCAGGGAAAGCACTCAGCTCTCATCATCTAAAGGGATACTGTTTCTGTCTTCAGTCCTTGAAGGTGAATCATCTGATCTACTGTCCTTTAGCACTGAACTCTCCATTTTTGATCTTCTGTCATTTTTAATTTATCAGTCAGAGAGCAAATATTCTGAGTGCTCAAATGAAAGTTTGTCAGTGAAGCCTGAGGATTTCCAAGGCCAGGAGAAACATACTGCTGTTCTGCTAAATCACCCATAGAACTCAACTGCATCTGCAGACTTCATTACCTCACATAAGGTAAGGTTTTGCATTATTTCCTTGAGCTAATTCTCTAGGTAGCGTTCTTTGGAGGCCTCCTAAATAAAATCTCAACTACAGAGGTAAGAGCAACCAGAAACTGCTTCACACACCGGCAGTTGTGTTTGTTCTGCACTTTAATACATATTTAATCCATCCACCTACAACTTCTATACAAGTGCATACTTGACCATTTGCTTATTTATTATACTTAGGAGTGAAAAAGGTCTGAAGAGCGTGTGTGTGTATAAGTGTACAAATAAAACATTCAGATGATATTTTGTCAGCAGACACTCAAATCTGAATTGGAGTTAGTTTGTTTTCCAGCTTGTGAGCAAGCAGAGTCCACACAGCCCAGCCACAACATGCAGGTGAAAGAGTATGTCTCTGTGCTCAGTAATGCTCCTCCCAGTAATGGTGTTCAACTGGTCAACCAAAGAAGAAGCCAGAGGGTCAGCTGTCATCTTTTGTTAGCAACCAGAGATAAAACACAAACCAAGGAGTAGCTAATAGAGGTAGGTGGTGCAAAGCAAAACAAGAGAAAGAAGTGCATTCAAAGCATACTGCTTCTTTTTACTCAGCTTCACTCCACCAAATGTAACATAGTGCTTAAATAAGCTATACTTTTTCAACGATAATGCTGTGGGAAAAATTCCCTGAATGATGATTATGTATTAAATAGGAAGCATATATGCAGTATAATTCAGAGCTGAAATGCCATAGAGGAAAGAAATATTTACCTAGAGATACACACTCTAATACTAAGCATAAAAAAATCATAAAGTAGATAAAAAAAGAGAGAGAATTCTATATCTATCTATCTATCTATCTATCTATCTATCTATCTATCTATCTATCTATCTATCTATATTTAAAGATACTGTCATGATTTAAGTTTTCATAAGACCCAAGGGAAGCTCTGGCAAGAAATAGTGGAGGACCTTCAATGGTCCAGTAAGCATGATAATCCTTTGGCTTAGGGGGAAATAAATGAGTCACAGGCTCTTCCATAACTGAAAATCACTTGACCTAAGCCATCTTTTTCATTCTATCTAAAGAACATTTATATCTACTTGAAAAAACTAACTGCACTAAGGAAATCATGAACACTTATAAGGTAAACATATGATAGGGACACCAGTCTGCACAGTCATGAGAAATGGTATCTTACACCCACTAACACGGGTGATGTATTTTTCTTCTTTTTCTAAGAAAAATAGCAATGGCATATGACAATACAAATGATCCATATAAACAGGGCTTTTTCAGAGTCCACTCACCAAGACAGAATATTCAGCTCCAGCTGGTTGACAAGCACTTTGATTGCTGAGCCTGGAACACCAGGAGAATGAGCAACAGAGAATGGAAGAATCATTTGAGTAACCTTCTCTCTGCTGAGATAGCAGGGCCCATGAATCTAGGCAGTGATTAATGAAAAGCTGAACCACTGCACAGGCCTGATCAATCACAGAAAATAGAACAGTCACATCTAAATACAATTCTACGTGCTGAGCTTTTACATTCCCCATACAGTCCCTAATTGCCAACACACTTATTCCTTCATTTGCAGTAAACGTTCCTATGTGAAAATGCTCCAAACCCTCTCAGTCTAGCAGAAGATGCTGAATGAGGTCTTCACAGATCTTAGCTGTTTTTATAAATGTTGCTTAACTTTGTTTGCAAATGTCATTTAAGTTTTGGGTACAGAAGGAATGCCTGCATAATACCCTTTGGCAGGTTAAGATGGCCAGGGACAGCACAAACCATAGTGGGAAAAGATAGAGCCTTGCTTCTTAGGAGTAGCTGCCTTTGAGAACAAGAGAGAAATAAATATGCCATGGTGTGTTAAAGGAGGACAAAAGAGATAGCTTACTCCATTCCTTTTGACACCAGACTAAACTGGAGATGAAGGGGGAAAAAATATATGCTTCACATGGTGCTTTTATCTGATCCTGGGACAAACAGCTATTTGGTGTCAAAGAAGTTATTGCAGACACATTATTACAAAGATAATTCTTAAGATATTTTGACAATAGCAGAAACAGAGACATAAGAATCACAACTGGCAAGATATCCACAAACAATGAAGTGGGATGTCCATCAGGAAAATTGGGTTGGCTCTGTTGGAATGTGAAGTCCAGATTTGCTATTGCAGAGCAACAAAATATAACTGCCATGGGAAGCAGAGCAAAGTGCATGACAGTGGAACATTTTTCATTAATACCTGTTCAAATGCAAAACTACTTTTCACTTGAACGTGTCTGTAGTGCCTTTGTGTTTGCTTTCTGCAGACTTTTGAGCTCTCAAACCATTTTATCATGAACAAACACAAGTGAACAAGCTTCATTTCTCACATATTTGAAAGGCTTATTAGACGTGAAAAGTTACTGTTCATATCTTGTTGGATATAGCTAAAATAATCTAATCAGAGTAAAAAAAAAAAACTACCTAAGTGATACATTACTTTGGTTCTAGAAACTGACTATGACAAAGCAACACTAAAGCTATCTGTACATGGAGAAACCTTCCACTGCAATGTATGCAAAATTTTGAAAAGCAGAAATGAGAATTCTGTGAGTTATTTGTGGGCAATTAAGAAGCTAATAGAAAGACAAAACTGTTAAACAATGATTTCATTTAGCTGCTTTCAATGTATTACTGGGAAAAACAAGAGCCATTTCAATTTAGCAATGGAACAGAAAGAGAATACATTATTAAGTTCTATGCATTCAGACATATCTCACTTTCTTGTCCTCTTTCTGTGTTTTCATTAGCAGCATCATTTAGATTTTAGGGACAAAATTTCATATACTGACATCTCAGCTGCTGCTGCAATTTCCTTTTTTTCTTTTTTCTTTTTTCTTTTTTCTTTTTTTTCTCTTTGTTTTAAAATTTTTTTTGTCTGCTACATCCATCTGCCAGGAGCAACACCCTACTCTGTGAGCTGAAATGACAGGTATAAGCAATCCCAAAGTTCTAAGACAGAACATATTCAGTAAACAACCCCAAAACTAATTTTCAGTCTTAAAAAAAGTCCTTTCTCAGAACACTACAAATATTGGATTTTTATTGACAACCTTGTTTATTTACAGAATCAGAGAATTGCAGAGGCTGGAAGGGACCTCAAAGAGATCATTGAGTCCAACCCCCTGCCAAAGCAGGTGCCCTACAATAGGTGGCACAGGTAGGCGTCCTCCTTAGAAGGAGAGTTCATGACCTTTCTGGACAGCCTGTTCCAGTGCTCCATCATTCTTATCATAAAAAAGTTCTTCCACATGTTATTACAGAATTTGCTACGTAAAAGTTTTAGGCCATTACTCCTCACCCCTGTGGCTACACACCACCAAGATTCACTCAAATCCAGAAGATTTTGCAATGATGCTCTGGAGCCCAACCATTCTGACAGTTATTAATGTATAAACAACAGCGAAGCACTTCATTGTCAAAGTTTGGAGCATGATAGTAATAAGAAATAAGGAATCAATATAACTAATATGATCTGAATAATAGTTCTGCCACCCTGAACCATACATTCCACATCCTTTACAGTCTCATAAAGCACAACTGTTAGCTCAGCTCAATTCTTCTAGACAAATGCTATTGGAAATGTATAAACCAGCTCAGGTTTATTATCAGGCACATACACGTGTTCAGAACAAGATTAGCTGTTGCCTTTGTTATGTAAAAAGTCCAGCAATCTCCTTTCTGCTAACAACCAAACTAAAACATGCACACAGGGAAGCATTTTGCAGCCCGTGAAAAGGATACTTTGTAAGAAGAATGAGGATATATTACAGGAAACCTGAAGGAGGCAGAACAGAGACATTTGGAATCAGAAGGCACTAACAGGAGATACATTAAAAAGAGAGGATGGTGGGGGTAGGGGTGGGAAAAGTAATTTAAACCTCTTTGGCGTTTACCAGTCCCAGGGCTCTGCATCATTTTATCAATACTGTACCAAGCGTGTTGTGCACTTTTCATATTTAATCTTTTTTTATAACTATAAGGCAACTGTTCTTAGCTTTCATCTCTCTTGTAACACATACATGATAAATGGATGGTAGGGAAATGCTTTATAAGGGAGCTTGATCGTTTAGCACCTTTTACAGTGCCATACAATAAATAGAAGGCACAGGCTTCTGTTTCACTGAGGCTTTGAGGAAAACGAGGAAAAGAAGCGTTTCCTGCCATCCTTCCTTCTGTTTTTCAAAGAGCCACGCCAAGCATCAACCCCAGAAAGCAATCTAATTCAAAAAGGCCAGACTTTGACGTCCCTGATTAACAGTGCAGCCATTTGGAGGAGATGTGACAGCTAGATGACTGGAGCTATCCTTTCAGAGAAACAAATAGTTCATTTACAAATTACACTTCATTAGTCTGGAGAAGATTAATCCAATTGCAGATGGCAAAATGTAACTAAAGCTGCATAATTTCAGTTGAAGTACCAGTAAAACTTAATTTCCCCTAAAATTACAAGTTTAGAGATGAATGCCTCCCTCCACCCCTCCAACTGCAAAAAGCAGTAAGTTATTATAGTTTAGAATCTGAACTCAAATTTAATGGGACTGGGAGACAAAGTGAAGATGTTCCAGAAACAAATGTATTTAACTGTATTATTCATACTTCTAAATGCATCCATTATGTTTCTAAGTCTGTGTATGTGAAAGAACATTACTGCTAATGTTGATGCCTCCTAACATCAGAGTAAATCTATCAAGATTCATCATAGAGAAATTAGGAATGCAGAGATGCTTCTGCATGGAAATGACCAAGCATATTTTTAACCCAACAACTCTTGGTAAAAACATCCTGTGCTCATAGAATAAGAAGCTCTTGTAGGAAATGGGGGATTTCAGACAAGAGGTTTTAAGAAATGATTTTTCAAGTCCATTACTCACTTGTCAGACAAGTCCAACGGATACAGAGAAAGTTATTAGAATGTATCAGGTACCTTACCTTACTAATTTCCACCTAGCAGTTGTTTAATAATCAACACAGAGTATAATAGTTTCAATAAGGGACAAAAATTCTTCCTACAAAACTACAGTTGTTACCTGGTCAGTGAAAGTACTGAAGGAGAGCACTGAAATGGGGACTTTTAATTAAAAAAAAAAACAAAAAACAAAAAATTAAAACAAATAAACAAACAACAACAACAACAACAAAAATCCCAAAATAGGCTATTCTAGATTTTATTTATTTATTCTTTTTTTTTTTTTAATCATGAGAAGCTTGAGACACTCTGGTTTCACTACAATTTCAAGAAGGATATTTACTTATTCTGGAGTTTATCTTAAAGTATCAACAACATCTAGGTCTTTGGTCTTCATGCTGATGCTCCCAACTAAATGCAGTTTAGGAAAAATAAAAGTACACAGGAGTTAGCATGTGAGGATACTGACAGCATGTGACACCATGATAACTCATGGCATGACAAATTATTAATACTGCTTCTCCATCTCTGAAGACATAATAAAATGAAGCAGTAAATGATACATTGTTGACATAAGAATAATACTCTTTTTCTGTTTTTTTCTGGTCAGCTCATTTATCATTTTTTGATCAAATGATATGAACCTTCTGTTATGATGGATCATTAAAATCTTCCACGTCAAGGAGGCAAAAAACAAAGCAATGGGCAATGAACAGTAAGTGCAGAGAGGCTAATTATAATCACTGTGAGATACTGTGTTGATTCTTGCCGACATTTTTGTTGGCCAAGTGGTAAGCTCTGAATTCCTGAAGCAAACTAAGAGTGGCATGTATGCTTGATGAGCACATCCTATTCATTTTTAATGGCACTGTCATGGAAAAAGAGGAAAGCAATAGAACAGACAGATGTTTAGCATTTAGATGAAAAAAAAAAAAAACAACAACCCCACAACACAATAATCTTCAATAGGGAGGGTTGATTCATTATGTCAATTCCTCAGGGCCCTGTAGAACGGATTTGGCAAGACTTCCTGACGTGACAGAGCTTGTTGAGTCAGAGATCAGCTGATTTGTGTTGTGACAGTTTTCTACAGGCCAGTTCTAGAGAACTAAATTATTTCTGTTCAGCAAAAAAAGACAAGATAATGGAAGGATCAGAGAACAATGCAGGCATGAAGGCCATAAGGGAAACCAGTAAACAAATGACAGCGTTAGTAACCAGGTTTCACATCAGACATTTCTAACTTAAAGTTGAAATACGTTTCCCTTTCATAGCCTCTGCAGTATTTTTTCAAGAAATCTCATTAAACTATTATTATTCATAGTTACTGCAAATACTGAATAAATCTGGAAAATCTATTTCTATATGATGAGTAAACACTATTTTGATTCATTGTCTTTGTTACGGAGAAACATCTTGGGTTACAGGAGCTAGAAGTACAGCTTTCAATTAGAATTAGTCTGGTGACAAAGAAACCAAAGAAACAGATACTCTAAAAACTACTAAAACTAAATATTTTTTAAGCTAAAAGGAAAACTATGAAAAGAAGTAATTGGCAAGAAAGTGATTTAGAGGACAATGTGATTTAGTGTGATGTAATCTGCTCAGCATCTACTAAAAAAAACCCCAAACAAACCAAACCAGTAATCAACTCAATTCAACCATAACCAAACCAATCAACCAACCCAATTCAACTGAATCAACAAACGAACCATAAAAACCACTATCAACAAAAAACCTCCAAACCCCAAAAGCCCACACCACAATGGGCTGGTAGGATCTGGTCTGGTTTGTGTATATTGCTCAAAACATTCAGGGAAAGACATGGAAAAATATAATGTAACCTCCTTCAGTATGTAGTTTGTAGAAAGGCAGACAGAGCAATTCAGCAGGAAAGATATGCTTGTGAACTTAAGGGAGGATGTCAAACAAAGTATATATCTTTAACTATTCACCTTATTAGAAAATCTTTCAGTTTCTTCTCAAAAATAATCTCACTGATTTTTCTCTACATTACATCCCACAGTTTGAGTAATTCATATTGAACATAAAAAAAAACATTTAGCCACTTATGCTATTACTAAATTTTTCCCATAGTGAGAAAATGATTATGCAAAGCTCATCTAGGTATCATGAAGTACTTGGGTTCAAGTATCTGAGGTTCTTGCAAGTGGCAGATGAGAAGTTACAAGGCATCTGAGTTCAAGAATTAGAGAATAGACATATTTTAAGGAGCTAATGTTTAACAACACCATTTTCAGCTATGCTATTGAGATTAAAGTTATAGTTAATATATGAATGAAAATTAAATCTTAAAAACCTAAAATTATGCAAAACAGGTAACAAAGACTGATCAATGCAAATGCAGTACAAATTACAATAATAGTAAAACCAGTAATAATAGAAAATTTAGTTTGCAACTTCAAATGCTTTCAACTTAAGGGCTTTTAACACCAGCCAGCCTAAATGCACTATGTAACATAAGGAAATACGACTTGTTCCAGGTGAATAAAAGCAGCACAGTTTCACTGGCTTACATGAAACAGCACATCATGTAAGGGAAGAACTTTTGCATGAAATTCAGGAAATAATGAAGTGAAAAACCTTGAAGGGAGCTCAACTTTATACACCTAAACACACAGGTCAAGAGTCAGTTTCTTCTAAGGGTACCTTCCCAGGAAACATCTGTTAACCCATGCAGCGCTCTACTCATGCAGAACCATTACAACAAGCCAAGCATAACAGGTAAAAGTGAGGACACATTAAGACATTCTGGGTTATGCACTTAATTTGCTGAGGGAGAAGATTATCTGTCAGTGCCTGATCTGGATAAACACCCTTCACATAGGAAGGTAACCTTCTCCTGAGGGAATAGGAGGGAATGTTCATTTCCTAATAACAGCAATGATCACAGTCATTTTATTCCTAGAACTACTGCCTTGCTTGTGGTGATAGATCACTCAGTTTCTCATATTACAATGCATTCAAGAGTCACATTTTCATCCAAGTATCATATTTCACAGCTGAAATACTGAAGAACTGATATTTTCCCTGCAGAGAAGCCTATAATACTTTGTAGAAGGCTTGACTTTCAGAGCTTTTGTTCAAGTTACTGAAAATAACTTGAAGAAAGACTTGTCCCACGATACAGGAGGAATCTTTGACAAAAGCCAAAAATTGAGGTTAGGTGAAGATTAAACAACATGCAGCAAAAAAACTTGCATACACTACACTTCGCAAGACTTTCATAAATAGTAATAAAAATATGTTATTTTGCATCTGCATACATTTTCTCTGTCTGAGGCATTTCAGTTTCAACTGAAATGAAAGTCAACAAAATGTATGTGGAATTTACTGACTTTGAATTAATCTTGTAATACCTGTTGTTTTCTTTTGATGAAGGCGGATCCTCAAATTCTGTGTACTGTATGGTGCTCTAGATTGAACTTTGAGTAGTAAGGAATGAGTCAGAATAACACAGCATAAAGGCACTTTGTGGGAGAGGAAAAGGTTACATCTCATCCAAAGTGAAGTTTTTAGAGCAATTTGAATGATGAGCAAATCAAGGCACCACTAACTCTCTCACTCCAAACATCTCCATTTTCACAGTCACATAATACACACTCTGTGACACTAGAATGGAGCTAACAAAGAATGAGAAGGGCTACAATAGTAAAAATTTTATATTCCTATCTATATTCCTTAACTCCAGTCCTACAGAGTGACCTTTATTAAACTTAGCAAAAAGTGCAGCTTTTCTAAGGATTTGGCATTAAAAATCAGATGGTGCATCCTTTACTATAAAAATTACACAAACCTCTACTTTGATTTAGTAGAAAGTGGCTGTCATTTTCTGTTTTTTTTGTTTTGTTTTTGTATTCTTCTTATCTTATCACTAGTGCATGAAAATTCCTGACCTGTAGAAAATTGAAAAAAGGAAGGCAGCTGTTTTCTGTTGCTGCTGATATTCCCTGTCAATAGGAAGCAAGGGGCATTCACTTCAACACTTCAAAGTTTTTACTTGTTATACAGCTGGTGGCTAAGAGCTGAAGAAAAGCACTCCCAAATGTAGGTCACTGTACCATGAGAAAGGGAAATAGATCCATTTTCTAGCTGTGGTGCACACTGTATGATCATGGATAAATATAACAGTTTGTGTTTCCATTTTTTTTCTCTTGTGTTAGGAGTCTTCATGTATGCCATGTGGATACTATGCAGTTTATTTTACATTTGACAAATCTAGAGGAAGTTCTTAAACTGAAAGTTTCATGACGTGCATTGATATGAATTCGTTCTCAACAATATAGTAAACCTGCAACAGCAAACACAGTGGCTTCACTACAGAGCATTTTCTGGTGCACAGCTCACTGTCAGAGATGTAAAATGGAATAAATAAAGGAAATGCTGCCACTTCTCCAAAAATGGTCATCGCTGGAAAGAAACTCTGTCCTCAGAGGTGTTTTCAGCTCAGTGGTGGCAGCTAACAGATAACTGCTGCAGACCTCAGGCTAGCAAATAGGCAGCCTCTATGTCTATATAGTGATGAAAAACCATGCAGGAAAACAATGCATCACAAAATACATCAGGCCAGCAGGGAGATTCTTATCCATTATTTGCCTAAAATGTGCTCCAAGAGGACCTGTTTCATGATTTTTGCAGGGACCACAGTAAAAACACATTATTCACTTACTCTTTGGCACATCTGATAACTCTCAGAGAGCTAACATGTTTAGATGACACAACTAATATATTAGGAAAAAGAAAGGCAAGTCTGTCATTACAATTGAAAAAATGGCAGCAAATTTCAAGCTAAGAATAGGCGAAAAAGAATGGGCCTAAGTTGAATCTAATTAATTTAATTAGTTGAACAAATAGAAAGAAAAGGTAATTAGCACCACTCCACTAGTAACATGCTTGACACAGAGCAATTAGCCTTTCTGAGAAATATTGTGGAGCACTGCAGTTATACAGCTCTGCAGCTTTTAAACTGCGCAGTGGAGTTGGGGGTGCAGAACATACATGGTTTCTAAAGAGGACACAAACGAAATGGAGGGAGAGACTGTACTGGAAGTGGAAAGATGCATTTGTTCTTCAAAGATGCTTCTAAAACATATAAAGTATGACCTGAACAAAGGTCCAGAGATCTGCTTCTATACGTATTGGAATCTGGCTCTCTAATCAGTTTTCTAACACTGGCATTTTGCTGTAGCAAAAGCCCCTCTTTCTTTTTTTTTTTTTATTTCCCCCAGAACAGAACAGTGCTTTGATCGCATTGTTAATGCCTTCTGTGACTTCTACAAAATCAGGGTAGCAATAATACTGCCAAATTCTCCTCAGACCAACTTTCAATAGAAAAACAGCCTTAAATAAAAATTGAGTGCAGGCCAAGCAACAGAGGAGAGAAATGCCAATCTGTAAATATAGTGTCTCTTTTTCTCAGATGTTCAGAGCATTCTCTGGCATTGGGGCCTATTTATAAGTGTAAAGCTTAAGACTGAATAGATATTGGTTTACTGTTATGAGAGAATGCTACATTGCTTCCATTTATTATGCCTTTGAGTCTCATAATGAATTTTTACCTGTATTAAATCCTTGTGCTTTTGTAATGAAATACATGCACTTGTGCCCTAATGAGCACTCAAACATAATTTATAATCAAACATTATGAATCTGCAATTGCTATGTTCCCCATTGCCACAAAGAACTGCTCCCAGTCTACGACACAAGTTTATTTCTGGTGGATCAGTCTGAGTGGTGGCCCACTGAGTAAATCTTCCTCTAAAAAAGATTTACCAGACCTCTTTTCAGATGGAAACAAAGCTAGGCCCAAATCATCTCTCTTACCTGGGGGAGTCCCGGGAGCTCATTCCCATTCTCATATTCACTTACACAGCTGTGGCAAGTCATGGATGCCTACTGCATTTGAATGGAAACAGAAAAGGTGTTCTGTCACCTTCGTGGGGTGATATGCCACCACTAACGCACAAATTACCACAGTTATTCTGTGAGCAACCCCACTGAAATAAATGTTTCAGCTAGATCAGAGTAAAGACAGCTGAAGCTAGGCCTCTATGTGGTGCCAAATATAGCTTTATGTTATGAAAAAGAAATGCAAAGGATATTGCCTGGAGCTGAAGTACATGTAGTTAGCTGGCTCATCTTCCCTAGAGCCCAGCTGAAGTTCGAGTGTTTGTTTTTAAATAAGATCCTTATATTACAACGAAGAGGACTGAAGCCCTGAATGCAGATGAATGTTGACACCAGATGAAGGACAAAAGAAATAATGATTGTATGATGGTTCTAAATGGTCTCTGCAATAATTAATTTTGTTTATGAGATAACCCATGTAGGTATTCCACTGTGTGGCACTGACAGCAAGGAAGAGCTTCTCATTGATTTCAGCAGTACCGTGATTCACAACAACAGAGGGGAAATTGCTTATAGCTACAGTTTCCCCATTTGTAACAGTGCAAATTAAGTGCACTGAAAAAAGAAGTGCAAAAATGGAACTTCAAACAGCACAACTGCTGAATTAGGCAGACGTGTCACAAAGTGTGGATGGCTAAGGATAATCAAGTATCTCTTCACTGAAGATCACCATACCTAATTATCTAAATTTATACCACATATTTTATCTATTATCACAAAACATGTCTTTCTCAAAAAGATTTAAGATCTCTAAGTTATTTTTTTCCTTTTTCTGCATAAAAACTTCAGATAGATAATGCTTTTGGTTTTCTGAATGCCATACATTCCCTCGAATTTGTTTTATCCCAAGCTAAGTTTCTTTATGCCATATATTCAAAATTCCTTCAGTATTAGCTCCACTGACAGAAATCAAAACCCCTCATAAATTACAATGTACACAGCTGTGGAATACTACAGAAAGAAATCCTGTGAAGTAGAAAAAGCCAGTTAACGAAGTTATACAAGTATGTATGAATGAATAAGGACTCTTAGAGATAACTGGTCAGATTCTTATGTAATTATTTTATGTATGTGGAAAGAATACATCTTTGTGAAATAAAAGAGGACTTAATACCTTTGCGAATTGCTGTGTTCTCTCTTTTTTCTTCTTGTGTACATAACAACATATAGTGAATATATAACCAATGGGTATTTTCAAATAGTATCAGTGAATCTAAATGCTTCAAGCAGTGACAGGAACATATTTGTTCCAAAGAGTGAATCCAAAATGACACAGCTAATAAGCATGTCCTTGAAGGACTTGGGCTGCATTTATGCATATGTAATTCAGTTACAACAGATTCATTAAGGAAAGGCTGAGATGTCCATATTACCTGAAGCCTATTTAAAGAGAACATCTGTTCTGCTAAATGAGGAGCATATTTGAACTGAAAATGAGCAAGAGATCTTTCCCTTTGCACACAGAAGGAGGAGAAGGAGGAAGGATTTAAGACAAAACTAAGTACCAATATCTGCTACACGATCTTTTGTAAGAGAACGATACGGAAAACCACGTTTTCTGAATTGCACAGACTATGTCATGTATTTGTAAGTATGTATAATCATTACACAACTCATATCTACAGAAGGAAAACCTAGTACTTTTCTCATGCTGTCCACTTCCAATGCCTTCTGAGACCTCTTGATGATCCATACCTGCTCATTTGTTTGATGGTGCAATTACTTTAGCATTCTTTCACTTATTTATGTCAACAATGTGGATTATACATCATTGGGAAGAAAAGACAAAGCTTTCAACCAGACATTGTGCAGCTTTCTACGGTATTACTGAGAAGGATCTCCCCAAACTTCTGGTGCCTAATTTGCAGTAAAAAGCAATTGTAGAACAATTTTACCTCTGCTTAACTCTCCTTCTGAGGCCAATAGCTTAAGTCCACACAGTTATAGCATAAACATACTTGCCAAATATACTTCCCTATATGGAATGGTTTAATACTGACCACTAGCAATATATACGTGCAGTAAGATCTGATCAGAAAAGTCCAGGCTGGAGAGAGTATCTCTGTGGCTCTTTGGATCAAGTTAATTACTCACAGAATCACAGAATCACAGAATCACAGAATGGCAAGGGTTGGAACGGACCTCAAGGATCATGAATCTCCAACCCCCCTGCCATAGGCAGGGCCGCCAACCTCCCCATTTAATACTGGACCAGGCTGCCCAGGGCCCCATCCAACCTGGCCTTGAACACCTCCAGGTACGGGGCATCCACAACCTCTCTGAGCAGCCTATTCCAGCACCTCATCACTCTCTCTGTAAAGAATTTCCCCCTGACATCCAACCTAAATCTTCCCTCCCACAACTTAAAACCATTTTCCCCTGTCCCTTTCAAAGAGTTGATTCCCCTCCTGTTTGTAGGCTCTCTTTAGTTATTGAAAGGCTGCAATGAAGTCACTCCACAGCCTTCTTTTCTCCAGGCTGAACAAGACCAGCTCCCTCAGCCTGTCTTCATAGGGCAGGTGCTGCAGTCCCCTGATCATCTTCATGGAAGCACGTGCAGTGCAGTACTCATGCAGTACTCCTAAGCATGGCTTTCTTATATTAATCCAGAATTAACTAGTACGCAGTTTATGGTGGGAGTGGTTATGCTCTGATTTTGCATTTTGTGCTACATTTTTAGAGTAAAGAACAAACAAAGCAACCTATATCTTTCAGTATTACACACTGCTGAAATTTTCAGCCTCTTCCCTTCCACACACACAGCCAGCAAATTGCCTAGGGAGGGCTAACCTTGAGAAAAACTCATGTTATACCTTGTCCATTGCAATTCATTTCATAAAGTTGAGGCAGGTGTAAGATATCCCACTGCTTTCCTCTTCAGCTCTAATGAGACTGCGGATGAATCTCTCTCGCTTTCCTGCCTATAATCATTGATATCATGATATGTACCAGAGTTCAGATTTTTAATTAAAAATAAAGTCCTGAGAAGCAGGACAAGCACTCTCTGTATGTGAAAAATTATTGCTTGATTATAAGGTTTTAATCATGTTGAGTCTACCTGAAACATGACAAGGAAACGCAACAATGCCAGCACACATACTTCGTATTTCTTCCTCATTAAAATTATAAACACTATACAAATTAAGCATGAGATATAGGTTTAACAGTGCAAGGGATAAAAATAATTGCAAGCTGGCAGCAGCTCATCACGAGGAGCCTGAGTACCTGCTGTTACATGTTCAAGATTTCCCTAAACACCATCTCCCATTCATTAGGCACTTAGACCTATATGTGAAAGTAAACAGTGTGCAAGGATAGTGTATCCATCTTACAGGTAAAGTGGAATAAATAAATGAACTATTTGGTCATTATACTTGAAATAAAGAACAAAAAAATATATATATTTCAAAAAGGATGTGAATTAAGTTTATGAATTCAATCCAAAATGAAGGCCATGCAAAATCATGCTTTGCCTATTTTATTTTATGATTCATCATGCATTAAATATAAGGACACTGTCCTAAAAATAAATGATGTATAATGTACGATGAATTGAAAAGTGAAATCTGTATTTACTGGCCATCAGCCACTATCGTGTGTCTGGTAAATAAGATAAACCCACAAATAAAGTATCCAAATATGCAGTCCTTTCTTCTTATCAGATTAACTGCTCATCGTTCTCCAGCAGCTCCGAATACATATTGCAAAGAGACAACTGTGTTTTCATGACTGCTAGTCCACCTCATTACTCACTGCTAAACTCAATTAGAGAAGACAAACTTAATGCATTCTAAACATTATTTAGCAATGAATTTTAAATAAAAAAAGATAATACGTATAGAAGTGCACTGATTGTTATTAGAAGAAGTTGCTGTGATTTTGTCAGATTTCTTGACTCTTGACCAATTTGGTTCCCTTCTTTGCTCTCACCCCAGTAACTTAAATTCTAAAATTCGAGTACGAAAAGCAATAAAGTCTTCATCTTAATTGACAACTTAGAACAAAACTGAGACTCCCAATTATTTTTGAGCAATCTTACCTTTTTTTTTTTTAATTTATTTTACTATTGTTTTATTTTCTAAAGGCTATCTTCCCATTTGAAAATACTTATTTCTTTACTTTTACTTATTTATTACTCCTGAAGAACAGGGAGACAACATCACTGTTCTGTTAAAACAGAGGAAAAGATCCCAGAGGAAAAGCTAACTGCATTAATTGAAATTGGTCTCCCCTTCTAACTTGCTACTTCTTTGTCTGTGGAGATTATTGATCAGGAACCTCAGAACAGTACCATTTAATCATTTTTTACTCTCAAGATATAGACATTATAAAAATTATTATACTATTATGCATACAACTGCAAGGGTAAAAAACAATGGAAAACTGCAAAAAATATATATATATCTATTGTTTCATGGATTGAAAAGCACAGCAGACTTTTGTTAAGAAAGCTGCAAAATGCATAAGTATACACAGAGAAAATATTTCCATCAGGCACATGGAGATGAATGCCTCAGCCCCTTGCTAAGCAGGCAACTGAACATTCCTCATTTGGGAAGCTCTCCCTGTATTCTCAGCTGAGATTCTGATCACTCTGCAGTTCCCCTCTTGAAAGACCATTTTTGCCTGTTATCTGCATTGTATTCTTCTGAAGTTCACTCACTTTCCAACTGGCATCTCACGCCTCCAACATAACTCCTACATCAAAAAGCTCTTAGCACTAGCCTCACCAATTGCCATGGTCTCACCCTTTTGCAAAAAGCAAAGCATTTTCACCCCTGCTCAGTAACTCCTTTCCTCTCTTTATCCTGTGTTACTGATGCTCAAAGGAGTTTTAAATGTAAGGACTTCAAAATGCCATGAGAGAGAAAGGAAAACTTCTGTAGAAGCAGTCTTCTGAAGTATATGTTCTTTGTTTCAAGTCAAGCATTTAGAAAGACACAGAAGTGGTTTTTGGAAGACTGCACTGGTATAAAAAAATAATAACAAAGGAAAAACCTTGGCATTAGTTGATGCTGTATTAGCAGTGCTCTGAAAGAGTGAATCCAGAGGAAGCATGGAAAACAAAACTGAAGCGAAAAGCAAGCTAGCAGCCATTTACGTATACGAACTCAGAGGTTTACTCAGAATCACAGGAAAATTATAAAGCTTTTAAAAACATTCTGATTGCAGTATGCATCTTGGAATTGCCAGGACCAGATTTTAGCGTATTTGAATTCTAAGTAATACATTAATCTTGACTTATCAAACATTTCAGTGAAGGTGGTCCCACATGAGGGAAGGAACTGGACTCGATGGTCCCTGTGGATCTCTTCCACCTTGGGATATTCTATTATTCAGTAATTCCAAGATACTTCAAACTAAACAATGGCAGAATAGGACCCCAAGTTACAAAAACAGGTTTTAAGTCCTCATCTTGACAATATTTCAGAGGAGAAGAAATTGTAATGAAGGATTGATAGATAATAGAGGAAATTATTCATTTAGAAATAGTGATATAAATAAAAAAGCTGGCTAAGTTAATTTAATTCTGAATGCCAACAAAGTCTCAGCTCTGTCTCTTTACCATTCAACAGACCATAAAGAAGCAGCACTTGGGGGGGAGGTTATGCTACACAGTCTGCACAATCAGAGGTTAAGGCAGCAGCACATGCCTTCTGCAGCCTGCAGTGCAGTGTGCTCCTGGGCCACTGGAGACAGCAGTGTAGATGACAGACCATGCATCACAACCATGCCCCTTAACTCTGGAGGCTTCAGCCTGACTCAGACCTATTTACACACAGATTTCAGTGCTATATTTTGTCATGAATTCAAATCTTTGCCTACTACATTTTGTTAGAAAACATACTGGCAATCAAGACTCCTTTATGTCAGACCTCTTCTGTTCCTTTATAAAGGGTCTGTGCAAAGGATGTAAATGGACCAAACCAATTGCACATACATACCTTGAAAGATAAATAAAAAACAATTTTTTTTTCTTTCTGTGAAACTAAGGTGTATATTGCAGTATTAATCATACAGTTTATAAAGTGCAGTCCAGTTTCAGAAACTGAAACTGGGAAGAGGATGAAACACAAGTTACATAGGATATAATTCTTCCTTCAAAAGCTTTACAACTATATATGAACAGGAAAAGAACAAACATGGCTACACAAAGAGCCATTAAGATATTTTAGAAAACTGCTGTGAAGAGCTCAGGTTTGTAGAAATTCCACTCTGAGTTTGTAAAATAAAACAGCAGAAAGGAAGGTTGGTCCCACCTCTTTTATAAACTGAAAGACAAAATATAACCCCGTATTAGACCTGATTGGTGGTTGAGAAAGGTATAAGAAAAACTTTGTAAAATTCCATGCAATATTTGTAAAATCTTTCCAAAAGCCTTCCGGATATGCACTGTATATTTATACCTTCTATATGTGAATTGCTTTGGAAATTTAGAATTTTGTGTATTTTGGTCTATTTATTCTTGCAATTATAACTGTTTTTTTTCCCATCATCTCTGCTTTTCTCACAACTGTTGTCAGTGCTAGTTAAGCTTTTCTATGTAGAAAAACTCAGCAGTGCTACCTAAACTTAGACTTTTCCTCTCTGATAAATGAGCTCAGTGCTGATTATTTTACATGTATTCTATTATTCTCTCCTAGGAACCATAAATCAACAAAAGCAGTTATTTTCTCTGGGCGCTGTTCTTTGAGCAATGAGAAAGAAATCTTCAGTAATACCTTTATTTTTTATAGAGATAAGTGAAATTAATTTTGAAATTTGGAGATCTGCACAGGAAGTTATCTCAATACAGACATCACTAAAAGCACTAAGAAAAATAGCACTTACTTAGCAGAAAGTGATGTAGACTTGCAGGACGAGAATTATGACAAGCAAGCAAGAGTTTACTGACAAATAGCTTTACACAATGCATTTCATGAGGAACTTTAAATAAAGCACAATATAAGGTTCATAGAACAAAAATGATATTACAAATTTCACTTTTGAATCAATGAGGACCTGAATATACTTTCAAAGAAATTTATTAAGGCATTTCATATACTCCCAATTTCAACATGGATTTCATCTTTTTCTTTCATTGAACACTGAACATTGAACACATTGAACAAAGAGAACTCAAACTGTCTACAATAAGCTCTCTGATGCTGTCTCTGTTTAAAAAAATCTGAACACGACTTCAGTTTTAACTTTGACATATAACTAACTGTGTGGTATATGGTATGTTCCAACTGATTTTAATTGCTTTCTTATTTTTAAGTTTTCTTGCACTAGAACTGGTAAATGACTATATTATTTATTACTGCATGTATATATTTAATCAACATAATAAGTCTTCTAAACAAATGATTTCACGGTGCGGTGTTGCTTCACATCAATTTGACACTGTGATTGGAAATACGAATGAGCTGGGTAGCTCTACATTTAAAAACATGCTTCTTTTGCAGCATCTGAACATCAGCGCTATGTAAGCCAGAAAATAAGCAGTGAGGAGCTGGGCTTTCAGTCACCACAAGGATAAGAACAACACAGAGACAGTGCCCGCAAGTTTACCATTTTATGGATCACTCAAGTTAGTTAATATACTATGTGTTTCATGTTACTGATGGGAGGTCATTCATCATGGCACTTACTCCATTTCCAAAATATTTTTAACATTTCCAAATGATCAGTGAAAAGTAAGTTGGCCATGTCCCTTTCATAGCCAATGCTCTTCCCTAGAAGATGTAGGATCAAGACAGAGCTGAGGCAAGCAATAAAAATCAGCAAGGATTGTCACAAAGTCTAGAAAACAGAACTATCAAAAATGCCTCAAAGAACACTAGAAGGGATAAAAGTAATTAAAGTTTCTTGCTGTAGAATCATAACATAGTACCTCCTACTGAGAGGTTAGTTCTACATGTATTTAATCTCTCTGTGTCTGTCCTATATTGCTGCACAGAAAGATAACAAACTTATATTATCAAGGACTGCATGTTTTAGGATGTAAGATATCCTATTTATTCTGCAGCAGCTACCAAATAAACCAATTAAACTGGATTCATTTAGTAGGAAAGACAGTTGTCAGGGAATGTAGTTCTTTTGGATTGGAATTATTGTGATTAGGTGGACTTTTATACCTGCCTCTGTAGGTTCTGTAGGCATACAGCGGAGAAAATGTTTGATTTTTGAAAGTTATGTAACCTCATCTACTAAAAACTCTAGTTTAACTTGTTAGAACATAATAGCTAGGGCATAATATATGATTTTTTTTAACTAACAGGTACAAAACAAATGGTGTGTCTGTTTCCAGAACATTCAGTTATCTATGGCAGCCTTCCCACTAGATGTTGTGAGTAATAAAAGGTGCATACTGTTTCAAACCACAACTGGAGAAATATATTGAAAATAATTCTTTAGGGGTTACTAACAAATTAGCTCTATCTGCAACTCATGACCTCATGTGAAGGGTTGTGACAGCTTGGGATGCAGTGATCATGAGATAGTGGAATTCAAGATCTTGAGTGGAAGAAACAAAACAAAGCAACAAGGATTGCTGCTTTGGACTTCAGGAAAGCTGACTTGGACCATTTCAAAGACCTACTTGGAGGTATCACATGGGCTAGAGTGTTAGAAGATAAGGGGCCCATGAGAGCTAGTTGGCACTTCAATATCACCTTTTCTGAGTTCAAAATTGGTGCATTGCTAAGAATAAGAAACTGGGGAAAGGTGGCAAGAGGCCAACATAGACGAGCAAGGAACACATGGATAAACTAAAAGGAAAGAAAAAGTTTCATGAAATGTGAAAAAAGGACTTGTCCACCTGGCAAGAGTATAGGAATGTTGTTATGTTAGGGTCTATAGAGATACAGCGAGGAAGGCTGAGGCCCTCTTGGAATTAAACCTTGCAAAGGAGGTATAGGATAACAAGAAAGGGTTTTTTTAAGTATGTCAACAGTAAAAGGAAGACTAGGGAAAACGTAGGTCCCCTCCTAAATAAGGTCGGTGTCTTGGTAACAGGGGACACTGAGAAGGATGAGATTCTGAAGCCTTCTTTGATTCAGTCTAAAACACTAAGACAAGCTCTTGGGAATCCCATACCCTGGAGAGAGAGAGCCTGTGTAAAGGAAGACCTTCCGTTGGATGAGGAGGATCTGGACAGATAGCACGTAGCCAAAATCAACACACACAAATCCATGGGCCCCGATAGGAAGCACCCACGTGTACTGAAAAAACTGACAGAGGTGATTGCTGAACCACTCTTTATCATCTTCAAAAGGTCTTGGCAAATGAGAGAGGTGCCTGAAGACTGGAGGACACCAATGTCCCTCCAGTCTTCAAAAAGAGCAAGAAGGAGGATCTCCTGTATGAGGAAAGACTGAGTAATATGGGCCTGTTCAGCCTGGGGAAAAGAAGACTAAGAGTGGACCTATTAATTGTTTATAAATATATAAAGAGAGGTAAGAAGCAAATGGATGAGGCCAGGCTCTTCTCAGTGGTGTGTAGCAGAGGACAAGGAGTAATGGCCTAAAAGTTGTTCACAGGAAATTCCGTACTAACATGTGGAAGAATTTCTTTACAGTAAGGACAATGGAGCACTGAAACAGCATGCCCAGAGGTTGTGGAGTCTCCTTCTATGGAGATATTCAAGACCCAGCTGGACACATACCTGTGTGACCTATTGTAGAGAACCTGCTTTAGCAGGGGGGTTGGATTTCTTGAGGTCCCTTCCATCCCCTGCAACTCTGTGATTCAGTGATTCTGAAATGGCAGTTGTTTGGAGGCTGGGCCAATATTCAGGAGAAGTACTGTGTATATTTGATTTGAGCTTATATTGTTCTTCAGGCACTGTTTTTTGGCCATTACTGGGGAATGGATACTGGAGAGATAGAAGGATATTCAACCTGACCTTGCACATCTGTTCTTACATCCTCAAGTCTGTTTTAATTATTATCTTTTCTACAGTGCAATTCTGTTCTTTCTTTATTCTGCACAAGATGAAGGCAAACAAAATATGCCTATAGAGATGACTAACAAATTGTAGTATTCATACATTATAGTTGCAGTTTCAATAATTTTAGGGTTTTTCTTTTTCTTTCACCCCATCTGTAGAGTAGATAAGCCTTAAATTTTGGATCAGAACAGTTTTTTCTTTTCCTGCTTTTCTTTTCTTCCAAATATAATACAAGAAAACAAAATCAAACTTATCTTGAGTTGAGAGAATGTAGAAGTTACAGTGTATGCAAGTTAATGAAAAGAGAGACAGAATAGGAAATAACTGTCCCCTGCAATTTTTCTAACAGTGGAACTGTATATTGAGAGATAAAAGAAATAATTACTTGAGGAACAGCTACTCAGAAAGCATTTTTAATGATGTATGGGTGTGTCATTAATTCCAACCACAGTCAGAATTAATGTTCTCATGGAAAATGGCTATATTTAAAGGGAATTCATGATTTTTATGGTTTTTTTTTTTTTTTTCCTGCAGTAGGCATCAAATGAGATGAAAATTAAGAGCAGATATTGAAGACTGAGGAGTTTTAGAGGGAGCCAAAGAACTATTTCTCAATGGCTTACATTGTCCCAGTACGTCACATTATTGGCTAGTATGAAGATCCACTGATCTGCCTGACTTTCAGTCAAAAATGGTGCTTCTCAGTATTGACCTGGGTTGTTGCACAGCAGTAAGAGGCATTAAGTTTCCCCTTTCTGTTACAGCAGAAATTTGTTTCTTCAAAAAACTTGTTCTTCATACCTTCACATACATGGGTAAAAGATTTCAATAGGTTCAGCATGCATGGCTTTGTTTCATTCAACCCCATCTTTTCTTTTTACAGTATTTTGGCCATATTGGAAATATGGCCAATTTTGGTCTTTGACCTTATTGATTATGCAAATGCTGTACAGCTACAAATAGTGCACTTGAAAGTGGATAGGCAATCAGCACTTCTATTTCAATAGTGAAGAGTCTGCCATTGCTTAGAAACAGTCTGCAAAGCGTAATGTTGACACTGAGTTCACCCCAGTGGCAAGGAAATTTTCTCAGAGACAGGGTAGCCTAACAGACAGGGTAGTTTGAGGTTTGTATTATGCCATAGGGAGCCAAACATTAAATTAAGAGAAGACAGGAGCTTGTTGTTGTATAGAGCAACCCTCTCCTGAAAATTTATGTGACAAGAGGCACAATTACTGCTTTACTAGCCATAAAAAAGCCATTCAGTAAAGAATTAATATATGTGTATTTAAATAATTTAATAGACTATCTGAGACAATGTCATCTGTACACTTGGGTAAAATGTACAAATCTGGGGAGCTCATGGGGAACCATCTCTGGGTGTGCAAAACAAAGCCAGTTGATAAGTAATCTTGGAAGAACAACTGTATGTAAATCTAATATTTCTGAGAACATTCAAAGTCTTAGCATAAACGTACAGGTTATAAGAAATATAAGAAATATAAGATTGTTTCAGCTTCCTCAACAGTGCATTCTGTGTTCTGTTCAGAGATAGCTTGCAATCATGCTTTTTGTTTTCTCATAAGGTAATTCAAAAAGCAGCTAGTGCTGGCATGCCGTCAGTGAGATCTTACTGTGGTAGAAAGGAAACTCTAAATAGTTTTCTCTTCCCTGAAGAGTCAGAATTTCCCACAACACAAGCAATATATTCAGTTTGATGCCATGCCAGTCCCAGAGGTGAACTCTTTATTTGTTCTAACTGGTTTTGGGTTTTTCAAATGAAATGTTGTATTTCAAGAGCCTGGCAATCATTTTAAAGCTACACAGTTCTCACAAGATAGACTGCAAGTGAAAAGGCAGAGCTGAAAAAAAAAAAAAATTGAGAAGTATTTTCTGCAATTGGAGCTGGATGAATGAAGGGATACTTGAATACATGCAGATAATACTAAACCATTATAAAAGCAGCTAAAGTAATTTCTCTCTTACTTCTGTGCAAATAATTTTTCTAAGTCTCTTTAAAAAACTTCAAGGTTGTCAGTTTTTATTTTTACTGCTTTTCACATCCTTGCAAATGTAAATTTTCCAATGAAAGAGAAAATTCAGTGGACAGAGATTAAACAGAAGAAGACCTACTTCTCTGAAAAGTGCAGCTAATGGAAACGTGGCCCCCAACTGGTACATTCTTGTGGACATTCTGCCTCTCCCCTATTAGTCCTCCCTTTCATGGCCCTTCCCTACCCTACTTGCCCTACATTTGCTCCTGTAGATCTGAATATTACCGCTGAGAGGTACTCAAGCTGTGTAGCTGACCACAGCATTGTGACAAGCAAGAAAAACCTCCTTTGGACCCACACTTCAGCCTTCTCCTCCATGGGACCCAGGCCTGACTTCACTGCTTTCAACAAAAACAGTAAAAATTCGACTGCTTCCAGACATCAGCCCTCTTAAATAAGATTCCAGTTTTAATCAAATCCAAGTGACTGGAGGAATAAGGAGGAGGAAAAGCAACAAATTCTGTGTGATAACTTCTGTGGTCACATGCAGTATCAGGGACATTGACAGGTGGCATATACATCAACATGGATTGCAAGAGAGATGCATGATCTTCTTGAATGTGTTCAGACACTTCTTAAATCTATGCTGCAGTAGAACAAAAAAGCCCAGCAATGTTGAGGCTGAAAATGCTGACAATATTTTTCTTTAAAAAAATGCCTATGAAGAGCTACTATATGACATTTTTATCACAAATCCTAGATCACTGCATAAGGAACTTGATACCTGGTGCTTCACTGGTGGTCATCAGAACTGCCTCCTGCTTCATCTTTTCTGGGGCAATATACTAAAATATTTATTAAAATTTGATCTTTCAAGTCCCCAGATTGAGATTTATACCCAAATCTGTTGGTTTGAGGCCTAAGCACAGGGAAGTCCCTATTCTGTTGATCCAGCATGGACCTCTTTTCCTCCTCTGAGATAGCAGATTTTGTGGTATGCAATCATTCGTGTCACCTATTAAACATCTTCTGAGGGGACAGTTACTGCTGACGCAGTGTCTATCTGGTAAGAGGTCTCTCAACAATTGGAATAGATTGGTCTATTACAATCAAACCTTATTTCCCCTCTTTCTCTTATCAGCATAGAACACAATTATGACAAATGCTTTTTGTTTTTTTTTTTTAATCTAAATTTGGCAGTGGGCTGCACTGCCACAGTTAATTTTGAAGCCACATTTAGTTTTGTAGCCACATTTTATAAATTCTTGACACTCACCAAGACCACAAATAGACAGTGCTTTACGGAGTACAAGAATATACAACTGTTTTAACAAGAGGGCTGAATTTTCTTTTTCTTTTTTTTTTTTTTTTTTGCACTGTCAGAACAGCAAAATAATAATTAAAAACCTGTGAAGATCAGAAGACACTGTTTGTTGGAAACTATTTACAAAAGTGGAAGAAGAAAAGTTCTATATTCTTTCTTTGCCTCTTTTCTAACAGCCTCTGAGGTTACCAAAAGATCAGGATACCACTGCTTGTGCTGTAACCCTGTTTCAGAAACATCTGTATTTGACATATTTTTGACTGAATAATTTTTAGTCATCATATGTGAATGTTTGGCTACGTACCAAACTTTCCGGTATCTACATCTCCATAATATATTCAGTTTCCTCAGGGGGCTGTGAAACCCTATATTGGAGTAATGATTTACTTTGAAGATGGTTGTCAACCCAGCATGACACTGTTAATTCTCTTGAGTTTGAATAAACAACTTGAATTCCCCTGGCAAATCACATCAGTGGTTCACAGCACTGAAAAATACTCTTGACGCAGAGGTGAGGAGTTTCTGCAGTGTGAGGAGGGACACACTGCTCTTCCAAGAGCAGCTAAGCAAGCTCCATTTGACTTCTAGCAGATGTCTTTCTATTGAAATATGCTGTTTCCCAAAATTGATTTGAAATGCTATGACACTGATGCAGAAAATTTCATCCCACCAAACAAAAATTAGAAACTGACTCTGTGTTAGACTGTTATGCTTATTATATTGCGTAGTAACAGGGCAACTTCAGGTTAATGAACTCTTTAAGATAATAACAGCACAGTGCTGCAATGCTCACAGTTTACCCCAGTCTCATCATAGTTAGACAGTCTGCTATGTAACGCTCCTGGAGCTACTTCTGTATCAGTCTTCCCCATGGTCTAAATACCTTGTAGTTTTGATTCCTCCAAGGAAAGTACAAGGTGGGGGAGCAAAGAGAAGAAATAACTTAGAGCTCACACATATTTTTCTAGCTGAAATTAATAAGATGTGAGACACCATGTCTTCCTGCACATCCATGGGCCTTTTTCTACAAAATGAAGTTGAATCAAGAAACCTAATAGTCAAAGAATTGATAGGTAATAAATATAAATTCTAATAATGGACCTAAGTGTCCTTCTTACCTCCCTGTTTCTTAAGTGTACTTTAAGATACCAAGTAGAAAAGCACTTCCATTTGAGAGCTGAGAAGCCTTTACAAGGACATTGATTCTACTCATTTTTCAACCTTCTTTTGTGAGGAACTACCTTTTCCTTTCTATTTCCTGATACTGTGTTTCAACGTGGCAGGTAGTTTGCTCATTCGCTCACTTGCTTGCTCCCCCTAACCCAGTGGTAAAAAGTATCAGAGAAAACCCAAAGTAGAACTCATGGGTTGTGATAAAAAGTATCTACTAAGTCAGAAAAGGAAAGGAAAAAGTATAATAGCAATGATATATATAAACAAAATAAAGAGATGCAAAGGCAATTGCCCACCTCCCATTGACTGATGCTCAGCCAGTCCCCAAGCAGTAGATGCTCACCCACTCAGCTCCCCACCATTTTACAATTTTTTTTTTTTTTTTTTTTTTTGCATGATGTCACATAATATGGAATATCCCTTTGGCCAGCTCAGGTGAGCACTCTGATTCTTTCCCTTCCCAACTCCTTGTACCCTCTTTGCCCCCTCACTGTCAGAACAGTACAAGAACCTGAAAAACGGCAGTGTTCTCTAATCAGCACTGCTCAGCAACAGCTTAAAACATAAATGTGTTCTTCTCTTAAAGCCAAAATTGCATCATACCAGACACTATGAAGGAAAAATCAACTATGCTCCAGCTGAAAACAGGACAACTGAAGTTACAAACCAGAACTACGTAAATTCAAAGCATTTTCCAAGTTGCGCACAATAGAAACAACTATTCCATAAGATTTCACATCATCCTGGACAACAATATCAGCACTTCTCAATCTTTCAAGATCAACGTGAATTATTATCTGCTTTATTCAATATTTTCTCAGCCAATTGTTTGAAGTTATGATAACTTAAAAAGAAGCAAGGATCCACAAATGCAAATACTATCTGACCTACCACTTCTTCAGATCAAAATGTACCAAATATTTCACTCATTCTAATGAAACTCAACTTTCTAAATTTTCTTCTTCTTTACAGAGTTTGGTGTTGAGAGATCTTAGCAGACCCTCTTCAAGTTCTACAAAACTTGCAATTTCTTCTTTTTTTTTCTTTTTTTCCCTGGGGGAATAAAAAATTTTTACATCAAATACACTGATTTTTGATTGGAGAGAAAAGAAATATAGCCTTTTGAAGCTAAAGGTTACCCATGGGGGTAGACAATGGAAAGGGCACAAAGAATTCTATGCACATAAATGCCACTTTTATTTTATAATAAAAATTGAAAATCTCTTAATTCTGTACAGAATTTGGATGTCACTGCTGTATTTCATACTTTAGAAGTTTAATATAATAAAGCTTTAATATCTCATCTTCCCTCACGTTTCTTTTGATTCTTTATAATGATCACATAACTTGGTTCAAATAATTGAAAAATACCCCATTTTCTTCTCTCCTCCCTTGTGCCCCAAAGGTAAGGCTATTTAATTTGATGAAGTATTCTTGCAGTTATAAGACATTTCTATTATACCTCACAATATCCGATCAATGAAGAGTCCAAGAAAATTAAAATGTGATTATCTTACTCTCTAAGGACCAAACCTTTGAATTTTGTGAAAATCTTCCCTCTCTGTAGATTAGACTACTGCATACAATATATGTATATAGAGTGAGAAAAAATAAGGAGCATCAAAATTGCGGCATTTTCTCAGGCCTTCCTGCAACTTTGAAGTACAAAAAGATCTTGGCTTTTTTTAAAAGCAATCTCTATTGTATTTCTCACAGGGGTTTGGACACTGGGAAGGGAAATTACCACCTGCTTAGTCTATAACAAGTTAGCTCATTTAGAATTCAAGATATTCCAATTTTTTATTCCTAAATGTATGTGTTGAAATATTTCCTTTGTCTTTACCCTTAGAAGAAGCAGAATAAATCTACTCTCACTGTCCTTAACAGGCTATCAGAAGTTTGCATTGAAATAAAAAGGATCTCTAGGGGTCCAAAAAGCTGAGCCAGGAGACAAGATTCTGTTAGAATAGCAGTAGGAGACTATCAGTACTGCTGACAGAAAACTTAAATACTGTTCTATTCCTCTGGATGTTAATGGGACCTGAACATAGAATATAAATAAGTTATATCCTTTAATTGTCAGAAAACATGAGATTAATTCTTTTTCTCTCCCAAGCATAGATTATAGGCGAGACTCCACTGCTGACTACTGCTTACAGAGGGGAGCTTTGAAGCACATAAATACATAAGGCTGAAGCAGAAGCTTACAAATATCCAAAGACGGATATTCACGTTCTACTTATTGACTAGAAATAATGCAGCTGTATTTCTATTGCATTTTATTTTTTGTTGAGTTCTGATCTTGTTTTACTGAATCCTCCTAATAACTTCCCAATGTTAAAAGTTCAATTATGCATCTCTTGCTTTCGTAGGAAGCAAACAAGTAGTTTGTCCTTGTGAATTAAAATGAGGTATGGCCCCTCTTCTGACATGACTTGCTTTTCTCCCTTCCCAGATGTCTGAAATGTAAGCCTGCCTCTCTGAATTGTTGCTGGAATTACACAGTTAAAATGTTAGTAATAAAGTAGTTTTCATTGGTAAAATTGATGAAGAATTGTAATCAAGCCTCCAGCTTTATTTTCAAGTACTAAATTGAATTTTTCCTCATACCAGCTAGAAAGGTTTTGGATGTGCAATGAGCAGATTCAGCATAGAAATTATTGAGGGAGAACAAATATGAAATGCCAAGGTATCTTTTTTTTTTTTTTTTTTTTTTTTTTTACTATAATCATACGTCAGGGACAGATTATTCTTAAGTTTTAAAATAAAGATCCAATTTGAACACTAGGCAGGAGTAGTGCAGGCAAGAAAGGAGCAAAGCAGATCTACTACCATCTTCCTGCAGCAGACGAAGTGCAGCACTGATGCAGTGTCTTATATACATCTGGGTGCCTGAACAACGGAAAGTGAACTGGAGAAGTAAGGAAAAGCTGATGGACTGCGGCACTTCTTCAGTTTATGAATCTACTTCACTGACACTTGACAGTTATTAAAGTTGTCCTCCTGTTTGAGAGAGTCATTTCTCATTGCCTGTACATGTAAAAGCTTTCAAAAGAAATACAATGCACCACTTCAAGAGTTCCAGAATTGAAAGTTCTTCTTGCTTAAACCACTACTTAATATAAATTTGCCAGACAGAGCAAGAGAACAAGAATGGAGTTGCTCTGACACTTTGTATTAAAGTATCTCTCCTTTTTATTATGCTCCAGATGTTACATCTTTACATAATGACATTGGAAAACTGGCATAACTTGGTTTTCACATTTCATATTAGGTGATGTATTTATTTTTCCTTGTAAAGTACGTGCCTGATTTCACAACTTTTCTTGTCAATGCAAAGACAAAAATGTCCATCCAAAATCAGATGTGAGGCACAGAAATAAAGCATGGGGATTGACCTGAATAAGAAAATTAGTTAAGATATAATTCTGGAAAATTTGGAAGAACAGAATACACAGGTCAAATGACACTTCAGACAAATTGGATTTGTTTGATATTGATGAAAACTCACTCAATAAATATGTTTATCTTCTTCCCATCAACCCATCCTCTCACGTGATATATGTTCTTCTCTTATGTTAAGGTTCAGCTCCAAGAGAAACTTAAATGCCAAACTAGATATAAAGTGTGGCATCTAAATGATGCCAGAGTGCTGGTTGGAATAGGGAAAAAATTCAAGTTTCTACAGGCTCCCACATAGATTGTTTTGACTTGAATACAGCTGCAGTTTTCATTATTCAGAATTGCATTAACTTAGTCTAAGAACTAAATTGTTGGTGTCTGTTTGTGCCTCCTGCTAGCCTAGAAAATAGAATGTTACAGGACCTCCACTTTTTTTTTTTTTTTTTTAAATCAAATAGCTAAACAGAGCAAATTTAACATACATCAGAAAGAAAACTAATAACAACAGAAAGAAACAAACAAAAAAAATCCTGAAAAAAGCTCTCTTTAACAACTCTCTATTATTGCAGCAGTGATTTGGCTTTCTTCGTCCATGGAACATGCTGCATTAATCTCTGTTGAAAAAAAAACCAAACCTCTGAGACCCAAAAACCATTTTTTGGGGAGCTAAACTTTTATATCTGCTGCCCTGGCCTCATTCTTGTGGGTACAATCAAGTGTTGTTGTGGGTCTGTCAATTTCACTGCCACCTTCAAATTCAGCAAGATCTCTGTTTAGGGAAAGCATGTTGAAAGATACTTTGTAGCACATATCAACAGATCTGTTAAGTAAAAGTTAATCATTAGTCCACCTCAGCTAGATTCCATCACCAAGCTAAAAAGAATTTCAAGAAATGGCAACATAAATAAAAGTACTTCAAGGAATAAAAAAAAACCCACACATTATCTCTTCCATAGTATCTTTCATAAAGAACCTAACTGTCACTTTTCATTTTACAGCAAATAAAATCAGTGGGAGATTTCCATGAGCAAGCATAGGGATCCTTGATCAACTCATTCATCTTGTGCTCTCTCATTATTTAGGTGCAAACCTTGACAGCAAAAAATCAGAAGTCTATGTAGAAAATACAGGTTTTTGTGTGACAGCAGTAGCTCAGGTATGAATAACCCACAAAACAGGAGGTCACAAAGTCAGAGTGTTACCCATGTTTGTATATCTATGTCAAAGATGGCTATCAGTGCTTTCCTGAATGCTAGCAAGAGCTAAAGGACAACTAAACTATGATGTACTGCTTTAAGATCCATTTGGGTGCAAAACAGATTATGTTAGCAAATACACCAGGATGACAGCTCACTTGTTGATGGCATTCTGTGCAATATCTTGGAGACTCGGAAAAAAGGAAGTAGATTAATTCTAACCAAAGTTATCAGACTGTGGAACTGAAGGTCACAGAAGAAAATTAATAAGCAGTAAGGAAAAAAAAAAAAAGAGAAAGTAAATGCTTGCACACAAAGGCAAGGTACCAGAGAGAAAACACAACAAAATATCAGCATGGGTAAGAGCCCTTTGAATTCCAAAGATAATCCAGTTGAGACATAAACTTTAGAATTAATATCTAAAGGGAATTTGAAACACATTTACATTTCCAAATGACCTGGATATAAACTTTATTGAGCATCTTGAGGGTAACAAAGGTCACATTGCTTACAGAATCAGCACCACTGCAATTAATGCAGCCTGTTAAAGTATTACTGAAAAGAAAAAGGAGTGGCAGGGAACATTAAGCTGTTCAGTAGATTCATGGCATGTGTGAAACTGTGTCGGACCATATCTAACTACAATGAGATGCAGGGGGTTGGAAAGGAAGACAGCTGTACAGTGCCCTCAAAAGAGTATTTCAGTTGTGCTTACTTATGTCACATATTATCTGCTTCCTGATAATGTCTCTATTTATCAAAGAAAGTACTTACATGGAAGCATTAAGTAAGGAAGGTAAAGTGTAGTCTGGAGGGGTATGAAAGAAATGTAAATAAGCTGTATGTTAATTAAACATTAAAATCTAGTTTTAAAATAAAAGTGCTACATAATATTGAAACCATCCACTTAAGCATGCTCTAAGAGAGATCACAAATCTTCATTATAACTCTTTAGATAAGACTACAACACACCATCACACCATTCTGGTACTAAGGCATTCAAGGAATCCCATTACTTAAAGGAAACGTTCTTTAAATATAAACAGTTCAAATGAAAGGGTAAAAAAAAATAAATAAAAATGACTCCACTTGTGCATTGATCTCCTCTGCTGTGCTCAGTTTGTCCACAGGAAAATGTCATTATCACAAACGTGGCTCACTACATTCTGGTTTTGACAGTTTTCAAAAGTACTTTTTCAAACTACGTTTAATGACCTAAAATCCTATACATCTCTGCAATGTAGATCCAAAAAGAGCTCAAACAATACTGCAGGCAAATGTAAGCGCATCAACAAATCTGCAGATCTAGCAAAGATAAAATAAAGTGTGGGTTTCACCTTGTGATCGCTGTGAACTCTGTACCTAGAACTCTGCAGATACTTGGAGCTCATGCTTGGAAAAGCAAAGCTAAATTGAGCCTGTCTGACTCAATTCCAAGTTGAAGCAATTTTGAATCACTTTTTAAATGAGAAAAGCTTCTGATTAACTTCTCAGTGGTTTGCAGTGATCAAATTGCATCTCTTTGACAAGCTTTCTACACAGAAGCTGCAGCCCTCTACCAGACTTCCTCCTATAGGTTATTCAGGCTTGCTTAGTTGTCTGTATGCCTCAGCAGGAGCAGGACAAGCTCATCCTATGATTTTAGGGAAAAAATGAAATCTCACATACAATAGTACGAATCTCTCCTCCAGCTGCAAGAGAGAAATGTATGTTACTACCATCCTACTGTCTGCTTGGTAAAACTTTCACTCTAGCTGGACCTATCATGCTATGAGACTTTTGCACACAAGAAAATGAAACAAAGGGATAGCTTCCTGGCATGGAGGCAGCAGCTCACACATTCAGATACAGCCTTCTGCAGTGTTTGGTAACATGGCTCACGTGCTTTTGTTCCTTTCTGCCATGCTTCCTAATTTCCAGACAGAAATGTGTTTCGGAAAAAGGTAACCTTTTCCTTGCAGACAAACAAGCACAGTAAATGACCAATAATATATCATTACTCAGTACTGAGGTTTGCAAAATTGTATTGCCTTATAGCAACAAATTCAAGCATATAGAATAATTTCATGGTAACAATTGTGCTAATAATCACTTAGAAGTATAATGAGTGTGGAGCATCTATGTCAGAATGTCTATGCATACATTTTCACCTTTGCTCTATGATTAGGATATTCAGGTACACTGAGCATCAGGCAAGAATGTAATAGGGTTATACAAAGCAAACTGTCAGGAGAAGTTCTCTACATACTACAGAAATCTCCAGTTCAGAAGACATTGCATGCACTAGGATGCTAAATTGCCATGTGGGCTGAATGCATAAATGTCAACATCATTACAGAACTATCTATTAGCTCCCTGGTAGTTAAAATAAAAACTGTGGACTAAAGCAGAATTACTTTTTAAAATCATAGATTTTGTTTAGTAACAGGTTTTAATTCTGAATCTTATTATTTTTAAAAACATTTCTGAGTCTAGACATTTCAAAAACTATTGAGGAGCTTCGAAATAAACTCATTACTTAGAAATAGAAGTAGCTCTCCTTCTGAAGAGGAAAAAAGCCAGACTATTCATTGCAAAATACGTGAGGCTAAATGTCTGGTGTTTACCAGCAGGGATTGAGGTTTTTTGTTTCTTTTTTTTTTTTTTTTTTTTTTTCCAATTAGTATCTTAGTTTAGAACTAGGTAAGTTGATATTATCTAAGAGTACAGCAGAGGTGGACATTGGAGAAGTAAGTCCAGTGCACTCATCTAGAGACATATTCTGTAATTCACATAGAATCATAGAATGGCCTGAGTTGAAAAGGACCATAACAATTAAATAGTTTCAACCCCCCTGTTATTGCAGGGTCGCCAACCTGCCAGACCAGGCTGCCCAGAGCCACATCCAGCCTGGGCTTGAATGCTTCCAGGAATGGGGCATCCACAACCTCCTTGGGCAACCTGTTCCAGTGTGTCACCACCTCTGTGTGAAAAACTTCCTCCTAATATCCAACCTAAAACTCTCCTGTCTTAATTTAAAACCATTCCACCTAGTCCTGTCACTGTCTACCCTTGTAAACAGCTGTTCCCCCTCCTGTTTACATTATCCCTTCGTGTATTGGAAGACCACAATGAGATCTCTCTGGAGCTTCCTCTTTTCCAAGGTAAACAAGCCCAGTTCCATGCAGTTTACAGTTCTCTACCTAACTTTGTGGTATTTTTCATCTTAGGAGTCTAAGGTCAAATCCTAGCTTGTACAGTTCACCTCTTAGAATGGTGAAAAAACAAGGATAAGCAAAAGAAGCTGCCCACTGGAGGGACTGGAAGTTATATATTCAGTTCTGGTATACATGGTATATGCTGCATGAAATCATGTTTCCTACTGCAGCAAAGTGAAAGCTGAAAAAGACTGCTAACCACCTGTAATTCAGCAAGTAGGATAGACCACTGTAAAACCAGACTGACTATAGATACTTCAGTGAATTTACTTATATTAGTATAAACCACTTCTGAAATCACTGAGGAATGATGTGAATGAAATCTAAGTTGAACTCAGGACATTACATCAATTTCTTTAGTCTAGCCATGTGGAAAACTTTTCAAAAACTGATTTTAAAGGTAATGAATTTTTGAAAAACACTTTCAAAAGTCAGTTAACTGAATGTAACTAATTATCAAACACACTGTCTAGAAATTCAGACAACAGAACTTTTGCACAGGTTCACAACTCATCAATTATTCCTATAACTGTCAAAAGTAATTTTAAATTATAAATTGAATGAATTGCTAAGCATATGAAATATTAGCAGTTAATAGCTTTAGAGCACTACACAGCTTCTAGCAACTGTTTTTTAAACACAAAGGGCACAAAACCCTACCTTTTTTTTGCCCATTCCTCATGTTAACCTCAAAATTATTTTACTCTTCTTTCTCCTTTCTGAGTTGCTTCATTGCTCATGAAAAAATGCTGATTCAGCTAGAGACTGAATGTTGATAAACTCTTATGTTTACGGGTGATAATAGGAGGAAGTATCAGTATTTTCCAGCTTTGATTACATTTCAAATGCATTCATATTTTGATGCAAACTGTCACAATGTCTCTGATTCTTTACAGAATCTTGGGTCAACAATGAGGTGGACTAAGAGACTATAAAACCAGGTCAGTAGAAGAGCTACAGAAACCAAGTGATCTTCCATGGAAAGCACAAAGTTGTGAGAAAGATGCAAAGGTCTATGGATTACTTTATCTCTTTTATCCAATAGCTGTGTATTATCCAAGAAAAGTCGAGAAATAAAATAGAAATTACATGCACCTGTAAGTACTAGAGCACATGACACAACCAGTGCTTTAGAATCATGTAGTGCTTACCTCAAAAGCTCAGCCTGGCTGGAAACCCTTCACCAACTGCCTGGAAGAGTCCCTCATCTGTATGCATGAAAGAGTCAGGCTCTGCTGCAGGGCCAAACTTCCCCAAAGAACTTCTCAGCCCCACCTGAGGCATCTGCAATACTGCATCAGCTGATCCATCAGATCAGAGCACCAAGCCTCCTTGGTTCCTTGGCAGTGGAGCCAGCTCTCCACAGGTCTGCCAATGTCTTCTAGACTTGCTGCCTGAACTGTCCAGTTGCTATCCCCGTGGGACAAGGAAGTTTCTCAGAGTGCTGCATGCTATGCAGCCCAGTATCAACTAGCAGGAGGAGCTTAACTGCCTGACTTTGCTTATAGGCAATACTGCAGGTCTCTCTCTATCAGAATGTTAAATGCCATGTCTTGCAGCTAGAATTTTTCATTAATTTGAGCCTATTTTAGTAGAAGTGTTATGTCTGAAAGAGTATTCATTGCTTGTGAACTAATTGCTGTCCAGCTAAAAGTGCTGGAAGGGTCAGGATTATGCTTCATGGAGGAATCATTAAAATCAATTGTTCTTTCAATGTTAGTTAAATTGAGAGGATTGATTTCAGATACAAAGCTTGGCTCAGAGTCTATTTGTTTATTTTTCTTCTACAAAAATGCTATAAGCAGATACCTAATTTATGCTATAGTCATTTGAATTGCAGCACAGAGACACAGAAACATTTTTATTATCCATAGCACACACAGAATCAAGCTAATTTGAAGGAATATACTTCAGCAGGAGTGTTAAATTCTGCAGCAACTTGCTGATTCCAGATTTCTTTGTATTAAAATGCATGTGTGAGGAGCTTATAAGTATTTCCTCCTGACCTCTACACAAATTTCAAAACAACAGTTCAGTAAGTATCTCTAATGAGGAGAAGCTATTTAACTTCTGTAATTATGAAGCACCTAATGTGTAGATATTTCTTATTTGGAAACACTTTCTAAGTGCAAATCTTTCCAGAAAGATTTGTGGTTGTTCTTCAGTTTTAAATTATTCTTTACATTTAGTACAGCAGTTGTGAAAAAATAGCTGGCTTACTTTCAGAAGGTAGATACGTTTCACTCATTAAGAAGGAAGGCTAAAATGTAGCAGTCAGGGTGCAGTTGTTCGCTCTACTACTATCTTGATTTCCCCTGCTAAATCACATGTTGTATTGTCAATGACACTAAGGCTTTGAACTGTCACTAACATCACTGGAAATTGTTACTTTAAGCAGTGATCTAGATCTGGACTTCTGTTTTGTTTACAGATTCCCAGAGATGAAATGAGAGTACCGGAAGTTTAGAACCTCATGAAAGGATTGTGATGGTATGGAAAATAAGAAGCACTCAGATATGAATGTCATTTCAATGCCTTCATTTGTTTCCACTGTCATTTTACCAAATCACTGTAACACTTCTTTTAATTCAGCTGTACAGACCACAAGGAAGTGAAGAAAGAAAACAGAACTAAGAAGGACAATAGTCCTCACATCTAAGCTAAATCTCAGTTTAAAACCATTTCCCCTTGTCCTGTCACTATCCACCCTTGTAAACAGCTGTTTCCCCTCCTGTTTATATGCTCCCTTCAAGTACTGGAAGGCCACAAGGTATGTATACTGTTTTATAATTCACATATATATAATTCACATAAGTATCAGCATTCTTACAATAGGGATTCATCATTAACCTCACATTTTTATAAATGTTTTTTGTTAAGAATAAAGTGACAAGTTTGTTTCTCTGTCACTTCCTACAGATTTATGTCCCAGTTTCTCTCCTTTATCTTAATATCATGATTCCCAATCTCAGGAATAATAGAGAATAGCAAGGGGAAGTCAGACACAGATGCAATAAGGATAGAAACAAAATTCAAAAATCAAACAAAGGCATGTTGAGCAAAAAGAACAGAAAAAATACATGTAAAGGACATTGAGGACAGCTGTCCTGGGTATTTAAATAATCAGGGTGAAGGGAAACAAAAAAAGAAAAAAAGTTGGTGAAATGTTAAATACTTTAAGCACAAAGCACAATTCAAGGCTGAATATATGAATCTGGCATTATGTTCTTCACTGCATGCAAGATGAATGTGGTGCATCAGAGGCTTAGAGGTCCAATGAAGAATACAGAAATAAGTTTAAAGACTATTTAAATAAATGGAATTTTTCAGTTGTGTGTGATAGAACACTAAATGACATTGAAGCTTCTGCAAGCATGTGGCATTTGACTCTTCAGTGAGTTCTGCTGCAGTGGCTCCTTTACATATAACTCATTTAGTGCAATATTCATGTCTTATGTGATGCAGAACAAAGAGCACTCTGTGGCTACAAAATATTTTATTCATCATACTTCACCTTGTTTGCATGTGATACTGTATGATAGAAGAAATGCTCAGTGAATTTTCCCACAGCAAATATGAAAGTTCATTTCAGGAAATTATAATAGAGTTGCTTTGTTTATTAGATTCTGAAAATGATGAAGAAAGTAAAAGGAGGGTTTCTTGTTTAGTTTCACCTACAAACAGTGTTTCTCTTCAGTGATATGTGTAAAGTGAATCTCTGTATTCAGGCATAACTTATTTGCATGTCTGGTGAGAAAGAATTTATTTGTGTGACTGTTCAATGAATATTAAATATGAAATATTTTATAATCTATATAAAGAAACATACATGCTCGCACACAAGAATATATGTAGTTCATGCTACTACTCTCTTTGATTCCATTTTGAATTACAGTGGTGTATGCTGAAACATTTCTGAGACATTTATAGGCCTACTCCTATTCTATACTCAGTCATACTCAGGGCTTCTTTGAGTCTTTTCTCACAAGCTAACTCTTCTAATACTTATAAATGTTAGTATTTCCCTCCCTCATCTTGACCTAGCCATATCCTTTTCCTCAAACTCCTTTCTGGATGAGCAACTACAGAAAAATGCCACTGAATTTGCAGATGAGCAAGGTTCTGTTTTGCTAGAGCTGTAAAGATTGAAAGAGGTCAGGCTGAACATGCTACAAGTGTTCATGCAAAGAAATAACATCATTATGTTGCATGTCTCTAAAAGCAATCTTTTATTCCAGCTTTAGCACGAGGGATTCCAAACTTCCAAATCTAGAAAGTTAGCAGGCTACTAATTATGTCCTGTGACAAGAAGTCCTTTTACTATTTATTATTATGTCTCTTCATCCTAGAGTTTCTCGAATAGTTTCTTTGGTAAGATGTAGCAGTGTACTGCTTACAAGCATACACGAAAAAGTGCAAAACAAAGACACTTGCTATGAACTCTGAATTTTTGAATCCTTGAAGTCATCAATTTGTAAAATTATATTGAGATGTGCTTAAAATATTTTATCCTACTACATATGATTGTGCACCCTACCAGAAACATAAACTATCACCCACACCTGAGCAAGAAACCATTCCTGTGCATTATTTTACAGACACTAGTTTGTTGAAAGCTGCATCCAGGAAAATGTAGAAGAAACAAAGGAAAGCAAGCAGATCTAAACCTAATAGCAGGAACCATGCATCCCTTTCAGTTTCCACAAAACTAAAGGTCATGTATAATTCTACTTACTTGACTCCTAAGCTCTCTTGCTCATGTGCTTTCTTTTTCTCTCCTAACTCTGTAAAAAACATCTATCTCTAGCCATCCTTGCAGATTCTGAGGAGGCCCTCTGTCAGGGGAATTACCTAGAGAGGGTATCCCTGTTTGATGAAATTGAGATTTGCTCAATTAACTGAGGACTGATCAAATATATGATTCTTTGTTAATAGTAGAATTTCTATTTTATCATGCTGCTTATTTCATTTTCTGCCAATCAAATTTTAGAATTTACAAATACTATGATCTGTGTGTGCATCTCAGGGAGAGACCTCAGCCTATGCACTTGCTACCCTCAACATCAGAAATTCCAAATGCGTGTGAACCATTTGAATTAATTTCTTCAAACCAGTTTCATCTTGTCATCCTCTCTGAGTGTACAAGTGGCTCTTGTACACTCTATATGTAGCCCTTTGTTAAAATATTACAGACAGATACTATCGTTACAAAATCTAGTAGGGCTGAATCCAAAATGAGATGCCATGTCTTGCATTCCTATTTTGGATCCTTTCAAAATTAATGGTCCAGTTTATGTGTTAGGTGCTGGATCATTACACTGTGTGGGTGGTGATGCTACAGGCCTCTCAACAGAAAAAGTAAACTATATTGTAAGTGGTAACGGAGCAATTCATTTTCTTCCAGTGGATATGTAACAACTATTTGCTTAGGCTTCATAACACTGCCAGTGAGCCAGATGTTTTTATGATTAGACCAGAAAGCAGATGGAACAGAGAACTGTTACAATATGATGTATATGAAGACTTTCTTGTACTACAGTCTTCAGACTTGTACAGCAACTTTCTGTAAAACACTTTATATTTTACTCTAATAGATAAGACAGTTAATTACCAGATATTCTTGAAAACATTTATTCTTAGACATATACATGCAAGAGAAGAATAGGAAATTGTTTTGCAGAACAAGAACATGCTAAGTGACTTTCTTCAGATAAGATATCAAAAGCATCTGGATATCAGAAATCCCCATAGCCAGGTAGTGGGACCATGGCCCAGGGAAATGATAAAACCTTCCTCGAAGGGTTTCTAGCCCCCATGGGATAAAGCCACAAAGCTGTGTTTCCATTTCAAGCATGAAGATACATTAAAGGTAACACGATTACTTCACTGAATTAATTATCTTTAAGCGCTTATTTGCATATCAAGAAGACAGCACTGTACAATTTTAAATAGAACCAGATAGCTAAGTACTCTCACAACCCAGAAAGCCATCCAGGGCTGCACCAAGAGGGATGGTCCCTTCCAATTCAAATAATTCTATGACTCCATGATAACTAAACCTGTGCATAAACAATTTATTTTCAAATGAACTCTTCATGAGTTTAAAAAGTAATATAACCCAAATTAAAAATGCCTGCTTTTAAACTGAGAGTATTTAAAATGAGTTCATAGACCTTTTCATTAGGCAACAAAATGGCCCTCAAGCCCAAAACTTAAATATCCACATAATACAGTTTATTTTATACTCCCTGTAAATATTAATTGCAATACAATCTTTCAGAAGTTTTGTTTATTGAAATTTGAATGATGAATTCATGAAATCACATAGTCTTGTCAGCTGAGGAATTTTGATGAATATGCTGTTTTATCTGTATAGCAATCCCTACAGCTTATGAAATAAAGAAATAAAAAGATTTCATATTCACATAAACTTATTTTTTTTAACTGATGACACATCACTCTTCTAAATAAAATAAACCATTTTTTATTCTATTTGTTTGATTTTAAATGTTTGTAACTGAATGTTTCAGCATAAAAAGGAATTTAACCTGCAATAACTCCAGTTGGTAGACCTTTAAAGTTTCCAGATTTTTATGCACTAGATATTGGAAAAATTTATCTTGAGAAAGTGGAAGGTTCAGTGGCTATCTATTAGTGTTCATACTTAATAATTGCTTTCCTCCCATACACTAATTGTTGAGAAAAAAATATTTGTACTATATTTAAGATGATAGAATCAGAATCAGAGAGGTTGATTTACCATGCTTTATGAATGTGAGTTTAAGAGTTATGAAGTCCAGTTTTGGAGAAGCTGTAAATGGTACAAATTGTGTTACATTTTCTCCTTAGCACCAACATCACTTCTTAATGCAAATAAAAAAGAAAGGATATTCTACAGCTAGAGCAACAATGAATTAAAATTCAGTATAAATGTGGGCTACATAGTTGTAGGCTGTGAGGGACGGAAATTTGCAGAAATATGTCATCAAGTACTGCAAAGTGTTACTTGTTGCTAGTGTGCATCTATCTCTGAAAATGCAAATACAAAATAAAATCAAATAACTCACTACTGCATAGTTAGAACTCTTACTTCAGTGATCTTACTGTTCTGAAATAACTGCCACACTGACACTGCAATGCTCTGCCATATTCAAAACACTCATCACTGCAATGATACAAATAGCAGAATAAACTAGAGGAGTTTTTTTTCTTTTCTGCTTGCACTTCTTTACATCCCAGTCTAAAATATATCTTAAAAGCTAAGTGGCCTAACCAAAGCACCAAACTTACTTATTTAGGTCTTTGTGTGTGTAAAGATGTATGTGCTCCCAGAAGGGGAAAAAAAACAAAAACAAAAACATACTAAGTTGTGGGAAAATATTTTTATCCATTAAAAAAAAGATACAACACTGTAATAAACAACTCAAATATGTCAATTTATATTCTGTTCAAAATATTTTTTTCAGTATCAACATTATGGAAATTCAAGGTCTAATGCTGTATTTCAAAAATTCATCAAATCAAGCATTTAACTCAAGTGATGAATTTTTAATGAATATGTATTTTTTCAAGCAACGTTGGATATATTTACCCACAGTTCTTTCCTTTCAGCCCATTATTAATTCCAAGGTGAAAGCTGGAAAACAGTTTCTTTTTTTTCCTGAGTCAGAATTTCACCTCTCAAGGCCTTATCCTTCCTTTTTTTCTACTAAAGGAGTCCTAATTTGGTCAATGTATCTACTTGGAAGTATAAACCAGCAGAAAAAGCCAGAGATTTCAAATGAACTTAATTTTTAAAGATTTTATTTTCATAACATTCCTAAGCATTAATTTACATTATTTTCAAAACAAACAAACAAAAGAACAACTAACCAAGCCAAACCACCACCAATAAAAAGCTAAGTCAGTTTAGTAAGGCTAAAATACTTTCTCACAAAGATGTTATTCCTCCTCAGAGACAGAAGAAATGACCACAGCATAGCCAAAGCAGTAAAGCACTGAGTAACTTTCAGCTTTGCCACTGAGGCAGCAAACCTTTTCAATATAACTGTGTGACACTATCCATGTTCACTGCAATTGTCATTTGGAATTACACAGTATGTTTTTGAAAGTGAGCTCTCCAAAGACAACTGAAAAGCTTCTAGACTGGAGACAGACAGCTTTCACCAGAGATTGAACTGAGAAATTTAACTTTCCAGGCAGAAGAACACAAAGTCACTTGGGTGAAAGTGGAGACGAGCAAAATAGATGAATAAACACATAAATAAACTAAGCCACTGATGGAAACAGGAGGGCCAAACCAGGCTGTGGGTATTGTGAGAAATTCTCCCTGTGACCAACAAGGCTTTTGTCTTTTCACTTTGAGATGGGCTATGCACATGGGTAGATGGTTTATGGCCCATCAGGGGCAATAACACCTGGGGAAGACCTCCAGACATGGCTGCACCAGGCCCCGTACAGGCCTTGTTTGCTTTCTTCCCATGTGTGCAAGAAAGGCATTTCTTCTCTTCACATACAGAGAAGAAAAATATGCTCTTTAAATTTTACTGCTACCTCGGCTGGTATTCAAACCAAACTCAGTAAAAGAAATAAGATCACAGCAGATTTTATCTATATTGCATTGTTTGAATGTGATTCCAACAAACAGCACTTCACATTTAATAAGAGTAGGCTGATACTGGGCCCTTCGCATTCTGCTGAGCTCTGCAGACTATTTGGAATAACATTTCACTAAGCATCAAATTTATCTGGTTCATCTCCACTCCTATTGATTACTTTGTGTTTCCTTCTTGCATTGGATGTTCTTTCTACTGCCACTGTACTTTGCCTTGTAAGTATACATGAAAGAAGAAAAATCTTGCTCTGGGGGAGGAAAAAAGACACAGCTTCTCTCAGGAAGGTTAAAGATTTACACGTTTCTTCTTCAAGGTGTAAAATTTTCAGGAAAATGAAAGGCAGTTTTCACAAGTTTTCCTGTCACATGCAGGAAAAAAAAAACCAAACACAACCAAAAACACCTCTTTTGCTTGTGAGAAAACTCTCAATTTCATGCCCTTTTAATGAGCTTAGGTTGTAATGGATAATACTTCAAATCCCACTTGAAAATGAATGAGATTATGAGCAAGATATTGCTCACTGCCTTCAGTGGGGAGGAAGCAGTAGTGTCTTGTAAGAACATGTGGGATATTCTTACACTATGTATTAACAATGACAGGCTCATTACAAATCCGGACGCTTTTCCAAGATCATTTAGAAGGTTTGTATGAGAGAAGAGGTCATTTTAAGAAAAAGGCTTATTTTACACTTAGAGTGTAAAATATTTAAATCCTATTTTCATTTACTTTTTGTTATATTCCAGTATGACTGTAGGCAGAAATTAATTATATAATGCTACCTTATTTGCCTAAAAGTAATTATCCCAAAGAATTAGACTATTTTGTTAATTATTTTTTCAAGTTGAATGTGTCAAGATTTCTTTGTGCTAAAAACAGCTGGTGTTCTCTGTCAAATGAAAACCTGAATGTCATTTGAGTTGACATAATGCCTCCATTTCATCCAAACACAACCAAGACTATCCAAATGGTACCAAACAATCTGCTCTTGACTACTATTATTCTCCCAAAACTATTTTACTGAGAAAATGATATAGTTCTTCGCAAATATGTTCTGTTTATGATATATCAAAACTGACACTCTCTCCAAGTGTGGCAATACTAAGATACTTCTGAAAAATCAGTGGTAGAATTTGTGAATTTTATCCAAATAATATTAATTACTGGTAATTATTCCTACTGTTAAAAGTAGTTTCTATTATATGTGTATTGGATACTATTTTTTTTATCTTACTGTATACCAAGAGTTGCCTATTACAAATGATTTTTTCCAGAAACTTTCATGTGTGTATATTCATTTCTTCCACTGCATGTAGAGGTTAAAAATAAGGTAAGCTCTTAACTCTACCACTTATTTCTGTAGGCTTTCTCTGAATTTTTCCATTGTTTTTAACAACTCTTTTGAACCATGAACATCAATAATAGCCTCATTTACACTACATGCAAACACAATACTACCTTATGTCCCTTGTTGATATTTTCTGGATTACATATCTGACTTATCAACGTCATGCTTGACTGTAATTTCTGCATGCATTCTTGCTAGGTATTATATTTATGGTGAAAATCTAAGCTCCGTTTTCACAGCCCTTATATATACAGGGATGTATATATCCTAGCAAAAGTCAAAGTAAGGTGTCATTAATCAAATTAGACAGCTGTGCTTTTCTGGTGAAACCAATGACACATTTCCTCCCAGAAGTCAGTGGCGAAATTCCAACAGACTTCAGCAAAGCAAAGATTTTCCCTTCCACTGTTTAAATGCACCTGGATTAACATTGGTAGAATATGCAGTGAAGAAATAATACAAAATACCCATACATATAATCATAAATGAGACTTATTCATGACATAACTGAATCAAGAAGCTTTTTCCTCCTGTGAGGAAAGTGAGACTGAAATGCAATCAACATGTTTTGTTTTGTCACCTTTTATTAGAGTTTTGTCTTAGAAGAAGTATTTCTTCATTGTTTTCCCCAGTGCATTCCTCACTCTAATTAAAAGCTATTATTTTCCTTGTATATAATGCTCGTTACAACACAGTGTAATATTTTAAAATATATAGAGTATCATAGAATCATAGAATGGCCTGGGTTGAAAAGGACCATAATGATCAAATTGTTTCAACTCCCCTGCTATGTGCAGGATCACCAAACACCAGACCAGGCTGCCCAGAGCCACATCCAGCCTGGCCTTGAATGCCACCAGAGATGGGGCATCCACAACCTCCTTGGGCAGCCTGTTCCACTGCATCACCACTCTCTGTGTGAAAAATTTCCTCCTAATATCCAACCTAAACCTCCCCTGTCTTAGTTTAAGACCATTCTTCCTCGTCCTATCACTATCCACCCTTGGGAACAGCCATTCCCCCTCTTGTTTATATGATCCCTTCAATTATTGGAAGGTCACAATGAGGTCTCCCCGGAGCCTTCCCTTCTCTAAGCTAAACAAGCCCAGTTCCCTCAACCTTTCCTCATAGCAGAGATGCTCCAACCCTCTGATCATAATTATCCTAATTTTATAAGAATGTACCCCTATCAACATTATATTATTATAACAGGTTAGAGATTATCAGATGCCCGTATAAGAGAAATCATTTTAAATGAGTTACATATTGATTATGCTTTGCACCATATTACAAGAGCAGTTGGAAAGAATGTTCTACACCAGCAAAATACTTGAGATCTGATCCTTTCGCAGTAGGTTCTTTAGAGACCATAGGTTTTGAAAGTGCTGAATGAAAATGTAGCAGATCCCAATGAAATCAGTAACAGTGAGTCCAAAGAAAAGAAAAACTGAATAAAAACCTCACATAAAAAATGAAAACACAAGAGGTAGATTAATTTATGGTATAAGGCTGCAAATGCCTGCTTTCCTGGCATGATGCAGAGTTAGGTCAATTTTACAAGTACAGAGATGTGTTAGCAATTTATTTTCATGCATCCTTAACAAGTTCTATTTTGTCTCTCATTTAGCGCTAAAGAAAGATATTGATCGCCAAAGGTGTTCTAGCTGTTCACTTCTAACAAAGAAGCAATCTGGGACAAATTTTCTACCTTATCAGACATAAATGAGATACAACAAGTCTAGAGCCTTGACACTACAGGTGGGAATGGTTATATAAAGCATAATTATTTCTCAAGTATGTCTACCTAGTTACCGCCCACTGACATCAGTAATGAATAAAGACAGATACCAAGTTCTCCTGTGATTCTCTCAGTGCAAAGTCAATTCTCTGGCTCTTCTCAACAGTGGGCATCAAAGGGTTGTTAGCTTTTCAAGTTACTCATTCTCATTGATCTTCTGTCTACAAAGCAACAACAGGTACAATATTGCTAGCCTGTACATGAATTGCTCACACTATTCTGGGGAGTGCAGTTTTTAAATAAGTCCTTTTCACATAAGGCCAACACTACATATGTTTTAATTTCAAAACTATCAACAGACTTACACTGTCCTTGAGTACTGCTTCACAGATATGACGGTATGACAACAGTCACCCTCCTCAGCAGGAGTTATACACATAGCAGCTAAGTCTTGTAGAAGCAAGAAAACCCTTACTGTCCAGCCATTTAAGACAACTAACAACCTGCTTTGTGCAAGAGTCATATAAGTACTGCACAGCAGACAAGCTGACCTGCATTTTCAAATCCTCAGAGCTTCAGATAAATAAAACATCCAACCACTGGCTGAAAAGAAGAATAATTTCTTTTTTGCCTCCTGATATAGCTTGCCACAGAAGGAACGGTTACCTGAGATCCTATCTCAGCACTTTGTTAAACTCTTATCTTTGATTCATACCATCATGTACCCAGCTGCACTTTTGCAAGTATGTCTGCAGTTACTCACCTCTGTGATTTTACAAAGTACACTGTTTTTTGGAGACTTTTGCAATGAAGCTGAAATCAAAGCAATTTTAATCTGTTTCTACTCCCTGATAAGCTAATAGCACCAAATTTGGGCTAGAGGGGAAAATTTAAGTAGCGGCTTCCTTCCCCTATTGGGATTCTGATAAATTGGCGGGCAATACTGTAAATATCAACACAGTCAATGGCAAAATGCAGAGCATGTGAAGCACAGGTTTTTTTTCTAATAAAAAAAACATGGGTAGAAATAAAAATAAGTGCTGGATTATGCCTACAAATAGTAAGTAAGACAGATTTCAGTAGGACTCCCTGTAAGGAGTAAGCCAGCATTTGCTCTGCCCAAACTGCAGGAAGACTTCATAACTAAATGCAAGATCAATCTTCCTATAGCTGTTTCTCAAGAAGAAAGAGAGGAGACAGAGCACCTAGGAGCTTGTTGAAGACTCAGCAAAACAAAAGCTTATCATTTGTGTAGCTCTGGGAAGAATTTCTCTGCTATGTGCTTGTAGCAGGCCAGCTTAAGAACTACCCAACTGTTTTTGCTGTGGTCATAAACCAAATGCATGAGCAGTGACTAATGTTGGCACCACTGTTGATAAACCACTAAGCCTTAATTGTAACTAAAAAAACCATAAATATAAAGCAAGAATAGGGAGAGATATATTTTTTAATTTTAATTTCAAGCCATTAAATCCGAACAAAACTCAGATCTTACTGCCGACAACAGCATGCAGATAAAACAGACAAAAAATGTCTTGCCATTAGGGAGTCTGTGGCATGTTTCATTCTATTCATTCAGTTTTCTAAGAGTTGATGACAACAAAAATTTTGGCATATAGATACACATGCATGGACAATAAGATATTTGCTAAAGAATCAATATGTCACTTATCTGTCTAAAATCCCTGTGTTTAGTTGATTAACTATTAATTAATAACTAAATTAATTACTTAGAGGTATATCAATGAAAAATGAAGTAGGGAAGGATTAAAAATCCATTCAGTCAAAATAACTTCCCTTTCTTCAACCAAGATCATTCATAACTGTTCGTCAGTATGACGAGAAATTTCTTTACAGAATTACAAGAAGGCTTGAAGATTCGCTCTTATACAAGATCAGTTTCAAAGGCTTGTGACAAAATCTGGCACCCTTTCAATGCTAAATTAGAAGTAGAAATTTGATTTGAGTCAACACTTCTCTACACTTGGAACATCAGAGCTTGAACTAAAAAAGCATGACAGTCTCTGTGCTAGCTGCAGTGCTGCCATCAAACTAGCCAGTACTTTAGAAGGACGTGGGACTTATTAAAGTAGAGCAACTGAGAATATAAAATCATTGACTGATGCAGACTTTCTGGAAAAGAGGGGCAGTGGTCCTTCTCTATGAAGGCACTGAAGCAAATACCAATTTTCAAAACAACATATTTCTTTCATGCTTCAATATATCTTCCAAAATGTGGGCGGTACTCGGCAAGGGTGGTATTTGGGCTAAGGTGGGTGGTAATTAAAGGGGGTTGTTCTGGGTGGTACTGGATGGGTCATGAGTTCACGGGGCGGTCACGTGTCAAGGTATAGGTAGTTGTTGCACAGCATTAAATTGGCACTTGAGCTACACCCTATGGCGTGTGTCTCTTGTGTCCCTGTGCTGGGTGAGTGCAGACAATAAGGGCGCTGATAGGATGTGGTTAGTTGGGCTGGAATTGCGTGGAGGTTAGCAACAATTGGTAACCCCGACGTGATGAGGTGTGCGCACACGGGTAAGAGGGTAGCAGCTCACGTTATGGCTTCTGTGCAGCAACTGGTGTGTATGCTGAAGGTGCTAGGAAAGCAGGCAGGGGTCTAGCTGTTGTCGAAAGCCCTAACAGCGTTGATTAATTGGGTTCAGTGCTGTGGTTACGGGAGTACTCCTACGGAATGCTTATCCTGCAGAAATTTAGATAAGGCGGCAGAGGAATTGTGGGAGGAAGTTAAGCTGGGAACGAAAGGAGCAGCGGATATCGCTGCTACCTTGGGAAGCTTAGAAAGAGCTCTTAAAGCAGTGGGAACGGAGGAGCGGTGTTGGCGTATGGCTCGGGAATTGGTGCTAGGTCAGCTTACGGAGAGAGGTGAGGAATCAGAGAAGGAGCCTGGGAAGGGGGGAGTGGAACCTGTGAAGCGGGGTCTGGAGCCTGCAAAGGGGGGGGCAGGAGGATGCAGCCGAAATTGAACATGGCGGCAAGGCAGAGTCAAAGGCTGGGCTACAGAAGGAGGAGTTGGGAATGGATACATGTGGAAGGAGCGGCGGGGCCAGGGGGGCCACGTCAGGGGCGGAGGATGATGTGCCTTGGGCAGCACCTGTGTGGCCTCCCGCGGCGTCTAATTGGAGGGCTACTGGGGCAACACTGGAGTATAAACACGTGTTAGACCGTTTGCCAGCCACAGCTTCAGCAGCAGAATTGATAGAACGGGGAATTCAGCACAGTAGGCATGTGGAACAGGCGCCTCTTCTGGTGGCTTTATAGCAGGTAGTTTTAGGTAGAGCGCAGTGCTATTGGTGCAGGAAGTCGGGCCATATCCATAAGGAATGTTCAACTCGAACACAGGCTACACAGAGATCATTAACCTGTTGGGTGTGTGGCGGACCTCATGTAGCTTGCATCTGCCCAAATAGATATTAGGGAAATTAATCAGCTGGGGCGAGGGCGGGACATGGCTCTCAGCAGCGCAGTACAATTGTCCCAAAGGAGAACATCGGAACGGCTCAGCTCTCATGGGGAGTACCGTGGCCGGATCAGGGGCACAATTAAAGGTCAAAGAAGGTCCCCTGCTGTCCCAAACATGGAGCTGTAAAACACTAGAACAGCCGGTGACACCTGGAACCATTGTAGTTGGGGCAGGGGCACTAGATCTGGGGGTGGAAGTACCTTTTCAGTCTACAAATGGCAGTCAGATCCTGGCTAGGGCAACTGGCTGTTTGCCTACGCTGCAGACGGGACTTCCGCTTATGGCCCTCTCTCTTGAGCTGGGTAAAAATAGACCTCTCATTTGAATTCAGGTTCGCATCACAGTATTGTTGACAATGTTGTTGGATTCAGGCGCGGATGTGACTGCCATGCCCGTGGGGAAGTGGCCAGTGCGATGGCCTGTGGCGGCGTCCACGGTCATGGTTAGAGGGGTTGGCGAGATTTTGGTGGGACAGCGTAATGTCCCTCTTATTCTTAGTTATCAAGATGACGGCGGCAGCTGGAAGGAGTTGAGCCCAATTCAGCCATATGTCATGGACATTCCGATTCCGCTTCTTGGGCACTTACTGCTGTCGGTGCGCGCATTTCCATTGAAGGCAAGTTAGATGCTGGTCCAGATTTTTAGTTGGGGCCGCTGGGAAAGTAACCTGCTGGAAAAGTGATGACCCAGTATGGATTTCTCAGTGGCCCTTCGCTCTGGAAAAATTGAAAGCTGTTAACGAATTAGTCGATCAGGAGGTTGCTATGGGACATTTGGTACCATCCACAAGCCCATGGAATTGCCCTATTTTTGTAATCAAAAAGAAGTCAGGTCACTGGCGATTGCTGCACGATTTACGAGGAATCAATGCAGTTTTGCAGGATACGGGGCCTTTACAGCTGGGATTACCTTTACCATCCAAGGTGCCTGACTCCTGGCAGTGTCTGCTAGTTGACCTGAAGGATTGCTACTTTAGCATTCCTGATTCGCCTAGGTTCGCCATGACGGTCCTAGCCGTTAATAATGCAGAACTGGCAAGGTGGTACCAATAGACTGTACTACCACAAGGTATGAAAAATTCCCTCACCATTTGCCAAATGTATGTTACCTTGGCCCTGAGACCCTTTCGAGAGAAGTACCCACAACTCATGATGTGTCACTATATGGATGACATTTTGGTAGCCGGGGAAAAATTAACGCTTGACATAGAAAAGGACCTTTGGGAGGGCTCGTTAGCAAGAGGCCTCAAAGTGGGGGAGGACAAGACTCAAAGAATGTTTCCTATAAAATATTTAGGTACCCTGGTGGCGAATCATCTGATTCAGCTGCAGAAGGTCATCTTGGTGGATATAGCCGTGACAACCCTGAATGACTTACAGGTTCTCATAGGGGCTATACAATGGCTCTGACAGTTCGTGCCATTGGCGCTGGCAGATATGAAAATCCTAACCAATGATCTCAAAGGTGATACAGATCTAGCAGCTCCACGAGAATTATCATCACAACAAAAGCGTATCATCTCTCCTCTGTTGTCTTGCATGCAATCCGCAGCGCTCTATCATCGGGTCCCAAGGGAGAGACTATGAAGTCACATTGGTTTACAGCGGGAGGGAGCCATAGTAGTGTTACATCAAAGGGGAATACAGCAACCAATCTTATGGGGCTATGTGGCACTGTCCAAAGGTGCTTTGCCACAGTGGGTCACTCTTATTAGTCAAGCCATTTATTGGGTCTGGCAAAAGGTTACCACTCTCATGGGGGAGGAGCCCGAGTCTGTGTCCATTGAAATTGCAGGGGACGTTTGGGTGCAATATCTTCAGAATAGTCCTGTTGTACAAGCCAGTTTGGAGGGTTTTTTCGGTGAGGTAAGAGCAGTGCAAACTACCTCACTGGGGACGCTAGGTAAGCTGGTGACAGTTATACTATGGGTTCCAGTCAGTGATCAGTCACTACCGGGTCATACCCTTTTCACAAACACTTCAGGGAAAACTGGGAAATATGATGTGGTGTGGCACAATGGGAGGCAGTGGTGCAAACGGGTTGAGATCTGCCCAGACACATCTATCCAACAACTAGAGCTGAAGGCGGTGCTGCTAGCTTTGCAACTTAGCGAGGCAGAACCTGTGAATGTGGTAACTGATAGCCAGTATTGCTTTCGCATGGCTATGTTGTGCAGGGACTGTACTGGGGGCACTATTCCCACCGCAGTTGCCTTCTGTAATGTGCTGTCCCTGCGCATGGCTCCTGTCTTCTTCATGCATGTCAACAGTCACTCAGAGTTGTCTGGCTTTATCTCAGAGGGCAACAAGCTGGCTGATGCAGCATGTTACACGGCTAACATAGACACAGCCACGGCTGCAGAGCATTCGCACCAGCTATATCACCAAAGTGCGTTGGCCCTCGCTTGCCTTTACAACTTACTGCTGCCTGCTGCTAAGCAGATCATGGCAGCTTGCTTGGCCTGTTCCGCTAACTTACCAATGCTACATTCAGGGGTGAACCCGTGAGGGTTGCATCCCCTAGAGTTGTGGCAAGCGGACGTAACCGAGTACATACCATTTGGGCACCAGAAGTATCTACATGTTGTGGTAGATACTTGCAGTGGAATGATATGGGCTATTGCATTAATAGCTCAAACAGCTTGACACTGTGTGCAAGCCTTGCGTCAAGCAGTGGCGGGTCTTGGTGTGCCGCAACGCCTAAAAACTGATAACGGGCCAGGTTATCACAGTGCCGTGTTCTGCTCCTGGTGAAAACTGTGGGGCATCGAGCACGTCATAGGAATAGCTGGCAACAGCACCAGTCAGGCCATTATCGAGTGGACGCATGCCACACTGAAAGCGTGTCTTACGGCTCTTAGAGAGGGGGGAGAGATTCCCGGGGAGGAACTGTGCTCCTGGGCGTTGTTATTAAGAGCTCTATACAGTTTGAACCACTTGGAACATTGAAGAGGTGATCATGATTTTGGGGAGGATCGGCATGCGATTGAAGACGTTCAAGATCTGGATGGGGTATGGTCAAAATAGTCCCAGCCGCTCTTGGTGCTTGGGCGTGGGTACGTGTGTGTGTGTGGGAGGTAGTGGTGGCCTGTGCTGGATCCCTGCAAAATGGGTAAAGCCAGCCCTCAGTCCAGCCGAGACAGCGGCAGACAAGACAGTCTGAAGATGGCGATTGGCTACCCATTCTTCCTCTTTGGACAGCGCACCACAAGAAGCTGAACATCTTAAGGCTGATCCTAGTTAACACTCCTTGATAATAGTACGCACAATGGCACCTGCAGAGGCGTCGCTCTCGATGTTAAGGAAGGCACGACCTGGGAATCTAGTCTTCTTGCCAGACTGATAATCCAACAACAGAGGAGACCTTGCCCCTGGAGAATCCCCCAGTGGCAGATGTTGGAAAGGGTTCTACTCAACGACACCCGTAGATAAGGACTAATTTTTCAGCGGATCCAGTATATCTGCACATCTATGAACTATTCTTGTTTTAATGACTGAGGGAAACAATAGTAGAAAGTAGGGGACATGGTAGCATGACATAGGGAGAGATGTGGGTGGTACACAGTGTGTGTGGTAGTTACAGGGGGTGGTTCTGGGTGGTACTTGATGGGTCACAGGTTCATGGGTGGTCACGTGTCAAGGTATATAGGTAGTTGTTGCGCAGCATTAAATTAGTGCTTGAGCTACACCCTGTGGTGTTCGTTTCTTGTGTCACTGTGCTAGGTGAGTGCAGACGATAAGGGCGCTGATAAGCTGGGCTGGAATTGTGTGGAGATTAGCAACACAAAAGAATAAAAATTCAGCAGGGACAAGACATTTCCCCTCTACGAAGAAAACATATTTGTCCCACCTTTCCAAAATTAGGACTTTATATTCCATTCCATTCTGGTTCCTCCAAGTTCAAGCAGGTCCCTCAATAAACCAAAATCCATAATCACAGAATCAAGCGCAAAATATTAATTTGGATAATTACTTAGTTTACTTTAAAGTGTTAATCATCAACACTCAGGCTTTGCTTCTCTATTTAGTTTACTTAGCAGTCCTAAATGGCAGAATATCATAGCTACACTCTTTCAAAGCCCAGCACCCTTTTCTTTTGGTCCTTATGAATCACATGAGAGCTTATACACTCTTCAGCACTTTGATTTCCAACCACTGAATTTATTTAGCTCTTGCCTTTAGTGGAAACAGAATTAAATTACATTGAAGGCACCCTGTAAGAATACAATGGCCAGGTGGAGAATGATCACAAGAGTTCATTTACACCACTTTCTCACCTTGTCTCCATCCTAGACTTCAGCAGCTTCAATATGTTTACTTCAAATGGTGGAAAGGCTTGGCTTTATCTCAAGACACAAAAGTAGCTTACGGCTCCCTTACTGATCTTCCTTTTTCACTGTAGGGAGGGAATTCCCACCATTTCTGTTACCCTAAGCACTGTGATATCCATTTCCCATGGAGTAAATCTTCAGCAATCAGTAACTATAAATGTTACCTACAAAATGTTGCCTATAAATGGATATTTCAAAGTGTTGCTATTGATATACAACAATAGGCTATTGAGGTAAGACTGTATGATCCATGATTCTGCATTCCACAGTGACAGACAAACAGTTCTGCATGATTGGGCATTGGATTCTTATCTGCTCAAGTGCATGTCAGCCATTTCAAGGACCTTTTTAAAAACGAATTTTAAGCACTTGGAGAAGTTTCTGAACCCTGCATTTCACCTATGTAAATTAAAGCTCACATGCCTTAATTTATAAAAATTTTAGATCCATCTTAACTGATAATAAAGAGTCCTCAAATTAGTAGGCAAAGAACATTCCTAATATCCCCCAGACCCTTCGTGAGCTCTTCTTTAGACAAAGTAAAGAGAAACAAGTTGGTTTCCAGGATAGCTCCTCAAGATCTCGGGAATTGAATTAAATTAAAATTGTGTGTAAAAACAAAGAAAAAATTACTAATTCACTCTTGATCAGGAAGGAAACTGATGTTTCTTCAAGAACTGCCAGTCTGCACAGGCACCTCTTGTTTCTGTTCTTTAAGGTTCTCTGCCTTGTCTGCATGTGAGGTTTGCTGCAAGGCTAAGCCAAGCCTGAGAAGAAAGAGAAGACGGAAGGAACTTTTTTTCTTCTTTTCTTCTCCCCCACACCCCACTTTTTTTTTTTTTTTTTAAATAAGAACACTTTATTTTTCTTTAAACAATGATGGCACAAACCAAGAAGCATCACTAAATTAATGAAGTATAAGAGACTTCCTGTATTGAAGTAGGTTGATTGAATGATCAAATTCTAAGGCCTAATGGAAATCATAAAAATTATTCAGTCTAACCTTGCAAAAAAAGGAAAAAAAAAAAAAAAAAAGACTACTTAAAGTTTTTGTTGGAGAGATTTTTACATCAAATATCTAATGAGATGGCAAGCATGCATGAATAATGAATAATTATTTTTACTTACTGTTCCTATTAAAGAAAAGACGAGCTATAATTCTTTCACTCAGAAATAAAAATCTTCCCTGATCATTAACATTACATAGGCTTTTTATTTTTTATTCACAGGCAGCACACTTAAATTGAGCTTCAAATAGGCAGAATAAATATCTGTCTTACTAATAAGAATGTTCTTCTCTCCACTTCATAATATTTTAATTATTTTTAAGGAACTGAATGGGCATGGCAGAAAAATTCTGACTTTATCCCACAGCAAGAAAATGAAACAAAATCAGAAACCTGTCTTAGAAGTGTAAATGAATTGTTTTCAGATCAACTGAAAAGTAGTTTCAAGTTTTCTGTGATTTCTGTGCTGTCAGCAAGTCTAGAATTTAGCGTTTAAATTCAGAAGTCTCAGTACACATTTTAATATGTTTCTAAGTTAAAAAACTGCATTGATATTGAATAAGCTGGTTGCTAAATCTCAATACTGAGTAAATATTACTAGAGAAATATATTAATTTTGACTTTAAGTGGCAAAGGTGTCTGATTTTGTTGATGTTAATGGCTCAGAAGTTATTAAACAACCACCATGGAAATTTTCCTTCTGTATCTATTCTATAACTTGCCTAGAAAGAACTTGAGAAGTCTTACTGTCTGTGGAGCTATTTTTTTCCTTCTAAATGAAGCTTCCCTCAAAGTGTCACTCAGTCACAGCTGTATGCTAAATAAGCAATAAGACAAAAATTAGCATGCACATTTTCCATAAAAATATGGTGTTTTGCTGAGGCTAAAAGGGATATAATCTTTTTTTTTCCTTCTGCATAAAATTAAAATATGGTTCTCGACTTTGTTAAAAAAGATACCACATAGAGTGATGGTGGCATTTTCAGATACTTTGACCTCAAGACTTTTTTCTTCCTTAAAAAAAAAGCATGCCCAAATTCTTTCTACTATATTTATTTTATATAAACGGCAAAGGACTTTTTACCACTTACTGTCACAAAAGCTGTTGTCTTCGAACCAGAATTCTGCCCCTCTGGCTGACAGTACAGCCCTGTTTCTGCTATTTCATAGCTATGCATATGAGAACTGGCTCATAGACAGAGAAATTCGAGAATCAAGAGTGTAATAACAGCCCATCTCCAGGCAGAAGAGCTTGCAGAGCCTTTTCAGGTATTCTGTAGGTGTCTGGGATTTCTTTGTAACCTTTGATGTAAACCTCTTTTGTAACCTTTGATGTTCTGTAAAATTCTCAAACCTTAAAAATTTATTATGCCCAGCCTCTCTTATCGTTAGTAGTAGCTGCAGAGCATTTCAGTTCAGGCTGCCTCTTGCACTGCCCTATCACTACGGAAAATTGTTTTAATTCCATATAATTATCTTCTCCTCACTTACAGATTTTACTCTACCTAATAGATGTACATCTCTTTCTATGCTTTCTCTCAAAACTTTAGAACTGCCTGAGAGCACTTTCAAAGCTTCCTTAAAACTCTACTTTGCTGTACTACTTGAGCAAAACCATAGCATCAATTAGGGACTGCTGAGATCACTACCTTGTGTATTGATCAGTACTGCCTCACTGCCTTGTACTCCCTCAGCATGTCTGTTTCCAACCGTTGTCTCATCTTAAATGCACACTGTAAACACCACAGGGAAGAGAGTTCTTATTCTTTGTTTGCACATCACCTAGCATAAGAGACCCTGGACCACGGCCAAGATATCATGATAGCACAAATATCACTATATTACATAAAAAAGGTATAAAAACTAACATACCATAGAAATATTTCTGAAGTAGGCAATTATTTTTCTCTAGAGTTATTTCCACAGGCTCCAAACCATATAGACCCTGATGCTTTCACAGCATCAGAGCACTATGCGTTCTTCCTTCTACCCAGCACCATATTTTCACATTTAGAATTATTATCTCCTGTTATCACTGAATATTTACACCTGCACTGAATTAGTTTTCCCAAAGCAAGCTCAAATTACAGTGGAAGAATAAAACTAGAACTACAGCTGTCTGACACAGAAAATGATCACAGAGGAATTTTATTCTTCCTCTATTCCAGGATATATTGGGACGCAGAAATTCTCATTGAAAGGTATTGAGCTAGCCGTGGTGACCATAAGGAACTGCTTAGTGCCTGTCATCCTCCTCTGAGGATGACTGCTGAAACAACCAGACACCACCAGAAATCGCATTCCCAAGCCTTGACATCTGTACTAGCCATAAAGCATATCAACTTACACCATGTTTCAATGGAGTGGGTGATAGTGACACAAGAACCATATGATTTAATGTTACCAAATAAACGGAGTGACCTAAAGACACATATCATTTTTGTCATTTGAAAACCCTTTTTAGCTAGGGCAGAAGATCTAGGTTTGAATAGCAACAAAAAAAAAAGGGGAATTCTCAGGAGCAAAAGAGATTGTTGGGTGAAATTTGGAGGATGACAGGCACTAAATGATGCAAGAAATTAAGGTGAATTATTCCAGGAGTAGGGATAGCATGGACCATTGCTCCAATAATAAGATTAAGGGCATGGTGAAAAGTATGCTGTCACTTTTTTTTTTTTTTTTTTTTTTTTTCCACTGGCTTCAGAGAGATTTCCTAAGGAACACTGAGTAGGCACAATGTAACAACTAACAAAACCAAAAAACTACAAATTCCTGTGCCTATCTGTGGAAGTGGTTTTCCCTCACAGAAGAGAAATCTAATTGCTCAGACTGGAGAAATAAAGAAACAAGGCCACAGTACTAAGGGACTTATGAATCAAGAATAAAGATCCATTTGTACATGTATGTTTGACAACTATTGAGCAGCAGACAAGGAAGCTGTGGGAAGGTGCCACTGCTGCTGTCACCGCCTCCTTTTGAAACCTTCTTCCTCCTATCCCTAGCACAGATCAAAGAGCAAACAAAAATAGAGTACTGGAAATTGATAGAGCAGAAAGGACTCAAGAAGGAAAAAATAGGAATTAAGAGGCAACAGCCTGTAAGAATATTTCTGCGAGTACTCCTTACTTCTTATTGCTTTTTTTCCTCTTTAACATGTACTGTGAAAATGTCTTAAGAAGTTGGCTGCCTTCATTTTAACTCGATGCACAGATAAGCATATGCAACTCCTTATAGCTTGTTAAAAAATATCTTCTAGGAATTTAGTTTTTTTCCAGGGGAAGAACAGTCTGTGGAGATTAACATCCATCTCACTAGAGAGCCTTGTTAGTGAAGTATGAAAATAAATCAGATTTCTGCAGCATGATGAAAGCTGTGAGCTACAACACAGAACATCTTTTTCAAACCATTTTTTCACCCTATCTTTATTCTCACTGACTTTCTAACCACAAGAAAGCTTGCACAATGAATATAAATCATATCCAGGAGGAATTTCTCTCTTTCCGAAAGACTGGGAGCAGACATATACATGTTGTTTTATTCTTCAAACAATGTGATGAATTTTTTATAAGCTGTGAAACTCAGCAGCTTCCATGAAAGAGACACCAAAGGAAGGCTGAGACTCTGCCCTCCCCTTCCCTCTCCCCTGGTTCAGTGCCTGTTCTTCAAAATTAACTTCTGCACGTGTGAGAAACAGAAAAGATTGTGGTCAGACATATCTTCAAAAAATGAAAGGCTGCAAGTTGTACTGTGTCTTTTATTTGAAAGAGCAGAAGGCAAAGGATTTTTGCAGCACATTCATGTCCTCTTTCTCTGTTTGGTGATGGGGAGGGGAGCAAGGCTAACGTTGTCCCAGAAAGGATTAATGATGGAGGATTGGGAACTCGGGCAGGTGACATTTCAAATCACTTTTGACAAAGCTCAAGAGACACTTCACACAACAGATTGCAATGTTTGGAATTCCTTGTAGTACTGTTTTTTCCCCAGCGTTCAGACTAACAGTTTATTTTCTCCCAGCTCAGCTTTGACTCACAGAAACCTACTGAAGTTCATAAAACATAGATATTTCAGACCTGATTCTTCCCTAGTAAGCAACTCATGCATGATTTATGTCTGTACAAAGCAGATGTAAGAGAACAAGACTGAACTGATTGCATTTTATACCTGCTTTTATCTGGATATAAAGGACTGCATAAATAGCAGAATATGAAGCCATTTTCTTAAATGAGTAGAGGAAGGATCTCTTTTTCCAAACCTCAGTTCCTGCTCTCAGACTGGAAGTCTACTCATCACTGCATTATGTGGAAAAGAATCCCATTTTTGCCAGTGCCCTGTGATATTTTTATGTTTGTAGATCCAAATCAAAACTGGAGGAAGCTGCAAACATCTTTGCTTTCAATCTGGGCAGGAAAACTGTTTATCTTCCTCATGTAAAACCTATTCTCTGGTTCAGACATCTTTTTGCATACAGATACTGTTTGACTACCAACATGAAGTAAATTAGCAATGAAGTTGTGGAAAGAGCCTCTCAATCTGGGAGTGATGGGGCTTGGCTGTCAGAGTGGAAATCAGGGATGTTAATTAAGATTCTTAGGCTTGAAGTCATGGGCACTTGCAGCTCCAAAGCATCTTTAATAATAAATGATGCAGTGGGCAGGCCAACAAGACAATGAAGAGACAAGATGGAACATGTGAGCATGACTGCTGAAAAGCACTGAAAAGCATACTGCCATGATTACTCAAGCAAGACTATACATGTGCCTTCTTGAGCTACAAATGACATAGTAGATGTAGCCCTTGTAGACTTTTCTATCACTTCTCCTTGTCTTTCACATTTTATGATTCTTAATAAAAATATTCTTTGTTGTATCCTTAATCTAAACCAGCATGAGTTTCCTGAGCTACGGTTCAGTTCCAGTCCAGAGATTTGTTCATAAAAGTATTGCCCAAGTTCTAAGAAAGAACAACTTTGAGGAGATAAGGCCTGAGGGAGAAAAATGAACATCTCTTGTTCCAGCCTGTGTTGTATTGCGCTACTGTATCAGAGACTTCAGAATGTCTTGCTGATGAAATCAACTGGAACACTTTTTGGTCTCAAAAAAGACAAAAATCTGAATTTGCACTCTTTCCACTTTTAATTCGTCAGCTACTCAAAATACACATAAAATACACATAAAGCTTCTTGTAATTCTCTATTAGTTTGAAAAAATCATCCAGCCTTGATTTCCATGTATTTGACTAGAAAGAAAGTAACAAAAGAAAAGCAGTAGGCAAAGAATGACCTGAGTCACCAAAAATATTGTTTAATCTGATTTATCACTCCTGTCACTCCTGATCCATCCCTGCCAATCAGAAATCATTTAGCATTTTACAAGATTAAGCAGAAATTAGTTCAATTGCTATTTTTCCATTAAAAGATATAAAAAATCCATTCAGGGATGAGGCAATAAAATTTTTAAAATTGATATTTAACTTAGTTTTCCAACCATAACGTTTCTAATATTCTAAAAGCTGTATTATAGCATATCTGCTTGACTCTGAAAGCTCAGTTTCAGTGCACAGAGCTATCAGACAAGAAGCTCTGCCTATTTATATTCCAAAAAGGATTAACATTGGTTGGTTTCCTGTTTTCATTCTACTGCATTTTTCAAAAGTAACCCATGTCTGAAGGCACAGAAAATCCGAAATTCAAGACAATAAGAATAAAAATAAATAAATAAAATAAAACGAGACAGCATCTCTGTGGAGCAAAGAGAAGGCTATACTATATGGAAGTACAATATTTTTGATCTAACAAAATGTATTAAAATAAATCCAGCAAATCTGCACTTTAAATTTAGAAGCTAGTGGTGAGAAGTTTCCAAAAAATTTCATTTCCTATAGTCTGAAAATACTCCCCTACGTAAGCCCAGTGGGACACTGAAAGCCTCTGTTCTTGTTCTGGAAGTGGCCATAAACAAAATACACATGGAAGGATACTATCTGTGGTGTGTTCTCCTAGCAACTATAAATAGTGGATTTGTACATCCCTGCCTCCTCCATATCATTTGCTGAGACAAATATAGCTTAATTCTTTTGAAGAATATGCAAGTAATTTTAGGTGCTGCAAACCAGACTTTGACTGTTTTCTTGGGCTAATGGTGATGTACTGTTTTGTTCTGACATTGATGATAATTATATTTACTATCATTAATTTGGTACATTATGTAAAACAAGTAAAGTAGGTAGAACAACACAGTGGTATGGTTGAGTTTGTGTTCAATTTAATTAAAAAAAAAAACTAATGAAATTATTATGATGATATCTATCTTCTTGCATGTTATTCCACTGTTATTCTTGTTACCCATAAGAGAGACAAAATATCTACTTAAAATATCAATAATTTGGAATACATATGTAGACATATGTAGACATAATCAACCCCAGGTGTTCTGAGGCTTTCTAAGTTGGATTTCTTTTTCTCTGTTACACAAAAAATTAAAGTACAATGTGGATTGCAATCTGTTTACTCGAAATAATTTGAGGCTCAAATCCTGCTTTGTTTTATACTGCACAGCATAGCATCTTCCTCCTCAAACCATTCTTCCTCATTTTATTAGAATTCTTTTTTGCAATTAAAAAACTAGTAAGAATAACCAGCAATATCAGTATCTTAGTTTTCAAGACAATTAAGTTATCTTTAGAAAGCCTTGACTGCTGCATCACATAAGTGTAACACAGGAACTAGACAGATGTACCATTCAAAGATATGTTTCAAAATGTCTCTATGGATGCAAGGTTTTCAAACATCTTTTACAGCTTAACCAAAACCTAACTGCAAAACCAACCACTTTACAAACATTTCGCTGTCAAAAAAAATCAAAATCCATACAAAAACAGTGGCCTTTCCCTCACTCTCCAAGAGCCAATGCTTCCCCTAGAATCAAGATAGTGCCAAGATCTCAATCTAATATCAAGTTTTCAGAAAGATGCTTGCTAATACTCCCTGAACACCAGTCCCCAAGACAGCATTCTGCAGTGAGTTGTTGAACAGCTTTCATGAATACTACCTCCCTCTTTGGGTGAGATTCAAGTGACTTGAAGCCACTCTCTTTCCTTAAGCCACACAGTAGAAAAAAACTCTGCAAAGGGGCAGGTGGCAGCTGGGCTGACTGCATCTGGGCCTCCCTGGTCACGCTTCTCTGTTGTTGTATTAAACAGCTGCCTTAAGCGCATAAGGAAGCGCAGGAAGGCCAGATATCTTTTTAGAATTGGAATTTGGAAGCATAGATGGCTTTATTGCCAGGTAATGACATATGGAGCTTTTTACCTCTAGATAACTGCATGAAATTGCCTGAGGTCAGCAATGACTGAAAATTGTGACAATTAGATGGCTGCTTTGTGGCCTGTAGGAAATGAATTGGTGGCCTCATTCCAGTTCTCTATCATAAAACAATTACAGCTAATGCTGATTGACATCCTTGATTGCAGCCATGGCTGAGAGGCCAAGGCTGAATGAGCCTTGAAAATAAACTGCCCTTCAATCCATAAAAGTCAATCCTCCCAGTGAGAGGTGAGGCTCATGCCAGACTGAGAAAAAATGCATCTTTTCTCTCTCACTTTGTAGACAGAAAGTTTGCCTCTTCTGCTGAATACAGTGCCTTCACTGCCACCACTTAAAACAGCATTGGAAAGGGAAGTCTTCCGGCAGAACCTGGATAAGATTTATTACATATTGTTTTTTATTGCTTGCATTTCAAATGCATGCAGATTTCAAACAGTGAGGCCCTGTTGTGCCAAATGCTGTGCAGACAGAGTATCAGACAGTCCCCACCCCAAATTGCTTGCTGTCAAAATGGGAAGCAAGAAGTGCTGTTACCAGTGTTTGACAGGCAAGACAAGGTTTGGTGAGACAATGCTGTAAGCCTAAGATTGCATGGGTACTGTGTGGGAGAGCAAGGAGCTGAAACAAAGGATTGGGTTGTGGCCATAAAAGTGGTTTAAAACCAACAAAAGGGGGACAATTCCATGTCACAGAGACAACTCCTTGTACAGCTTTTTGATTTCTGACAGTGAAGTCAGAGGTAAGAAGATGTGAAATTGTGCAAGAATGTCCATGCACCTGAAACCTTTCCAATGCCACTGTTGCACAATGGAAGTGAGAAAGGTTTTGAGACTAAATTTGCAAGCAAGAACAAATTAGATTACTATCCTTTACATTAATTTACAGCATTGATGACTGGCTAAAAGCTATCCCCAGCACACTCAGATCAGATATTCCTTAAACAGCTATTCTTCAGTCAAATAAAATACTTCACATGTGGGAAAAAAACAAAACTCCTGTTCCCCATTGTTTATTTCACAGTATAAAGATCAGTTTGCTCTGCCTATGTAAAATATGCATAGTGGTAAACACATGCTTTGATTAGCATTTGAAAATGTCATGCTATTAAAACAAGACCAAAAAAAAAAAAAAAAAAAAAGAAGAAGAAGAAGAAAAAATAGTTAGAACAATCCTGTGCTATGCATGATTAAAATGTGCATCTTCTGAGGTAGGAGTGATTGAGAAAGAAGCGAATTAATGTCTGCACAGCAGCACTACTCTGTGCTGGCCTTTAATGAAAATCCAAAGATTCAGCCTCTCTGCTACTTTCTTTGACTCATACTATAGTGCATGGGCTGTGGTGCTGCTTATCTTAGACGCTGCAGTACTGGTTCAACTCTTAAGAAAAAGTATGCACAGCAAAAATTCACCATATTGCTTTTCAAATAGACTACATTGAAAAATTTCAAGTAAAGTCTTGAAATAACCTGAGGTAAAAAAACTGCCATTGCCTTTTTATTAAGAAGATGAAAGAAACGTAGAGGAAAACATCTTAATGCTTAGATGAATCAAGCTAAGATCTATTTAATCTGGCCTTTTCTTAAAATGACAAGTGTCTTTCTCAGGCCTTACATTTTACAAGATAAAAAACCAATGACAGCAGTTTGGTTGACTCAGTGTACAAATGGGAATGACTTCTATCCTTTCTGAACTCTCTTTACAAGCCATTCTTTGTTGAATTACTTATGAACTAGAACAGATTCTTCTTGGCTACATACATATCATTAATTTTTTTTTTTGTTCAATTTAAGATGTTACCATTCATCAACTGAGACAGAGTAATTGAGCATGTGGGTCATTCTTGGTCCATTTCAGTTCTAAAGGATACTAAACTAGTGTAAATCACCTACATGGTTTATATATTGTATGATCTCAGAAAAGGCATTAGTAAGCTATTATTATATAATTAAGATAGAATAGATGAAGAGAGCTATAGAAATCTTACCAGACTAGTAGGATTACAGGTAACCAGTGATAATTCTTTTTGATATTATTGCAATGAAAGAGTTAACATATTTTGTTGTGATTTCTGCTTCCACTGTTCATAGTATTTTAATAGAGGATGAAAGTCAAGTTCCCTCTTCTACAGTTCATGTGCTAATTGAAGAGACCTTCAATATCTGATCATTAATCACTGATTTCATTAATCACTGAAGAAAAAAAGAGAAACACTGGAAATTGGAAATCCATTTCCTTAATTCACAAATTTAAATAGATTATCAGTATTTTTTTAACATATGTTCACCAAAAAGCCAAAAAGCCAAAAAAAAAAAAAAAAAAAAGTTTAAGTTACAATTTGAACTGTCTTTCTAATAAAAACACAAGGCGAAAAATCCACAAGCCTTAGAAATAGTATCTGTGGCTCTGGTAAAAAGATAGAAAGATTTTTAGCCCAAAGTTAAAAACATCTCAGACTTGACATGAGAAAATACACTTACTTCCAGAATTTTGAGACCTTGGGCTGGTTTAGCCTGGAGAAGACTGGGAAGGGGTTTAATGCTTAAAAATATCTGAAAAGTGGATATCAAGAGGATGGGGCATAGGGACAGGACAAGAGGCAATAGGCACAAACTGGAACACAGGAAGTGGCATATGAAGATGAGAAAAAACTTTCCTACTTTGAGTTACTGAATACCTTCCTTGCTTCATTCTTACTGCTTGGAATTCCAGACTTGAAGCTAAGAGAGTGAATCTGCAATAAGGAAGACTTCCCCTTGGTTGAGGAGGATCTGGTCTGAGATTATCTAGGTAAATTTCACACACACAAATCAATGGGCTCTGATGGGATGCATCCATGAGTACTGAGGGAGCTGTCAGATGTAACTGCCAAGTCTCTCCCAAACCTTTTTGAAAGGTCATGGAGAACAGCAAGAACAGCAGAGATGCCTGAAGATTGGAGAAAAGCCAATGTCACTTGAGTCTTCACAAAGAAGAAGAAGGATGACCTGCCAAACTACAGGCCAGTCAGCCTCACCTTCCATCCCTGTGAAGGTGAGAAAGCAGGTTATTCTGGATGTGATTTCCAAGCGACTGGAAGAGAAGAAGCTTATCAAGAGTAGTCAGCAGAGAAATCATGCTTGACCAACTTACTAGCCTTCTATGATGTGGCCAGCTGAGTAAATGAGGGAAGGATGTTGTATACCTTGCCTTCAGAAAGGCTTTTGATACTGTTTCTCATACATCCTTGTATGTTAGCTTTGAAAGTCTGGGACAGATGAGTGGACAGTGAGTTGGATTGAGAACTGGCTGACTGACAGAGCTCAGAGTGTTGTCATCAGCAGCCCAGAATCCAGTTAAAGGCCTTTTTCCCCAGGCATTAGTACTGGGTTTGATCTTGTTCAACATTTTCATCAATGACCTGGATGAAGGCATAGAGTGCATCCCCAGAAATTTCGCTGATGATACGAAGCTGGGAGGAGAGGCTGACACACCAGAAGGTTGTGCTGCCAACCAACAAGACTGGACAGGCTGGAAAGTTGAGCAAGGAGGAACCTCAGGAAGTACCACAAGGGCAAATGCAGACCTGAAAAGGGGTAACTGTACACATCAGTACATGAGGAATGACCTGCTGGAAAGGAGCTCTGCAGACAAGGATCTGACTGTACTGATGGGCAACAGGCTGACCATGAGATAGCAGGTTGAGGGAGGTTATCCTCCCCCTTCTCTTTGCCCCATGAGACTGCACCTGGAGTACTGCATCTATTTCTGGAATCCTTAGTTCATGAAGGTCAGCAAACTGCTGGAGAGCATCGAGTGAAGGGCCACAGAGATGATCAGGGGCCTGGTGTATCTCTCTTATGATGAAAGGCTGAGACCTCGGAATGTTCAGCCTGCAAAAATTCTCTTCTTCAGAGACTGAGATCTTATTAATGCTTATAAATATCTAATGGGTAGGAATCCAGTAGATTGGGACAGACTCCTTTCAATGGTGTTCAGAGGCAGAACAAGGGGAAAAAACCTAGATCGGAATGTAAGAAGTTCTATAAGAACGTGAGGTTAAAACTTCTTTATTTTGAGGGTGTCAGAACACTGGAACAGGCTGCCCAGAGAGATTGTGGCATCTCCTTCTCTGGAGGTATTCAAAACTCACCTGGATGCTTTCCTGTGTAACCTACTGTAGGGTATCTGCTTTAGCAGGAGGGTTGGATTGGGTAATCTCCAGAGGTCCCTTACAACCTCTACAATTCTGTAATTCTGGAAATTTCATACAAGTGAACATCAAATTAAAACACTATCCGAAGAAATAATATAGTAATTTTTTTGCATGGCATTGAAGATGTTGAACAATTGAGTAAATACAAATAAGTACTGCAAAATACCTGTACTGTGCTTTGCAAGTCAGAGTAATTTATACAACTGTTGTTGAATTATAGAACATGGTTCAAAAACCAAATCCAGTTCTGAGATACAAACCTTGTGCAGAATGCATCCCATTGATTGAAACAAGTTCTGAATTTATCCTGCGACCTCGAAAAAAAATCCTAATTCAAAAGGCAACGTTAGTAGGCTATCTGGAGATCACAGCACAAGCTGTAATTCTCCACTACTTTTTCCATCATTCTTTTATTCAATTAAATAGTCCTTCCAATTGAAGGAAATGACTCCATACAATCTCTTTTTGTGCTCCATAAACGCATTGTAAGCTGCAAAACCAAACTTGTGTTCTGATAAGATTTTATATGTCATTATGGACTAGACTTCCTCTCCATAGACTCTGTCCCACAGGTTTGAAAATCTCGACCCAGTTTATCATGATACACGCAGAATGTTTCATGAGATAGCACTCTTTGGGTAACGAGTACCTAGCAAACAAAACAGGTATATAAGGAAATGAAACATAGATATATGCAGCATATCTGTTATTGTGACAGAAATTGTATGCACAGTAGCAATAGATCATATGTTCATATGTTTTGGCTCCATTTATTGATTGAGATGAATATTGGTAGCAAACTTACTGAAGATCTCCAGTTCTGACATGAAAAATAATTTTTTTAGCTACGTGACTTGGGGATTTTACAGAACACTATTTTCAGACATTGGGCTCTGTGAAATATTTGTGACCTTTAAATATTGGAATGGTTCTGACAGTGTTTAAGACCAATGAAGGCTTGCATATGATATTCTGTTTTGATTGAAATGCATATGCATTTGAAAGTTTAGCCTAAATAAAACGTAATAAGTGAGAACTCATAAGAAATAATACCATTTGGTAATTTTCAGGCAAATTCTTATGAAACAACATTACTTAACATAGCTTAATTTGTAGGACGATGAGAGAAACAGCTTCTCTTCTGATTTTTCAGTCATAAACTTAGGTGTACACAATTAACTTAAACATTTACACTTGGAAAATTTTTGTGCAAATTCCCAGTTGAGGGATGTAAAAACAAGGTATTTGCGTAAGCAAATAGCCAGCTAGTTTTTTCACTAGCTCAAGTGCATAAATAAATATCTGATTTGTGTATGCAGAATGGCTGTTTGTAGGCATATTACATGCATGCAAATATTGGTGCAATTGTTCACCTCTGACTTTGAAAATTTTGTTAAACAGGCAAAAACTTTATCCATGTTTTTTACTTAAACTTGAATAGTTTTAGCGGCTTTATTTACATATGAAAGAAGATCTTTGTAACTTTCAGAACCAAACCCTTCAGAAATGGAACTCCTTACACTCCAGTTTTGGTACTGAGGAGGATCATAGTGGTGGTCTCATGTTGGTTCCAGCAGACTCCAGAAGGGACCTGCTGCTGGCCAAAGATGAGACCATCAACAAAGCCCATGATGCCTCTGTGAAAACTAATTTTAAGAAAGGCTGCGCAGTAGCTGTAAGAAAGAGGAGTGAGGAAAAACATGAGAGAAGCAGCTTCACAGGCCTCAACATCAGCACAGAAGGAGAGTAGGAGGTGAACAGATTTATATGCATGGCCACAGAGGAGCCCCTGGTGCAGCAGTGGATACGGTCTGGAGGAGTACCCCTGTAGGAGCAGCCCCAAGCTGGAGCTGCAGCCTGTGGAGCTGGGAATGAAGAAATGAGGTTGAGTCTATAACTAAGTCGGACAGAGAGGACAATTTTTAGATTTCTTCCTCACTATCCTTCTCTATTTCTAACTGACAATAAATTAATCTTCTCAGAGTTAGGTCTGTTTTGTAATTGATCTCTCTGTCCTTATCTCAGTGCACAAGCTTATTTATCTTATTTACTCCCCCATCCTGCTGAGAAGGAGTGAGGGAGCAGAAGGGTGGGCATCTGGCAGCCTGTCAAGGTTCATCACAGCACTGTACACTGAATGTAACTACTGTGTCTTATCTTTAAATCTGGGAGAAATTAATTCTTGCCATTATCTGACAAAACAGCACATAGCACTTGCAGGAATCTTCAAAGATGTTTATCCCTGCTTGTATGAAGCAGCAGTGGAACCAACAGAGTCTGAAAACAGAAAAAAAAATCCCAAAATGCAAAGAGAAAATCCAATGCACTCTTTTGCTTTGCTAGGAAGAGGCTATGATAGGGAAATAATAGTAGTATCAGTGTTCTAATTTCACAGAATCGGTTATGATGAATCATTACATTGTCTTCTGACTGGAAATGTGGTTATTACTGTGATAGAGTTGGAACACAAGGAGATGACAGAGAAGAAAGACCAAAGTTCATATCACAGCTCCTCTAAAAAACAAACTAAATATATCCGCACAAAGTCTGTGGCCAGAATTTCTAATATGCATTCACTTGAATGCAATTTTCTGTTTACTGGAATTATGCACCCATATGGTCATATATATATATATATATATATATATATATATATAAAATACAAACAATACATAGTTATGCCTTAATGTGAAGTTAGTTCTACAGCAATAGAATATGGCATTGTCAGAATACTTTGTTCTTTCATTTATAGAACACATCTCTTTGAAGACAGGAAGCTAAAATAGTTTATGGCTATGATGAAAGACTATTTGACATGAGAACAAGCACCATCTTACAGCAGCCTGCTCCTAAGCAGATCTGATTTCACTGCAGCTACACAAGAAGAAAAGTAGATGTGAAGGATACTGACAGTATCTGATTTCAGCTTGAAGCATCTGTAAGATATCTCATTTGAAGAACCAAAATGTAAACAGTTCAATACAATACTATTTTTCAACATATGTGTTATGCAGTGTATGGTAGATTTGATCTCCACATTCACAATTAAGAAGGGTGCTTAATAATACGACAAAAACAGATAACAAGGTGCTGCAGGAAGAAAAACTACCTCAGTTTATCAAAAACTTAAAATGTCAAAATTTATTTTCACGCCTCGTACCAACATTCTCCAGAATCCTGTAACTTATTGGCTACCTATAACAAATCCCTTTTCTTGTGTAAAGCAAGTTGTCACAGAAAAGACAAGAATGATTCTGAGTTACTCATGAACCAGGACAATACAATATACCATCTGGTTAATAATAGATATAACTCAAAAGAATGCCCAAAACCTTAGATACTGCAGCACCATTAAGTTGTGGAGAGTTAATACCTGAAGCTTCACTTACTACTTTTGCATTCACAGGGAATCTCAGTGAAAGTGCATTACTTGTATGGATTTCAGATCAGGCCTGTATGTTCAATGCTAGGCTCACAGAGGCTGCACACTGCAAACACGATTCAAGAACAACTCTTTGACTGCTCCCCTTAATGGTCTTCATACACATTTGCACATTTTCAGTGAGGGCTGTACTCATTTCCTATGAAAAGTTCCTCTTCACTGTTCAGACCAGGATTTGTCCAGTATCTTAAAAAGCACTTCTAATCAGCCTGAATCACTACAGTAACAAAAGCAATGGAGCAAGGATTGCCAGTGACAACAACTATAGAGCTCAAATATAGTTCTTAGGAAGGCTAGAATGAGGACTGCACCTGTGCTTTTTTCTGAATTTGTAGGTTTTGATCAAAGTATTTACACTGCAGTAGAATTTCTATTAATGCTATTTCTGCTTACCCTGGTGGAGAAAGTTATTTTAAATTGCGAACACTTCAGAATACAGAGCTTGCTGCAAGATACATGCTATTCCAGTTATCAAGCTACAATGGTTGAAAAGGATACATGAAAGGACGATTCAAGGTATAGCTACATATGAAAAGTTAGCCCTTCTTCCTTCTTCTACTTTTTGTCTTTTTTGGGGGAAGAAAGAAAGGACAGCTTTCTGACTTGGACAGCTCATTTAAGGCTGCTAAAATATATGACTTTAAATGCTTTTGTAGAGACTTCTTAAAACACATGTAATTTATTTGACAGAAAATGAGATATTGAGCTTTATATGAAGTTGAAGTTTATCTGAGTTTACACTGTTAAATAAATTTTCTTTTCCAATCTTTAAAGATCTATCCCTAGCTAGAGAAGCCCCATCAAATTGCATCACACTAACAATAGTCTCTCAGTTGTTCATTCTTGTCTCATCACAGAATGAAGCTCTTGTGTTCTGAGAAGCATGCAAGTATGTGTTGCTTTTACAGTGTCACAACAGGTCAGACAGTAAGAGGAGAAAAGCAAACTCTCATAACACTTAAACTGTAAAGCCATGAAATTGTAAAGACAAAGTTCAAAGTGCTATTTGATTTTGATAAAATCCCCAGACAATCAGATTACTACCTGAATCTTTTACGTACATAAAAGTCCTTGAAAAGAAGAGGGCACTTTTTAAAAGTGCCTATAGTGGGATTAAAATCTCATCGAAACAAGAGAAACCAAGAAAAGGAAGAAACAGGAAGAGACCTTTATATAGATTTATATTTATTTGGACAAAATGCGTAATATCAAAATATTGGGTACTACAAGGAATTAGCCAAATAGAAGGCACTTTTTACATAGATGGCTGCTCTTCTAACATTACTGTTGTGTATCTTTCTGCGAAGAGTTGAACACTCAGAGAATTTACAGATTCTCAAGAACACTTGAAACAAATTTAAGGGATGCTCAGATTCACTTCATAGATTGTAATCCAATCAACTCTGGCTACATTCTTTCAGCTATGCATTTTTTAGTAAAGTCACAGGGATACTTTCAATGAAGAAGCTACAGTGGTATAGAGCTTTAGTTCCTCTCATCAGTAACAAGATTGTTGATATGCTCAGGATCTCCCTAAACCTTTTTTCAGATCTCCTATTACCTTTTTGTAAGATCCTCTATAATCAAAGCATTTTGGTAACTCATTTATTTTTATTAGTGAGCGTGGTGATGATATCTGCATTTGGCTTCCTTTCTTGGTCAGCTGAACTTGCTGTAGAGTTGAAATTTAATGATTGATACGGATATAAGATGAGGCATAGAAGAATAAAACCGAGATATAAAAGCCATGTAAGAGAAATAAAGTTTGGAAGAAGCTACTTCGCTTTTAATTGAAACATAAATTTGAGGAACAGGATTATGAGATTTCATTTCAAAAAATGTGTATGGGAATGAGTTTTAAGAGTCACAGGCACTGGATATTGACCCATTCTGGGTTGATATGGCACAGTATGCAAGGATATGTTTAAGTAAGAGTAGTATAGTTCCAAGGGGATGATAATCTGTAAGTTAAAGAAAAGTTTTATATATATCTGTATTTATATATAGAGCATTTTATATTGTTCTGGATAAGGTGAACACTACTTTATTCACCTCTGTGCATATTAATAGATGATGCTGATGAAGCTCTCTGATATTTACATTTTCCTGTCCTTCAGTTTGGTGGGTTCTCTGGCAGAGCAGGACTGAGCTGTCTTTCCAGCTTTCTGGCTGGAAAGCACTATCATCTGCTCAGATGACACTTAAATTGCTCCACAGCACACCACAGCCAGGTACAACTGATGGGAGGAGACAGTTTGCATGCATGAGGTTCAGAGGTGCTTCCTGACTTTCTGACCCGCATTCAACAGCAGAGAGATGTGGACAAATTTCTTAAGTGGTCCATGCTTTCTTTCCTCCAACTGTGGAGTCCTTCCTTACACTTTCACTTAAAATCTTAATGGAAATCTAATAAAGGAATGCCACAATTCATTTGCACACATTATAATTTACCAAAAGTAGCAAATTCTTTTGAAGAACTGAAATGTGGAAGCGGAGGAAAGAGTAAGAACAAAGCCAATCTTATCTTCTGTGTTCCAGAGAGCCAATAAGATCAACAGAGCTTTTGCACAGTGTTTTCGTAGGAACATGTACATGACACTGAAACAGGCTACCAAGAGATGTGGTGAAGATCCCGTTCCAGGAGACTGTCAAGGTTAGGCTGGAGGTGGCTCTGAGCAACCTGATGTCACTATAGATGTCCCTGTTCATTGCAGGGGAGTTGGACTAGACGGACTTTAAGGGTCATCTTCCAAATCCAAGGATTCTATGACTCTATGAAAAACAGTGTAAGAAATCCCCACAAATCAGTAAACATGTAAAAAATGATTCTCTTTCAGGAGTTAAGGTAAGCCTCTGAGAACAGTTTCTCATGCACTGAGTACAATCTCTCATAAAAATATCAGAGGTGTGCATTAGGTGGCTATGGTTTTCCCGATTCTCCCTCCTGCCCCTAAAAAAAGCACTGGACCTTCATAGGATAACAAGTGGATAGTGCTATCATGAAGAGGTTGCTGAGGGAAAACAGGAAGATATCATTTTGGCAGATGATGTGCTAGAGAAGGCAAGGATCTTCTAGAGGGACAACAGAACAAAAATGCATAAAAGACAAGATAAGGCCATCGTGTTTCTTTTGCCTCATGTTACACATACTGCATGTCCTCAAAGCTTATTAAATATAATTGACAGTTTTATCACTGTTGACTTCTTCAAACAAACCCTTAAATTAAACGCTCTGACCAAATTTATCTATTTTTAAATGGATAAAAGTCAGGGGCTTGAGGAGACAAAGATGACCTCAGCACAAAAGATCCCAATTCAAAAGTGACTCATTCCAACTATACATGATTAACATAAGAATAAAGCTACCATGAGAAACATAGGTATATGACAAGCATATTTTATCAGGCTGTAGGTTTCCATAGGAAATTAATTTGAGGCTAGAAACAAAAACCATTATATGTCATTTTAAACAAATACGTTTTTCTATCACTTAACATCAGCATTAAATTTTCCTAATTCTGTACCGTTGAGCTGCAACATGGTGTTTTCAGAACAGCGGAATTATTTTAGTCATTGGCCCACTCCTTTTTCCTTTCTATTCTGAGTCTGAATCACCACGTTGGTAAAAATACTTAAAACAAACCTATTCCTGAAATAACTTGTTTCTAATTCAGAGGATAATTCAGAGGCAGTGCAACATCAAAAAAAAAAAAAAAAAAAAAAATCACTTTTTCTACCTCTTACAGTAATTCTGTTGCAAATATTTTTCATATATAGACAAAATTTTAGTTTATCTGTGGTATAGATGCAGATAGTAACTGACCCGTATCTGAATGTTCTTCAAAACCAGAAGCATGGGAAATGGAATTTAAAGATAACTTTTCTAGTCTTACTTCAGTTTGGCTTTTATAGATGAGGACGTCCCTGGAAGTTGCACTATCACATGATACACCGAAGTCTGAACATTGCACTACTTCTTTCTCACCCAAGTGACATATTTGTATGGTTTTCACACCGATGTAAGCTTGGAATTTGTGCACCCGTATTGATTTCTGCCTTAGATACACCCAAGGCAGTTTTGCATATACTCTTGGTAAATTATTCTACACCAGCCCAAACAGGAAAACACGAATAGTCTTCCTTAATCAGTCACAAGCATGAAGACTACATACCAGCAAAAGGAGTCTCTGCTAACTAATTGAATTCTTTGTCTAAATACCATATTGCTGCATAGTTAATATCTAATGGTTTTGCTTAAAAAGAGAAAAGCCACAGCAACATTCAGAAAAAAATAAAAACAAAACAATTCACCTCCTCTTCCAAATTCCCTGAAACACCAAAGCCAAACAGGAAGGGTGTATTTTGGTAATGTTTGAATGTATCCATAACAAATTGCTTTAGTTAAACTAATCGGTTTCTGTAGATTGCTCTAAGGAATGAGATAAATTATTTAGAGTCCAAAACAGAAGTCTTATCCAGAAATGAAAATGAATTATCAGGATCTAATAATAAAGCAAAACACAAAGCTAAAATAACCTTGAAATAAACATGCCCTCAGGCCCACACTTCATACAGGTAGCAATACTTTGATATAAGAATGTGCACAGTAAGCCTTAAATTTTTGTGCTTGCCTAATTCTTCACATTTCATCCACTCTCTTCGCACTGGTGCAACTCTAGTTCATGTAGCAGAGATTCTTCTTATTAACAGGTATTAAGGGAAATGAATCAGTCTTCTTTTGCCAAAAACACATTTTGTGTAAAGAAAATCACCTGCTGCACAAAGTAAATAGCTGTTTCGAACTGAAGTTTGATGTTCTTTGCATTTGTGCTTGTGAAATACAGATATTTTTTGGCTGTTAGATAGGACTGTGCAAATGCTCTTTAATAGTAAGTTATAAGGTGGAATAGCCATCTGCTTTAACACAAGTAAAGCCAATGTTCTTTGTGTTTCTGTTTGAGGAATATGACTAAAATTTTATTTTAACCTGAACTTTAACATACTGCACTTATAGAGTAGCAAATTTATGTTCCAAGACACAGCTACTACTTTGAGATGGCAATTAAGAGGAAATCTTGTTTGAAAGAATTTGATAAATGATTCTATAAACAGCTGGAATTGAAATAAGCCTGTAAACAGACAATACATAAACAGATTTAATTAGCCTTACCTGTTTACTGCTTTTAAAAGTCCAATCTTTACTCTCTACCATGCAAAGATTTTATTAACTGGGTGGTCAAAATAGTATACTTGATCATGATAATCCCAACCTGTCATGGACAACAGCATCTCTCATGACATCACATTCAAAATGCTTGAAACGAACCTGTAAGACACAGATATTCTTTCATTTTAATTGAAAAATAGCCAACCGTGTCCTAGTACAAGGAGCCATGTGAACTTAATCACTTAATACATTATAAATGAGTGTGTACAAGGCCATAATTACCCACAAATTACCTATTTGTGTCAAAACCACATACTGCAAACATATACTCCTGATAAACAGTTTTTGCTAAGTATAAGCAACTGTGTTGTCCTTATTGACTCGTTAAAACAGTCAGGATTAATAGATAGATTTTATCTTAAAACAAAATAAACCAAAACTACTTCTCAAATAGACCTGCAAGTCCCCTCTCATATGAACTGGTCACTCCGAGGTGTGAGAGCTCTCCATCCCCCAGTATAAGAAATCAAGCAGAGGAGGCAGGACACTGGCATGGCTGAAAAAGGACCTGCTGGCCAAACTGAGGGGAAAGAAGGAAATGCACAGAAGTAGAAGCAGAGACGCGTTGCCTGGAAAACATACAGGGATGCTGTCTGGACGTGCAGAGATGGCATGGAAAGCCAAAGTGCAGATTGAACTGAACCTGTTGAGGGATGTGAAAAGTAACAATAAGAGCATCTACAGGCAGACTATACAGAACAGATAGACCAAGAAGGGTGTATGTCCTCTGATAAATGAGGAGAAGCTGGCAACTTCAGATACAGAGAATGCTGAGGCATTCAACAAGTTCTTTGCCTCAATCTTCACTGGCAGTCAGGCTTCCCACATCTTTCCAAATCTGTGAGCCTCTAGATGTGAGGAAAATCCCTCCCAGATGAATATAGGCATAGTGAAAAAAGTTTGTGGAACAAACTTTGGAAGTCAACTGAATGTTTTACATTAAGGTCTTAAAAAAGCTTCTTCATCCAATTCAGTGCTTGCTGATCAGCCACTGATTGATGCAGAGGCCTCCACAATCAGAAGAACTGAATTTTAGTGTAATAGAGGAAGGAACACATTACTATTCTTCAGAACAAATATGTTATCAAACTACAATACAAAATACATTGGAAAAAGGTACTTATTATTTAGCAATCATTCCATAGTCACATCTATGAGCAAGAAAACTTTTCCTAGAAATCTAGCATTACAGATTCACAAAGGAGCCTAACTAAAAAAATACAGCTTTCATAAGTACTTTCCAGAATGACAGCAGAATTACAACGATTTAATACAATTGTTCAATTGTATTAAAATTATCAGAGTGTCTAAGATTGTGTATGGGGCAATGCTTTAAAAGCAGTCTGTACCTAACAAAAGAGACAAATGATATGAAGCAGATTGTGCACAGAGCATCACTGGGGCAAAAATCTTTATAGAATTTAAGTATGAAAAGTCAAATGCATGGCAACAAACATGGGTTTGTACACTCTTTTATAAAGAAATTAGCTCCAAAGATAGAGTAGAAGAAGTGATGTGAAAAAGAAATGTTTTATAGCCTTCCCCAATCCTGTCTTATAGTGCAGATCATCATAAAAACCAACAGCAAGAAATAACCAAAACAGATTTCAGCAGGAATAAAAGAGAAGGTGAGAAAAACCTGTAGAAAAACCTCCTGATTTTTGGCTGCTTCTGTGTGAAGTCTGCAGTTGGACTGGCTGGGTGATTGTTATTGGTCCTTCCAAGTTGGGAAATTGTATGATTCTGTGATTTGAAGAGAATGGAGTGGATTATTATACATGGAGGGTCAACAGGATGTTCCCATGAGTGTTGAGAGAGCTGACCCGCGTCATTGCTCCACAACAGAAAGGCTCTTCAGGTCTGGGAGTATATAAAGATCACTCCCACCATCAACATGAGTAAGAAGGGATGTCTTGGAAACCCTGGGCGAATTAAGCAAGTAATCTTGGAAATTCTTCCCAAACGCAAGGAGAAGAAAGTGACTGGAAGTAGTCACCACTGATTTATGAAAGGGAAACAGTTTAGCAGTCTGACAGCATTCTGTGAGCTTGGTGGAAGGTAAAGCACTGGATTCTGTTTACCTCAACTTCAGTAAGGTTTTTATCACTCTCTCATAGCATCCTCACATACAGAGAACACATTAAATATGCACACACTGTGATAGATGGAAAATTATGCAAACCGTTAGCATCAAAGAATTATGCTCAGTGGCCCAAAGCCCAAAAGGCAGCCAGCAATCACTAGTGGTTTAGCCTATAAGTGGATACTTGGGCCAATAGTGTTTATTCATTCATTCATGACCTGACAATAGGCTAGAGTGCATCCTAAGTGATTTGAAAATGATCCAAAATTAGAAGGAGTAGATTTGGCGGGTGTGCTGCCATTCAAAGGAGCCTCAAGAGACTGGAGAAATGAGCCAGGAGAAACTTCACAAAGCTCCACAACGGGAAATACAGAGGCTTGAACTTGGGTAGGAATAAACTCCCATAATCAGAACATGTTGGAGCTGACTGGCTGGCTGGACACAGATCTACAGAGAAGGATCCAGTGATAAGCTGACCATAAGTCAGCCATGTGCTTTTGAAGTAAGAAGGAGGTGTGTTCTCAGCAGGTGGATGGAGGTGATCTTTGCTCCCTGCTTAGTCCTTGTGAGTCACATTTGAGAGCTGGAACAGCTCTACTCTCCCCAATAAAAAAGACACTGACATATCAGAGTGAGTCCAGCACAGGGCTACAAAGGTAATGATGGAACCTGAGCATCTCATCTATGTTAAGAAGCTGAGAGAGCTGGGACTGTTCTGCCTGGAGAAGGTTCAAGGGAATCTTATAAAGACACATAAATATCTGATGGGAAGAAGTAAAGAAGATGGAGTAAGTTCTTCTCAGCAGAGCCTAGTGACAAGCATATCCACAAACTGAAATTCTGTCTGAGCACAAGAAAACACTCTTACTGTGAAGGTGGTTGAACACTGGATCAGGTTGCTCAAAGAGACTGTAGAGTCTCCATCCTTGGTGCTATTCAAAACTAATTGTACACAGCTCTTAGCAACTAGCTGTAGCTGATCCCACTTTCAGCAAAGCATTCAACTAGACTATCCCCAGAGGTGCCTGACATTCTCAAACATTTTGTGATTCTGTGAAAATTTTATAAGTTGGCTGAAAGACTGAAAAAAAATCTCAACAGCTTTTGCTTACTGCACATTACCTTGAGACAAATCAGTGTAATCTGTTCTGTAATTGCATACTGTTTTATGGTTGTAGAAGAAAGCTTATTTTGCCTCTGTACTCTGCCAAGGCAGTGTTTCTAGTGCAACAATATTAGCTGTGACTTTTGAAATCACAGACATTCAGCAAAACTGGCATTTAAAAGAAGAATCTGAACAAGAACATGTCACTACATCTAAAACCCCCTGAACCCTATTTAAGTAGACAAGTTTAATATTTAACATCAATTTCATTCTCTGCCTGTTCATTTCTACCATCACAGCAGTTCAGACTTAAAGTGAACTGAGGTAATAACACTGGAGAGGCAGTAAAGCTGAAGTTTGGAAAATACTTTAAAAAGCACACTGCTACAGAACAAATATTTAAAAGTGTGGTACCTAATGGGCAGTAGTAAAGTCAAACAACCAAGACATGCACAACAAGCCTACACTTTCTGTTGCATTTCCACCATCATGAGAGTGAAATTCATAAATGAACTGATTACAGTGAGAAGCTTTATGACACTACTGGTGACAGTAGTCTGCTTTGTCTCCTGTGGAGCTCCTCTAGAGCTCTGACAGCGTGATGGCCTGAAATCCTATTCAGTTTTGAGAATTACACTGCTCATTTCAGTTTTAGCATTTTGCCAGTTTCTCAACAAAGAAAATGTGGGATATGCAGTACTGGCTTTTGGCTGGTTTTGGATAATGTATGGGGAGATACTCATTTTTTATTATATTCTTTTCTGTAGTACTAGTGGAGAAGGAGGGCAATATAGTAAGAGATTCTTGCTATACTATCTTATATAAAATCTGTAAGACATTAGCTGACCCAAGGGTTTGCCATTAAAATCAAGAGGACAGGCAAAGGATAGAGAAAGAGACAGCTCAGAGAGGAGAATACGGATGTAATGAATGCATTAATTCTGATGATATGTTTTAAATGTTGGTGCTGGGTTTTCAGTTATTTCAGCGAGCTTTTGAAACAGGTGATTCTGGAAACAGCAACAAAACGAATAAAGTGAAGAAGCTCAGGAACAGTATATGAGAACTTACAGAATAGGTAGTGTGATGGTGCTATCTGAATCTCTCTTTGGCTGACTTTTTGAAGAAAAAATGTAGGGACAAACAAAATTCAGTGTTGCACTGATACAGATTTAGTGGTAGTTGTAGTATATGTGTCCTCACAGATTGCCTTCTACTATCAGATACAAAGGCTACAGACGACAAGTATCAAGTGCTTCAAGAGCATCATTTGCATCTGCTATCCTGTTTATTGATTTGGAAAATTGACAGCAGCCAATTGTTCCATGGTAGAGTATGCATCCCTGAGGATCACATGGTTATTCCTTCTTCATGACCTTTTTGCCTTTTGTTTCCTCTGACCAATCAATAAAACATGCTACTAAAAGTAAAAAATTACTAAAATAACAACTTGGTGAGGATTAGCCTAGAGCCATTGAAATAACAGATCAGACAATATCAGATAAGGTAAGAGTACCATGCCAACTAGTTGGAATTAATTAGTTAGTAACACTGGGGACAACAACTTTTCATTTTTGTCTAGCACTCCTGCATGGAAAGATTTACTACTGCCTAACATGTGTTTTCACTGCTAGTTGCTTCACTGCCTGTTGATGGAATGGAATTGGCCAGTTCTGCAGAGGCTGATGTGGTTTGCATCACAATCTGTCAGCTGCTCCAATGGGTTGTGATGAAGATTTTACCCATGTATATGCAGAACTTTTCCTTCCCAAAGCGTATCTGAAATATTCTAGTCCCATCCTTCCTGCAAGGACAAAGTTTTTAACACAGATAATAATATCAGATTTATTATTTCTGATAATGGGCCTCCCAGAAGACAGATGAAACATATGTACGAAGAAGGAGAGAGTTCTTTGCAATGAATCTAGTGTGGGCTGGGGAGGGCAGAGACTTCTTCTTTAAGGCCTTGAAGAGTGGAAGAGTTGAGCAAACATATCTACTGGGTAACAGGGAAATATAATAAGTACCGAAGATTTTGCAGAGTAGTTTTCTAGCTGCATCCATGTGGCTTTCTGATCTCTCTGAGCTCTCACAGATTACAAGTAATTACAAACATGCATGGAGAACCCCATCAATCAAGCACTGAAAATAGACAGGATTTTTCAAAAATTACTGCATTTTTATTTGCTATCTATTTCATGCATCTTTAAAATCTCACCACTTCATTTCTTCCTCCAAAGTTCTGGAGCTACAGCCTAATTTTATATTAAAAATGAAAGCAGAACTTCTAAAAAGTGATCCATACTGGAGTTCTGGAACACATTCTGTCAAAACTTAATGCCTAAATAAGAAAGGATTAATAACATTATTAAAGGATTGTATTGCAGCTTTCTTCACTTTTCAGGCCTAACAGTGGAAGTCACAAAACAGAACAAAACATACCAGCCAAGTGATCAGTCAACCTGTTCCACCCAGTTAAGAGAGGTGAAATATATGACCTGGGATCAACTTGCTATGGTCAACTCAAATAACAATACATACCTCAATTCTTCCATGCAGAAAAAAAATATAATTGGTAAACATACAGCTAAAGCCAACTTGTTTTTAACCTTCTTTCAATAGAACTACAAACAGCAAAATAAAATGCATTCAGTTAAAGTAAATCCATTACTGAAAGTATAAATAACTTACCTTAAGACTTAGTGCGTTAAAGTCCTGGAGTTGATCACTGCACCTTTGAAAATAAAATCCACCTATTAAAATTTCTACAACTAATTTAGCTAAGCACAAAAAGCCCTGCAATTTGAAATCCTTTACTTTGAGTAGGTAGGCTGCAGGCTTGCAGGGTTTTTCAGTATCAATCAGCATGCTCCTTTCTGACTTAGAGCTACCTTAACAATGTGAGTGCAATTTGTTCAGTCCCTCACTACCTCTTTTGAAGTTTCCAAGAAGGAAGTCCACTGTAATATATGTTCCTGCCCGTCTCTGCTCCCCAACCTGGATTTCAGCTCATTTTGTATTAAGAAGCCTGGCAAGAAATCTTTCTAAAGCGACCATTTTTATGAAGCAGGAATCAACAATATTTCGTACTCCCTCTGCAGCACTGGTTACTGCGGCAGCAGTTAACCAACAAACACTGCTCAAAAATAAATACCAATCTCACAGATGACAGAAAATAACATACCTAGCTTTAACCTCTTACTCAGCTTTTTTTCAGAATAAAGGGGAATATAATGACTGGATTTCTCCCAGTTTGCCAATGCTTGTGTCAGCAAATTGGACAAAGCACTGGAAAAAAGCTTTTTTTTCTTTCTGGAAAAAGAACACATTGATGAGTCTTCTTCCATTTTAATTTCTGTCATTTGCACATATTCCGTGAATGATACTGTGATTCATTTATCATGGAAGAATGCCTGGAGTAGATCCTTTGCTTCTCTGCGTCTAGAATGATTTCAGGAAAGCAATTTGCAGTGTCTGATGATCTTGCCCCTTGAGTTCAAGACATCAAAGTCCTCTTGTTAAGTGGGCAATTCTGTCCTGTTTTTGAGAGACTGTGAAGAAGAAGCTTACTCCTCTGCAACCCCTGGGTCACATGCCATGTGCACACACACATACATACCTTCTATTTTCAAATACTAACTGAAAATATTTATTTACTCTTCAAACCTTTGAAAATTTCTTAATTCATGAAACTGCAGACCTGCTGCATCCAATTTCATGTTAGTATGAAATTATCTATCATCCTTGAAATATGAGAGCACAGCAGCCCAAATACTATATGGTTATTCTTCTACTGACCTTGCTTTGTTATAATACAAATAGTACAACTATCATATTCACCTTAGTTTCACAGGTTTAATTTTTTCATAGCAAAGTGCAGAGCTTATGAGGATCATCCAAAATATTTCTGTTAGATTCATCTCACTAAAAGACTTCTGCAGGAAATATCACAATGATGCAAGAATAAAAGTAATCTTAACAGCTGTTACATTATTTTCACCAATTTGACTTGTTTGGAAATTTGTACCATAGGTAATTTCAGAATAATCTTCCCTAAAATTCCAGATCCTACTTTATACTATTCCCAAGCCTCCTGAAATTTTCAGATTACTAAATAAACCCTGAAAGTCACCCAGTCAATAGTGTCAATAACACAGTCAATAATTTCCTAGGTAGCTAATACAAAAGTAAATCATACATTTGTGTCTCAGAAAAAGATACGAGTTCTGATTTTCAGTATATAAAAACAACATTCTTCTTCTTAAGTATATACTTGCATGAACTCAACAGCACAGCAAAATCTATTTAAGAACAATGCAAGTTTTGACAACCTCAACTGTGTTAACTGACACACAAAAAAGTAATAAAAATGGATAACTTTTTTGTAAGATGAAACTTTTGAAATTTCATTATGTTTAGAAAAAAATAACAGCAAAATCTGATTTCAATTAATCAGATTAAAAGTTAATCAGAAACAAATGCAGTAATGTCAGGGAAATGTATCTTCCTCCTGAGCGGAGCAAAGAAAACCAGAGGAGTGATTTGGAAAAATGCATGGGAACTGGGAGTTTTTGCTCAACAATAATAACAACAATAAAAATCTTCCTTAGAAAGTACATGCAGAATACATTTTTAGCTTTAATTCTAATTTAATAATGAAATATATATGTCCAACTAGCACCTTGTAAACAGAAAACTTAGTGTGTCATGTCAGGCTTCTTCCAGTACTGTCCACATTACAGATTTCTTAATTTATGTCTGTATTCCCATACAGATCTTTAGCAAATCTTTTGCCTTCTTTTTTCCTCTCAGAATAACTACTCACAGTTTAGTTGCTATTTACAAAGTGCTTGTCAAGCCTTCAGAACAAACCTTCTAACTTTGTTTTAGAATCTTCAGCTTAGTGCACCTCATGAAAAAAAATTAAATCAATTTTATTTGTATCTAACTGAAGTCACTTGCTACAGTGATTATCATTAACTTAAGAACTGGCTTAACAGCCAGTACCTCCTAAGCTCCTATTACCTTATCTCCTATTACCTTATTTTTGACAATAAAGGAATTCTTTTTTATACGATCTCATCACCGTCAGTGCTATTGTATACAATAATTACAAATGTGAAGGTATCTGAAAACATTCTATGATGACTGCATAACATTTCATGAAGACGCATCCCTAATTCAGATTTGTAAGCCTTCTGAAATACGTATCTGATTAAAAAAAAATACCATAGACCTGCCATAAACTTGGAATAGAACAATGTCAGAATAGATACTTCATATGCCTATTCAATTTATTTCATCTCAAGAATTAATTAATTCACTTTCTGGTATAATTTATTCAAATATAAAAATAAGAACACTATTTTGTAAAACCAACAGGGAGATACATATATATATACCTAGACAGGATAAGGGACTAATTTACTCTTAAGAACTCTTACTCATAGTTTATTTTCCTTAGCCTGCTAATAGTAAGTAAATACCTCCTTGGTGCAGAATGATGTCAATGAAGGAGGTAAGACAGCTTATTCTTAGTGGCAGACATATAATCAGTTTTGCTGAATCTTTAAGCATCCAAAACACGACTACTCAGTTGTTTAAAAGTTTTCCATAACTTATAAGAACCAAAGATACCACAGGCAAGGAAGCCCTATCTTGGGCTCATAGTTTTTGAAAGTTTCTACACAACTGATTTAATTGCTTAAAAAAAAAAAAAAGAGTAAAACCTTAGTTACAGTTCTAATGTTCCCATCCCACTTCATATACTTCTTATTTGGATAAAAAGTAGCTTTTTTTTTTTTATTTTGGCCACAAAATTGTCACTTTGCTGACTGAGCAAATCTGGTCAAGTTACACAAGTTTTTACTATTTGAATATGTATACATCCAATAGAAACTTGCAAGTAGACAGTTAAAAACACAGATACTGTATGCAAAGTTCACTGGAAGTTAAACATGACATTTCAAAGAGAAATGGAATCATAAAATGGTTTGGATTGGAAGGGACCATTAATGATCATAGAGTTCACCCCCTGCCATGGGCAGGCTCACCTTCCACCGATCAGGTTGTTCAAAAGCTCTGTCTGCAGTGGGGATGGATTTATTTCACCCCAAGTTATAACATGATATTATTTTTTCTTTGATCACAGAATCATTAAGGTTGGAAGAGATCACTAAAATCACCTAGTCCAACTGAGCTAATGATGCAGCTCTTTGTTGTTTGGAGCAACCTGCAGGTCTCTGATGGGATGTTCTGTGAATACTTATTAATCATTTTGGATTAAAATGTCTGGTAGAAGAATAAAGTATTATGCATACTGCAGTAGTCCTATTTTGTGTACCAGAAGGATCATACGAATTTCATTTAATATAATCTATAAACCCTGTTTTCTCCTTTGAAAACAATGGAGAATCACCCAGCCAGAAAGAGTCAGTTGAGTGATTTATAAAAATAAATTGCCTTAGCTGTAAACAATTAGCAATGCAACAGTGAAGGCACAGTTCTCACAATAACAAAGGAATAATTACTGAGCTTGTTCTGTGACTGATGAAGAAAGATTCTGAAAGAAAATTTAATCACTGATTTCTTATCATGTAGTTAGATGCCAAATGAGATCACATAATTATAGCTGAATGAATTTCTGTCCTCAAATTATATATAAGCATGTCTAGTGTGCTGATTATAGAAGCAAGAAAAGCTAGAATCTTGGATGTTTATTTCATAGAGTAATAATGGGCATTCACTTTTAGCATGCAGAGGCAGGTACATTCTTATAGCTATAAGAAGAAGGAAATAGTTTAGACCCAAACAGTTATTCAGCATCCACAGGGAAATTTTGCAGGAAGTTCAAGCATGCACTGCCAGAGTCCTTTCTCAGGAATTACCTTCATCACAGCCACAAAACGAATGCATCCCTGGCAGGAACATAACCAAAAGATTCCCGTCCTGATCACAGCTCATCCCCTTCTGTGTGTTCCTGCTTTAAACAGCACTGGATTCCCATTTTTCTCTACCCATACAACAGCCTCCATCACCTTGACATTCTTACTGGCTTAGACTCATTCTCATTGACTACTACATCTCAGATTTTTAGGATCTTTGAAATGATACTGTCATTATCCAATTACTGACGTGAGCTTGAAAACAATGCCATGTAACTACAAAAGAGAACAAGAAAAATGATGCATTCATTTATCACCTTCAAATACTCTTTTTCCAAGAAAATCGACCAGACTAAGTCTCTGGTACATTACAGATGGATTTCTACTAAGTTAATTAACAGCATTAATACAGAAAAGCATTAATGCAGGTAGCTTTGTATTTAAATCAAGATAATGAAAGTTAAGAAATTATGGAAACAGTATCAATAATAAGCAAACAAAATGGAGCTCATAGGATACAGAGTATCCACTAAGAAATTCAGTCCTTTATAAAAACGTGGTATGTTGTTGTGAACAACTACAGGAAATTTTTAAAACACAAACTGGAATTTCACTTGGTTTTACTGAAAAAGACACTGTACTCCTGTCAGAACTACAGATGAATGAAGTGGCAAAAGGGGAATACCTTGATGTCTCTCGTGCTGCCCAGATTCTCTGCAAAATATTTGTGCGACTGCTTTAGCAAATTCCACCAGCTCTCCTGCTTGTCCATGTAAGCAGAGCAGTGCATTTCAAGAACCTGATGGCAACGGGTGCAGGGAGCACAAGGCCATGTGGGCAAGACAAAGCTGCCCTTACAGACTAGCAGCTCGTCCCTCTAGCTCTTCATTAAAAGCTTCCCAGAACTCCCAGCAGAGCCTGAGAGCGTAAGGCTTTATGTGTGAAGGAGCTTTTCTGCCATTCTGGTCTCAGTGTCACATTCTGTTTTGACTTTTAAGTAAGACAAAAAGCAAGCTGGAAATTTTTCATCTTGCCATATTGTGGACAACACAGGACCATTGTGAATGACACCTGCTATTAAGCCTTTTTCATACATTCATTGGCTCAAAAACAAAAACAAAAAGAGTGAAAATAAGTGTGTGTGGCCAGGAATGTAATTAACAAAAGGTTATTTGAAGTTGCAAGTTATAACAGTTTCCTACTGTACTTCAATTTATACTGTCTGCTAAGTCCTCACAGCAGACCAGTTTAAACTGTTCAGAAAGGAGTGACTATACTCCTCTCACCACTTCACTATAATCTCAGGCTTCTCACTATCTGTATTACTTGCAATAGGAAATGACCAGCTCCTGAATGACTGGAGGATGAGTAAAATCTGCTATGAATGTTGCAAGCAAAAAGACTGCCATAGCTATCCAGGTGCTCTCTGGGGCAGATGCTCCTGTTATTTACTAATTTTCGTCATTTGAGAATTAAGGTTGTTGTTTCAGGGAAAATTTTGCAATTTTTTTCTCCAAATCTACTATCAGAAACACATCCTGTTTAGATACACTCTGATGCAGAGCCTGACAGGATCCAACACATATTTTGAGATTGCAACCACCACCGGGTTTGCCTGTGATAGAACCGTTCAGTGTCTGTTTCTCCCCACAAAAGTGAAAGACAAAAACAAATAAACAAAAGCCCCTATGGATTCGATGCACCTGGCTTGAGAGTTATTAAAACAGGAGAAAATGCCCTCCAGCAGTTGGTTATGAGAACAACTGTTTCAGTAGTGTTTATCAGCGTGCAGCAGGACTAATGTTCTAGTCCTCCCTCCCCAAGTACACAAAAAGCAATTACATGAACAGTAACTGCTGTTCTCATGTTTTCTGGAAGCTGTATTCACTGAAAACAGTTTGGAAAGACCTAAGTTTCAAATTCTTCTCCCAGGAAAGGGTTCAACTATTGGATGAAAGGATTGTCAGCCTGCATTTCTTCAGGGTTGGGACAAGCAAGTATTACCAGCAGACATTAGCAAAGACTATTAGGGAATAACGACTCCATTCAATAACAGTTGAATGAAGTTTCTTAATTTGCTTTTCATTTCACTTTAGAATGATTTTTTTTTTTTTCCTGAAAGTCTGCTTTGAACAGAAACTTGGAATTCTCTGCATCAATCAGTAGACTGATAGTTGGTGTGGTCACCTCCATGCACACAGTTCAAAGTAGTCTGACTCCACATAGTCTAGCTGAGTCATTCAGACCAGTATTTCCAATAAAGAAAATCAATCAATAAAGAGGGATGTTTGGAATATGGGCTACTCACTACAGCTAGATTAATTCTAATGTAGCTGGTGAAGGAACAGGAATAGCAGTTTCTAATAGCCTTTTTCCTCAGAGGATATAAGTAAAAGGTGCCTCTATAAACTAGCTGAAAATGTAGCTAAGACTTTTAATGTGGATTACAATGAGAACTGATAAATAAAAGCAATAATTTTTTCTTGTCCTGAGACCCTGCCAATTCCACACATAATCACAAATGCATACCTATTGCCTGTTTTTTCATGTGTCTTGTATCTGCAGATACTCTATTAATTCACAAGAAAAGCACACACAAGCATTTTACTTGGGGTAGAAAGATGATATGAAATTATATGATGTTAGGAAGTACTGCAGCAAGCAAACTGAGCTAAAATCAGGCTCAAAGTTATTTTTATTCACTGTCCTCATTGGATGTTTAATGTTATAGTATCCTTGCAGGAAATAAGCCATTTTACAATCAATACATTATGCTAAGTGCAGAACCAAAATCTGAGAATTGCTGCATATGAATCTCAGCTATTTCTTCTCACATAACTCAGATAGAACATGTTTTCTTCACATAACATCATATAAATAGCACAGATTGCTATTTATATTGCTGAGCTCCTGAGAGTCTCTTCTGTGACAACATTAGGTTTCCATGGGGGGAAGAAATCCCACTTAATTCATAGTTATTCTCCTGTTAAGGAAGCAGGGACATTTAAAAATGAACATTGGAGGCAGAGGTCTTTCTAAATGGACATATTTTGTCTGGTTTAGAAAGAGGAGCTGACCTGGTAATTGCCTTTTGTAGTTGATCCTCAGAAGGGATCAAAAGAGAGTTCTTAAGATGGGCTTGTAAGAGAGTCAACCCAGTGCTCTGTCCTTCACTGGGGATTTATCAATAGCCATGTCATTAATTTGAATCCCAGGTAACTTAACTCTTGATTGATGTCCTCTTTGAATCAGACTCACCAGGTTGAACTCATCCTTGTTGAACATGAAATAAATACATTATAATATAAAAATTCTGCCTTCAATAGCAGCATACTGATAATAAGCCTAAATAACCAGATTGAAGCTGTCTTCTGCCATTATGTATCTTGAGATGCATAAGAGCTTGGCATGAATGTTTAGGATAACTTCAAAAGACAGAAAACCATGTTTAAACTTGCTCACACACACAAACACTGAATTCAGGAGATTCAAAATGAAAAGCTGAACATGCAAAAGCATTCAGTCCCCCTGAAAGCTCTTCTGCTTGGACCTACAAAATGAACTGCTTGCTTATTAGAAATGAGTTTTCAACACAATCATCAACACAAGTGTGAGATTTAATAGAAATGACATCAAAACTGCCACCATGTTTGGAAGCAATTCAGTGAAGTATCTGTTGCTTTTATGAAGATAGCATGCAATGGACAAAATAAATTAAGAATGTAAAGAAGGAAGACATCCAAAAAAGGTCTTGAATCAGTCTTGAAAAAGAAACAATCACAAATATCTCAAGAGTTCAGTTTTAAAGAAAAGCTGTTGGTAAACAGTGTGGATAGTAATGCACCCAAAGCAATAATCAATCGCAGTTCATTGCTATCTGCATCCAAAAACACATTATGAATGACTTCTCAGACACTCACGGGAGAAGCAGTTACTTTCTAATGGAAGTAACGACAGCAGTCATTATTATCTGGCATTATTAGAAAACAATAATAATTGCTAAAAAATATCCACATAATTAAAATCACTGAACAGAGTTATTGTTAAGCATTCTCTCTCTGGAATGCTCATCTCCCTTTTTAAGGGTCCTATTCCAGTATTCATAATTACTTTAGAAAGAAACTACATATAATGGGATTTCCAGAGAAAGCATGCATATTATTCAGGAGTCGTGGCTCAGGAATATATATTCATAATTATACTTCCTTGCCTTTTTAAAGAGAGATAAACATACTCCACTACCACAGTATAATTCTATAAAAATTCTACGTTGCAAATGTTATCTATACTGCTATAGAGCCAAACAACAGATTAAATTCACATTTATGCCCCAAGCCCAAGACCATGTGGCTGTTCAAATACTGGTATTGTATAAAAATATAATCTCTGATTGTTTTTTATATATATTTTAGTATAAACTTTACCACCACATGGCATCACTACAATTTTGTCAGAATGCTCAGAAGAAAAGAAGAGAATGGCAGATACACTCCTAATGGTCAACATATTCTTACTGTATGCAGCCACCATTGCTATAAACACACCATAAAAATAAGTGAGAAATGATAAGTGAGAAATGATTGTAAAAATTTGCAAGGAACCCATTTGTTTTTCTGCACAGCCTGTGTTTGCTGCAAGAACGAAAACTAAAATGGAACAGTGGTTTCCTTCCTCACTTCCCATTCCACCTCCCATTTGTGGCAGCAGAAGCTGCTGTTGCTCTGGGGGTGCACACATGGCACCTCTTGTTCAAGTGTTGGTGAATGTGAATGTGACACCCAAAACTGTTTGCCCCAGACTGATAGTGCTGAAGAAAGACATAATTATTGGCTGCACTGGCACTTGCAGCCACCTGTGTTTGTTAGGTAGACGGCATCTTCTTAGCATTTCTTATAGAAAGATATTTAAAATTATTTGCTGATGCCTGGTAAAAAGTGTTTAGTATTGTCTTTTATTGCTGCCATTGGTTCCAAATATGTAATTCATTTATTAGCACTTAATTATGGGTTGTTAACAACAAACAATTTTAATTTAAGCCAGTTCAATGTTTTTTTTTTCCTCTCAGATGTTATTACTTTTAAATAGATTAGAATGACTTACCTTTAACTTGAAACAGACCAAGATCCACAGTAAGAGTTCACATCTTACCTTGATTCAAGGTCTGAATTATAACAAGGGAAGATATGATTTGCTCCCCAACCAAACACACCATATCAATTCAGAAATACCTGCTTCACTCATTAGAAACTGGTGAAGTCGCACTTACAGCCCATGTGGAAGGTCAAATATAGCAATCCATCAGAGACTAACAGATGCCCAGATGCTAAAATGATGGAATTCTTCAAAAGAATAAAATATTTTCCCAATTCCTTTAAAATTCTGTAAAATGTGTTTATAGGCGGGGTCTGATAAAGGATAATAAAAAAAGCTTCTTCAAGTATGTTAACAGCAAAAGGAAAACTAGAGAGAATGTGGGTCCCTAAGTGAGGGGGGGGGGCTTCTGGTAACGGGAGATGCTGAGAAGGCAGAGATACTGAATGCCTTCTTTACTTCCGTCTTCAGTGAAAAGTCTCTCCCTCAGGTTTCTCACACCCTGGAGGTTAGTGAGAGGGTCTGGGGAATGGGAGACTTCCCTTTAGTCAGGAAAGAGGACATGCGTGAGCGCCTAGGCAGTACTAAGGTCCACAAGTCCATGGGACCTGATGGGGTGCATCCACGTGTGCTGAGGGAGCTGGTGGAGGTCGTTGCCGAACCGCTCTCCATCATTTTTGAGAGGTCTTGGATAACAGGGGAGGTCCCTGAAGACTGGAGGATAGCCAGTGTCACTCTGGTCTTCAAAAAGGGCAAGAAGGAAGATGTGGGTAATTATGGGCCTGTCAGCCTCACCTCCATCCCTGGAAAGGTGATGGAACAGCTTGTGCTGGATACCATCTCCAGACAACTGGGAGAAAAGGAGGTTTTCAGGAGTAGTCAGCATGGGTTCACCAAGGGGAGGTCGTGCTCGATCAACCTGATGGCCTTCCATGATGCTGTCACATGCTGGGTGGATGGGGGAAGAGCGGTAGATGTAGTCTACCTTGATTTTAGAAAGGCGTTTGATACTGTCTCCCACGACATCATTATAACAAAGCTGAAGAAGTGTGGGATAGATGAGTGGACAGTGAGGTGGGTTGAGAACTGGCTGACTGGCAGAGCGCAGAGGGTCATCGTTGGTGGTGCAGAGTCTGGCTGGAGACCTGTAACCAGTGGTGTCCCCCAGGGGTCTGTGCTGGGTCTGGTCTTGTTCAACATCTTCATCAATGACCTTGATGAGGGGATAGTGGCCACCCTCAGCAAGTTTGCTGATGATACGAAGTTGGGAGGATTGGCTGACACGCCTGAAGGCTGTGCTGCCATTCAGCGAGACCTGGACAGGCTGGAGAGCTGGGCAGTAAGAAACCGGATGAGGTTCAACAAAAGCAAGTGTAGGGTCTTACACCTAGGGAGGAATAATTGCATGCACCAATACAGGCTGGGGGATGAGCTGCTGGAGAGGAGCTCTGCAGAGAGGGACCTGGGCGTCCTGGTGGACGACAGGTTGGCCATGAGCCAGCAGTGTGCCCTCGTGGCCAAAAAGGCCAATGGCATTCTGGGGTGCATTAAGAAGAGCGTGTCCAGCAGGTCGAGGGAGGTGATCCTCCCCCTCTACTCTGCCCTGGTAAGGCCTCATCTGGAGTACTGTGTCCAGTTCTGGGCTCCCCAGTACAAAAAAGACAGGGATCTCTTGGAAAGAGTCCAGCGGAGGGCCACAAAGATGGTGAAGGGCCTGGAGCATCTCCCCTGTGAAGAAAGGCTAAGTGAACTGGGTCTGTTTAGCCTTGAGAAAAGACGACTGAGAGGGGACCTGATCCAGGTTTATAAATATCTGAGGTGTGGCGGCCATAGCGGTGAGGCCAGTCTCTTTTCAGTGGTACGTGGAGACAGGACGAGGGGAAACAGACATAAGCTGCAGCATAGGAAGTTTCGCACGAATGTGCGTAAGAACTTCTTCATGGTGAGGGTGATGGAGCACTGGAACAGGCTGCCCAGGGAGGTTGTGGAGTCTCCTTCTCTGGAGATATTCAAGTCTCGCCTGGACGCCTACCTGTGCGACCTGGTGTAGGGAACCTGCTTTGGCAGGGGGGTTGGTCTCGATGATCTCTAGAGGTCCCTTCCAACCCCTACAATTCTGTGATTCTGTGATTCTGTATGCACTCATGAAAATAAAGACAACCATACACATATTAATAAATAAAATGAAATAAACTTGCAGATGAATAATTATGATTAGTAATAGAGCAATAAATAATGTAACCAGTTTAAATAAAACATTCTGAATTGTTAAAGGGTGAGAATTATACGTCTTTTCTATTCTCCTTATTATTTTTTGTAATGATATATGAAATTCATTAAAAGACTTTTTTGGAGCCAGTGTCTTAAAATAACCATTAAAACTATTTTGAGGAAGAAAGACCTTGAAAGCTATTATATACTGTATTATTATGCTTTCTAATGATTTGATACTGACTACAATTTGCCAGTTACCTCTGTTGTTATTAATTATGTGAAAGCTCTGAAGAAGAAGTAAGGAATATGAAGTAAGGAATGTCTGCTGTCTGACAACCATCAGCACGAATGGAAATCTGAAATAAAATGATTTGGAAGCCCTCTCTGAAGGCAGAGGCTATAACATGAAGGTGGCATCAGCAAAAGTGAAAGCAATCTAGTATTTAGTCCATCTTTTACAGCTAGTACAGAAAAGCTGACATCTCATTTATGCAACTGTACACAATTCTCAAGAAAACTGATAAAAGTAAGGAGGATTTAGAAATGTACTTAAATGGAAAACAGAAAAGAAAGAGAAATATTGGAGAACACTTCACAAAAATGAGCATAAAATCGACAAATAATCTGCGTGTCTATTTTCTTTCCCTGGTTGTTTCAAAAGAGATTGACGTTGGCTAATAAAGCAAAGAAGCTGTGCTTGGAGAATTTTTTTTGTGTGTCATCCCTTTTTTTTTTTTTTTTCTCCTTATGAAAAAAATATATTACTCTGTACTGGAGAGAGTTCTATACTTAAATGGACTTTCTTTTGGCCAACCAGCTGACAAAATTTTCTCTTTGTGAAGAGAAAATTCTACCAGCACCTTAAAATGAAAGTAAATTAACACAATTTTGTAACAAATAAATGGGAAAAAACAGCAATTAATTTACTCATCTTGCTTGACTTTCATTTTAAATATATATTTAAGATGCCACATTGAAATCTCCCAGCATTCAGACTACCTCCTTTGTAAGACATCAAAAATTCATTTATTGTTTGTCATGTACTGTGATTACAGAGGATTTTTCATACTGATATTAAATAAAAAATCAAAACACTGTTAAATCAGTGCCATCTATGGCAAAGAAAGACTTACCAGATCCCTAATTAGTATAGCTTATTTGAATAGAATTAGCTCATATGAATTATAGCAGCATCAGCACTAATTTAGACTAGTAAATAAGTCTGCACTAGGTGGTTCATGGGTTCAGCTGGTTTGATGTGTGCTTCAACAGCTCTGAAAGTACAGCTTACAGTATATAAAGAAAATTAAATGATCATGTTCCAAAATGACATTTGGTGTATTGGCCATCATGGATCATGCTGAAGAAAAGAAAGTTACAGTTATAGCCATTAATTCCAATTAAAAAAAAAAAAAAAAAAAGGAATTTATAGTCAGTGGACATGGTTTAGTATACATTGGCTTATTTGCTTAAAATGTTCAACACAGGAATGATGTGTTGTGAGGGGTTATTCTACAGATTATCATTATTTCTTTTTGTAACAATTTATACAACACACAAAAAGAACTCAAGGTGATTGTGTTTCCTATTCAAACTTCTGTGCACTGGGAATGTCTCAAGAACAATAATTTTCAACAAGGAGAAAATTACAAATACGTAATTTTCTGAATGACAGCCACTATGTCTGGGTATTCATATGTGATCTCTATGGAAATAGAGAAAAAAATCTGTATTTATTAGGAAAAAGAGAGAGAGGGCAGACAGAATTCAAAATTGTTCCCTACATATATTAAATCCTATGATAATTAGCCTTGCTCTTTTACTTCTGCAGTTGTCAGCTTTTTCCTTCTGCCATTTGTCTTCCACATTTCCCTGTCTTACATCACCGTGTCTATGCCAGCACAGGCCTCGACCACAAAAAAAAAAGAAAAAAAAAGAAATGGAAACAAATAATATTATATGTTAATAAAGCTCCCAAGACACTAGGTGTGTATAAAAGTATTTCTTAAACAATGACGAAACAAAGAGAACATTGTTTTTCCCTTTTAATATTTTATATCTCCTCTACTATTAGTCACCAAACGTTCTGTTTGAAGTACCTAGATTCCTGAATATTCTCAAAGCTGAGGCTCTGGATCTGGAGACACCAACAACTATAGAGGCTGAAACTGAGCTGCTGTAATCCTCTTCTTCAACTCCCAGGAAAGAGGACATCAATTGTAAGCATAATTGAAAGTCTTATTTTTGAATAAGCAGTTAATTGCTTGCTTGGCTCCAAATGACTTTGATTTGCTTTTAAGTGCACTCATAAATGTCCCTCAATAGGAGAGATGCACTAAACTAGGGTGCAGAAGAATCATGGTGCTGACATTGATAATGAATGCAAAGAAAGGAAAAAGTTCCTTGAAGTGTGCCACTTTGTCTTGGTTAAAATAACACAGATAATATCATGACATGACAGCAGTTAGGAGGAGAAATACATTAAAGACGAGGAGGAATTCGGATACTATGGTAACAGAGGCCTGACAGCTATCTGGGGTAAGAAAACAATAAAGAAATATTGGCTGAAAGAAATGAAAACATATGATACAATTTAGCATTATTTAAAAAAAAAATAAAAAAGCAAGATAGTCTAGTGCCAAACATACACTACAAACACTTCAAAGGCATCTTAAGTAATTCCCTTGGCATTTTGGCCAGATATAGTATATAGTCTTAAATACCTTATTTATATAAGGCTACATACAATGTAAAGCTAAAATGTAAGGCTGTATAATCTTTATTTACATAGCCTTCTTTTTACCCCAAACTTGTCTACCATTCTTTTTCTTGTGCTAGATGGACACAAAAATCAACACAATGTGTCAAGCATGTAATATCCTTTTTTTTTTCTTCCAAATAGATATAAGAATGTGAGAACAAAAGACCAGGAAGGAGGCAAGAAGAAGCAAACAGACACTGTACCTGGGTCAGTAACCCAGCTGGGTAAAAAACCTCCACTGGAAACTTTTTCAGATGCTTTGATTGCTTATGGCTCTTTAGGGTAGAGGTTGTTTCGTGAAGAATTATAGCTAATATGTATGTCTGATTCTAGAAGTGCCACACTCATCTTTCCCGAAAGAATAAAAATCTTCTTCTAGTCTCTTCAGCATAGTATTCAGTACTACCCACTGCTTTAATCCAACTGCTTTTTAATACATGTGTCCATTCAAGTTACAGTAATCCTGTTTTCATTTAGATGGATAGATAGATAAATAATAAAGGTAGCTCTATGCACTAAAAGAAATACAGAAGGCCTGCAGAAAACCTGCAGAATAAGAACCAAACTGAATATCAGTACAGTATAGAAATGGCAATGAAGTAACGTTTTGCCTTAAAAACATAATATGTAATTATTCTTCAAAAGATTGAAGGAGAAGGAAAAGGAGAGGAGAAGAGAGGAGAGGAGAGGAGAGGAGAGGAGAGGAGAGGAGAGGAGAGAGAGGAGAGGAGAGGAGAGGAGAGGAGAGGAGAGGAGAGGAGAGGAGATCCTGAATACATTGCACATGTTTGCTTTTGAAATTCTATTAATCTGCAAGGTGGCATTCATAGTTTACTGCAGGCTTGAGATGAACATCAAAACACCTCAGGTAAGTGGCTTGTGGTGGCTGAAAGTGCTGTGAGTATTCAGTTTTGCCTATTTTCCTACTTGTTTTAATTTAGTCTTATATAATAGAATAACACTCTACAAAATTTATTCCTACAGATGAGAAATTTTATTAACCCTACAGATGAGAAATTTTATTAACTTGAGTTGAATTGTTATGATATCTGAACATGAGAAAAGGAATAGAGATTGCGTTCTCAGTTGGTTAGAAGTGGTGTGTTTCAGTCATAAATCTTGTCTTTGATTACATCTGAATAATAAAATGGACGGCAGCCCAAGCATTTGGAACAATCAAATTTATGGAGACCACAACTTCAGAAAAACATTCATACAGATGCCCAAACCCTCCAACCTTAAATACTTGGCTGTGCTTTATTTCAGTTGAAGTTTGGCATCTAATTGGTTTTAAAAACAAACAACCTCTTTCTCCTCCCTGTCCCCTGAGACCTTCCTCTCTTTTTAGTCCCGAAAGCTTTCTTTATTACTGGAAGAAGAAGTTGTCAGAAAACTTGCAGATCAGTTTATCTATGCTATTGGTTCACAAGGAGTAGTTGTACTTTGACTCCATGGATGGTTTCTCATGTCCTTAATGTAAAGTTTATTCACATGCAATTGATGGTTAATTCTGTAGTGAGGTCAAAAGGAAGATATCAACAAATAAACATATTTTTAAATGTTACCCATTTGTAAAGCCAATAATTTTTAAATTTTTTTTTTTTAATTTTTTTTCTTCTACGTTTAACAGGAACTATCTTCCTGTATGGTGAGTACGGATGCCATGTAGTGAGTGCTAACTTTAGCCTTCAGAACAGTCCTGTGATCTGTATTGTAAACAAGATAAATCAGTGCCTTTCCTATACCTTCCAGCCTACACAGCAAAGGATTTAAGTTGCTACGGTTCTTGAAAAGGAATGTAACACTTCATAGATCTGACTGGTAGGGAAGGATCTTTGCCTACATTCTGATCTTTCTGGGAAATTGAGACTCCTATATAGAAAAAAAGGTAAGAAGAATCATGCCTGAGACTATTTTGAGGTAGGGACTCAATTCTCCTTGCCAAACATTAAGGTAGAGGGTTATTTTCTAGTCTATCTGCACAGCTGCATGAGAAATAGGTAGAAAGCAGTCCTCAGAGCACTGGCTTATGAGACTACTGCAATTAAGGATGATTTGGCTATCTTCATGCTCTACTCATCTGTGCAGTAACTGACATCAAACCGGGAGCAGGAGGGACAACCTTAAGCATCTTCACAGCACTGCTGACGTGGATTATGAAATGCCAAGGATTTTAAGGACAGGGAAGTTAACAGTTCTGGACAATACAAAGGTAGGCTATTGCTCCAGTTCAGGGAAAATCAGCTCTATTTCCATTATCATTAACACAGTAGGGAGATGCTTCACTGGATGATAAAAAGAATTGACAACTATTCAATAGGCGCAAGTACGCAAAAGAAATGCACTGAAGTCTGAATTAGCCTAAGTCCCTCTTCATTTAGGTGATTTTCTACTCAAGAGTAAAAGAAGTATTTTCTAGTTCAATCAATGCCCTAATAGAGGAGGTTTTTTTTTTTTTTTTTTTTTTTAATAATATAGTTGGCTTTTGTTTGCTTTGGAGCAACACAAAATATGGCTGTGTTGACACATAAACAGTTATTGGTACATCTTGGTTGCATTTTACAATTTACTAGGTGAGGTTACCTAGTAAACAGAAATATTCTTTACTGTGAAATATAAAAATTATCTTTTCAGGCGGCATTCTTGTTATGCTATCTAGTAGCTTCAGGAAAGCCAAATAATTTAATTGGATCAGTAACACATTTAAATAACTAGATTTTCCCACTTATGTGATCTCACTGTGACTCTTTTACATTAACTGATGTCAACAGTAGCAGATACATGCCAGCATCAATTTGATGTACAATCAGGAGCTATTGCCTAAGGATACAAGAAATAAGATATATTTGTGCTTATTTTCAGAGAATAATGAAGAATAATGAAGAACAAAGTGAAAGAATGCTCACTAGTTTGATGGGAAAATGTTACCTACTATGGGCTAACCAGCTTAAGATAAGTTTAAGAGATGTTAGTTATTATCCAATGAGATAAAAGGGATGGGCAAAATCATGAAGAAAGCTGTATATGTTTGTGAATTTGTTCTACAGTAGGAGGCAGTTCACAACTGAAGACAATACTATACCTCATGTTTTCTGATAATAATTCTTATTAATGACTGTCATTACATATTATTGTACTTTACTAATAAAACAGTAGTCAGAAATCCCCTTCATCTTTGGATCAGAGGTTACTTTAGCTGTCAGCCATAGAGAAATTTTCTTCCTGTTTTGAAAACAAAGTACTTGAGACAGTACCAAAAGCTTGAATAAATTTACTTATTCCCATTTAATTGTGCTGCATCTGCAAAATTCCTGAAATTTCAAGGAATAGTATTTTGAAATACATTGGTTTTGTTTATTTTTTAAAGTTTTTGATTTTGAAGTACGCTCCTCGTTGCTCCTGAATTTAAACCACCAACACAAGGTAAGAACTGCAGAAAATCAGAAATTTCAATGTAAAAAAAAAAAAAAAATGCATCAAGGCACAAACAATACCAAGTTATCCAAGGATATAAGTTATCTTGATTCCAATTTACCTCAAATGAATGAAAAGGGCCATTATCTGTTCACTTACACCTACACTTCATTCTTTAATTTTCATTTTCCATATTCTTATTTAGTTTTCTGTACTTTATTGCCTGAAGGAAAAATCCCCTTAATGCCCAGACAGTTGTTGAAATTCAAATTGAGGTATTAATCATAGAGTCCCTATAACAGAAGTACAGTACACAGAAATAAAGTAAGGGTTTCCAGGTTGGGGTTCATTAACAACACAGAAAAAAAAGCCAAAGTATTCCATCAAGGCTGATTCCAATTGCTAAGATCACTTATGTTATGTAATTATGGGCGGGAAGGGGAGGGGGAGGGAAGGAAGGGAAAAAAAATCTTATTTCGAACTAGCAAGAAAACATATTTCCAAGAATAGTGAAATGTAAGGGTTCTTTATACAGAGCCAAAAAGGAAATAAGAAGTAGCAGTGCAAATGTTGCAAGAGTGAACCTAAACCAGGGAATATAAATGAGATAAAAAATTATGTAAACTGAATTTGTACTAGGGTTTTTTTTTTAGAAAATTGTTAAGTTCCTGATTGACAACACTGTTCTTGCCAGTTTAGTGGACTAAGTGGACATACATCCTTAAAAAGTCCTATTCAGATAGAAACTGCATTCAAAACACTTTGAATTACTGGATGACAGTTTGTATGTCGCTGTCCAGCTGGGCTGCAAGAGGGTTCAAAACACTGTCTGACTGTCTACTGAAGATGTCTTCATTTCTTGAAAAAGACAGGTAGAGATGAAAGCATTAGAAACCAAATATGCACATTGCTGGGACAGACCAAGGGGACTCTAGTGCTCTGAGTTGTTTTGCTTCAGTTAGTTTATCAGCCCTGTAGTCCACTCAATGAACAGTTAATCACAGATACATACCGACTTCAGCTGCAAACTTGCACAATTAACTTCTCAGTGATCTGAAAAAGGTTTTTTTGTGGATCAATTCTTGTAAAAAAGCAGCTTAACCACAGATTAAAGCCTTCCACTGCTTGCTTCAAGTCCTGTAGCAGCAAAGTCCTACAGAAAGCTATCACAAAGTTGCAATTTATGCTGACGAAGTAGAGTACAGAATGTGCCCCCATTTCTTTTCACACAGCTGGAGACCAAAGAATGGCAATAACAGCAGTTTTGGGAAGACTGGATACCTGCCCTCACAGAGACCACACTAACTCAGCATGGCATCGGGTGAGAGAATCCATCATCTATTTTTCATTAAAATGCACACAAAGACTTGTACATGGTATATAGCAGTAACAATGAATCTATGCAGCCTTGGAAATTAGGGCTGGCAGAAAGAGATAAAAAGGAACAAAGTGATTGCTGTCTGAATAGTGAGCAAGATCCAAGGAAATTATAATGCCATTCATAGCCTTTAGTTAGGCATTTAGTCACTTTCAGCACTTGTGAAGAGATATTGTTTCTGCAATAGGCCAGAGAATTACTGATAACAGAAGCTGGATCTACACAAAATCTAGCAGGCTGATTACTCTTTAAACTTCTAATCAGCAAAAACCTTCCTTTCTAAATCCACACGAGACATATGACCTACTAGACAATTTGATTTGTGGTGGGATGTTTTGTACAAGGAATCAGAATGGATTCTGAGACCTGAGAAACGACCCCAACGAAATGACTGCTGAAGCAAGAGATGCATGTTTCCAAGCACAGACTCTTTTGAAACACCCTGTAGGAATCAGGATCTTGAGGCTTCTATCCACTCACTTACAGTTACTGAAAAGTGTGATGCATTGGAGTTGCATTTATTTACTGAGGAAGCGATGAAGCCACTCTCTTTCACCCCTGCACAACTGAATTCAAGGCTCCAGCTAGATACTGAAATATAGAAACTTCCAGAGAGTGAATATAATATTCATATCAGGCTCTCTGAAAAGATATGGGACAAAAAGGAAAAGGAAGCTTCAAAACATGGATGAATAGAAGAAAGTGGAGAGAAAAGGTGATGGAAAAGTGGGTGGAAGACACAAGCAGCTGAGGGGCTGCTGAAGGCTGAGATTACTGAAACACTGAGACACTGAAAACAAAAACTAGAAATGACAGCAAGAAATGAAAGAATGAACATCCTGATTATTGTGTCCTCCCACCAAAAGTGAAAACCAACTGAAGTATCAAGGTGTATAACCTGCTAATATGTAGCATAATTTTTTCCCTGCCCATCTGTGATTATAACAATTATAAGATAAATGGGATCGTAACTAGGAAGCTGGAGCTTGGAGGTAATCTTTTTTAGGATTCATACTTCAAAAGGGTAAGACAGGCACTGCTAGAGAAGTGTTTAAATTCTGCAAAGCAATGCAAGATAATATTCCATCTAACAGCACAGACCATGCAAGAATAAGTACAACGATATTAAACAGCAGTCTGTGAGGACCTTATTAAAGGGTCTGCAGATACTTTGGAAAATATGAACAGAAGAGTATTAGCCCATAAAGATTCACTCTACAATCTCTGCACCATGTGAAAACAGATTCAGGTGATTGTCAAACTACTATTGTTCTGAAAATTGAAAAAAATAAACAACAAAAAAAGGCAGCATACATCATTTTTGTGGGCTTCTCAACCTCTTGGGAGAATTTACAGTGTATTACTTTCTAGTGCTATATGAAAATAACTACCAATAAACTACAAGGACAGCCTGAAAAACGAATAACCTCACCTACCTCCTTTGAGCACTTGAAACAGATTAAATAATGTAAGAGCAGTGTATCCACATATATTAGTATTTTACTGTGTGGGCAGATAATCTATTACCAAGGCAAAACTTTCCTATAAGTCTCTCAAGGCTGCTATCCCTGCTACTGCCTTCACCATCTTGCAATGCCACGAGTGCCAATATAGATATTGACATATCCTATACTAATTTTGTTCTGTGATTCATGACCTTCTTTATCTAGACTACATACTTACATAGTTTCTACTTCTGCTGAAACCTTCTTAATAAAAACATCAGAATTCAGGTAGTGCAACTAAAATACTTTCTACTCTGAAATGCTAACAAAGGGAAGAATTTAGTGAGATAATACCAATTAAAGAAGATTAATTAAAACAGATAAACAGACCCAGTAGAATAAGACATTAATATGCAGAAAATGTAGCTACTCACAAATTAAAATCACGTCACAAACTGCTTATATATTGAATGCAAACACCAGAAAATGGACAGGCTGGTTTTTTTCCCAATTCATGGTGAAACTTTTAGTTGGGGGGAAAAAAAAAAAAAAAAGCTTTGTTGAATTCTACCCATTAGAATACCAATTGTTGCACCTCAAAATTAAACCACAAATAATTAATGCAAGTTAGTATTTTTCTCTGATGACCATGAGACAGCACACCTTGGGGAACAGTCATATCTCTGTGGGCTATTTATGACAAGGCAAACAGCTGTCAGTTCCAGTCTCATGCAATTCCAACCATATATCCATGACAAACGTAAGTAGAATAAACATAGTTTTCCCATGCAGGGAAAATACATACAGCAACATACATATATACCATATATTCCATATATACCGGACTAACATCCAGTTGGCACTCTGTTATAGACTGCCTAACCAGGTTGAAGGGATGGATGAGGTGTTCTACTAGCAGCTGGCAAATGATATGCGACTGTCAGTCCTTGTTCTCATGGGGAACTTCAGCTTCCCTGATATATGCTGTATACAAATTTGCTTCTGTAAACAATACAGTGCAGTGCAGAAGAAGCAGCCTGGGAGGTTTCTAGAGGGTTGGAAAATAACTTCCTGACACAGCTGGTGAGAGAGCCTACCAGCGGAGGTGCCCCGCTAGACACAAACAGAGAAGGACTGCAGGGAAATGCAGAGGTCAGGAGCTGTCTTGGGCAGAGTGACCACAAAATGGTAAAGTTCTCTGTTGTTGGTGAAGTCAGAAGGTGGGGGGGGAGGGGGGTGCAGCAAAACTGCTGCCTTGGACTTCTGAAGGACAGACTTTGATCTGTCCAGGACACTGTTAGGGATGGTCCACTGAGAACAGTCCTGAAGGGTAAAGGGGTACAGGAAGGCTGACTGCTTCTCAAGAAGGAGACGCAGGAGCAGGCTGTCATCTCTCTTCTATAAGAAGAGCCAGAGGGGAAGAAGACTCGAGTGGATGAACAGGAAACTTTTGCTGAAACTCTGACAGCCTGGCTAGGCTGGCTTGGCTGTTACAGTCAGAAAAGATAACTACATCATAGAAGATTACAGAGATTCATTGCTGAAAAAACATACCTCACAATAATCTTCAAATACAAGATGAATATGAAAGTGGACTTTATAGCAACTGTGCTTCAGATTATGTACAATATAAAGGATAATACCAGGACAGAGGGCCACACAGGACTACCACATGACAACACATGGTATTTTTATGACTGTTAGTTAACTGACTTCTGTTTGCTTTGAAACCACATTTTCCCTCTGACTAGCAGTATTAAAGAGTACTAAAGTGAGTACTGATGTGATTCATGTCTTTAAGCCTTTTACACAATCACAGAATAGTTGAGGTTGGAAGGGACCTCTCCTCTGGAGGCTCATCTGCTTGAAGCCCAGAGCAGGTTGCCCAGAACCATGCCAGGCATCTTTTGATGATCTCCTAGGAGGAGACTCTACAACCTCTCAGGGCAACACGTCCCAGTGTAACCCATACAGTAAAGAAAAGCTGTTTGATGTTCAGAGGGAACCTCCTCTGTCCCAATTTGTGTCCATGAGCTCTTGTTCGAGCAGTGGCACAACTTAAAGGAGCATGGCTCAGCCTTCACTGTGTCCTCCAATCAGGTTACTATAGACTCCCATAAGATCTCTGCAGTGTCTACTCCACTCCAGACCAAGAATTCCCAGATTTCTCAGCCTTTCCTCCAGTGAGGAGGTGAGGTGAGGTGCTCCAGTGCCTTAATCAAAGGACATCTACACGGTCCCTTTGCTACACTGCATAAATGGGATGAAGGGCTTTTAAAGAAAACAATATAAACTGCATGTTTTAAAGTGCGATTTGTCAGACAAAATACAAATGGATATTTGCAGTTATGTTTCAGTTTCCACTGAAGAAACACATGCCACTGCCATAATATTATAAAACATTTGAAAGAAAAAAAAGCTCAGAATTAAAATCTTGCTATTTTGATATTTCCAGTACTTTTTCCTTTTTTTTTTTTTTTTTTTAAATCTGAAAGATTTTATGAAATGCTTTTATCTCAGCAGAGAAACTTGAAATGGAAAAAAATGTTCCAACTTTTCTCTGAAAACTTTACTCAAAGGCCCTTAAGTGCTAGAAGATCATTTTTAATTCTTTGAAGTGCACTTAACATTAATATTTTATATATCTAGATATATTAATAGAATATAGAAAATTAATCAAGTTATAGTACTCTCAGAATTCAGAGTTTAAGAGGTTAGCACAGATTAGCTACTCAGGACTCTTGCTAGAGAATATAGTTGCAAATAAACAGTTACAAGATTTGTCCCTTTGTAATTTAAACTTTTATGCCTTTTTATTATTCTTTTCAATTTTGTTTTTCTTTTTCTTTCCTTTTTTTCTTTTTCTTTCTCTTTCTTCCTTTCATCCTTTCTTTCTCTCCCTTCCTTCCTTCTTTCTTTCCTTCTTTCTTCCTTTCTTCCTTTCTTTCCTCCTCTTTTTCTCTTCCTTCCTTCCTTCCTTCCTTCCTTCCTTCCTTCCTTCCTTCCTTCCTTCCTTCCTTCCTTCCTTCCTTCCTTCCTTCCTTCCTTCCTTCCTTCGTTCCTTTTTCTTTCTTTCTCTCTCTCTCTCTTTCTCTCTTTGTCTCTCTCTCTCTCTCTTTTTTCTTTTGAATAAAAAGAGCATTTTGACTCATTCAAATGAATTATACCAATTTAATTCCACAAAGATACTTAGAACCATAATTTCTCTCAACTCCTTGAAATATTCAGAAGGAACATTTTAAGCTCTTTGATTCTTCAGTTTTGGGGTTTCCAATGAATTTTTGTTTACTCTTTTTATGATCTGACCTCCTTTATATGAACCTCCTTTCTCTCCAGGCTCTCCAATAAACTTGCTACTGCTGTTTTTCAGTCCAAATCCCAGGAGCAAGGATTGCATAAGCAATTCAAATTGTCAGGTGACCTTTATTTTCATAATTTATATGATTTTTAAATTAACTAATTTACTTCTAGCTACTTGACTATTGTCCAGTTGAGTTTTCAATAAAAAAAAAAGAAGTATCTCATCTGTTCTGTTACTGCAAATGCTTTTTTATTCCTGAAGGGAGAGTTGGACTGGATGACCTTTTTAAAAGTCCCTTCCAACTCAAACAATTCTGTGATTCTGTGATTTTAATATTGGTATTAGAGGGTGGTAGTGAAATGTCTGTTACACTTTTCATCCACCAACTCATTCATTCAACTGATAGTCTCAGATGTCCCCCCCTAAACTTTGAATCGAGCTTAAACACAACAGCATATCCCTTGCCATGTACTACTGCCATATACTATTACTCACCTCCTTAATCTCTTCAGACTGGCAATTTTAGATGTGACTGAGTAGTTTGTAATTATCATGTCACCTTCACTACTGACTGACTTTGTCAGCTGATGTGCACACAGTGCTCCTGTGCATTTGTTGGAAACACAATTTCCTAACGATTTCTTCTAGAGTGAAATTTCTTCTGATTTGACATATTAATATCTTTTCCAGTGAGAGGTGTATTGTCAGCACATGACACAGTACCACAACACAGCTGGTTGGGCTCTAGATTCTGGCCTATCAGTGGAAGGACCACTGTCTCAGAAGCAGAGCTTATTTGGTAAAATTTCATACCATCAATCTGCTTCAGAAGCCAGTGTCCATTTAGAAGCAAATTAGCTTAGGTGCTACATGAAACTGTACTGGGAAAAAACGTTTATCTCAAGAGTTTTATATTCCATTCTAATTTACTTTGTCAAATGCACACAGAATTTCTACAGATATGTGAATCCTTCACTATCAGCAAAAGGAAGCTACTAATACTGAGCAAGGAACATTCTTTGCTCAGGCAAACTTCTTAAGGACAAGGTTTCTTGATTATCATACTATAACTGCATTTCACGTGACATATTTATTAGATACTGCTTATATCTTTAACCTTTCCTTCTTCAGAATAAAGAACTTCAAACTTTTCTTACCACATTTTTAATTGTAAATAGTGAAATGCTTGCATCAATACATCTTTCATAAGAATTATGGCCATCTACAAGCTCAAGATATGCCGAAAGAGACAGACAACACAATAGGACTAGCTTTCTAGGCGATTACTCAGAAAATTAACAAAACTGGTTCACGCCACAGGCATTATATAACTGGTGAAGACCCTCTCACAGATGAATTAGAAAACTTGCAGGAACAGGATAAGATCAGAAAAAATTAAAGAACCAAAAAAACTCCATTTTTTTTTGCACCTAATGGCACATGGATTTGTAACAATTAACCCAGTGTCAACTAGCAGTATTATCCAGCACAAATCCAAGGACAAGGTCAGAATGTTTAAACCATCAGGTATGGCTCTTTAATACAGACCACACTCAAGAGACTGAAGAAGGACAAACTGAAAGAAAATAAAACAATCAATTTCCTAGGTGATATATTGTAGAGTTTTATCTATTTTGGTAATGTAGTACTTGTAAACTGTGCGGTATCTAGTCTCAGCAATATACTGCAGATACTTCCAGATCCTCAAGGACAAGCTATACAACTGGCAGTTGTAATTACAATGATGGGTAGTATAATGACAATGTGCAATACAGTGATTGATGTCTCATGCCTGTCAATAGTCAAGAAGTATTTGGATAAAGACCTTAATAATATACTTTAACTTTTAGTTAGCCCTGAAGCAGTCAGGCAGTTGGACTTGATTTTTATAGGTTCTTTCCAACTGAACTGCTCTCTTCTGTTCTATTCTATTCTATACTGTTCTCAACTCATTTTTCTAGTGGAAAGCCTCATTATCATAGTGTCTACCTGGACAGTGCTAAGTAGGGTTTGTACACATTATGAAAGCATAACTGAGCCAAATTCATTCCAGAAATAATTCACCATGACAAGCTGTAGATTACAATTGACAAGGATGGACTTATCACATTATGTTCTACATAACACATTTTTGAATTGTGATGACATACTAACTTCTGCCAATACTTAAAAACAGAAAGGGTTTAAGAAAATTAAAACAATTGTGACAGTTGATAGAATAAATAGAACAATCACTTGGTAATAGAGGAGATAAAGCCCAGAACCATATGATGAGCCATTCTGATCCTACCAGCTAGGTATTTCAGAGATTCTACTCCTAGTGCTTTCTCAAAACAGCAACAACTACAACAAAAAGCAAACAAAAAAGAAAAGGAACAATTTTTACATTCATTTTTCATTTTTCAATTCCAGAGATCATGATAGTTCTAAGTCAGCATGTATACAAAAACAAAACAAAACAAAACAAGGCAGAAAAATACCAACCAAAACAACCACTACGAAGTAAGATGGATTGAGCCTGAACTTTGCTGATGACCTAATCAGTCCTCAGGTAGTTATCCTTCTCTTGACTGTCCTGTTGATGTAATATCCCTGCTATAAAGAGAACACACTGAGCATGCAGTCAGCACTGCAGCATATTCAATTTGATAATTAGATAATTCCCAGATGTGACAGCATTCTCAGTGCATTTTTCATATTGTTCTTTTATTTGACTTCTGTACTCTTTAATATAGAGCACTGCACCAGCTCTCTGTACTAAGGTCCCTCTTCTTCCACACAGCAAAACCTGTTGTTTTCAAGGAATTCAGAAGATTGTCTGCTATTTGTAAAACACACATACATAGTCTCTGGTCTCTGGCTAATATGGTTGATAAAGAAGGAAAAAGAAAGATGACTGGTGTTTTAAAATGAGGAAGAGTTTCAGCAAACTCTATCAGTTACACCATCTCGAGTAGATTTACAGAAAAATATTTGAAACTGTTCCAGTACAAAAGACTAGTGCAAGAAGTTATAAAATGCAGTTATAAAACTAAAACTGCAACTAATTTATACTTTATAAGAAGAAACATTCAAATTTGGTACCGATATTTTGATGGAAATTATCCAAAATTATTTGAACACTTGGTGTGAAGTCTGGACATACCAGTTGCACAGCACATTTAGACAAAGCTCTGATCTGTAGAACTCTTGACTTTGCCTTATGTATTATAAACCATTAAAATTGGTTTTACTAAATCAAATTCCATGAGCAACTAAAAAATGCTAGTATGTATATATTTACACATATTAATTTATAAGAATTCATATTAGATACATATAACTGTACTCAGTGAGGAAGCTATCCTTAGTATCAGCTTACTAAAGCATCATACACTCTCAGCAACTAAGAAGATTTTGGTTTAATGAAACAGCACAATTCGTTACACATTTTACTGCGGAGCATCATTAATAAAAAACTGCTGCACTGGCCCTTCTGGGAACTCAAGTCTGACAGCAATGTCTTCAAGAGCAACACAAGCAATCTTGGAGAGGCTGCAGCATCTTTTTCCTCCAACCCAATGCATTAGCTTGTAACAGAGGACAGACTGAACAAAGCACAGGTATTGTTTCCCTATTTTTCACTAACCACCTACCAATCATTCCTCACAAAAGATATTATCATATACTGCCTATCTTTCTTATCCTTCTATTGTCTACTCACTTATCCTAGGAAAAGTATTCAGAGATAAGATCATGGCTACCAAAACTTATCCTGCTGAACCTCTGTGCATTGATGTGTTATGAAGAGGAAAGCAGAAAATCCTAATAATCGAATACAAAGTGAGGGAAAGCTTACTGCCTTTTAATGGATAAACAAAGCAATAAAAAAGAAAGATGTACTTTAATGGCAAACACAATACACAATGAACACATTTCTTTCACAGCATATATACCCCATCTACAGAAAGAAAAGAAAATGCCACATTCAGGCAGACTTAAAATTGACATTATTTCCAGACACAACACAAATGGGAGACAATTCAATAAGCTTTGGGATAAAGCAATAAACACCAGTCAGCCTCAACTGACCTAGCAACACCTTGTGAGATGTATTAATTTCTCTGGTTTCTATTACCAGAAATGCAACTTGATAGAGGAGAATTTGTTTTACCTTAACTTGTTTCATAACACTGTACCTAAAAAATGTATACCTGGTTTTATAAAAAGAAAATTTTAATTTAGACTAAGTAAAATAAAGAAGAGTTATGCTGCTTAATTACAAATTTAGTGAGGACATCAATCATTTGATTGCTAGCATATGGTTCACCCACTGACCCACACCATATTCTTATCTCTAAATCACAGGGGTATGTATTTGAAGGGTTTACTACTTGATGCATAAGGAATTTGTTGGATGATTGCAGCCAGAGGGTTATTGTCAATGGCTTTATGTCCAGGTGGAGGCCAGTGATGAGTACTGTCCCACAGAGGTTCATCTGGGACCAATATTCTTTAACCTCTTTATCAGTGACATAGACAATAGGATCAAGTGTACTCTTAGCAAGTTTGCAGAGGACACCAAGCTGAGCAGTGCAGTTGATATGGCAAAAGGAAGGAATGTCATCCAAAGGGACCCTGACAAACTCAAAAGGTGGGTCCATGTTAACCTAATGAGGTTCAACAAGGCCAAGTGCAAGGTGCTGCTTTTGGGCTGGGACAGTATGAGACACATGTACAAAATAAGAGAAGAATTCATTGAGAGTAGCCCTGCCAAGCAGGACAGAGGGATCCTGGTAGATGAAAAACTCAGCATGAGCCAGGAGTGGGTGCATGCAGCCTGGAAGGTCAATTGTATCCTGGACTGCAACAAAAGAGGGGTGGCCAGCAAGGCAGGGAGGTGATTGTCTTTCTCTACTTTGCCCTCATGAGGCCTCACCTGGAGCACTGGGCCCCCCAAATCAAGATCGATGTGGAGATTTTTGATAGGGTCCAGAGGAAAGCCATGAAGATGCTCAGAAGGTTGGAACACTTCTCCTGCAATGACTGGTTGAGGGAGCAGGACTTGTTCAGTCTGGAGAAGAGAAGACTCTGGGAAGACCTCATTATGGCCTTCCAATATTTAGAAAGCAATTATGAACAGGAGGGAAATAAAATTTTTACATGAGTAGACAGTGATAGAACAAGGGGGGATGGTTTTAAATGAGCGGAGATTTAGAACCAGTTTAAGTGAGGGGAATAGATTAGATAGAGGGGGAAAGTTTTTCAAAAAACGGGTATTTAGGTGCTGAAGTATGTTATCTGGAGAGACTGTGGATGCCCCATCCTTGGAGTTGTTCTAAGGTACACTGGCTGGGATTCTGGGTAGCCTGATCTACTGCTTGATCCAAAGTGGCTGGAAACCCTTTGAACTTGATGGTCTTTGAGGACCCTTCCAACCCAAGCCATTCTAGGATTCAAAGATTCCATGAAATAGCTAGTTGCTTCTTTTATCGTGATTAACTTTGCATTGTTTTGCTCACATGTGGCACAATGAGACTGCCACTCTGAAAGACAAAGAAATTATCCACAATGTCCTTGTTGCCCACCAAGTGCAACCTTGACCACCTTCTGTAATGAGGTGACTAGCTAGGTGTCCAAAGGGACTGCAGTGGGAGTTGCATGTCTTGATTTCAGCAAAGCCCTTGATATGATTATCCAAATACTCACTGTAGTCATAGGGAGGTCTGGCCTCTTTATGGATATGACAAGGTGAGGAGCTGCACTGCAGAAGAGGCCCTGTGTGGCAGCAAGTTGCCAAGAGGCAGCAGTGCACCTGCAAAGCAGACCAGTACCACCACTGAGACTGAGGCTCAAGGTTTGGGGTCCCAGCACAAGAAAGACCCTGGTATGCACAGGTGAGTTCAGCAGAGGGTCATTGTGATGGCCAGGGCTAAAGAATGTCGTTGAGAGATCTGTGTTTCATCAGCCTTAATAAAGTGTTGAACAGGAGACTCTGCTCATGGCTTCAACCATCTCATGGGGATGGGGAAGTATAAGAAAGAGAGAGAGGGAGAGACTCAGAAGTGCATGACAGTAGGATGAAAGTAACAATCACAGGTCAGCAAATGGCAATTTCTGACTCAACATAATGAAAAATTCCTTTGACTACTGAGAGGGTGGTCAAACACTGGAGCAGGATGCCAGTTTGAGCTGTGACATCTTCATCCATGGAGATCCTAAAAATTCAATAGAGCAAGGCCCTGAGCAGTACAACCTATGTGAACCAACATGGAGCAGGATGGTAGGCTAGCTGAACTCCCACTGTCTCTTCCAACCTTCCTGATTCTGGAATTATATGTAATCAGTAATTAGCTGGTAGTTCCTCCTGACTTGGACATGTATAAAAATGTATAAAAACCACAGCAGCTTTTACTGTTTTCCTTTGTATGAACAGCACAAATCAAAGGACAGCCTGAATATTTTTATATTCATCACATATCCTCCTTCTTCAATTGAAAGAATTAAAGAGAAAATATTTTTACAACTCTACTTACCTCTCACTTAGTTTGATGTTCTTCAGTTGTATACCTGGTGTAACTGTCCTTTGCATGATGCATGCCAGTAAATGTGTTTGTATGGATTTAAATTATGGTGCATCAAGGGCAGGACGGATATTAAAAGTAAAATGAAAACTGACAGCTGTCTAATTTGGTGCATTATATGATACTTCAATAGCATTAATGTAATTCTGGTTTTCACTCTCAATTTTCTGAAAGAACAAATAGCCTGGATATAGCATATTTGTACGACAGGCATGCTATACAATATGGTTCATAGAAACAATTCTGTACAATCACGGCATTGTGTTGAGTGTCTTCTCAAATGTGGAAAAAAAAGACCCAGGCTGACACTAGATGTTTGCAAAGATTATATAAAGACTCTCACTTACTTTCACAGTACATGCCCGCAGGCTCTGCTTTAGCAGATGATTTTGGGAGATACCATTACCAAATCTCCTTCACCGATATCACTCTAGACATCTCAGGGAAAAGAAAAGAAGGTGTCTCTCTTATGGTAGATAGTAGTGCACAGCACTGCAGAAGTTCTCCCATGTGCTTCAGCAAAACATGCAATTTAATGCAGATGGAGGGAGGAAAGGAGTCAGCTGTGGCAAAGCTTTTGGCTAACAAATGTGACTCACATATGACTGGCTTTTCTCATTCTGGTAGTTCCAAAGAAGACAAACACTTCAAAGTTAGAGAATGAAAAGTCAAGAATGCAAAGTGCAGTAGGGACTACTAGAATCATCTCTCGGCTCAATTGTTGCTTTCATCAGTTATGTTATTACACCATGGAGTGCTTATAACTGGCTTCTGAAATCTTTTTCTAAAAGTTTCAGCTAGGGTAGATTACATTACCATTAAAGAAATAGACTTTCATTATTCAAAAATATTTATGAGAAAGAGAAACAGGAAGGTGATCAGATTTATACATTAAGAACATAAATTCTACACAGTTTGCACAATCATAATTTGAGGATGTTGTGTAGAACAAGGAAGGAAGCCTTATTGATTACCACAAATATACATGCCCAAATTCCTTTGTTCTTCTGTTCTGTATTCCATACAAGCCAAATGTCAGATTGTTCATTATATCTGTTGAGCAAAAGTACACTGTTCACAATCTGGCATTTCACGAATAAGCTTAACCTTTCTCCACCCTCTCTCCTCCACCGCATCACCTACCTTTTTTTCCTTACTTAGTGTCTCAGACATCTGAAAAGTTTTACATTAACATTTTCAATAGTCTCAGGAGATACTGAAGGAAACTCAGTTATCCATCAATTCCCTTTGTGTGGCCTTCCTGTGAAAAGAAGGCTTTGATACGCAAGGAGGTCTAAGTGAATCAATTTGTATTTTCTGGATTAGTGCACTTAATTCTGTATGGTCTGTGCAACTTGATGCTCTTGGCCATTACATACATACAACTAGCTATTTTTAAAACTTCATGAATTCATGGTTACTGCAGTAAACTATTGTGTGTCCACTTCCCTGGGGAAAACCACTGTGTTTCATTGCCTTTAAAACTGATTTGCATCACCTATATATTCAAGCCAAACTTTCTACCATTTCATTAACTTCTGCGGATTTCCCAAGCATTCACTCACTTCTTAGTGCTGCTCAGAGAATAAACAACCCTGTCATTAAACACTGAAATTATGATGTGAAGAACTCTTAGACAGAATGATAGACTAAAAATTATAGGGTTTACGCTTTATAAATTCTCACTATTTTGTATATGCATGATTTCCCTCATCTAAAAGATGGTTCTAAGAGTCTTCACAGAAGAATATACCTAAGCACTATATTTTTAGAAATCATGCATTCACAAAATTAAACAACTTCATTCTTGAAATGACAATGACGACACTACATAGTGATAAAAAGGAAGAAGAAATTACCCAGTATGGTGAAATTCTCAGTTCAAACAAGGCAAACAAATTGAATAAAAAAAAAAAAAGCAAAGTCCTGCAACTAGGGAACTCATGATGTTCTAAAAATAGTGCTGTGCATGTATGTAGTGGCACAGAGAAGAGAGGAACGCAGACAGCTCTTAAAAAAAGCCATGCACCCACACAGGCTGCAGTCTTACTGGAAAAGTTGACAAAGAGAGATACCAGCAGCAACAAATGCTGAAGGCTACCTGGAGTAGAGTGTTGCCAACAGGTGGAGGGAGGTTACCCTTCCCCTCTATTCAGCTCTGGCAAAACACATCTGAAATGCTGTGTTGAGCTTTGGGCAGCCCAGCACAAAACAGACATGAACTTGCTGGAAATTGACTAGCACAAGGCCACAAAAATGAAGACGTAACTGAAGTGATACTCACATGTAAAGAAGCTACTGACAACCAGAACTTTTCAGCCTGGAGGATAGAGGGCACTGAAGAGGCAACCAGAGTTTTCTTACTTGTAATGAGAAAACGCTTCATCTAAACACAAGAAAGGACTTTTCTACTGCCAGGGTGTTTGAAGACATGAATCATTACCCAGATGCTGTGGAATCTCCATTCTTGGAGATACGCAACATGGAACAGGGCACACTATTGGGCAACTGACTCTGCTTTAAGCAGGGAGGGTTGGACCGATGATGCCATGTGGTGTCTCCAAATTCAGCCTTTCTGTGATTGTGTGAAAGGACACTCTCATTGCAATGTGTAATACATCTGTGAGGTTGCTAACATTATATTTCTCATTATACATTTTAAGGTGATGTTAACTGATTTACAGACAAGAAATATTTTTTTCCAGGCCTTAAATCAACATGATTTCAACATTTTAGTTGATTTATACCCATGGTGAATTAGGATTCTATATAGGTCTTGGCCTTCAAGTAAATATGGAGACTGTTTCTGGATTATTTTTAAACCTTTTCTAACTATACTCTGTCATCTTTGGAATCATAGCATGTGGTATCCAATCAGTGACATCTGTGTATCAGTATAAAACACTGATTCCTTACTTGTTCTAAGTGTGGCAGAATGCTGTGTGCATATCTGGCATGGAGGAGCAAGAAAAGAAGAAGAAAGATAATGATATTTCAATAGACAAACGCACATTGAAGAGACTTCTGCATGGGACTAGTCCAGTATTCTGCTCAAAATCTGCAAATCAGATCAAGCTGCTCAGAGGCTTTTTTGGTCAGATATTGAAGACACCCAGGTGTAGAGGAGTCACATCTCAAAAGGGCAAGCAGAGAATGGGGAACGAATCTCTGCCACTAAATAGTATATTGAATAATGAATTTTATCTGGAAACAAGAATTGGCAACAATTTCAGGAAAGCAGGAAATTTGGAACCAATTAAAAAAGCAATTCCACCACACAATAAACAATTAATTTACTGTTGTGAAACACCACTGAAACCAAGGAATTAATTAGAACTGCAAAATGTAGTGGGCAGACTTTGAGCAACACTATTCTGAATTGCAACTATCACTGCTGAAGTACACTTTATAAGAGATACACTGAATACCACTTTCCAGGTAACTCCCAGCAATAAAAAAATTCTACAGATATGTAGCTTGTGGGGGTGATACAGGAAAACACCAGATAATTTCATAGCAGCAGTATGTCTTGCCTCTTGGTGCAATCAATAGCAAGCACAGACGTTTACTAATAGAGATGCAAACCAGACAAAATGGGGCAATCCAGTTTTCCTTAAATATTTCCAGATGGATGTGAAATGCTGCTGGCAACTTTCTTCTGAGAACAAATATAATTACCTGCATTTTTTTTTTTTTAATTAATTAATAAAGTACCAGCAACTTGACAAAGAAGTAAGCATAGATATAACAGAAATTACTTTTCCATAACTCTTTTCTGAAACTCTTCCATAGCTCCATCTAGGAAAGCCTTACTGTAACTATCTGCCTTGTAATATCATTAAATAACATGATTTGACTTACACTTTATTTCACTATTTTGTTTAGGCTTTATCCATTGCTAATTAATGCATTTTGACTTCAAAAACAGAAAGAACAAAAGATCCTTCATTTGTTGCAACTGTTGATTCAGTTGCATCTGTATGTTGCCTCCTACTAAATATTCCCAGGAGAAACGCTTCCTTTGCAGATGGGGTAGAGAAAACACTACAGTAACCAGCAGGTTGGGAACAGAATTTGAGAAGGAAATACTCCTCTTTCAGTAGCTCAGTAGACCAACGATTCTATTTAAATAACATTAGATCCCTCCCTACAGAAACTGAGGCTTTTAACATTTTTTTTCTAAGTTAAATATCACAATTAGGCATAAACACTGCAGCCCATTACACAATCTGTTTGCAGTAATGTGGCAAGCTGCCTACTGTTTAGACATGCATGCTTCCTGGTGTATTAATTCTGTACAGGATATCACTTGCATGCTAATACTAACCTCAAAAATGAAAAAAGCACTTCCTTATCATATGCCTCTGCATTATCTAAACTTCAGTATCTACAAACGTCCTTCTTAGTATGAATTACCACTACAGCTTGGAAGATTTCCATTGCCGATGCATTCTCCCACCTGTTTAATGTGGATGACAATATGGACTTAGACAAAGATTAAGCTAAACACAGATTGGTCATGTGTACTGAGCATGGTCTTCCATTTGATCAGAGTACCTTGTTTCAGCTTTCTGCATTGGTTTTAAGGCTCCTGAGGTTCTTTTGGTCATTTAGTTGAATTTCTATAACCATATTCTTTACTTCCATGCTAGTTGTCTCATGTTGGAGGAAAGGACTGTCACAAAGATGTAACAAAGATGATAGAAAAGGTTATCTCCTAAATTCTACTTGGTATCTAGATTGAATGCTTGTGCTTTCTTGTATATAATGGGAATGGATCCTCTTTTGCTGTTCTACTGAATGAAATCAGAAATAGTGAATCCCAGGAAATGCCAGAAATTTACTGGGAAAAATGAAACTAAAAAAATCACTTTCTGGATTTCCTCTTCCTCATTCACAATGATTGAAGGCATCTGCACAGGCACCAGATGCTCATTTAACACTCTCCAAGGTGTGTGCAATCCCAGCTAATTAGGAAGTCTTCCTGCCACTACAAATACACCACTTCTATAAAGCACATGCAAGACCTCAAAGTTTGCACAAGGTGTCTTCTGAGTCACTTTGCAGCACTAGGAAGATTTGATAACAAATCCTGTGCCACATCTCAAGTATATTGAATGGCAAATATATTATGTGAAACAACGCTAAACAACTTTTCTGTTTATAGGTTCTACACCAATCTATCTATTGTTAGATGTTACCTTCTCAGTGGCTTATCCTGAGTATGCCTTTGTAAGCAACACGGAACTGTCAGGAAAGGCTCAAAAGTGCAGATAATTTTTGAAGAGAGGAAGCATTAACATCTTTTTCCATCATAGAATATGTGTGTACCAAGTAAACGGTTTCTGAAATGTAGGGTAAGATAAATACACTGTAATTAATACAGTCTTTATGAATAACTCTCAGTTTGTGCTGAAGGCAAATATACAGTTTCTAGATTCTCAGATATGAAGATTGCTGAAAAGAATGGGCAAAAATGGTAGAGCTGGGAAGAGCTGCAGGACCACATGAGATCCAATCCTCTTTATTACTGCTGGTTAAGCCTAGCTCAGGCCAGGATTATCAGTTACAGGAGATTTCCTAAATGGATTATACTAGGCATGGGAAGTCATGAAAGAGGAGGGGTGTCAGCAGTGACATATTAACAAGAACAACAACTTGGAAAGGAGAAAATGAAGAAATAAAAAGAAACCATAGGTCATACATCTACTATTGCTGCTTAGAAGACGTATATGGACAAAAAATACCACTGATTTTCAACCATTTTTACTGGTAAGAAAACACTGGAATGTGAAAAGTTGAAAATTTGCAAAAAACCCCACAACATTTTGAAATCTTAGACCATCTGCTTTAATCCCCTTGAATTTGAGAACTCTGAAGTATTTCTATGTGCTTATTTTTCTTTAAAAAAGGGCTTCTTGACTTCATGTCTGCTTATACGCATGGCTTAGAAATTTAATTCAGCTTCTTCCACAGAAATAGTTTGGTAGTCTGACTCCAGGCTATACTGCAGATTTGGTTTGCATGACTGAAAGGATGCCAGTGATTACCATGGCCAGAAATTGGATGTAACCAGCAAACAAAAGACATTAATTAGTATATTTCAGGTCCTTAGAACACTGTAAACACATCTGTAGTACCACCACAGCATTTTACTAGTTTACCAGTCCCAGGTTTCTTGGTCTCTCACAAGAGGCTGAAGAAAATCTAGGATAAGAGAAATTTGTGTCTGTCTGATCAGATACTGATCCTACATATCTGGAGGCTGTATTCAAGGAAATAAATGCTATGACTGTCTTATCTAGCTGAAGAAAGGTGATAAATACAAATTCTGTCACTTCAAGAATTGTCATGATTTGTTCCCTCCCCAACTTTGTCTTACTCCAAAAAGCTAAAATACCAGAGAACATCAGAATTGAATCATATTTTTTCTGCACTTACAATCAGCAGGTTGTCAAAATTCAGTCTCTGAAGAGGAGGATGCTGTATCAGAACTTCACTCTTTATGGAATTTGTTAGCAATTTATAAACTTTCAAGTAACTTGAGAGGATTTTCAAAGGCTATACTTATGGAGCAATAGGAATATACTGGAACAGTAACTACTGTTAATTGCAAAGTTTCAGACACAGATAAAGTCTATGGTTTCTGATACACAGAAGTACTCACTATTTGTTTAAATGTAAACCTGAAATCGGGTCTGCAGATGTCAATGGGAACATCTGCATGCATACAGCTATTCTGCTGCTAAATTAGCTAGTTGAGTCAGCATCTAGTGCTGAAATTCCACTAACATTCACTGCCTGCAAAAAGGCCCTACTGCATACTTTTGGGCTGGATAGAATACATCCTCCATGCAGTTCTTTAAAAAAAGTAATCAGAGAGACTCCCAGATCAAGCATCTTCTGTAGGTACAGTAACTGGGACTTCTAGAAACACCAGCATTCAAGGTGAGTGAGATGTCAGCACAGCTGGCACGTGGGAAACATCTGTTCCCTGAGCAATTTATCAACATTGTGCCGTGATCTGCCCACCTCACATGTGCATGAAAACCTGCATAATAAACTAAGTACAATCCAGCATGCATGCTCAGGAAAGAATACACAAAGCTCTACCATACAGAAAAATTCCACATTTAAAATTTGTTTCCCTTTGTCATTTTGGCAAAGTAAATGCACAAAAGTCTCTAACAAAGAAAGCAGAATACACCAGCTGCCATAAGCTATCTTCGGGGAATGATGCTGGCTTTCCTTATTGAAACCTCAACCTATCTGAATGATAAAGTTGTATTGACAAAAAATGTTGCAGATGAGAAGTCTCTTAAAGTATGTTTTCTTCCAATTTATATACATAAGACAGTTCAGCATTGAATATTAAAAAGGTCAAATCACTGATTTTAAGGGGGAATAAGGAATAAGTACAGGCAGATTGCACATATAATTTTGAATTTGTCTAGCTGCTTTATAATGATTCATGCAACACCAAACATGGAAACACTTTTTCCAGCCATTTTTCTCTACATTTCATCATCTGAGCTCCACTGAGATCTCATTTCTACTTCTCATCCTTTCCTTAATCCTTCACTTTTTTCTCATCATGATGGGTTTCCCATGATTTTCCCAGTGCTTTTTTCCAAGTTTCCCAAGTGCAAGGTCCTGCACCTGGGTAAGGGTAATCCCAACCACGGGTACAGGTTGGGCAGAGAATGGCTTGACAGCAGCCCTGAGGAGAGGGATTTGGGGCTGTCAGTTGATCAGAGACTCAACATGAACTGGCAGTGTGTGCTTGCAGTCCAGAAGACCAACTGTATGCTGGGTTGCATCAAGAGAAGCGAGACCAGCAGATCGAGGGAGGTGATTCTGCCCCTCTATTCTACTCTCGTGAGAACCCACCTGGAGTACTGTGTTCAGTTCTGTGGTCCCCAACACAAGAAGGACATGGAGCTGTTGGAGCAGGTCCAGAGGAGGGCCACAGAGATGATCAGAGGGCTGGAGCTTCTCCCCTACAAGGACAGGCTGAGAGAGGGGGGGCTCTTCAGCCTGGAGAAGTGAAAGCTCTGAGGAGACCCTACAGTGGCCTTTCAGTACATGAAGGGGGCCAACAGGAAAGGTGGGGAGGGACTTTTTACAAAGGCAGATAGTGACGGGATGAGTGAAAATGGCTTTCAACTGGAAGAGAGTCGATTCAGACTAGATATTAGGAAGAAGTTCTTTACTGAGAGGGTGGTGAAACACTGCAACAGATTGCTCAGCGAGGTTATGAGTGCCCCTCCTTGGAAGCACTCAAAGCCAGGCTGGATGGGGCTGTGAGCAACCTGGTCTCGTGGGAGGTTCCCCTGCCTATAGCAGGGGGATGGAACTAGGTGATCTTAAACGCCCTTTCAACCCAAACCATTCTATTACTCTGGTAATAGTTTCTCATTCTTTCATCTACTAATTGGGTTATTCACTTGCTCTAAGGAGTTTAGCTCTATTTGAATCCAACAGGTATAACAATGCCTTTTCTTCCAAAGCCCAATCTATTGCAGAATGGGATGCTCACTGCCATCCAAAGAGTACTTGTGAGATTTACTATTTTTGGACCACGATAAGCCAAGTCTGTATATTATCCGGCTTATTCCATGTTATTAACTATCTGAGTATTGCATGACCAAGGAGCTTACCAGGTTTCCAGTGCTGCACCACAGCTTTCTCCTGTAACTAAGGGATAGAAACTTCACATATTTACAATTCCTCAGTTTCTATGCCACCAATGGGGGACAGAAAACAATGAAAGCATTGCTGTTTACTGCTGTGAGAAGTTTCTTTAGGATGCAAGATTTATAGATGGGCTACTCTATGTCCTGTCAGTGCTGAGAACTTTCATATACTCGTCAGTGATAAAATCCAAACTCAACTGGATTATTTATGTCTCTGAATCTCATTACTACTTCGTATAAGTCAGTTGGTTGCATTCTTATTAGCATCCATGCAGTACAGGCAGATCTGCCTCACAAAACGAAACAGAACTCCGGTTTCTTTCTACCAATCAGAAACAAAGGAAACCAGACTTAGCAGCATTGATTTTAAAGATAGTCTGAAGTTCCAAGAAAGATTTATTTTTGTTTGGAACAGTGTTAAGTTCTTTCTTTCTCCTGACCCGTAAGGAATGAATAACACAAGAAGGGTAAACCTTGCAATTTCTTTATGAAAAGACTTATTATATTAGGAATCCTTTCTTTGTCTGATGCATATGATCACAACACATTGCCTGCTGAAAAAGGCAGAAATTGTTTTTGCAAACTTTTCATGAGAATCTGCCTTCTGCTAATATGAGTGGGAGACTGGTGAACAGTTGCCAGCACCTACCAATTTACTGACAAGTGCCGATTAGTTTGCATCCCCAAACAAGTGTGAAATCACAAAATGAAGTTGTTGCTAGGATGGAAAGTAAGAGTATGAAAATACTTCTGTTTTAGGAAGACTGTTAATTACAATGTTAAAAAATATGATTGCTTTTCATTAGTCACATAATATACTACATGTCTGGTGCTTTTTTTTCAGTTTCTTTATCTTCCTTTCTATTAGTTTGGTATCATCTTTCTATACATACAAAATTTTAATTTCAAACGCATGGATTTTCTCCATTTCTTCATTAATGTGCAGTCTGCAGAACTCAGGCATTTATAAAGAGAAAGGTTTTTTCAGCCTTTTACCACGTTCACCTTCCTGTACATTCCACACGAACATGTCAAACATTCAGAACATAAACAACAGATCTCAATATTAAATTAAGTTTAACTTGCAACAGATTTACAGATGTACAATTTCTTTTTTTTTTTTTTTTTTTCCCTGTGAATATAGTAGTCTGATAGAATAAAACTCAAAAGTGGCTCATGGAAGACAAAATTTATATTTCACAATAGCTTGAAAGCCAACCCATTTCCACAGTGGCAAAACTCACTGAATCAATGCTAAAAATACATTTGAGTCAAATACAAATGCAAAAATAACATCAAACTTTTGTGTGTTAGGACTACATTATTCTGTATTAGGCTAAATCTAATCACTGGTAAGTATTTCTAAAGGTTTTAAACAAGTCTAAATGATTTATCGAAAGCCCACTTTACTGTTAGTCTCCACATATAAGTGTGCTTAAAAATTCAATTCAATTTTTGGAAACAAATAAAAGAAGCAGAGATGAAAACCTGAATTTTTATTCTGTTTTATTAAAGTTAAGATCTTATAATCTTTTCTAAAGGGTGACACATCTCTGTCTTCATAAGAGTTTATTACTTGGATGCAGTCTGTCTACATATTATGTGGAAAGCCGGGAAACTTCACACTTGAGAAAGATTACTTACGGGCATGACTTTTGTTATGGAGTGTGCCATAGCTTCGTTAATAATATTAATGCTAATAATAATAATAATAATAATAATTTCATTTAATAGATGCCTGGTCTTGCAAATTCTTGACGTGGTATCTGAAGCTCTTCAGTGACATCTCAGCCAGTAGCACACTGAAAACTATAGACTAACTAATATGAAGACATTAATAATGAAATAATGAATAACACAGGCAAATTACAAGATATGGACAAAGTGTCTCAGTGAAGTTAATAACAGCTTAACCTTTGTCCTCCAATGGGGAAACTGATACTCTTCAGAGTTGTGAGAGACATTCAGAATGAATCAGAGCATTGCAAGATGTTGGAAGAAGGAGTATCCAGAAAGTTAGAAGTGAATGGGAAAGAAGGAAAGTCTGTAGAAATGCGTAACAAACTATCTTTACTTTCCCAAGAAATACTTTCATAGACTATTCTGAATTTTTGAAATTAGTATTACTTTTACAAAAAAAGAGAGGCAAGAAGTGCTTTAAGAAGAGAAATATTGAATGCTAAAATCTAGAGTGTTTTAGTCTTTTTTTCACATAGAAAGTTTTCAAGATGACATTTTCAGTGCTCTCTCTTTTTACATGTTCAATACATTAAATATCAACGGATCTGAGGTAAAGCCAAACATAAACAGAAGTCAGCTTTTCAGTGGAGTTTCACTTGTTTGCAAGAGCATCTTTGTGCTTATCAAGGTGTCCACTGGACTGAGATGATTTCAAAAATTTCAAGCAACTATTAAATTCAAAGCTTCTATTTAATAGTATGTAAAAATTAAAATACTCAATTAACTCAAACTTACCTAACACAAATACATCATAATATTGCACTAAAAAAATCTTGCCTGCATTTCTTTTATTTTTCTTTGAAAAGAAGTGCATTAATCTACTTACTATTCATCATAATTTTTAACATAATTAGCTTTTGGCTTTATAGCAAATACCATGAAAGTCTATATTCATACTGAGAGGAATATGTCATAAGAGTGCAGGGAAATAAGATTCGTTCTGGAACAATTACCCTTCTAAATTACTGGTTAGAGTAAGGATATCACTTGCTTGCAATTGTCTTCAGCCTGCAATATTTCTAAGTTTTTACTGCTCAATAGCTGTGAGGAAATTATCTGGTTTAGCTTATAGTCCATGTAACACAGAATATAGGTCATTTATGCTACAGATAATAATTATATACCTTGAGAGGAATGCATTCCTCAAGGACATAACACACAAACACAATAATGCAATTCTTTATTACATTTTTTCAGCGTAGATGCAGAAAGAGATATTACGTTAATTTATACCCAAGAAATATATCATTTTATATCCCTCCCAAAAAGATCAGAGCAGAATACTTGAACTTTTAGAGGTAGCAAACCAATATTTTTTACAGAAAATAAGACTGATCTACCATATCACACAGGTTCTATAGGCTGTTATGTATCAGTCACAAAGTGCTGTGAGCACTTTTTATTTTTAGATTAACCAGACATGTTCTTAATGATTCCTCAGTGATGAAGAAAACCACAAAGTTTTCTAGAATTATTCTTTTTGTTTAAGACATTCTGTGATTCAAGGTATACAGACAGGGCAAATTTGCTGAGTTAGTAGAACTGGCAGTTCTGAAATCTGTAATTCTGATGCCAGAGGAAACCTTTGAAGCTCAAGAGAAGAGAGCCAGAAGTCTGCATTCAAAACCAAACCAAACTCTATAGCATCAGGCAACCAGGGTGTGAATCACAGATTTAAGAGAAATGTACCAGAAGTCTTACAGTTTTTTCTTATGCAAGAATGACCTAATGATTCCTTCATTCTCTTACCATTTCTCTTATTCACTTTTGCATGATCTTGAAATAATTTCAGAAATTTTGGTCTGTTTTCAAGGTACAGAAATTCCTGGAATCAGACCAATGCTTGAACTTCTACAAACATTATAGTATTTGAAAGAAAAAAAAGAAGATTAATGCAAAGGTCACTGAAATAAAGAAGTTTCATCAAAGCAAAAAGTCAGTGTTAAGAATTAAAAATAACTTAAGATAAAAGGTTTTCTTTTGGGAAAGAAAAAAGCCAAATACCTTCACTTTTAAATTTCTGTACTTTCTTTTGTACTTCTAGGGTGGTTCACAAACAACGATGCTATTTGAAGCTTTTATGTAAATCTAGTAAATAAGGTTTACTATAGCCATAGGTGGTAAATGAGAATTAAAACAACTATGTCCTATAATACAATCTTCCTTGCTACATGCGTAAGGACACAAAAGGAAAAGAAAAGCCCACATAACCACAACTATGTAGAAAAATTGAGAAGAAATAAGTAGTTCTACTTTGTTGTGGTGCAGAGTAAGTTATGTGCAGAAATAGAACCTAGGATGCATAAAGGAATAGAAGAAATAGTGCTAGAAAATGCTAAATGTTCCCGGTTCTTCCAACATCACTTTGGAGTTAGAGAGATTTCTTCCCAGATGTTGGATGACAGTCTCAACAACAGGAGTATGTTGACACAGAATAAGGATTCCTTAAATATTTATCTGCTACATGGCAGCTATTTCAAGGTCTCTGCATTTCAGCTTTGTTCACAATGGCACAAGCAAAAAGAATTTTATCCTTCAGCATCTTCACGTTTCTGCTTTCAGCTAGTTTCATCGTATCTCTAAAGCAGCCGAAAATACATGCTTTAAATTAAATATATTTATAAACATTATATATCATGGGGATTTTAATTTTTATTAAGTATGGTAAATCTTGGAAAGTATCTCTACTCTTCAATCACAGCAAAAGAGAAACAATCATTTGTGCAGCAGAAACAAAACTTGTAAGGAAAACAACAGCGATGTCAAATCATGAGCCACAAAGTCCTAACAGCAAGGCAGCAGAGCAAAGCTGAGATATGCAATGACTATAGCAGTGGACTTCTTTATTCATTAGTGCTTCCTGTACAGTACTGTTGATAAATAAAGTGCACCTGACCACCTGACTTGAATCCTCATATTTGCAGCAGAGTTATCAAGTACGTTTTTCAAAGGTTTTCTTGGAAAAAAGCCAACACCCAGAGTCCTTATTTTACTGGAAACTTACAGGTCAGGTAGTGTTGGGTTATTTCCTTCTTATCTGCATGAAAGAATGCAGGAGGGAGGAGGAGGACCAAATGATGTATCAAATAAAGACAAAGATTTCTTTCTCAGCTTAGGTTCTGTGCATCCAACAGAAAAACATAAAGCTATGGTGAAAATATAGTTAAAATTTTATCATATACTAACATAGTACATATGTATTACATTAATATTACGTTAGTATTGAACTTTATGCACGAAGTTAATTATTTATGAGTTTTTAAAGTTGCAGTTGCTGTTGATTAATACAAACATGGAAACAAAGCTTTACAACAAAGAAAATTAGTGTGACTGAGACTCCTTTGGCTGGAGTAGGTTGCTTTCACTGTCTACATTTTGAACTGACCTATAAGAAATTCAGAATTTTTGAAAGCTGTATCCAAGATTTAATAGACTATATTTTTAATTAATTAAAAAGCAATTAACTCAAAAACAGGCTTGCGTGACCCACTGCTGAAGATAAAGGAAGTCCCTGCTTCTATCTGATCTCCAGAAAATGTAAATCTCCTGCAATCTCTGGGAGCATACAGACAGCATGCTCACAGATGTGTTCTCTGGAGCTACAGAACATAACCAGGCAAATACTGACATCAGCACCAGTCTTTTCAATGACTTTACAGCTAGCCAAAGGGACCCAAAGAGAGTATGAACAGTCTAGATGTGTGGACAGTTGGAGTGCATTTGAACTGTTTGTAAGCTCAATATTTCAGCCTCAGCTTCCCACTTTTCTTGATTCCCACAGATGAAAGAATAGAATCCAACCTTTACCTTCACCCAAGCCTAGTCTTCACCTACTCAAAGGTTTCTCTTGGCTAGGTGCTGGCCAAGTGCAAAAGTAGTGGGAGGTTCCAGAAAGGGCAGCAAAGTTCAAATGTGGCACCCCAGTGTTCCACTTCCACACTGCTCAGGAAACATAGGGCTGAGTGATGGTTTCAGTCTGGTAGCTCAGCTCCCCCAAGTCACTCTCTCGCCCTCCTCAATAGGAAAGAGGGAGAAAATAACAGGAAAAAGTCAAGACAAGAATATGAAGGATCACTCATTGGTTACCATCACAAGACAAAACAGGCTCATCATAAGGAGATAAATGTAATTTATTGCCTATTGCTAACAGATGAGGGCAGTAAGAACAGAAGAAAACCAAAAACACTTTCTGCTCTCTTTCCTCCTCCCCATGAGCAGTCTGCAAAATGCTGTCCTTTCACAACTGACTGTTCCTGCACTGGGCCCACCCTTCAGGCACTGTCCGAGCACAATCCCCATTGGTGGCAGCTTCCCCAGCCTTCCTGCTGCTTCATGGGCCACTCTCCTCGGATTGCTGCTCCAGACCAGGATTGTTCCTGCAGGGGAGCACATGGCCATACCTCCTCCTGTCCACTACACAGCTTTCAGTTGTCTGTCTTCTAAATTATCAACAAAAGAAATGAATGTTACCTTTAGATCTCATCACACGAGATCAAAAGCGAGACCAATCAATTTTTTTTATTCCACTTCATCAACCTTGAATTCACTGGGACCTTATCCTCTAAGACTTGAAATGATACAGCTACCACTAACTTTTTTTGAAATGTGTTTATGAAATATTGAAAAACAAGATGGCAGATTTCTGCTTCTACTTTAGATCTGATGAAACTAAAACCTGTACATCTGTCACAGTTAAAAGGCAATCCAGTCTGTGTCTTCATGTTTCATCTCAATTCCCGCAGTCCAGTGGCAAGTTAGGTATATTTCATTTTATTGTCTTCTAAAGAACTAAAGCCCATTTGGTCCCTGGATTGTTTACAAGGCTGTGGACTTGGCTGACTTCCCCTTGGTGTATTGCCACAAACAGGGGATGTCTGAAACACTAAAAATGGAAGAGGGCATTCAGGAGTGATTTTCAGGCTGACTGATAATAGTCAGAAGGCAATGAGCAGGGGAAGATGTGGTGAAAGCAACTTAATCAAAGCAAAACCACAACAGAGCTGGACCATAATTGTCTATCTGTTTCATAACAAGATCTTTTTGAGTCTTTTTGTTACAGTTTCAGTTGGTACTTGTCTTGTTTTGCGTTTGCTCCCTCTTTGAGATCATTTCATTCAAATCCGGCCATCGGCAAGTGGAAAAAACACTGGTCTCTTCAATCATTTTTCCTTTAGATTAATTAGTGTCCATTTTTGCCACCCAGATTTCATTTCCGTTCTTTCTGCTCACACTGTGTCTCTATACCACTGTCTCATTCGTTTGTTCTTAATGGTTGTCAACGGTTTACGGGCTGGTTCGGCCCGGTTCCGTGACTAGAAGGGCGGAGGGATCCGCGGATCCGCGCCCCCGGGAAAAAAAAGAAAATAAGGGACCCCGAAATAATTGAAAACAGTGGCAACAATCTGAGGTAAAACAAAGTAATTTACTAAATATGGTATCAACAGAATTTTATAAGGAGAGAGAATGTGAAATTGATAGTGGATCGGCCTTACCACAACGCTGAGATGAGAAGCGCAGGCAGAGAAGCGCAGGCGAGAAGCGCAGGCAGAGAAGCGCAAGCGAAGCAGCGCAGGCAGAGAAGCGCAAGCGAAGCAGCGCAGGCAGAGAAGAGAGCATCAGGTGACCTTGCCAGGAGTTATATCTCCTCGCTGACCGCAAAGCCCCCTGGGGAAACGTAGCTGCTCTTCTCCGCTGGACAGGCACCCGGAACTTGAGCATCAGCAGTCAAACCCCCAGTACATTGCATGATGTTATGATGTGGAATACCGATAATGAAAAATCATGAAACCATGACATTCCACCCCTTATTCCACATCACTACATCATGCTTAATATAGACAAACAAAATATAAACACACGCACTAGGAATTACTGACTGCACTCCCTCAACATCAAGTTCCCTTGCGGTACACATTGAACATCCCCGTTTTCCTGCATCACCCACCAAGTGGACCCAGGTCCCTGGGCAAAAACAGTTCCACGAAGAGGTTTGTCCTTCTCAGAGGCTGGAATAACCCAAACTGCCTTTCCCAACATATTCTTTACATGTACAACAGGGACTTTATCTCCCTCTACGGTATGTAGGGAGCTGGACTGGGTTGGACCACCACGATTGATAGATCCTCTGGTATTGACTAACCAGGTGGCTTCTGCCAAATGCTTCTCCCAGTGCTTAAATGTACCGCCTCCCATTGCTTTCAGCATAGTTTTTAACAACCCATTGTATCGTTCAATCTTACCTGAGGCCGGTGCATGGTAGGGAATATGGTAAATCCACTCAATACCATGACCTTTAGCCCAGGTACCTACAAGAGAATTTTTAAAATGAGTCCCATTATCTGACTCAATTCTTTCTGGGGTACCATGTCGCCACAGGACTTGTGTCTCAAGACCTAGTATGGTATTTCGGGCGGTAGCGTGGGGTACTGCATAGGTTTCAAGCCACCCAGTTGTTGCCTCCACCATGGTGAGCACATAACGCTTACCATTACGAGATCGTGGCAAGGTGATATAATCAACCTGCCATGCCTCCCCATATTTGTACTTTTGCCATCGCCCTTCCTCCCAGAGAGGTTTCATTCTCTTGGCTTGTTTAATTGTGGCACACGTGTCACAGTCGTGAATGATTTGCGCAATAGCATCCATAGTTAAATCCACCCCTCGGTCTCTAGCCCACTTATATGTCGCATCTCTCCCTTGATGGCCTGAGGTCTCATGGGCCCATCGGGCTAGAAATAATTCACCCTTGTTCTGCCAGTCCAGATCTATTTGGGCCACCTCAATTCTGGCAGCTCTGTCTACCTGATGGTTATTTTGCTGCTCTTCAGTAGCCCTATTCTTGGGCACATGGGCATCTACGTGACGCACCTTTATAACCATATTCTTTATTCGGGCAGCAATATCTTTCCACAGGTCAGCAGCCCAAATAGGTTTACCCTTTCTTTGCCAGTTGTTTTGCTCCCACTGCTGTAACCACCCCCACAGAGCATTTGCCACCATCCACGAGTCAGTGTAAACATAAAGCATTGGCCACCTCTCCCGTTCAGCAACATCCAAGGCCAGTTGGACAGCCTTTACCTCTGCAAATTGGCTCGATTCTCCTTTTCCTTCAGTGGCCTCTGCAACTTGTCGTGTGGGGCTCCACACAGCGGCTTTCCATCTACGGTGTTTCCCCACAATACAACACGATCCATCTGTGAATAGGGCATATGTCTTCTCATTTTCGGGTAGTTCATTATATGGTGGGGCCTCTTTAGCACGTGATATCTCTTCTGCTGGTGGTGTTCCAAACTTTTTGCCTTCAGGCCAGTCCATGATCACCTCTAGGATTCCTGGACGGTTGAGATTCCCCATCCGCGCTCGCTGCGTAATCAGCGCAATCCACTTACTCCAAGTGGCATCAGTAGCATGATGGGTGGAGGGACCCTTTCCCTTGAACATCCAGTTCAGCACTGGCAGTCGAGGTGCCAGAAGGAGCTGTGTTTCTGTACCGATTACTTCGGAAGCAGCCCGAACCCCCTCATACGCGGCTAAGATCTCCTTCTCAGTTGGAGTGTAGCACTCTTCAGACCCTCTGTACGCCCGACTCCAGAATCCCAGGGGTCGGCCTCGGGTCTCTCCTGAGGCTCTTTGCCACAAACTCCAAGTGGGACCTTTCTCTCCAGCAGCAGTGTAGAGGATGTTCTTCGCATCCTGTTCCATCCGTACTGGCCCCAGGGCCACGGCACGGGCTATCTCTTGTTTAATCTGCTCAAAAGCCTGCTGCTGCTCAGGACCCCACATAAAATCATTCTTCTTCCGTGTCACCTGATAAAGGGGGCTTACAATGAGGCTGTAGTTTGGAACATGCATTCTCCAAAAACCCACTACACCCAGGAACGATTGTGTCTCTTTCTTATTAGTGGGTGGAGACATGGCACTGATTTTGTTGATCACATCTGTTGGGATGTGACGACGGCCATCTTGCCACTTTATACCTAGGAACTGAATTTCCTGGGCAGGCCCTTTCACTTTGCTTCGCTTAATAGCGAAACCAGCACGCAGAAGGATCTGGATTATTTGCTCTCCTTTCTCAAAAACTTCCTTTGCTGTGTTGCCCCACACGATGATGTCATCAATATACTGTAAGTGCTCAGGAGCACCTCCCTGTTCCAGTGCAGCTTGGATCAACCCATGGCAAATGGTTGGGCTATGTTTCCACCCCTGGGGCAAACGATTCCAGGTATACTGAATGCCCCTCCAGGTGAAAGCAAACTGTGGCCTAGATTCTTTGGTCAAAGGAATGGAGAAAAAGGCGTTAGCAATATCAATGGTGGCGTACCATTTGGCTGCCTTTGACTCCAATTCATATTGGAGTTCTAACATATCTGGCACAGCAGCACTCAATGGGGGTGTGACTTCATTCAGGCCACGGTAGTCCACCGTCAGCCTCCATTCTCCACTGGCTTTACGCACTGGCCATATGGGGCTGTTAAAAGGTGAGTGAGTCTTGCTAATCACTCCCTGATTCTCTAGTTGGTGAATCAGCTTCTGAATGGGGAGCAAGGAATCCCTGTTGGTGCGGTACTGCCGTCTGTGCACCGTTTTTGTAGCAATCGGTACTTGTTGCTCTTTCACTCGTAGCAACCCCACGGCAGATGGATCTTCTGACAGGCCAGGCAAAATAGACAACTGCTTAACACCTTCTGTGTCTACAGCAGCTATTCCAAAGGCCCATCGATACCCTTTGGGATCCTTAAAATATCCCCTTCTGAGGTAATCAATACCAAGTATGCATGGAGCCCCTGGGCCAGTCACAATAGGGTGTTTTTGCCAGTCTTTACCAGTGAGGCTGATTTCGGCCTCCAACATAGTCAGCTCTTGGGAACCTCCAGTCACCCCATGAATATAAATTGATTTTGTCCCTTGGTGACTCGAGGGCATTAGAGTGCACTGTGCACCAGTATCCACCAGGGCCTTATATTTTCGTGATTCTGATGTGCCAGGCCATCTAATCCACACAGTCCAATAAACTCTATTATCCCTTTCCCCCCCCTGGCTGGGGGCAGGGCCCCTCTATTTGTTACCTTCACTGTCTGCAGCAACTGGAGCAATCACCTTTTTAGAGAAGTTCACCTTGGTGGTTGATTTGTCTTGTAACTCTCTTACCCGTGCTTGAAGTACAGGAGTAGGTTGTTTATGCCACTCCTTCATATCTTCTCCATGGTCACGTAGGTAATGCCACAAGGCAAAACGTGATGTGGTCTTACTGTTGTCACTTGCTCGAGCAGGAGAACGTCTTCTTTTGATAGCTGAGACATTAGATGCCACCGGCTGGGAGGAAATCAAGTTGATCAGCCCCTCCAATAGGCTGTTTTGGGGATTCTGGTCCCCATTTGATGTATCCGTTACCTCCATGGATTTATCAGCTTCAGGCACGGTTGATAGTTTGTCTATTATATCTTCTTGTTTGTTTTCCATTCTGTCCAGCTTTTCAGCTACCTTTGTAATGGCTGAAACACAAGCTCGCAGAGGGCTTAAATGTAACTCAAAGTCTTGAAGTTTATTAACCAATTCACTTATAAGGGGTCTTCTTTCCCCTCTGCCATACATTGCTGCAAATGTGCTGGCGTACCTTTCTGGTGCGGTCTTTGTGAATGTACGCCACATGTTTGGTGTACACCTGACTCTCTCGGGATCATGCTCTTGGTCTGGCTCGTCAGGAATGAAATCGGGGCTATGTAGCATTTCCACCACAGCATATTCTCTTAAATAACAGATGCCTTCTTCCATATCAGCCCATTTCTTTTTCTCAGGCATCAGATCATCTTTGAAGGGGTATCTTTCTTTTACAGCTAACAACATCCGCTTCCAGAGGGTAAAGGCCTGGTTCTGGCATGTACTAATACCTCTGTCAATGGCTGAGTCCCTAGCAACGCCACCCAGTTGGCGAGCTTCTCTACTATCCAGCCACACACTGTTGGCCCCATTGTCCCAACATCGAAGTAACCAAGTGGCAATAGGCTCATTTGGGTGACGTGAAAAGTCTTTTCTCAGACTTCGAATTTCATTCATTTTCAGAGATCGATCAACAATGGTAACGATATCTTGCTCACCTCTTACTCTTTCGGGACTTCTTGTTGCCCTCATTGGCGCCGGTGACCGTGGTCTTACTGAGGGCCCCTCTCCTGGACTTAGGGGTGCTTCTTGTGGATCTTGGAGCCACTCCTCTGGACCTCTCTCCTCTTCTTTCTTCTCTTCTAACTGAGTCGAGATTCGTTTCATTTTCCGTCCTCTTACAGGGGCAAGTGACATCAATTGTGGTGCTTCCTGTAGTTGATCAGGTTGGTCAGTTCCAATGCTCTCATCCTCCAGTTCAGCTCGGAGCCTGTCTCGTTCGATTATGAGAGTATCTAGCTCAGATTGGAGGGTGTCTTGTTGAGATTGAAGACTGTTGAGTTTGGATTGCAGGGAGTCTCTCTCAATTCGGAGGGCATCTCTCTCAGATTGGAGGCTGTTTCTCTCGACCAGGAGACTCTCTCGCTCATTTTGCACTGTTTCCCTGAGACTCTCCTTTTCAATTTCACAAACTCTCTCCCTCTCCAGGATAGTATTGAATAAGGCCCGGTAAGCATTAGCCAGGCCCCAAACAATTTGGGCCTCCTCAGATCTTCCTGAGCCACGACATTCCTGTCTCAAATATCTGTTTAAATTTTCAGGGTCTTTCAGGTGTTCTGGAGTAAAGTTCCATGACACCGAAGATTTCCATCTCTCTAAAGTCTCACCCAGGCCTCTCCACATTCCCTGCCACTCAGTATTTACTGGTTTTGGGGCAGACTTCCTCAAAATATAATAAATACTAATAATAAGTGAAATGGTGAGCAGTACATTCACGGAGATTAATAACGTGATCAGGTGAGCATTGAAAATCCGCATAAAGAATTCAAAGGAGAGGCTGGAAACCTGCTTAAAAATCCCCAACCCTGTAAAATTAGCAGCTCCCTCTGGAATGGTATGCCACATAATATGCAGATGCCACATAGTTATTTCCATCCATGTTTTCAATTGGCTATATATACCTATTGCTCCATAGAGCAAAGTGGTGAACTTAATTAAGGCCCAGTATGTTTTTAGCATTAAGAAAGAAGAGACAGTGGCATGCAGCCCCTTAAAAGGCAGTTTCAGTAGAGAAAGCATTTTTTCTCTTTTTTTTTTCTTTTACAGAAACAAGATAGCAAGGCTCAAAGTTTACAAATATCCTAGAGTATTGGCCGTCCGCCTGGACTTTTCAAGGTCACGCTTTCAGACAGTACTGGTGAAACAGATAAACTTTCCCAATGAAGCTGTCTGAGAGCGGAGAGAGAGATTTGTTCAAAAAGCTAAAAAGCAACTGTTGCCCGCATTCTCCACCAAGAATGTCAACGGTTTACGGGCTGGTTCGGCCCGGTTCCGTGACTAGAAGGGCGGAGGGATCCGCGGATCCGCGCCCCCGGGAAAAAAAAGAAAATAAGGGACCCCGAAATAATTGAAAACAGTGGCAACAATCTGAGGTAAAACAAAGTAATTTACTAAATATGGTATCAACAGAATTTTATAAGGAGAGAGAATGTGAAATTGATAGTGGATCGGCCTTACCACAACGCTGAGATGAGAAGCGCAGGCAGAGAAGCGCAGGCGAGAAGCGCAGGCAGAGAAGCGCAAGCGAAGCAGCGCAGGCAGAGAAGCGCAAGCGAAGCAGCGCAGGCAGAGAAGAGAGCATCAGGTGACCTTGCCAGGAGTTATATCTCCTCGCTGACCGCAAAGCCCCCTGGGGAAACGTAGCTGCTCTTCTCCGCTGGACAGGCACCCGGAACTTGAGCATCAGCAGTCAAACCCCCAGTACATTGCATGATGTTATGATGTGGAATACCGATAATGAAAAATCATGAAACCATGACAATGGTATTTGAAACTCCATCTCGGACAGGTAACATCATATAATTGCAATTAAATTAAAATTTTGCTTCATGATTCCTAAGGCCACTCATCCATTTCCTACAGTAATTAAGTTGAAAATTTAAACTGAAATTATTCAAGAAAGAGAAAAGCTGAAATGGAAAGTGGCACACTACAATAACTAATCTATTTAGTATACTTGCATATAGACCACAATCAGAAGCTCTAATATAAATGCACAACTTCAGGAAGCCTACCTACACTTCCACAAAATCCAGTCCTGATAGGCATGTCCTTGTTAATGCACTGCATGCAGAATTACATGGCACTAACAAAGAATAACCTTAAGTCCTTGTTCATGTATCTTTGGGATGAAGAACTGAAACATTTTCACTTTTCCTTCATGAAAGAAAATGGCTCACGTCTGCAAAACACTGAATTTACACTCTACAGGAAGATGTCAATCCCATCAGTGCATCAAATTACACACACTGTGTGTCACTTTAAGGCCCCACACTTGGGAAGTGAACTGATGCTCACCAAGTTTAGAAGTACTACTATCATCCAACCAGCACGCATAAAGAAGTGCTGTGTATGATTATGCAGACTTCCATAAAGTAGAAGGGTAGAGAGTAGTGACACAGTAGCACAGCATATTGAAATAAATATTTTTAGAAAGTCTTTTGATGGCAGGAGTCTGGCTCTTACTTTGTATTTAATTTGTATGCCATTCATTTATATTTGACTACAAAAACCAAGTAATTATACTGAATTACAAATCTATTTGGTGGTCCACTGACACATTCAAGAATACTTACAAATTCTAGGCATGCTGGTGTATCAGAAACAGCTGAAGAGTTCTGCTTATTCACTGCAAATTCTATCTTTTATGAACCTATACAGAAATAAAGCCAATGCTAATAAAAACACTCAAACAGCTCAGAATATCAAATGCCATGTCAGTTTGGAAAGATTGGGAAATCACAGACATACTACACAGATAACGAGTAGGATTTTTAAAATAAGAAATAATTAATCTTATATTTTTTTTTAAATAACAGTGAAAGACTGATTTTATGCTGTTTATTTGTTTGTTTTCAGAGTAGTGCCAAGCACAAATACATGCAGAGAATGGATTGAAAGCAGACATGAGGAGAAGGACTTGATGGTGTTGGTTGCTAAACAGCTCAGAATGAGCTGACAGTGTGAGTCCAGAAAGCCACCTGCATCCTGGTTTGCATCAAAAGAAATGTAACAATCAGTTGAAGGAGGTTTCCCTTTTACTCTGTCCCCATGAGGCCCCATCTAGAGCACTGCATGCAAGCCTCAGGCCTCCAACACAAGGAGGATGTGGAGCTGTCTGAGTGAGTCCAGAGGAAAACCACAAGGACGGTCAGAAGGCTGGAGCCTCCCCCCTATTGAGGGAGCTGGGCTTATTCAGTCAGGACAAGAGAAGGCTCTGGGATGACATCATTGTGGCCTTCCAGTACCTAAAGGACTACAGGAGAGATAGGGACTGCTTATTAGGGAGTATAGTGACAGTACAAAGAAGGATGGTTTTACACTAGAAAAAGGGAAATACTAGGAGATATTAGATAAGGAGATATTAGAAATTCTTTACTCAGTGTAGTGAGGCAGTAGCATAGGCTGCCCAAGAAAGGTGTGAATGCCTCATTCCTGGAGGTGTTAAAGGACAGACTGGATGGAACTTTGGGCAGCCTCATCTAGTGGAAGATGTCCCTGTCCATGGCAGGTGGATTGGATCTCAATCATCTTTAAGGTCCCTTCTGACCCAAGTCACTATATGAATCACAAATGCAAATTTTCTTTGTATTTATGAGCAGACAACAGGAAAAAAAAAAAACAAAAAACAACCAAATAATTAATTCAAAGTTTCAAATTAACCTTTTTTTCCTGGTAGTATTGTCCTTCATAAGAATGAATATTGTTAAATACAGTATTCTATATAACAACAGAAATTATTTGTTATAATAGCTGAGTCTTTCATCACTATGCATGTGTTAAAATAATCTTTGAAAATAAATTCCTATATTGAAATAATAATAATAATAATAAATTGAAAGGTTGAAGTCAATATTGTTCATTGAAAAAATGATACCTTGAGATATTTACATCTGATGACAAATGAAGTGAGATTTGGAAATACAGACAATCTTTTTTACTTCAGTGACTCTTAATCACAGCACCTTAATGGCTTGGGTTTAGGGTTCTTGCTATCTATCGGAGCTGAATACTACAGGATTAGTGACCTCTAACCATTGGCAGAGATACATAATATCCTTCTTTGTTCTAATGTCAAAACATAACCCAAATAAAATATCATCTAAGACTTTTTTTTCCAAGTAGAATAGCTTTCACCATAGAGGCAGAAAAATTGACTGTGAGAAAATTCTACAAGCAGAGACAGCTGAAAGAGAAGATGGGGTGCAGTTATATTACCAAATGGAGAAGGACTGTGCTGCAATACGCATTAGCTCTTCTCAGAACATATCAGGAAAGAGCACAAACAGGGACCATGTAAATGCACCTGATTGAAACCTGGAAACAAACACAAAGAGCCCCCTAAAATCAGTGTACGTTCAAAACAGACTTCAGCAGCTTTTCAGTGAGACCTTGTTAAATCAGCTTTAGCACTAGCTCTCCTCAAAATAAATTCCAGTCACCCACATTCTCAGCACTGGTTCTCACTGTTGAAAGTACAAGTTCTTCTCTGGAGAAAAATGTGTATTTCCAGAATGTTCTCTGAAAATTAAGAGAAACATATCCTTCAAACTAATGCAAATGGATTTACTGCCAATTCTGATGACAATCCTGGTATCTTATGCAGAATTAACTGAAAGAAAGAATTTTCAAGTTAAAAAAAAAAAGTAAAAAACTATTTATAATAAACCATTCAGAATCACCTGCGTCATCTCATACTTGCCACATGCTATAAATGTACATTATCCCACGTTCTTTGGAATAAAGAAAAGGGAACTTGTCAATTTAGAAACCTATGCATTGCAACTTATCCTGTCATTGTTCAAGAGTAACACCTATAATCTTCTCAGCTCAGGATTGATTTCATGACTGAACATATACACAATAATTTAATTCACATACACTAATGCTATTGCAGCTCTACAACTAATAAAGAAAAAATTGAGTGCTTTCATAACCTCAGTCTACCCTTATTCCTCTGCATTTACAACATGTATCATGCATGCATAACAGAATAATGCCACGAAGAGATATATTTTAAGCTTATTAAGTGAACTTTTCTCACAGAGAAGGTGTGAGATTGAAGGTGTTTCAGTCTAATTCTGATTATTTTAATTTCTGCAACAGAACATTGCAGATAACACAGACTAGATTTACCTTAACTGAGTCTACCATACTCAAAGTTAACATCTTTCCATGCTCTTTCACTGCCAAGAACGCCTGCAATTCTGTAACATATTTTCTTCTCTGTTTAAATCTGAGAGAAATTACTTCATCAGCAAATGCAGCACCCATTCCAAAAAAACTTACCCATAAGAAAGGCACAGGTAGGATACTGTTAGAAGACTTTGATTCCTCATATAGCATTTCATGCCCCTCTATCCAGCTGTCCCTATCAATTACCAAAAGTTGGACTGCAATCTATTATAATAAAGAGGAATGAAGTGTGTATCACCTTGATATGGCAAGAGGATTCATCTGCAGTATACTTTCTACAGAGGAGGTGAAGAGACTGAATACATGAGAAGAGAGCTAAATTACCTGAGGTTTATTAACATTAGTACCAGTAAAAGAAGTCCAAGCATTTAAGTTTTGAGGCAAGATTTTTTAACTTACAGGTTTAATTTTGGAAGCTAGAATCCTTCTAAGTGGCCTTATTTTAAAATGTTAATTGTTATCTGTTGATCCTTCACAATGTTTGAAAAAGACTAGAACTAGAAACTTGTGATTAATAACAAATTTCATACTCCTAGGTCTACCACTTCAATTACCACAAGAGAGGACAAAATGTTTTGATATTTTATATTGAGAATTTGAGAAACTTTCTGTGAAGCACTTAGAGAATGTGAAATCAATGTGAATGGTCAGTAAATGTTTTCGTAAAATTATTGGTGATAAGTTTCATAGGAACTTACGGGTGCAAGAAACATTTCCTGGGTTTTACTATCCATTCTGCGTCACTAGAGACATGAGACTTTAAGTCCTTCATTGGCCTTCTGTAGTTTCGGGGAAAGTTATAGACTCAATGGTTAATAGATATTTTCTCTGTAGAAAATAAAGTCAAGACTATGTAACTGCTGTCTTCTCATCTAAGCTGATGTTATAAGCAGTGTTAATCAACTGATCAGTGAAAAGAAACTGATGGCTGAAATAGCCTTTTTTGTTTAAAAAATCCTTAAAAACATTTTAATTTAAAATGCTTTTTTTTCCTGTGATTTACAAGACAAAAATGAGTGTCTTCTTTACGTAACTAAAGCTTTCCTGTATCAGTCTGTTATCTTCTACTAACCATATGAATTTTTAACCAGTACTAAGACACTGATTAAACCACACATCCTGAGCGCTCAACAAAATCTCTATATTTCCAAAGAAACAATGGGAGTTCACACTGTATTTTGAAATCAATGTATCTTAAGCATTTGTCATACTAAAAAGACAACATTTTTTTCTTATTTATGCTGATTTGATATGACTACTTTCATCTCCAGCTTGTACCAAATAAACATCCTGAGTGTGGGCACTCCAATAGCTGCAGCATGATGAATTTATGCCTGTCCCCAAGTGGTCCTGACACGTTAATTAGCACAATGTCATTGGTTGACTTAGCAAATGAAGCAACTCCCTCTGGAGCGCATATGCTTTACTTCCATTTAAAAGAATCCTGTGCTTAGGTGTGTAACAAGAGCTTAATATTTGGCAAAGTTTGTCTCCCTAAAACAAAGAAACAAATAGAAAACTGCATTTCCTTGCACACCCTTTTAAACGTGTGAGACAACTTGCCATGTTTCCTAAAGAAATTCCTGGAAGCTAAACAGAAACTACGGGGAGTTAACAAAGCATCAGCCTTGTGAGATCAAGCTAATCTCCTCTTAAGTTCCTGAATATCAGTACACAGATGATTATGAAGATGTAAGCAACTTTTTCACCTCTGTAGTAAACAAAGAACTTTCTTAAACCTTCAGCGAAAGTTGTTTTGTCAGGAGTCACTGTTTACTTATTTCCATATTTTTTTTCTGTCTAGAAGGGGGAAAATTACAGAAGGGTTGAATTATCTGTGCATCACACGCTCCAGATGTCAATCACTTATTAGCATTATGAATCAGGCAGCAGCACTTGGTTCCAGGGGAATTACAACTCAGTACAGAAGCAAATGAAAAAATACAGTAAAAAAATAGTGAGATCACATAGAACTTTCACAACTTTAAAGGTTTGTCAGGCCATAGCAGCAAAGAAGTAAGACAAAGAGGAGAAAAAAGGCACAATATCCCCATGAAGTTACTGAATTTTTGTAGCTTTAGCATCCCAAGGCATACAGTTGGATTTAATTTTGAAACTGCAACAAATATTTAACATCTTTTTTCCAGTCCTTCACTACTTTACTGCCATATTCTTTTAAATTGAACTAAAACTCATCTTAATAGGCTGCAGACATACAAATCTATACTTGTATTTCCTTGGAACAGGAGAATATTTTCACTGACATTTTGGATCCAACTGGCACTGCCTTGCTATGAAATAAGCTAGACAGACCATCATGAAAGACAAGGCAGAAAACTTCCAAAAATATTTCAAGTATTTAATTCGAAGTAGCTAATATAAATGCTAAAAGGAAAAACTCTCCCTGGGGTTGCTCTTTTTTTCCCCTCTACAGTGATTTAATGAATTCTAATAAAATTATATGCTGGTGAAAAACTCTCAAAGGATTTCACCCATTTACTTCAGATACATTTCCAACTTTGGTTTTTAAATTCATAATAATGCATAATTAGAAGCAAAACGCCTTTGTTTTGCTAGATGCATTTCACACAATCAATGGGCAGAGAAGAAAATGGGCTCTGATCAGCTTCCTAAAAGACACATCGTCATCCTAGAGAGCAGCTGGTCCTCCACAAAAGCAAATATGCATGCATGCATGAATGTGGGTTATATGTGTATGTGTTTTACACATCTGTAGATTCATAATGGAGTGGTATATTATTTCCAATGAATATTCCAATTTTAATTCTGTTTGTTTCATCTCTATGAAGTTTATTGATGGAAAATTATGCTGTATCTTACTAGGCTGCAGATAAATTTTTAATCTGACAACAGCTGCATAGCCTTAAAAGGATAAATTTACATACTGAAATGAACTAGAAGAGATATATTTCACATTACTGGAAATGTCTGTTGTACATCTTACTATCTGTATTTATTACCTCTTGTGACACATTAGCAATAATTATTACACATTATCTGCCTAGTCCTGCATTAACTTAATGAATTTCTTCACTTTTAGGTACTAAGTATTTGTAATTTTGATTATGATACGGTCCATTAGAAAAGACTGGCTGGCAGGAAAGTGAGCTAAATTTGAAAGCAAAGTTATGTGAATAGAAAAAAATGAAGCTTTACTTGGAATTTCCCTAGAAGAAGCAGTGCCATTAAGGCTCCGTGTCTTCAGCCAAGGTCCATGGAGGTAGATAATGAAGATTAGTGGACAGCAAGAAATGAAAAGAGAAACAGAGGAAGCACTCACTACTTGCAGTTTTAATACTGAGAATACTAAAAAAATGGCTCAGGTAAGTTGCTGAATGCACATCTACTACCTATGATGAGCACAAAGATGGATAGCAGCATCAAGGACTTCAGAATTTCAGCAGCTGGTGAAAACATTCCTCTCATCTACTCACATCTTCTCAGATTTTCTGTCTAGCAGAAAGTGCTCAATTAAGAAAGCAAAAGCATCCTGTAATGTAAGTCCTAAGCCCAAACAGTTGAGGGATACCTGAAAACGTATTCTCTCCTTCCTGCTGGATTGTCCTAAGAACACAGATATCTGAGCTCTCCTTGCTGCTCATATGGTTCTCTTTCTTTACTCACTTGTGTTTGCATTTATGCAGTAGTGATGTAACTTCAATGACTTTCACTCTGCTTATTCATATGGATGGCAGCCTCAAGTTTCTTGTTCTCCCTTAGTCTTTACAGCAGTATGCTGTAGGAACAATATGATATAAATAAAGCACTCATGGGGTGTTTTTGGAAGGGAGGGTGGAGGGTCAAGACAAAATAAATTTGCTATTAGTTGCATTTCCACATCTGTTAGGAAAAAAAATATCACAACAGAAAAATTACATATTATCCTTTGTAAATGATAAAAATTGAAAGAAAACATTGTGGAAATTACTTATTAAATTGATACTGAATCTCTCCTTAAAGAGTGCCAAGCCACCTTTCTTCTCTGTCCTGGAGTAGACACTGCAAAATTTCTCAATTTCTTATTTAATTATATTTAGCTTAGGAAAATATCTTACAGTGCTGCTTTTCCATGCAAAATTGATGGAAAACACTGACTAGTGAAAGCAGTATTTTGGCCAGAAACAGACGGACTTGTTTATCATCAAGATGGAAAAATATTTCCCTTCTTCATGTAAATATATCTATCAGTTGAAAAGTACTTTGTGTCTCTTCAACAAAGAACAAACCAGCTTTAGTACTAAGCAATGTACCAGTAAATTAGAAAGTGACTTTAATGTACATATATATATAGAATAATAACCTCAACCTGAAAATAAATTAAGCATCTTAAATTATGAAATATCAACTTAAATCTTTACTGTTGTCAACAATTGCCTTCATATTACCATCTTTCTACCTGGAGAACTAATTTATACATTAGTGCTGGGAATAAAACCTTTTCCTGTCAGGTAGAATCAGAAGGATCAGCACTGTGTACAGTTTTCATATTACAGCTTCATTTTCATTTGTACTTTTATTACTTTTAATTTTATTTTTTTTGTAGAAATGGTTGCTGTAGGCATAGATGCTGATTAATAACTCAGCTAAGCATTCTGTTTGAAAAGAATTAACTATCCAGGCAGGGTACAACAGATATATTTAGAAAACAATATTTTACATGGAAAATTAAAAAGGACCATAATTACAGATTGTAAGCAGTTTTTTTCTTGGGGGGGGAGGGATTTCCTCTAGGTAGGGAGAAATCTGTTGGGAAAGCTGTTGTACCATAAATTTAAGAGCATCTTCTGAAAGAACAGTAAATCACCCTTAAACTTGGCTCATGCAGCATATGTTCAAAGTCCCAAATTTAAAAATATTTTTTTAATATAAAGGTCTTTCTGGACTTTGTTTTTCTGTATATATTCAAATGACTTGTACCAGAATGAGTGATGCACTGTCTCAGAACTACATAAAATTTATATAGGGTGGCCTTATTTTTTGTTGGTATTAGTATTTCAAAAGTCATTCAAATATACAACCATTACACCTATATGTTTAGCATCAGTAACTGTAAAATAAAACATAATAAACTGGAAGTTACAGAACTTGTACTTTTACACAACAGACATTAAATCCAGAAATGCGATTGTGGACCCTAACCTACTGCTTCATATGTTGAGATTTGCTCTCTTCCATGTATCAAACAGCTAAATGGCTAGGTGCATCTTACTTCAAACTGTTCTTATTTGTCCTGGTTTCAGCTGGGATAGAGCTGATTTTTTTCTTCATAGTGCCTGGCATGATGCTATGTTTTGAATTTAGAAGAAAAACAATGTTGATAACATACTGATGGTTTAGTTTTTGCAGCAGTGCTGCACTGAGTCAAGCATGTTTTAGCTTCTCAGCTTCTTGTACTGTTCTGCCAGGGGCTAGAGGGGCACAAAGAGCTGGAAGGGGACAGAACCAGGACAGCTGACCTAAACTTGCTGAAGGGATGTCCCATTCTATATGACACCATATGAAAACTATAAAACTGTGGGGAGTTGGCTGGGTGGGCACTTGCTGTGCAATTGCATTGCTAATTTTGTATATATATACTATATTATAATTACTCTTATGTTCCTTTTCTCTTCTTTTTCTGTCCTAGTAGATTTTTATCTCGGTTCTTTTTTTTTTTTTTTAACCAACTCTCTTCCCTATCCCACTGGAAGAGGGGAGTAAGGGAACAGCTGTGTGGTGTGGAGCTGCCTGCCTCTACTTTATTACTAAGCATACTTCTGGCAAAAGGGATACTAGAATAGGCAGCAAAAAGGTTTTGCAATTTCACACAATACAAAGCTTCCCACTTAGAAAATATGCATTAGAAAAATAAATTTTGTACACTTGGTTCTCTTAAGGGATATTCTGCTCTTTAGGCATCAACATATATCTGAATATAATTAAACCGTTAATACTTCTCCAAGCCAAGTGAAGTCTGCACGCAATTCTACTAAATACTGAAATATGTGAATGTGGTTAGATGGTTTAAATCAAATCCTGCAAAATATGGAGAAATTCTTAAAAGTAGAATAAAAGTTTACCTGAATCACATCTGCTTTTATAAATCTTTAATTAAGGCCTTTTGGAGGAAGAGATCAACATAAAAGGCTCTGAAAATTTAGCAGCCTCTGTTCCCTGCATATAAAAGGATGGTGAAAGAGATAAAGAACACTGCATGAACTGCAATTCTCAGTGGGCTTTTAGCATAAAGATTGTTACCTCTGCATTTCTGGGCTGTTAATGCTTGAGATTACCTTCTCTTAATAACTGCTCCATAGTCTCATGGAAATCTCAGGAGACCTAGCTCATTGTCCTATCATATCACCACAAAATCTCCCTTCAAAACAGCACCAGTTGAACAACAAAGCCAAGAATTAATATTGCATGTGTGAGAATCCTTCTTTGTTTTTTTTTTTTTTTGGCTCAAAGGTTGCTTCCTGAGGTATTTCTTGTGAAAGACTTGGATTGATCAATTGAGGAGGCAAGTGATGGGTGCTACCGTGTGACAATCAACATCTCTTTGTGGAATTTGAAAGTACCTTCCTCCAGACTGCTTTCCTCCAGAAGAGAATGCTCAGGAGTGTTTACTGGTGGAAGATCTGGCCTGTGACTAAATAGCTCCAGCTTGGTATGGGAAAACTGGGGAATGATACCATCGTGTTCTGTGAAAGACAGGATGCATGTGGGCATCCCTGCTCCCTCTTACCTGCTGGCAAGGCTCAGAAGATGGGAACAAAGGAGTTTCTGCTGAGATCCCAGAACCAGAAGCTGCCACTCCAAGGAGAGCTGACTCAACCACTTTGGATTTCAGCTGTCACTTCAAAGAGAGCTGACTCAACTACTTTGGACTTATAAATAAGTTGGTACTACCACTGAAAAGTGGCCATCATCACCATGGTCACTGTCGTCGTCAACAGAACAACACTGCCTGACAACCCACCACTACTGAAGATCAATGGCTGAACTATGAACCACGCTGGATCCATGGTGGTGAATATCTCCCTCTTGCTTCCTATAAAGACTCCTTGCTTCCTCTTTCCTATCTTTTCTATCCCTCCTTCCCTTCCCCATTACCTTAATTCATAATAGAACGTCCCCCCTTCCCCATCTCCCTGATTAAGATTTGTAATAAACTTGTTGGACCAACATTTGAACCCTTGATTCTTAATCTCACACCAGGTTTACAGATATTAAAAAGAACCTCCTCTCCCTCGTATAAATTGGAGCGAGACAGATGCCCTTAATAACAAAACATCTGCATAGTGTTCCCAAACTGAAGATATTTATTGGTGGGAAGATAATCATACATTTATGACAGCAGGTGAAGGCAATGATGACATATCTTCTTTGTTATCTTACAGCTTCAGCAGAAGTTTGGTGGTAGACATTGTGATTTTGGACCTATTTTTTAATCAGAGAATAAAAGCTGCTACACGATTGAAGTTGATTTAAGATGTGATAAGATTGATAACACAGCTGTAGATGTGAATATGCAGGACTAACCAGATACTGAAGGCATACTACATGCCATCTAACTTAAGATTTTCCCCTCTTCCTTACTCACTACCTTTGTATCATTTTTACCAGTCTAGATTTTACACAGCTTTACTCTGTTCTGCTTTCTCCTCCTGCTACACCATTTTCTACTTTGTGAGTTCCTGAACTCTCCCTATCTTCCATGACTTCTCCACCTGCCCACACACACTGTTTGCAGAGCTTTTTAAAAACACCTTTTTATCCATCTACCAAATTAACCAATGAGAGAGCAATCTGTCCCTCAATGATCTTATAAAACTTTCTCTGCCAAAGAGATGACTCAGAGCTACTGAGTCTGATACAAATTAAAACAGAAATAATGAAGAATTTGAGAAATCAAGGGATTCTTCAGATCTACTTCTAAAACATGAAAATACTATACTAAAATACTGAAAAAGTCCTAAAGATGTACATTAAAAGGATAGGATGGGAGAGCTACTCACCTATATTGCCTTAACTTCCCAGAACATATTTAAATGGATAACTTATGCTAACTGTATGTAGGCATACAGTGCTAACAGACGGGTTTTGTACCTGCTATAATGAAAAAAAAACAAACATTAAAACACGGTTCGTAAACATGAAGAGGAATGCACTCGTACTTTACACCATTCAGATTACTGATCTGGGAATAAAAAAAGTTCTTGAATATGAAGTTTACTATCAGATTCTAGCCTTGAATAAACATGAAAGAGATTTTGAAGACATACCTTCATATAATTATTGCAATAGTATATTGTAATAGTCAAGTAGACTTATCTGCTCTTTTCAGCAGACAGTAGTATGGATAACCTTTACTTGTTGAGTCACATCTACACTTCATCCCAACAGAAGCCTGGACACAGTGACAAATTACACAAACAAACCCCGGCAGCACTTGGTCCTGGGAAAAAAACTTTTATACTAACAGAACCTTTTAAATTAGAATGAGACAAAAAAGCCAAAGTATAAATAAAAACATATCTTAGCACAGCACTTTCTATGAAAGGATCTTTCCCTATGCAAATGATATTTATGAAACATCGTCTGTACCTGAAGGAAGACAGCTAGCTTTATGACTTCTATTTTAACAGTACAGAAGTGTTGAATAAACAGACAAGAAGAAGACTTGACGGTACTGCTTGCTGGAGTAATGTCATATAACTGCTTTGTATGTTGGGAAAAATACTATAGATATATTTTAAGATGAAATGCTGTCATTTCTTCTGTGAATGCTTAATATTATAGCAAAGATGAAAAAATAGTTATGAAACTGAGAGTAGATAACTACACTACAAAAACAAATAAAACATTCTATTTAATTATAGTGTTTACTGACACAGTTTCCCCAGATTATATATATATATATTTTTTTCTCATTCCAATTAACAAGCTTAAGGACACACTGACAGCAAAAAAACTAATGACTATAAATCACTGTTACAAGTGCAAATGAATTCCTTATTATATGGTAGGTGTTTCATGAATGCCAACAGAAGATCAAGGTCAGGAAAAAGAATCGCCACTTATTCATACAAGCAGGAACAGAAAAGATAAGTGAGAGAAATTAGATGGTATTTTGAAGTAGCTTAAAGTAAAAGCTGAAGATGTCATTAGTAATACTTTCTACATACTCCATGACCTATTGGAAGCAATGCTCTTAAGATTAGTACTTTTGCAGTAATTAATCACTTTTGGGGTGTTGAATAGCTCTTTAATCAAATTACCCCATGTTTCCTTGAAATAGTAATTGGCCAGATTTATCTCGGATGCAAGTTGTTTGACTTCTGGAAAGCTACACCAGAGATGAATTACTGCTTTGATCCTTGTACCTCTGACATTAAGGCACCACTCTATTTTTCTACTCTTGCAAATGGAAAAGAAATTACATCCATTAGGTCATCCTTGTTTTCCTTTAAGTAAAACAACAAACGAGTATAACTGTAAGCTAAAATAATTATACTGGTAACTTTTAAAATGACTGCAAACTACTTTTGGAAACGATATTAAGAATCTGACTGAAAACAGAAATGAGAGGGAGTTGTAAAAATTTGGAGTTGTATTTTCAGCTAAACTTCAGACTTGCAAAAGGATTCTGGCCAGTGTACACAAATAGATTTTCAAATATTTGCATACAAAATCAAAGATTTTAAGTAGCTAATCAGAAACTCTCATTTTAACAGATATACTGTGTAAAATCTTAGTACCTGAGAACATGTGAACTGCTTACAGTCCATTGATAATCTCTCAAGTCTGAATCCCTTAATTCTTTGTCCTTTACAAAAACCAAGTTTTTTATTTTATTGTATTTTATCTACTTAGTCTTTCTTCCTCTTTATTTCTCACTGATTTTTTTACTATTATCTCAGCTTTAACTGCATTATTTTTAATATCAGAATTGTCCACATCATGAACTTCAATTGTTCCAGGTGTTTTGATTTTGATTGGATGGAGGGCTGGGCATGTATGATGTATGTATGATGTATGATGCCTACTATTCTATAAGAAAAATACGTGCAGCATTTTCCATATACTGCATAAGAAATCTATGTTCTCTACTTGGATTCATGTCTTGGCAAAAAAAAAAAAAAAAATTACAGAAAACTGTTTTTTTTATTTTCAAGTCACAGCTATAACTTCAACATTTTCTGTTCCATATTCACAAAGGAAATGGAAGTGAATATTTCAAATATTTTGCCTTAAGTGGAAAAATCTACTTTTTAGATCACTGATCAATTATCAGGAGTATGTGGCCAGTAATAACCTCACACTATCAATGTTTTGAGGCCTACTATTAACATTGTACTGTAGTTAAACTGTACTGTGCTGAGAAGAAGGAAAATAATATTTCACAATGCATACAATTGGTTGTTTAGTCAACCAAATATACTTTGGACAGAATTTCACTTGTGTCACCTTACTTCTTTTCCTGCATTCTTGTAGCAGGTTACAAAAACTTCAATACAGGATCTATTTCACCAGCAAGGGCAATAAGGGTTAGAAAAATTAGCTGCACATTACAAAGTAAATAAAGGTGTCTACCTTTACCCTAAAGCCTGCTAAGAGCTAAAGGTTCTGTTTGCAATATGCTGAAAGCCACCAGCTTTTCTGGCAGAGTTTCCAGTGGAGGTAAATCTGCCTGCAGTTCACTTTTTTGCTTTATAGGTTTTAGAATACATACATATCCACTGTGAAAAAGTACAACATTGTGGACTGCCTCCTCACTGTCTGCATCTTGAAACAGCCTTTGAAGCTTCTCCTCTTTTCCCTAGCATATGAAAACCCAGCACTGAAAAGCATTTTTGCAGATTACTTGGGATCACACACAAGTTCCTGATGCTACCACTCTTGTTTTGGGTACCTTTACATGAATTTCTCACTTAATATTGATTTGCCATTACCTTGTTAATGAACTTTGAACAGTAACCTGTCTTAAGAACAAAAGTTTCAACCTCATAAGTAAAGGCTTCCTTTTTTGATCAAGAATCTGAAATCAGTTCTGAAAAAAAAAAAAAAGAAATGACCAGAGTGATTATATTTCAGCAAGTATTTTTTTCTTAGCTGATCCAAGATTTCATACAATTTGTAGGCTGATTGCTGATACCTTCATTCCAGTTTCACTTAGCCTCAGGAGTTTCCTGAGTCTGTTTCTGCTACTGAGGATGAAAGCTCTTCTCTCTCTTTCATGTTTCTCATTTTTTCCACACAGTTTTCTTCCTCTGTTCCAAAGTGAAAACAAAGCTCTTAACCAATGACAACTATTAAAACTTCTTTTTCTTTCTCCTCAGTAGTTTTTAGAATTCAATTTTCCCTATTATTTTTTAATAAAGTGAAAACATGTAAGGACTTGTGTTTGCCACTTTTGAAGGGCCAATGAAACATCTGTTTCTTACTTAGTGGAATGATATCACTTCATACCTATATTAAGAACACCCACAATAACTAGGTCAGTGGAAAGAGACCATACATGACCACAGTAATAAATACGGATGACAGATTTATCATTATAGTGCTCTAGCTTTCTCAGTTTTAGACAATCCTTACATCATAGAAAAAGCTATCTGAGCAGATTCACCTGGACTGCCAACCGAGTAAGAGGACATCTAAAAATAACACCACAAAATTGAAGAAGTGTGTGCTGTTTTCCCTTTTTCATCTTACTGACAAATTACAAGCATCCTCATCCCCAATGATTGTACAACAATAAGATACTTTGTATGCATGCCTAGTTTGTACTACAATACACTAATTGAACTTATCCAGTAATTTTGCCCCCTACAAAATTAAAATTGATGGGATAGTTCATTGCAGCAGATGTGTTTAGAAGATGCAATCTCCAACTACAAGCAGTAAGTTCCTGAAGCATCCTGGAAGTACCAAAATTACATAGGATTCTCAATTACTCACATACATAGCTCACTAAAACAGTGGTAAATATGACTTGTCTATTCTGATAGAATTTTCCAGCTTTCCCTTAAACAGTGCTCTCTGAAGTGGAGTTTCTTCACAGTGCACAATGAGCAAGACAATCCACTGAATACAGGAAGAAAATATTATAAATTTAGTAATACATGTATATAATTTCTAAATAAATAAATATACATGCACTGGGGAGGGTATATGCTAAAAAACAAACAACAACAACAACAACAAAAAGGAATAACTGATAGGAGTGGATGATTAAAGAAGTTTGTAGACCACTGCTCTAGAAAATGGAAATGATATGATTCAACCCTGTACCATCATTCCCAAAGGATTTCCAGATAACGGAGAATATATCAGATACTCCAGGTATAAAGTGGTTAGGGTAAGTCATGCTATGTGCACATGAATATAAATATAAATAAGATCTTTTAGTAATGGTTATCAAGTCTTGTAAATGATATAAAATACCAACTATGCTACAATCACAATGTGCCTCTTCTCTGTCATCCATGTTAAAGCATGGATGCTCCTCATCCTACTTTCCACAAGAGAAAGTAGAAAAGTTTATTATTTTCAAAATCTTTTCTCAATTGGATCCAATTACCACATGGTGATAACCAGGATTTTGTAATTTATTCTCACTAATTAACATGTGCAGCTGTTTAAAGGAAATGTTTGCCTGTATAAATTTCTAAAACATCTACCGGGAGTATATTTATTTATCTATCCATTATCTGCACATTGTTCAGGATCTCCAAGATGTTAATATTCTAATGAGTATAACAGAAAATAGGAAAAGATGGCACATTTCATGTCAGTTTATATAACATTTTCATAACAAATAGCTTGCAGTGGTTAGTAAAACTTGGATCTTTGGAGCGTATCTAGTCCAACCAGCTTCTCAAAACAGATCTAATGAGATCAAGCTGCTGAGAACTGTGCCCTGTTTAACCTAGAATACCATCAAGAATGGAGATCTCACAGTATCCCTGCACAAACTTTTTCAATATTTGATCGACCTCACGGTCAACAAACAAACAATTAAGCAAACAATCTCCTCATAGCTAGCAGGAATTTCCCTTGAAACAACTTGTACCAGTCAATTCTTGCTCTTCTACTGTGCTATCTAACAGAAGACCGGCTCTGTCTTGTCTCTATTTTCCCATCAGGTAGTTGCAGACAGCAGTGCTTTTTCTTCTGGTTCTCTCATATGCCAAGTGCTCCAGTCCTTCAACCATCTCTGACATACTTCAGTATGTCAGTGTCTGCTCATTAGCTGAGATCCCAAGCCTGAACACTGGGCTCGCGGTATGGTGTTTACCATGCTGAAGAGCTAAAAAGCATAACTTGCTGGATTTAGATCAGTGGCACCACATCTGTCAGATGGTACAACAACTAAATTTCCCATTCCAAAGTTGGCTATTATACCTTATATTCTGTTTTTTATGAATCAAAGTGTGGTGGGATTGGTAGCAGTAAGAGATTCAATGCTTCATGGCATAAGAAATGAGAAATAAAGGCATAAGAAACAGTGTGAATGAGCTAAATGACCTGCTTCATGCTCGGTCAGATTGTATAATCCGATAAGGAATAGAAGAGAGGGCACTTAATTCAATATACTCATCCGAATGGCATCCATATGCAATTGTGCTCAACTCAGAAATGATGCTCTAAGGTCGACATGAACTCAACACAGTAAACACAAAAGCAAACAACATCGAAGAGACTGAATTTTAGTGAACAGAGAGGGAACAACAAACATATGGTTATGCCTACAACAATCAACAGGAAATAAAGCAAGTGTGTAAGAATCATTGTTTGTATTTCAAGGTGGCATTGCTCAGTTATTTTTCATTTTCTACTTCTGTTATTCCAGGGATATATCATTTCCACTTTTCTGCTGACGTCTGAAAGAATCTAAGTGGCTTAAAGAAAATATTTAAAAAATAAAAGACTTACTTTTGAAACATAGCACAGACACAAGTGCAACATGTAGATATGATGTGACGTGTCTTGAAGGGATAAATTCAAATACGCTAGCTTTTGACAGAACATTCAAATTGTTTGTCTTAAATGCTAGCCATAGCAGGTTACAAGGTATCTCAAGTGAAGTTGAGAACACTGTAAGTGGGTTATCTAAGAAACAATGCATCACTGAAGTTTTTCACCTAGAGGGTGGTGATGTGCTGGAACAGGCTGCCCAAGGAGGTTGTGGATGCCCCATCCCTGGAGGCATTCAAGGCCAGACTGACTGTGGCTCTGATTGTGGCCTGATTGTGGCCTGATTTGGTGGTTGGTGACCTTGAATATAGCAGGGGGGTTGAAACTGGATGATCATTTTGGTCCTTTTCAATCCAGGCCATTCTATGATTCTGTGATGATGATTCTATGACATTTGAGAGAAAAAAAAAAAAAAAAAAATCAACAGAAGAGACAGAAAAAACCCTGGCATGTGGGATGTAACCATGTAAAGCTGTTCTGTGAAATCATAAGGCTACACGTCACAGCCACTATGACAGGGGTCCCAAAAGACATTTTGGAACCTAAGAAGCACTTTGGAGAATGCCAGCTAGATCAGGACTGCTAATAATTGCATATGAGACAAAAGATTAAAATGATACAAGATGAAAATATTTTGTCTTCTAAATGATTCTGAAATACAAGTACCCTAAAAAAAAAAAAAAAAAAAAAAAGTGATGCAGGTAAATATGATCCTTGCAAAATCTTTTTTTTTTGATTAAAAGAATCACCGCAATTTCCTGTTTCTTCAAAGACACAATGTACTTTGCTTCCCTGAGAGTGAAAAGCTTAGAGGAAAACTGGCAATTCAGACATGGTGAAAATACCTGACTTTTATGATGCCTGAAACATGACTAAGAAGTGATCTTAAGGCAAGAAAATCCTTTTGAGCACCAAGGCAAGTCTAAGCTTACAGAACAAAAATCAGGGAAATGCAACCAACATAAAACTACCTTCACTGTAGTCCATAGTAGACTAAGGCGTAAATTCAAAGTGCAGCTGTGCAGCTGCTCAGCAATGGTCATTTGTGCTGAAGGCATGGAGGGCAAGCAGTGTTGGCTGCAAGGAGAGTAAGCTGGATGGCAGCATGGACCCAGAGACAGAAAGGCTCTGTGTCAGTAAGAGAGGATTCTCTACCCAATAAGATAATGGCAGGGCTCTGTCTTGCATATAAGGTGCAATGTGAGCATTCTGGGATTGCCCAACTGTGAGCTGAAGTGCTCACAGAAGTGGTACTGAGGAAGTGTGTGTGAGTCTGCTCACAGCACAGCTCTGCAGGCTCCTTGCAGGACTCTGCCTAATGCATTGCTCACCGAACCTCTTTGTATTAAAGCACTAATATATGCCTACTTCATCTCAGGGAGTAGAATCAAAGAGTACTACTATCTCCTATTATCCACAGTTCCCAGAATTAGCATCTTCATCACAAATCTAAAAGAAGGAAACAAAACCACCTGCATGCAGTGCAACTGGAATTTTAGTGACCAATATAGAAAAGATTTCAAGTGCTTCAAAAAGAGAGGACAGGATGTGATTAGAGTCAGCATAGGTAGACTTAATATTTAGCTTGGATTGATGTAACAGTTCAATTAAGTTCCTATTGTACGAAAAGAAATCTCAACCCTGAAGGATAAAGCCATATTTCTTGTGTTTCTCTATCATTAACATTCCTATGTCTCTATCTCCCACAGTCATCACAGACAATAAACGAACTTATTTTTTGAAGAAGTTTCTTATTTCCTTACTATCATCTGATACATTTTCAAAATCAGTGTAAGGGTGAAGCACAACTGATGAACCATCACTACTCATACAATAGTCAAACTCCAAAATCTACTGCATGTCTTTTAAATAAAGGGTCTAGATCATCAATTTATCAGTAGAATCTCTGTATGCAGATATATACATGAGTATACATGCAAATGTATCTAAATGGAGGTGAGAACATTTTTTGATGGAAGACTACAACTCCTTATATATTTCTTGCTGATGAGTTTAGTATCTTTGTAAATCCACTCCTAAGCTATAAGGAATATTCTATGCTTTGTCAGGTTCCAATATCAGTTTTTTATATTTTCAAGTTACAAATTTGAAATGTTGTACTATTAAATGCTGCAGCTCATCTGAATTATTCTTGAATTTCTAAAATTACCTGCCAACTTCCCAGTACTGCATTTTATTATTCAAAGGTTGTGCGTTTCACTAATGTGCTAGCTTACAAACAGTATCAGGACTAGTTCTATTCCATGAGGGGGTCTTAGAGACTATTACACATAAATGCTTCTAACTACTTTTCCTCCCCAAAGAGATCCCTCTGCTAAAATTGCGCTGTTTTTCTTCTAGAGGAAAAAAAAAAATAAAAATCACTGACTGCTCTATCATAAAATTGCGACTCACTGGAAACAAACATTCTTCAAAATAAGAGTAGGATAAGTGCTTAAAAAATATATTTCTAACTTCTACAGCAATATTGTTAAAATTCAGAAGTGTGCTTTTTTGATTAAAAAACTTTAGCAATTAGAATAAAAAAGACAATAACATTTTAAAAGCCAGCTCTTCAGCTTATAAAATTTTCAACATTTCAACACCTAGCCCTGACATGAGTGGGCAAAATTTGGGAGTATTGTGAACATATTTGAAGGATTAGAAAACCTGTCTGTGCTAGCTTCATCAGCTGAGAACTGGAAATGCTGGTATGTGACAACACTGCATCTCAAATTGATCACGAGATATCGAGTACTCGTGCTTTGTTAACACAGAATCCAAAGTTCGTAAGTTTAACACAGACACCAAGAATAAAAATCAATACCAGCTGACAAGTTGCAGCAAATATAAATGAGACCACTGATAGAAAACCTGTCACAAGAATTACCAGAAAACAGAAAAGAATTAACACAAAAATTAGCAAAAACTTACCAAGTTGAAACGGCTCATTGCTCACTCTTTTGATGGGTATCTTCCACCACTTCTCTGCTCCAGACTATTATCTTCATATCAATCTGGTAAAAAAAAAAATAAAATAAAATCAATTAAAAAAACCTCAACAACTTAAAAAACCCACAAAAACAAAACAAAACAAAACAATGGCATTCAAGTCTTTTGATAAAACAACTTGATTAACAGAGTCAGAAATCTTTCAATAAGCTAATGCAATACTCATGTTCTTTTTTCATTACATTTGCATTCAAGACTGAGAACACAGCAAATCACAAACTGCCACTAAGCAATCAGAAAAACAAGCAGTCTAATCTGTTACATAATATATCTCCTTAGTTTTCCTTTACTTATGGAATTCAGCAAATCATAATGGAAGCTTTAGAACTCTACTAGTCATAGGCAGCAGGAGGTAAACCCTGACATGAACTGATATGGATTGCAAGAATACATGGATTCTTGAATGTCTCAGTTATTTTCCAAAGTCTACTTGCTATTTCTGCCAGTTTGTATTATCTGGGGAAGAGCTTAAAATGCACTATTCCAGTCATGAATTAATAGAACAAAATTTAAAACTGGGCCTCTAACACCAGAGAGCCAAAATTCACCATGCAGAGATTCTTCACTAAAAATTCTTTTTCTTCTGGTTATGCGGTCAGTTGTAATATCATTCTTCAAGTTAATACACAGAGTTACACTTACACTTCAGATATTGAGTCCAGGATATCAAAATAAGCTTCCATATTTTTCACCTAGACTACAGAATGGCCTCAGGAAGAATGAGTTACTACCAAGACAAGTATTCTGAAAATAAGATAACTCTGTTTTGGATTCTCCACTTGAAACAAACTTTATTACTTTGGTTTTACACAGAAACCTTGTGGTACACAAAATAGAATAGGTAGACAAAAAGTAATATACCCAATTGACAAGAAACTTAAGATGATCTGAGTGATATGTTTCTTTTCCACAATAATTCACTCAACAGGACAGGCTCAGGTTAGTTACAATTTAGTATTTAGAGATTCTAGAGTAGGCAGGGAGAAAGGTTGCCTTTTTGCATAATAATAGGAAAATCATACAAAGTAAGATTATAAACCCTAAGAATATGGAGCAAAGTGAATAAAATTAGCGTAAACATTTCTCCAAGTGCTCTTACCTGTTTACTCCCGAATTTCAGATTTCCTGAAAAAAATTAATGAGAGACTTAAGAATATGAAGTTTCTTTCTGTAAATAATCCTAATACTAGTTCTTGACTTTCTGTCCTTAAGCCTTCAGACTAGACAACTGCTTGTACCACAGGACTCTCTGCTCCTTAGCTTCAGTTGTCCAACAGCTTTTTAAAGCCAAAGGATTGTGAGTGACAATCAGAACTGGACCAATGGTATCAGAGTTTCTGAAAATTTCCTGTGAATTATAATGCAGTCACAAAGTAACTGGCTGGTAAGGATCTGCAGAGGTCTCTAGACCAGGGTCAGCAGTTGAATTCAGATCGTTTTGCTCAGGGATTGGTAGAACTGAATACTGAAAAACATGTTACCATCATATATTTTGTTAAAGAACGTAATTTGAGAGCTAGCATTTAAATAACTTTATGTAACACAATGTAACACAAATAAGTAAGGGCAAGCCAACACAGTACCTATTTGCTTTGAATTCCTCTTCAGGAATTAGCTGTCAAAAGGCAATACATTAGCCTCATGTCTTAAGCTCTTACCTTACTATTTATAATTTACAAGTAATGCAAATTCAAACATGAAAGATGAAAGAGGCATCACTTAGAATCTTGCTATTTATGACACAGTATGTTTTGGATATCCATCCATTTTTAGATATTATTGCTTCTATATCTAGATACAATGTCTCAGTTAAATTTTGCCCCAGTCCAAATTTATACAACAGAATAGCTTTTCCTGCCAAACTACTTCTAAAGCCAGGAAAATAGCTACTTCATCTTTACTATAATGACTGATATTTACTAGGTCAATGGATAATTTGATGTCATAAAAGAATCTATTTTTAATATCTACTTAGAACACATCAGAACTAAGAGAATAATTTCTGTGTTACATAACTACCCTTTGAGAACATTCTATTACTGGAATAAATAAGAGATACTATTCAATTCTCCCACTATTCTGTTTTATTTTCAGAGTGGACTGTTTTAACTAATGTTCCTGGTAATGTACTATGATGAATTATATTGCATGACGTGTAATACTTAGGAGTACTCTAATATTAACCTGCATTATCTACACACAGCATATTATTGGGAAGAGCTATAAGAATGTCCACTTGACTTGTGAAATATCTGGAGAACCACTGAAGAAAGCCAAGGAACATAGGCTAAATTCAGCTATAGCAAAGACCAAGAGGCTGTCAACGGTGACCCCAGAAGGCAAATATTAATTACTTACACACCTAAAATAGGAAACAATGTATTACTTCAAATTACCCCGGCAGAAAATTCAGGAATAAGCGAATTTCAGCATATATATATATACACATATATACTGATGCAAGAGACTGACTAGCATTTCTAGGATGCAGTGGACAGCATCTCATTTATTTTAGCTCTCAGCAAATGTGTTGGATGAACTCATGATGACTTATTTTTTTCTAATATCCTAGCAAATTTACTGGCAAACTTGCAACTACTAACTTAATATGTATAATTACATCACCTTAATTCTGTGCTAACTGCACTAACACCCTTTCAAAGGTTTGCCTTTTAATACAAATATCTCAAAGATAAGGGCGGTGTTTGCACAGAAAGAAAAAGGCTCAATGATGCAAGAAAACCTCTGGTCTGAGTTGTCAGTGAGAGAGTGGTAGCTGACATTGAGTTTAAGGCAGTATTACTCATCTACATAAAAAGCTGAAAGAAAACAACAGAGGAAGACATCTTTTTATGCTATGTCACTTTTTTGTTCGCTTGTTTGTTTGTACTAATTACTGAGAACCACCTGGGACTTCGATGCTTCAAGACATTTCAGACTTCCTTTGTAAATTCAGGATTAAGTCAAAACATGTCCAAATTTCTCAATGGAAACACTGCCTTGCAACATATGCAACCAATTTTCTGAACTATTCTAGTTTTTCAGCATAAATCTCAGTAAATGTAAAAAAAATGAAATAGTATTTTCTGACAGGAATTGAAACTGAGCTCCTTTAACATATGGCTACTTTCTATTTCACAGCATATGTAAACTGTTACGGACTTCTTTAAAAACTTGTGATCTGAATGTACTTTAGTCCTGAAAGTCATCAGGGATTTTTAGCTAACAGAACTATCCTGTTTACTTATTCATTATGTAATTCTATTTTAAAAATTTGGAAGAGGGGAAAAAAACAAATTTCACAGTCCTGGAGTAAAAATCAAAATTAATGGAAACTGGATGCATTTGTGCTTGTTTTTAAGGATTTCAGGATGAGGTAGTCAATATTGGTATTTCTTCCTTAAATATTTACATTTCTCAAGTAGTAATCATTTGCATCCCTGGACTACTCATATAGAGCTACTACTAAAATAAAATTTGAACTTGATTGACCTAACATAGTAGTCGACATCTTTGTCTAGCAGTTTCCTCATTTGAACTCTTCCTTCCAATCTCCATTTCCTGTTATTTAAATTACAATTGACTTTATTTATCCTAAAAGAAGTTGGAGTAAATTTGAGGACCAAACTGGGACTGATACACAATAAGAGAATAATGAAATAGGAGAAATGACAGCAAAAGCATAGAAGCAAAACATAACTTTGGACTTAAAAGTACTATTTAAATGCTTAGTTAGCATTCTTTCATTCTGAAAAATCAGGCACATGAAATAAACAGACTTCAGTCTTCATTCCATATTTGGTGGCAATGGAGTAGGCTCAGTCATAAATTATTGTCTCACTGGAAAGGAAGAAGAAACAAAGATACTGAGTTTTGGATCTTCACTGAGGACAGTTAGTCAAGACAGCAGGACACTGTATCCGTCTGCATTCCCTGATGTTGGTCTATGATCTAAGCAGAGAGATCTGTCTATAAGAATGCATTTTAAAAAATGCAGCTAGGTCAGTCACTCTGAAAGTAATGCCTACTATTTATTTCCATGGAAATTACAATGGACTTGAGGAGCAAAATAACACTATTTGATAGAGCAAATTCTCAGCTACAAAACGTTATTTTTTAATGTAATCAGCACTACTAGCTATGCATTTACACCAGCCATGAAAGAGTCTGCAGGCCATGCTCATAAAAATTTACACCAGAGGAGATGACCCACTCTTTCACAGCTGCAATTATAGTAAGATTGCTAGGAAAATGTTGCCCATGCAGTCCATCTTCTATTGGTCCAACAGACAGAAGTCAGAAGGTGCTAAATCCTATAAAACTAAACTATACAATGGGTGTGGTAGGACAGTCCGGACCAGATTGGAAATATGCTCCACAGCCTACAAGCTGGTATGGGGCCTGACATTATTGTGTTGTGAGAGAGAGGTTGTCTTCTTCTCTAACTCTGGAAGATCAAGCCTTCAGCTCAGTCAGTGTCATGATGTAGTGGTCAGAGTTGATGGTTTGTCCAGGTTCTAGGAAATCCAGAAGAAACTCTCCTTTCCTATCCCAAAAGACAGTGCACATCATTTTACTTGCTGAGGGATATGTCTTGAACATTTTCTTCAATGGAGAATTCCACTCCATGGACTCCCACTTTGACTCTCACCTATAGTGGTCACACCACGTCTTGTCACAGGTAAAGACATGATCCAGTTCCTGTGTGAGCATGTGTGGGACCAACTGATGCAAACTTCGCAATATTCCAACATCCAATATTCCACTGCTTTTTCCAACACACTGATATGCAGCTCCATACACAGTTCACTGGTCATAATCTGCCATGGTGCGACAGCTAAGCATGGCCATCAAGAACATGACTTGTCTTCCATGTCACTGTCACCACTGTTGAAATGCACCAACTACTGCCTCACTGTACTCCACTGGTTGGTCTTTATAAACGTTCAGCAAGCAAAGGGAACCACTGTTTTCTGCATAGAGGAATTCAATTACACAAGTGTGTAATTTTTGCCTCATGCACACTTCCATGTCAGACGTAATTCTGTCACACCGCCCCTCTGCTGCCATCTGTCACACAGCAACAGAACATAATTGAGTATTGGTGGGAAGGTTCAACCCTTACTGCCATACCACATACATCTGCTTCTGACGTTATGTGCCAGCACAACAAAATAGGAGGCATAATTTTTGCTGCAGTCCTCATATATCTTGCCAGCACAGCATAGCAACAATACACAGGAAAGTGTAGATCAATTGTGTAATTGATATATAATGATTTCAGTTATATATGTATCATGAACACTAAAACAGAGTCTTTCCTTCCCCTTGCATCAGCACACCCATACGGAAGACTGGCAGCATTTTCACAAGGGCATATTCTTACTCAAAGAAGGTGCCTTAAAAAAGTTTCCAAAATGTTTTACTACTGCCATGTAAAATGAAGCCTCATAATAGAGGCAGTCGAACTGTAGGAGAAACCACTGAAAAAAATGAAATGAAATGAAAAATGAGGAGAAGTTTTGAATGCTAACAGTCAGAGCTAATGTGTGAGACTTCTTATACAGCAGGATAGAGGTTTCGCCTAGTATATTTTACATAACAATTTCAGCACTAACTGTAACCTTGCTTATGTTATTTGTACAATCAAACTCAGAATGTGAAAGGACATCTTCTTTTTCTGTATTGTTTATGATTATATGTGCTACAGAGCCTATATTCTAGTGCTAATTCTGACTTATTTGGGATTCTTCTGCTATTTTACAGTGATGTGTAGTTCAGCAAATTACTATTTCAGTAACTTCGTAACTCTTAGTCAATGCCCATTCTCCTATATTACTTGTTTTTATCAATTTTACTTTCTACAATCACTTTCACAAAAATTTGAGACATTTTCTCAAAATCTACTCCTTCAAAAGAACAGGTATCACAAAAGTCCAACTCAGCTTTTTCACAGTAAACATCTATTAAAAAATAAAAATTATCTGGCATTGTATTTTCCTAGAGGACTAACAAACATGATACTGGGAAGGATTTCCTTCGGTCTTCACGTCTGGGCAATCATGTTACTCTGTTGTCTATCTAAATATTAATTTAGATGTCTCCAGACAAATTGGACTGATGGAAACTGCGCTCCAGAACTATGTTTTTTTTTTTTTTCTTATTAGATACCTAATTTCCAGTTTACATGTGTCCGAGGCCAATTAATGTTCATTTATTCCTAAATAGATTTACCACATGTCGTCTAAACAGAAAAGGATCCAGATCTTCTGCTAATACGTGACTGGAATTAAGCGGATTTAGAGCAGAGCCATGCTATGATCAGAAGGTAATTAAATAAAAGTAAAAAAGAACTCAGAGTTGGAAAAGGCAGTGGAGTCAAGAGACAGTTGTATAGTCGGCAGTTACTTTAAAAAATAACTGCACTCAGTCATTCCAGACAGAATATGTGCATCAATATAACTCAGACTTTATTCACGATCTGAATAGAGTTTTTGGTAACCTACGTGAATGAGAGTGTAAATTGCTATTACAAGAAACTTTATTTTTATCATGGAAAACAAATAGAGGTGCACAGATCCACAGTAGCACTGACACTATCTTCAATTTCTTACATAAGAATGTGCAGACAAGATTTGCTAAGGAATAGAACAGTGGCTTATGAGCAAGGACCGAACACAAACACCATATTCATTTGACGACACAAATGACTACCAAAAATAACATTTATTAAATGTACTGGTGACATCCAGCTGAGCTCAACATTCAGTTTAAACTGTATGTTCCTGAAATTAGGAGGTTCACCAAAGCATTGCTCACTTTACACATATACCCTCACTTTCTCTTACCATTGCTGAAAACAGAACTACTGCTGAGATTAACACCTGGTTTTGGCAAATAAAGAAATTCTCATGGTGAAAATCACATTTTTGTTAAGAAATTTAAGTGCCTATTCACAGAAGCACAGAATGACAGAATCACTAAGGTTGGAAAAGACCTACAAGATCATCCAGTCCAACCATCCACCTATCATCAATAGTTCTCACTAAACCACATCCCTCAACACAAAATCCAAACATTCCTTGAATATCTCCAGAATCAGTGACTCTACCACCTCCCTGGCAGCCCATTCCAGTGCTTGACCACTCTTTCAGAGAAGTAGTATTTCCTAATATCTAGTCTGAATCTCCCCTGGCACAGCTTGAAGCCATTCCTATCTATTCCTATCACTTCAGCTGAAAAGTCAGCAGTATCTTACAAATCAGAAGCACAACAAGAGAGTTGAGGACATGATAAGCACTCAAATTAAAAAAGAAAACAAAAACAAAACAAAACAAACAAACAAAAAAGCAACAATTGAAATGTGAAACATTTCAATTTTTATGCTCTGATACAGGTACATCCTATCACACCCAGGAATGCTTACAGCCAATCTCTAATCTTACTTACCAAACAGAGACTTTCAAACGGATTTCAAAGGGACTATTTATAGAGAAACTTAGTTTCTGAGGGTAATCAAAGAATGCTGAGGCTTGATTTTAATTGTGTGCCACAGAGAAAATAGGATGGTACCTAAAGAAACGGGAGCTATTGCCACTAGATCTACTATTAAGCTATTATCCAGTTAACAGATCTGCATATATCTGCTGCCTGACAGTCTTACCAGCAGCTGAAAATATATGTCTTAATTGATTTTTCAATATATATGTATTAAATGGAGCACAGTTCCACCTAACAATATATATATATATTTATCATTTTGATTACATTAAGTATAGTGGTATGCTTTTTGACAGGATGCCAGGCATACATATATATTTCAGATAACAGGATGGAAGAATGACTCTACCTGACTGAAATGCAGAACCAAGTTGTGACTTAATCAAGACAACATATGGATTCCACAGGTACTGAGCTTGGAAATTAACTATTTTCTTAAACTGACTGCATGCAGGCACCCACTGAAATTCTAACAGAAGAATCAGATGACTTGTAGTTGGTAGGTGTCAAAAGCCATGGTCTTTTTGAACACAATTTCTAGTTTGAAAACAGTCAAACAAACAAGATACCCTATCGGTAATAAAACAGGCTTTTACTTATTACCATGAAATGTATCTTCACTCCTTCACAACTCAGAAGCAGTGTGGCTCCATATCTGAGATTTCTTATTCTAAAAAATCAATTCCTGTTTGATGTGGCAATGATATTGTTAGAAATCAGCTTCAAGAATACTGTCCATAGGATTAATACTTCAGATGTAAGGATTTCTGAAATTTCTGAAAAAAAAAAGTATTGAAAATACTCTGAAAAATAAAGTTTTTAATAGCAGTGTTGGAAAGTGACATATACTGGATTTTTAGACAGCTGGTATATTTTAAAAAATGCTTTTCTTTGGATTATAATTGTTTCTCCTTGAAATCTTCATAACCCTCTCATAGATAATACTCTTACATCATAAGGACACTTTTTGAAACTCACATCTGTGTGGCAATGCACTGTTGATAAGTGCTTTTTTGTGTACTACAAGCACTTTGGAAATAACTACTGAATAAAACTAAATGAGTTCCAGTGTAAGTAAATAAATGAATAACCTGAGAAATTGCAGCAGGAGCTCAGTGAGACACTGATGTGGAAGCTACACATATGCAGCTTGAATCTGTGTAACTGAAGTCTTGCATTAGGTAAGGGGTCTAATAAAATATGCTACAGTATGGAGTTTGAGCGCTCAGTGAAACAGATATTAGATCAGAGAATCACAGAATTATTTGAGTTGGAAATAATCTTTAAAGATCATCTAGCCCAGCTCCCATGCAATGACCTAGGATACCTACAGCTCGATCAGGGTGCTCAGAGCCCCATCCAGTCTGATCTGGAAAGTCTCAACTATAAACTTTTACTATTACTGGCAGTAGGCTGGGGAGATTGGTGGGGAAAAAAAAAAACACAAAAAAAAACACAAAAAAAAACCCACAAAAACATGCAGCAAGAATTCTTATTAATGCCACAACTGTAAGCAATTACATCAAAACTACACTTTTTATTCTGATAAGCGTGAGAGGAGAAACTGCACTTGTATCTTATGTGTTGTCTGTATAAATTTCACAGAACCCAACATTAGGACTTATTTCTGCCGTTTCCCAACTTCAGAGTAGAATTACAGACTGATTATAGAATCACAGAATCACAGAAAAGCTTGGGTTGGAAAGCACGTTAAAGCCCATCCAGTTTCAAACCTCGTGCCATGGCCCATCATTGCATTTTATATCCTGAGAGACAGCTCTTGCACCTTTATTTAGGAATATGCAATGGAAAAGCACAAATGCTGCCTGAGTCTCCAATGCAGTGAAGTGCAGGGTGTTTACTGAAAGTAATCATGACTAGAGTCTCTTTTGTTCAAGGGAAAAAGGCAGTTAAAACAAGACAGAAAAGTTTCTTCTCATTCACAATTCATACTACCATATTGTTCACTGAGCAAAATAAGCTTATCATGCATTTACCATCTGTATTTTTCATGTTTGCTTCTCATATTTCCCATATTAGTGACAACTCTGAGAGATACCAGAGCTTTTTTCAGAAGTTATTTCCCAGAGATGTCTCAGGCTTTCAACTGCTTTAGCAATAGTGGTGTTCTGAGAGTGCTACTCAGCTTTTAGCAGTTGCTGCAGTCAGTGTAGTAGTTGTGCCTAAATTTAAAGAAGTATTTAACTGAAAAAAGCTAAAAATTGTTTCAGATAGAGTTGTAGTCTAGATTCTGAAGTATTTTACATGGATTGATCCAAGGGCCCTGACAGGATGCACTTCTGAGTGCTGAGGGAGGTGGCTAATATTAAAACAAGGTCACTTTTGATACTCTCTAATGAATCATGGAAATTTAAAGAGCTGACACACAAAGGTCGGAAATACAAATCCACTTCTGTCCTCAAGAAGAGCAACAAGAAAGACCCAAGCAACTACAAGCTGCTGAGCCTTACCTGTATGATGGAACATCTAATCCTCATAACAAGCAAATCATCAGAGAAGGTCAGCACGGATTCTCCAACTGAAAGATAGAGTCTATAGTATAGGTCTTTCTTACAGTGCCATTTTTTGCAAGATTTCATTTCCAGCTCTATCTTTCTTCACATACCTGAATTTCCTCTAATAAACAGCCGCAAACACATTGGTATATTTTTCTAAAGTTAAATTATACTTCAAATATTATTATAAGTTTTATATTTTAAATTTGCAATTTTTTTTTTACACAGCTGTCATTGTATATTGACACTTGATAGTATTTAAGAAATGTAACAAAAATACAAGAAAAATACACACAAAGTAGGGAGAATTCAAGAAAGAAAAAACATTAGTGAAAGGTTTATAAAATGTGACCTACAGAAAAAGGCTGTGATAAATTACATTGGTTTTTCGAGCAACTGAGACAACTGAGGTAGTACATAACTTGACACTCAGAGGATAATGACTAACAACTTTCAAACTCCACTGCAAGCCAGACAGGAAATGTTGATATAAGTTGCAGAAACTATTTGGGTAAATAAGTGCAGATAACATTGGGGATATAAAGGACTTCTATCTTGAATTAATTTAGCAACTTGGACACAAATCTGCCAGGGATGACCTAGCTATGATGAAGTTTGAGGATCCTAGAGCTTTTCATACAATTATTTCACATTTCTTAGAAATAAAAATCTACAGAGAAACAAATACAACTTCACCTACAACAGAACCTGTGAGACTGGAATTGAAGTTCATGATTATATTATGCCTGAACATGCATAAAGCTTATTCATTACAAGGACAGAGTTTTAAAGCTCTATTGTGGCAACAAGTAGATCTTTCAATTTGTTCTCCAAAAATGTGACTGTGGTGCATACGTACATACATTAGGAAGATTCAAGAAAATTCAGCATTGATTTCTACAGTATTAAAGAAACCACTACCAAAAAAGTCCCAGTATTAAAGAAACCACTACCAAAAAAGTCCATGGCCTCGCAAGTAAAACAAAGAAGTATAAGAAAGAAAATATAGGAAAACTGATGTGTACCAACACCATATTGCTTTAATATGGGAAGTTTATGCATGGTAAAGCTTTGTTGCTATTACTGAATAAGTGATTCACGGTCATTGCTTTGTGAATTGCCTGCACTTGAAACTTGCTCAATTAAGAGCCCTGGGTAAGTAGTTAGCTCAAATTTCTGAGATCTTGATTTATGTCAGTAGCCTAAATTCTGCATTCTTAGGAAACCAGCCTAATGCAAGCCAAATCACATTGTTCCAGATAAAAATCAGATATACTGAAGATTTGTTTCTCATCCTCTTGGAAATGTGTAGAGATGGGGTTTTTATAATGTCCGCAAGAAAAAACTCCAAGGCTCATGTTTGATTTCAAGATCTGCTGAGTGCAACCAAACACCACAGATAGGCTTTTTATTCCATCTTAACATAGAAAATATGCTGATAAAATATCTGGTAATACCAAATCTGTTTTCTGAAGAGGAAAAAAATAGATGAAGGAGACTTCATTTATAATTCTGAATGCCTCTCCTCACTCATTTCTGATTACATAATAGAATTTTCTGTTGGATCAAGGTCCGCTGCTGGATAAAAGATTGAGACCTTAAATCCTGCAAATTCTAGCAAAAACCTACCAGTAATAGGACAAAATTTCAGAATTCAGTGCTGAAGGACACTTTACACAGGTATTTAGGGAGCACTAAAAAATTACAGATCCTTCAGAAATAGTCCTTAGTGTGCAAATTACCTCAAAATAGACTCTGAAGGGTAACTGCCATCACTTCCAACAGTTAGAACGCTAAACCATTTTATATCATCCACATTTTGACCAAATATTTTAGATCATGATAAACACTTTAATTAATTTTAAAATTCATTTTCAGTGTGATTTTTCTATGAGCTTACTTCATGTTTCCTACTATGATTTGCCACAAGATTTTCAGTTTTACCAGCTTTCAAGAAAGTAGAAGCTAAATCAAGTATTGTTACTGCAGGAGGAGCATTTTTCCTTGTAGTTCACTAAGCTATGCAGTGAAATTTTAGTAACACCTACAAAGGAAGAAGAAGTAACCATCCACAACTGTGCATTACAGACTGTTCTAAGTCCAGAGCTACTGCTGACCACCTGCTTTTTGAAGTCAGGTTTCCAAACTGCCTTTAGGACAAAATATCTTTTAAAGGTAAAAATTAATTAAACAAATAACTCCTGTGGTACAAAATTTTATTATTCTATACAATGCAACATAGCAATAAACACTGCAGTAAAAAGCCCATAATGTACAGCTATAGCTTTTTAGTGCCATAAAAATGTACTTTCAAGACAGTAGCACATTATAGCTAAGTGAAGCTCTTCATTAGATAGAATGAGAAAATGAGGCATGAAAGGAAGATAGAAAAGCCTTCTTAATAGTTTCTATGCAGATAATGTAGGCCAAAGACAATCAATAGCCATGCCTCATTTATTTTATGTTTTTGAACACTTACAGGCAAAATGTTAGTATTTGCTGTACTGTTGGGTTTCACAGACCCACATCCATGAGGACAAAATTGATTTGCTTATTATGATGTAATTTATATGATTTTTTAATCAAATGGCAGTTGTTATTGTTAACTAATATGAAAGGTAACAACTACTCCATTAGCCTGGACACATTAAAGTCATGCTGGTCTACTAATATGATCAGTCATCAATGGGACCTAAACAATTGATCTACAGGTTCATAAACACATTTCAAGATTGCACAAAATGTATGTCAATAACTTAAAAGTCCCATTAAATACTTGAAATCAGACTACCTTTGCACAGTCAACTGCAGCTACTCCTGACTGAAAAATGAAACTGAAAAACATGGTTTTCAACCATCATTTTTAAATGATGTTTAAACAATTATTCTCTAACTTTCAAAATATAATTCTGTGTGACAGCCATGTCACAGTATTTCCTTGTGACCTCAATCAGATTCATTTCTTAAAATTAATAATGAAAAAAGCTTTTAAGCTGCTAAGAACAGGGAGATCCAACACATTAAAAAGTAAAAACGTGTGCTGGAAAAAATAAAGTGTTTCATGAAGTTCCTCTTAAATTACATATTGGACCAGTTCTCTCCTACTGAATATCTCTCACAAGAGTCAAGAATCTGGTTAGTCCTTCTATGCACAAGTTCTAACTCATGTTTATATTCTAACTGAAATAGTAAATCTTTTTCAACATTCAAGAGAAATAAGATATAGCTTTGATTTCCACTGCCTTCTCCCTGCATTCCTCCCCTATGCATTTAGAAAACTGTGTAGCAGTAAAACAAGTCTGATTCAATAAACCTTTACATGAATAATTTTAACTTATTGGCTTCACTCCTGTAACCTGCTCAGCAGTGCCATTATTTTTATCATTCCCAAAGGAAAGCAGCTACTGAACATACACGCTCCAGAAATCAAACATACGGATAAGGTTTGACCTCTTGTTTACAGTTCAGTTTCACTACTACACAAAACCTGGGCTATAATACTCATATATTTGCTTATATATCATATTACAGGCTAGTGATTTTCTTATGTAGGAAATGAATGCTACAAACAATTAAATTAAATTGTGTTTTACTTGTGCTTAACCTCTTCTATGAACAGTGCTAATACAGCAAAGAAAAATCACTACTTCACAGCAGGGCAAATCCTACTTACAGAATTCAGTGGTTGCACCAAGTACACCACACAGAGGCTTGAATAAAGGGACCACCTGTAACAAAAGCTCCCCCAGGCTTGTGAACAGGGAAACAATAGGCACCACAAACAGCAGACTGTAAGAACTTTGGATGCACTCAATTCTGGGACTATATACACCATACAGTTCTAGGACTGGGGCGATTCCATATATGTATATAGTTTTGAGGCCGGCGAAATCTTGTATTTGTTCACATGGAATAATTGCATGACATTAATAGATTGTTGTGGCTCACAGGCTAACAAATAATAGAGCTATTCTTTAAGTACAGCATCTCATAATTGCAGCTTTTTCTACAGAAAAACCAAATTTTAGTTCACATCTAACTTGACAGTCTGTGACTGATAGGGCCTCAGCAGTCCATCCCAATAAATGTATGTTACAGAACACATTTTTTGTTTCTTACAAAATGCTGGTGAACCTTTAGTTCTGGGGAGAATGAAAACACACAACTCAAGACTAATAGAGTGGGTTTAAGCAGATTTGGGAATTGAACTGAATGGTTACCATAATCTAAAGCTGAAACTAAAGGATAGCATTCTATAAACTGCAAGACTGGCAAATGAATCTGAGACAGTTCCCTTAAATATATATATATATATATATATCCTAGACATTTAAAAGTCACACTCCCCACTCCTATTATTTACATAATGGTGCATGTCCATTCTAAATTGTGGATCTGAAAGTAAGAGAATGGATAACAATATGCTTCCTTTGATACAACCTGATTACTACAGAAAGAGGGAGAGAGAAAGATGAAAAGCGCGAGATAAAAATGAATCAGCAGTACCTGATATTTGTACAGCCAAGGGATGTAACGGATTTCCCTGGAAAGCTCTTCTGCAATGCTAGATAATATTTAGTTAGCAGTATAGCCATTCAACAGGGTACTATGGGATAAAAGTAGCAAAGGTGCAACAAAAAATAACAACTTTAAACATAATATATTCTTTCTTATGCATTTTCAAAGAATTTACAGCTACTATAACTAATGTGCTCTATTCATAAAATCCTCAGAAACTTTTATTAGTGGTAAGGGAAATGGTTGGAAGGAAAAGAAACAGAGGACCTTGCGAGAATGTTGAACATCTGATATCTACAGAATCTTTTCTCCTTAATTCTTATTAGTAAGATTTTCACAAGAGGAAAAAGAAGGGTTTTGTGATGATAGGAAATAAAAGATGTGGGAACAAATGACAGCAGAAGATTTTTAAAATTATTAAAGTAAAAGTCATGCTAACAGTACATTATTATTTTTTTCTTCTTTTGGCTCTTAAGTTTGTAACATCATCTAACTCTCTCAGCATTTTTAACTAAACGCTATAAATAAATAATCTCACTTCATGTTTATCAGCAAATTTCAGAGAAACTGGAAAACATGTCAGTACAATGTTAACAGTGCACAGCATTTGGTTTCCCCTTTGCAGCTCTGAGGCATTCGCTTGGACTCCATCCCACTCTTTTGTACTGTCTTTGCACTAAGTGGTGAAATAGGATCTTTGTTGTCCCAACATGTCACTCTTTCCATTATGCAGATAGTTCCTAACCACAGATGGTCTGTGAGCATAAAATATGTACAAATTTCAAAGCAAACCTTTAATGTCTGTCTGTCTTTGCAACAAAACCTGGAAGGACAGCAATAGTCCACTTTAAGTGGAATTCTTTCTTCAGTTCTCTTCATTTTCAGCTCTGAGGTTTCATGGTGATTAACGTACAAATGCATAACCACTGCATTAAACACAGGGATGGAGGAATGACAAAGTAATTATCTTACTGGCCAACATAAGAATTCCTAATGTGCCTTTATGTAATGCCTTTGATCTCCTGGGAATTATTTTTAAGAGCAGCAGGAAAAAGGCAAAATCTATTATGAACAGAGGTATGAAAGTATTTAATATTAAGTAAATAGCAGAGTGAAATAACCTGTTTAACCAGGTTATTTTTACATCTGTTCATCCAGGCCAGCAGAGAAGCTAAGACATATACCAATGCTATTTCAAGGCTTATTTGACAGAGATATTTCTTAAGTATATTATTGCCATTCATTTCTGCTATCACATCCAGGTGCACAGAGGAAGAATGAAATGAATTAAAAATATTCTTGTCTTTGAAAGAGAATTCTGATGTTACACAGTGTTGTTACCAAGAGGAGTGACAGAGACAGGGATGACAGTTACTCATTCAGTGACAACGTGATCATCAGCCTCTGCAACTCTATTAGCGCAGCACAACTCTTTGCCATAAGCCATTATCGCTGGTGGAAACAATGTCTTGAAGTAACACCAGCCATCAAAGACACTATGAAAAGAAATCATGGAAGGGCATATAGTTAACCCCACCATCTGTCAGTATGTTTCAGAATCCTTAACATCTTAGTTTTCTGTCTATTATTTAAAGTCTATCTGTCTAAACATATTTTGTAGTCCTTTGTAACACACGTTTAGCAGAGCCTGAAATTTGATAGAATACACAGATTTCAGAAGTAAATAGGAAGTCCTAGTATGAAGCTTAAATCATTGATCCTTACTTTAACTCAGCACATAAAGAAAAGAATGTGAGATTTTGCATTGAGTTTAATGGGCATAGAACAAAGCAATTTTTAACTTATTTTCAAAATTATCCAGATTTCAAGACTGATGAAAGGACTGTGATGTAAGCAAAAGAATTTGTCTCTGAGGTGAGAGACTTATTCCAGAGGGATATCGCTGTATTCACTGTGGCCTGCACATTGCTAAACTTTCAGATCAGCAGTTCAAGAGCAGGACACACACTACTGAAAATATCAACAAGGATATGTCACAACCTTTCATAAAAGATTATCAAATTCTGCTTTGTGTGGACAGGCTAACTTAAGGAAGCCAACTTAATTGCTCAACTGCAATTTATGCTTGCTTAAGTTAGAAACCAGAACCAGGCCTTCTATTTTGTTGTGCATTTTCTTACATACTGCCTGAATTTTTTGAGGTTTGTCTCTCTCTTTGTCTTTCCAATACCCCTTTATTCTTTCTCAAACAATACTTTTTATATCTTGACTATGCAGAACTTCCCCAGGATGCAGGAAATCAAGATTCCAGTTCGCACTACTCATCTGTAGAGCTGGGAAATGAACATCTTTTCCTAAACAGAAGCACCCTTTTCACTGAGCCACCATTATTTACTTCTCATCATGAAAGAAAAGGGAGGAAAGGAAGGAAAATACAGTCTACATTTTGCTATTATCTGTTTTAGTAGAACAGATCCTTTTCTGTGCTCCAGGATTATGGTATTCCAGCACAAACAATTTTGCTATCTACATCTATTATTTCATCATATTTGTGGGTCTAATCAACACTGTTCTTGAGGCTTTTTCAGTTATATTAGCTCTTAGAAAAAAATTAAGATCTTGTTACCTTTGTCTATGTTATGTGATTTACACTGGACTGTACACCATCATTTCAATGGTAATTAGCATTTTCTTTTAATATCATTGAATACTGTGGTATAACCAATAACACTTTATCTTAAAGAATATTTTTTAGCTTCAGGTTTCAAGTCTTCAAAAAATATGTCACCATGTCCAAATAATACAGCTTATATACCACTGTCACTTAAAGACAGTCTGAGTATTTAATTCCTTCTGCTCAACTCTAGTTTCATTTAAGAACTAGGATGGGAGCAAATGGCTAAAATAGATGATTATGCAAAAACGTTCACCTATCAACCTCCATAACTACCAGGAAACTACCAAGAATACCTCCATCTTCTTTTATGTCAAACTGAGGCGCAGTCTACAATAATATAAGTAGTTTAAAGAAATAAATGACCCCTTTGACCTTGCTTATAATTCTAAAAGGAGATTTAAACAAAAATATCAGTGACCAGTTTTTCTATGAAGCAAACCTGAAGGGAGAAGTCTACATAATTCACTGGTATTAATGATTGAAAAAGAAACTAATACTGACTTTAACTGTCCTTGCACGTTTGCTACTTTTGATTACTATTTGAATTTCATAGGATAAGATTAGAAAGAAAAAATGAAGAACAGTGTGTCTTTGCTGCTTTAAGTGCCATCTAAAAACATGCTTATTTCTTCTGAAACGCAACAGAATTGCTACAGTCACTTTAGCATAAGACATAACTTCCCAACTTATTATTAACAACTTGGGAAAAAAAAAAAGCACAAAGGAACCCTGCATACACTGACTGCTTCTAAAGTACTTTAGAAGGACAGATGTTTCAGCTTTTTTAGTGTCATTCAATAGTGCTTAACACAGCTGGAATAAATGCATTAAGAAACAAGCACAATTAAATTTGATCAAAAAGTAATATTCACTTTTCTGAACAACAGAAAGTTTCAAATAGGTCTATTACTCTGAAAAGTAATTGAAAGTAGGTTTACAATTAGATAGAGAACCTATTAGAGAAGCTTCACTCCAAACATGAAGACAGACATGGAGGCAAAACAGACAAATGCTTATGAAGTAATGAAGTGAGCATTTTACTTTTTATGATTTCATCAGTATTATGTGTCCTAATTACAGTGAGCTATTCACTCACAGTTGTGAGTTGAACAGTATATTCCACCTTCACTTACTGGAATAAGAACATCCTGAATGGAGCCAAAGAGAAATGTTAAAATACAGTTACGATAAATTGCACTGAAATGGCAGTATATCACAGAAATTATCTCAGTCAATTGGAACACTTTATAATGGAATTTTACATTTTCTTAGTTAAATTCTTGTTTTGATCAGTTGGCTAGCATGAGTCAAGATCTGTAAAAGTCTTCTTCATCTTCTTTAAAATTCTGTAGTAAGTCACAAGCTGAACATCAAATTTGTCTAAAATAGCTTTAAGAAAAGCTCTATAATACAAGCAGCTCTGAGAGGATGTTTTCATTTAATTTTAAGAAAATGTAAGCTTTTCACCATGGATAATAAATTTTCTCTTACTATTGGAACGCAAAACTATACAAGGAAAGCAATGAAAATAATAGCTGGATTCTTGAAGTAGGAAATACTGCTTTAGACAAACTGATGTACTGTGTAAGTAGCAGTCAAGGATATGACCTTGGAACTTTACTGAGCTAAAGCTCACAAAATGCCATTACTGCACGCACTACCATATGTTTTCTCAATATCTTAGTATATAGGACTGGATTACTGCATGACTTTCTGAATATTTCCCCTAAATGCAATTTCTTCCTATGCATAAAAATCCAGATGCTGTGATTTAGTATGCACAAGGAGGTCTCTGTATGAAACCTGAGTACTGACAGAATTACAGTGGCTTCCTGTTCAACACAGAATTGATTTTGAAATTGCTATATGATAACTTATAACATAAAGCTCTGCACAATTTAGAATCTCCATTTTTATCTACCCTGTTATCTTTAAGAGTCTAGAGGTTATTGAGACTATCTAAAGTTGGACATTTGAAAGAAATGCGCATATTTTCAGCTGTTATACTTGTCAGTTTGAAATCCATTTCCAGCTGGAGTTTAGACATGGATTCAGATTCATTTAAACATAAACTTTTATGTTTTCAGCCTGACATCTTCATCAACTGAGCACTTGAGCTCTGCATTTTATATTATTGGAAGTACTAAAGTAAACAAACAAAAAAAATTACTTAGCAGGGGAATGTTTTTGCATCAAGAGTTTCTGTGTGTTTGTCTCTGTCCTGTAAATAAACCTGAAGCTGGTAATAAATACTTAAGACTGTTTTCCAACAAATAACAAAGTTTGACTATATACAACAAAAAAGGTGTACATCCACTACTCTTCCACTACAGTATTCTTGGAACAGATTTCCAATATTAGTTTTTATTAAGAGTAATCATTAATTGCTTTTCACACAATCACAGAATTGTTTAAGTTGAAAGGGACCTTTAAAGGTCATCTGATCCAACTCCCCTCCAACAAGCAGGACATCTGCAGCTTGATCAGGCTGCACAGAGCCCGAGCCAGTCTGACCTTGAATGCTTCAGGGATGGGGCATCCATCACCTCTCTGGGCAAACTGTTCCAGTGCCTCACCATCCCTGCTATAAAAAACTTCTTCCTTATATTCAATCTAAATTTCTTCTCTTCAAGTTTGTAACCACTTTCCCTTGTCCTGTCACCACAGATTCTGTTAAAGAGCCTGTCCCCTTCCTTCTTGTAGCCCCCATTTAGAATTAAAAGACCACAATTAGCTTTTCCTGGAGCCTTGCTAGCTCTTGCAGCCTGTCCTTGCAGGGGAGATGTTCCATCCCTTGGATCACTTTTGTGATTGTTTTCTGGATGCATTCCAACAATTCCATGTCTTTCCTGTACTGAGGATTCCATCTCTGGACACTATAATCCAAGTGAGGTCTCACCAGTGCAGAGTACAGGGGCAGGATCACTCCCTCACCCTGCTGGCCATGCTTCTTTTGATGCAGCCAAAGATTCGGTTGGCATTCTAGACTGCAAGGGCACATTGTTATAATTATGTCCTGCTTCCCATCCACCAGTACCCCCAAGTCCTTTTTGGCAAGGTGATGCTCAACCCTTCCATGGCCAAGCTTGCATTGATGGTGGGGATTGCCATGACCCAGGTGTAAGACTTTGCACTTGGCTCTACCAAACCTCATGAGGTTCACCTATGCCAACTGCTCAGCCTGTATAGGTCTCTCTGGATGGTATTTCAGTCTTCAAGAGTGTAAACCTCACCATGAAGCCTGGTGTCATCTGCAAACTCACTGAGATGCACTCAGTCTGACTGTCATTGTAATTGACGAAGATATCAAAGAACATTTGTCCCAGTACTGACCCCTAAGGAACACCACTTGTCACTTCCACAGTAAACATAGGAATAACTCAAAGATTCATCTGACTAGGGCCAACGACAATGGCTTAGGGAAGAGTATTGGAATGGGGCAAGCACATATGCATTGCAGCAATAGCCCCATATTCTCTCTCAGTTTCTACCTATCCAGTGCTGAGGAACACCTGAAGCGCATGTTAAATCCGTATGAGTTTTCCTTCCAAGTGTTTTATGAACATACATTATCATGTTATCCATACAGCAACATACTCACAGTTTGACTATGCATTTTGTGAAATAAGGTTTTACTGCTTATAAAATACATAAGGATACTCTTAGAAAAAAAAGATGTACTCTGATGCTGTTGGCTATAATAAACATGGTCACCTTCTGTCCATAAACGTTGACAGAATGCCAACATATTCAAACTACAGCATCAAAGACACCCCTTAACCATCTCTTATACCAAATCTGCCAAAAATAGCTATATCTCCATATTCTCACACCCCTATGACCTTTTAAACAACTACCATGCTCCCTCTTAGGATAAAAAATGTTGAGGTTTAGTGGATTATCAGTATCAAGTGAGATTATGGATAAACAGTCTTTTTCAGTGCTTTTTTTTTTCTTTTTTTTTTAAACTTTTATTATTCAAAAATTTTATCCAGAATGTTTGAATTTACATGACCTTCTTGATAGGAAAAATATTACCTATTTTTCTGGTAATTTCTTCCTGTACAGGAGTATGTTGTTACATGAAAAGTCGATTAGCTTATGCTACCATAAGGTGGCAGCATGTAACACATATTTGTTTTGCTGAATTTGTTTTGCTGAATATGTAACGCATCTATTTTCTGTGTACTTTACTTCACGTTCCTGCAATTAACACAAACGTGCACTGAGAGAGATCACTCACAACATTTTTCAAATTATCCCAAGAGTTTTTTATACATCCTGTGTGAAAATCTTTATGGATCGTAAGTTAATGAAGATAAATTTTCCTTGAGTACAAGGTCAGTAAAAACTAAACTATTGTTCTTGACATAGACATCTATGTAATCACATTCTTTTGGGGCTGAAAACAGAGAAACTAATATTTTTGAAGTAATCTTGAAAATAACAAACTGCTTAAAGCTATATTTTAGTAGATTATCACCTATGAATCTAAAAACACACTAAAAGCAGTCAACCTTGCATTCCTTCCAAACAGCCTTTGCTACTGAAAATTGGAAACAAAGCACTGACATTAAGTAAGAATAACAAAAGATTGCTTTGCTACAGTTCTACTTTTACATATTTCTGTGTCTTGCTTTTCATGATCTTTTTAAAAAATACATGCACACAAAATCTGTTTCAATAAGTTTCTGTCAAAATAGCAACATTAAAAACAGCATTCTAAGCTTATAAAATGATTGCTAGAATTTATATTAAATAGAATTTTGTGTTCAGATTTGATTTGGATAGCTGGAGAACACTGTTGCCTTACTGCAAATTATAATTATGCAAAATATATTCCTTCTATGCACATTGAGAAGATCAGAGCTATTGACCGGGCTTTGGAATAATCTGTTTTTGTATACCTCTTACACAGTGAAAAGTGAATGAATAAGAAATATGCATAATGAAAAACATACTTTAGGTTAAGAACAGTTCAGAACTGGAGTAAGTTGCGTAGAAATGCTGTGGAATCACATTCTTTCAAAATTTTCAAAGTTTTAGACAAAGAAGAGTAGATAGTAATAATAGTGTGAACTACCACACGAAGTATGGTTTCACTATACGCCATGCTACTGTATTACAAGGACCAAAGCAGAATTTTGATAATTCATAATTATTAAACCATGTAGTCAATTCTTAACTTCTGTGAATTTGATTATTCATAACAAAAAAAAGGACTTTTTTGGCCCTTTTTATCACATTTTTGAGATGGTATCAGAGGTGGCTTTATAAATTGTTCACTGGGAAAAACATGACCACCACAGTACTACTTTCACATTGCTTTTTTCCTACGTGAGCTTTTCACAAAGTTCCCACCACTGTTAACAACGGAGCTAGTCTAATTTAGAGAAGGGAATGGTTCCTATAGCCCTTCAACTCCAGTAAAACAACTTTGGGATTGTTGAGAGGCTCCTGCTCACTACTGATAAATGTTCAAGGGTATTGAATTCAAGAGCACTAAAACATAGCCCTGGGCTATTAGACCGAAGACGTTAGAAAAGTAAACAAAGGAGACAATAAAACAATATTTTTTCTACCATTTTCTTCCATTACTTTCTGTTTACCAGCTGTGTCTGGCTTTTGGGGAGGATTTTTCACTTCTAAAACTGACAGCTACACAAGCATACACACATAGAATAGTCCAGCAAGCTCATGAATCAATTTCTGAGGGAAAAATGTATTTCTTGGCAGGTATGTCTATGCAACTTATGGTCTTCATGGCAAGCTACAGCAGACATGTGAGCCCGCTGATAGGAGGTGTAAGAGGCAGGCCTGGGAGGCACATGATAGGTAAAAGGCAGTCCCAGCTGCCTGCTGGGCTTCTTGATGCCTGTTGACAGAAAACCACCTGAAATCACTGGAGCAACTCTGGAGTGTTTCAGCAAAGCACGAAATGAAGCTCCTCTAACTGCCAGTTTGGGAAAACACAAACAATGTCATAAAATGGCCTTGTAGACTGTTCAAGTCTCCTTCTGCAGCTCAGCCTTAAGGCATTTGTCTGCCTAGGGCAAATTTTCACAGTTCAGTAAAGAACTCTTGAAAACAGTGTTCTAATGTGAGTGCCAGCACAGCATTTACCATGGGATAGCTTTGTGCAAGGGACAGGCAGAAGGCTCAAAATTAAGATACAAATTTGATAAAAAATACATGCTGTAGCTCAAAAGAAAACGGAAGGTCGCAGAGATGCAATTTAACAAGACTGCTGGAAATTCTTTTTTATTTTTCCTACTTTCAGTACCTTTAATTTCTCAAACAGAACACATAATAGTACTACTACATTGAGCCTCAGGAGACTGCTAACAGAGGGAAAACTGATCCTTACCGAAGCCTCCTGATCTCACATCCATGCTGCTGCTTAGGAACAAAGCTAATTGCAACATTTATACTTGAATGTGACAAAAGAATAAATAAGTAAACTAAGTAAAATAAATAAATAAAATAAAATAATAATAATAAAAAAAGAATGGAGACCATAGAATCACAGAACGACTTGGGTTGGAAGAGTTCTCAAGTATCATCAGGTTCCAACCCTTCTCTGCAGACAGAATTACCTGCTGCTAGATCAAGCACTAGATTGCCCATGGTACCATCCAACCTGGACTAAAACACATCCAAGAACAGGGTACCCACAGCCTTTCTGGGCAGCCTGTGCCAGCGTCTCACTATTCTCTCAGTAAAAAAATTCCCAATATTTAATCTAAGTCTGCCCTCCTTTACTTTAAAATCCCCTTGTCCTGTTCCTATCTACCTGTGCAGAAGTTCATTATTATCACCTTCAGAGGTAGGCCAGCCAGTAGAAGGCAAACTTGCCCTGTAGTGGTCTGAAAACTGAATTTTCAAACCACAATATTGATAAAATATATCTTTTTCTGTTTTAGTGTTTTTATTTTAGTGTTTTGATTTTAGTACCATGCTCCATCCAAAAACAAAACAACCCCCCCAAAAAAAAAACAAAACAAAACAAAACAAAAAAACAACTAAACCAAACAACAACTAAAAACACCCTAGCATACAAGAAAGTAAGTCAGATGTCAACATTCAGATTATGTAACATGGAGAGACTTTTTTTTTCCTGTTTTATCACTGCTTGATAGGAGTGAGGCTGTGCCTTTGTTTTTTCTGTTCAGAGTATTCTCTACTCCCAAAGGGGAACAGTATGAGGTACTCCGATTATAGTCTCTGAATTACCAGGTCTCAGCGAAGTGCCTCAATAACTGACCTTATTTTCAGGTGCTGAGCTCTGGCAGCTTCCTTTAAAGTAGATGAAAGTTGCCAGAGGCTCAGAATTTCAGATATCAGGGCACTTTCCATTTTTGACTATCTCTGAATTTAAGAATCTGTCCTTCTTACCATTTTTTTTTTTCTTTCTGATTTTTTAACTGCTCTGTAATCCAAGATCAAGAGAAAAATACTGATAGCAGACCTGAGTACAATAAATATGGTTCCAGGCTTGGAATGCTTTCTTCTGTCAGCTGCAGTTAATTATTAAAGAGAGAGTCTCAGCAAAAATAATGTCTGTTAATGTGTTTTGTTTTTTACCCTGTTAGATCTCCACATAGCAAGATTATGCAGCTATGAAGATTTCTTGTTCTCCAGCCTGTTAACTTTATGGCTTTGACAAGTCTGTGTAAATCTGACATGCACTCAGACTTGGCCAGGTTTACCTGAAATATTTAGAACAATGACAAGCCTTTCAGTTTGAATCATGCCGAGACTGCCAGATCTTAAGTGAGCAGTAAACTACTTTCTTAATAGGATAAAAACAAGGAAAGCCACACTTACAGCTTTAATACTGTAGCTTGTTACGGACCACTAGTGAAGCAAGGTCATCTGATGGAACAGGTACTTGCATTAAAGCAACTAATACAGCTGGAAAACAAACAAAAGAAGAATTAGTCATTTAACATTTTTCTGTGGTGTAGATTGCTCTATGCTTTCTTACAGCTGTTAGTGTTTCCTATTTTGGACCTCTGTTCTTCAGTTGAAGAACATGACAAGCTCATGACAAGTTTTGAGCTTTGGCCTATAGCAGAACAATGCATTCAGACCTGCACAGAGATGGACATGCCCTATGGGCCAGAGTTTGGGGAATTGAATACAGGCAACATCCAGGCTAATCCCATGTCTAAAAAGAAAGAAATTAGTCCTAAGGGTTCCACAACTTTTTTTTTTTTTCATGAAATTATTTCCAGGAACGTCATACAGTATCCAGCATTTAAAATCAGTTGACTTCAACTCTGTCTATTAAAGAGAAAGGAGATGTGTGCAGTACATGCTGATGAAACAGCTACCAAATCCCCAAGCTATCATAGCAGAATAAAACATGATGAGCTTATTATAATCAGAAATCTTATATGTTAATGCACAGAAAATATATAGGCAGTCAGGATGTAAAACCACCATACAATTCCTTTTGATGTTTATTTGGATTCTAACTATATGTGAAAAAAGCAAGTGAGACTGAAAAAAACAGATGCTGCGCTCAGTACTGCATAAAATGCACATGCAGTACTGCATAAAATATCACAGGTATTTCTGACAGTGGTGAATAGTCGTATTTATATAGCTTCACAATTGTGTGAACCATAAGCAGTAGGCCATTCAGGGGTTCATCTTGGCAACTTCTGCCTGCAGATCTTCTGTTTAACCTAATGGCATCCACAGAAAGCCCTTAGAGAGTATCACTGCCTCAGAAGTAACACTTCTTGCCCCCTATGTGCTTGTATTCATACGTTATTTTATTATTTTGTTTGTACGTTTCTGTGAATAAACTTGTGTAAAACAACAGAGCTAACACGCCAATTTTAAGCACTCAGAAGCATCAGATTCCAGTGGAAGTAATGTCATGAAAACAGTTCAAAAATATTGCAATTTCAGAATTTATTCTTTACTCTTATTATTCAGTCCTCATATTAAACCTGTAAAGACTGTTACTTTTTTTTTTTTAGCGTTAGCCACATCATCCAGACCAGAAATTCTTTAAAAATAAAACTAAGATTCTGAAGTAAATTTTCATTGGGAAGATAAAGAATTAAAAATAGTGAAACAAAATAAAAGTAACTTTTGACACAACGCACGGTATCAAAAATGACATATCTTGTCTTAAATAGACTTGAGTCAAAGATATTTGGCTAGTGCTCATTACCATGAACACAGATACTAGAAAAGGAGATGTAAGTTTCAGAGGCACAAAAATGTCAAACAGTTAGGAGGTTCTTCTGAGGATTAATTTCCATATATGGAAATTAGAAACGTGAACACAAATTTCTACTCCATTTGCAAGAAACAAGTGCAACAATTGCAATAAACCAGAGAAGATTTATAATTATAATGGACAAGTAAAATCCCTTAACAATCAGATGCTTGTCCTGTTCTTCATGCTAAACAAATGTTCCAGAATACATCTATCTGTATGCATCCGCATATAGCTAAGTTTCTGTCAAAGTAGCTGATAGTTCTTTTAGAGTAAATAGCTCTTCTGTGACTAGAGCTGCTCTCTGAAATAGCAGCTCCATGTACTTACATTATAGAAAAGTCAAATCCCACCACACTTTTGTACCTTCAGGTTTATTATTCAATTTTCTATAGGGCAAATGCAAGCAAATGTACAGCCTAGGCATGCCAGACATTTCAGCTGTGTGGAAATGAAGTTGGGCTTTGCCGAATCTTTTTTTGCTCTTTGTGAAGATGCTCAACTCAGGCTCACCATTGCTCTATCATAGCGAAGGAGTTATGGCTTTCCCAGTAATCACAGAATCACAGAATAGCTTGGGTTGGAAGGAACCTCAAGGATCATCAAGCTCCAACCCACTTTGCTGCAGGCAGGGCCACCAATCTCCATATCTAGTGCTAGGCCAGGCTGCCCAAGGCCCTATCCAATCTGGCCTTGGACACCTCCAGGGACGGGGCATCCACAACCTCTCTCAACTCTGTTTCCTCCAATAGCAGTGCTGGTCTCCTAGGCAAGGAGTCATCTATCCTTCCAACTGACTTCCTTATCCTGCCAATTCGAGGTGCAAAAATGCCACTTCTCTTGCAATAATGAAGACTGTGGAAGTTGCGAAGGAAGAAGGTAGGATGAGGAGGACATCAGTTACAGCATTGGGCTCATGACGCAGCCAATATACGATCGGTCACATGGGAATGGGACCTTTTTTCTGTACCAGCTACCGCCAATGCAGCTACTCCTCTCCACACATTGTACACTGGGAGATAAATCACTTAACTTTTGTTTGTCTGACTGGTGAAGTAACTGCTTCATGTCACTTGTCAAAAGCATCAAGTCTAGCAGAAACATCTTATGAGCTCAGTCCAGCTCACTTGTGTTTAAATACCTTGTGAAAAACAGCCTAAATTCAATAAAATGCTATTTTACTCAAAAAATAATACAAACAATCTTTCATCACAGCTGGTTTCCTATCACTGTGTCCTAGAAAAAAAATCAGTTACCTCTAATTGAAAGCAAACATAGAACAGTAGAAAATTATATCTACTCCATTTATATCAATTTTGTACTGTAATGTGATGATCTATTAACATACAGAAGTAGACAGTTTACCAACTAATGCATTACATTTTGCAACCAGATGAGTGAAACTGCAGGTAATGCTTTAATTAGCCAAATTTCTTTCTGTGTTGGAAACACTAAGTGTGATAACTGAAGCTAAATAGGCTTATCTATGAAAATCTACAGATTTCAGAATTTTCTTCTAGAACAATTACCAAAAAAATAACATCCCAAGCTCCTAAAGTTCATGGTGATTCTTCCACTTGAAATGCTATTTTCAAGATACTGTCTTACAGCTAAAGTACCATTATTCATTGAAATCAGGCTTCTTTTTAGATTTTTTTTCTTTTTCTTCTTTTCACTGCACTACCCCATTTCTGCTTTCAGCAGATCTATTGCAAACTTAAATGCATTTTGATAACCAACAAAAAAATCATTAGAAGATAATGGATTTGCAATATGTTGCTGACATACATCAACCTATTTTCTCTTCACTTTTGTATGTGGAAATTCAACTGGGTATTGTACTTCATAAATTTATGAAAGTATCACAACTCTGACCTGCCTTTCATTCACACAGTAATACAGAATAGTAAAGATTCACATTCAACAACATAATTAAGATAACTGAAGATATGCCCATTTCAGTTTTCAGAAATTGACTGATTTGTTTGAGTTAAGCATTTTTTGAAAAGGCAGCACAGGGGAATCCATATTGCTTGCAGTTAAGTGGTTAGCTTTTCAACCTGAACTACAAAGAGAATAGAATCTGCCTAACCATAAATCCTGACAGAATTTCATAGTGTCCCATTTCAGCTGGACAATTTATTCAATCTCTATATACTAGTGAGCTATGTCACTGTATTTTGATGTTCCAATCTCATTATACTTTAGGTAAAATGAAACCAACCAACCAAAGGAGAAAACAAAACAAAACAAAACAATACAAAACCCAACAACAAAACAACAAGAATTAAAAACAAACAAAAAAATCCACCCTGATATTCCTATTAAGCAAACATCTTTTGAGAAAAAAATCCTAACAAAATGTTCACAGTGGATATTAACAGGACTCAGAGAGGCTAAGGGCTATATCTTAATTTATCTTGAGTACGCTTTTTTTTTTTTTTCTTTCTTATCCTGTGTTGTGACCTGATTTTCAAGGAAAAAAAAGACAAAACATAAAATCAATTAGTTGATACTTCTTTGATGTCTCCTCCCAGCGGAGAAGCAAAAGTTCTCAGGCAAATATTTTAGCAATAGGCATGGTCTAGTGCTTTGGGAAATCACCCTCTAAAAAAATACATAGAAGGAGAAAACCTTAGCAGGACAGAAAGAGGATCAGAAAGTAACGATAGAAGACCAATTGAAACAACAGTGAAAATGGTAACAGTATTTGAAATCTCAGATAGTGTTTTCAAACAATTTTTCTAGCCAGATTTAGTAATAATTTATTCAATCTCTTGCTGTCTGACTGGATTCTACCTGTCTCCTCTACTTCTGGCTACAGCCCCTGTGGCCATTCTAGCAGCAAAATGAGAACTCAAAACAAAGTAACATATACCTAATAATATACAGATCTCCTAAATCACAATTCAGTTTTTACTGTCAATCACAATTATATTTATAAAAAACAGGTAGCAATGGTCCTTGTATAGCACACAAGCACAGATACTGATGAAAAAAAAAAAAAAAAAGCTGGATATACTAGCTATCTTTTTATAGGTCCTAGAAAAAAAACAATATTAGTTGTCTCCTAATCGTGATGGGATTCTCATCTTTGTTTTCAAATTTCTTTTCTCCTGAGGGGAATGTCCTAATGATTAGACAGGCTATAAGATAGTTAGAAACTCAGAAACTTGAATGACTGGTTTCTAGCCCTTTCTGTTAAAGATGTTTCACTGCGTGGCTTAAAAAACACAAACCTACATATTTCTGGCTGGAGGGTAAAAATAAGAAAGAAAGAACATGACTATATTCTGATCTGAGCTTTAGGGCAAGGTAGGCCCTCTGCACTCATTCCCTGTCTTACTCAAAAAAGGTATGAAAACAAACCCTTGCAGAGTGATTGGGATAGTGGGTTGTTCTAGAACAGATCTGCTGGCTTAAATAAAGACATAAATACTTTTACATGAAAAATATATCTTCATCTTCTGCAGAATGCTCATCTGAAGGTCTCAGGAAGCATATGCAAAATAAGCTGTATAATTTACAAATAACTGAGTTCAGTATTGGGAAAATATCACCACCAGCAGCCAGACAGAATCACCTGTCAGAATAACTCAATTTCTTTGCTAAATTATGGTGACCGGAACTCATACCAGCAAAACTCTTGTACGGTATTATGTTTATACTCTCAATCTGGCTAATTTAATAATGGCATTATTAATATATCACTTCTTTCATCTGACTTAGTCTGTAATACTGAAGGGACAAGGTGATCTCCAAATGTTGTTTTCAGCCTTACTGTGTTGCTGTTTCTTTCACATTTGACAACAGCATCTGGTAAACATGCAGTGTGAATTGCTAATTCATCTCCTACCTCTAAAATTAGTCCAAGTTCATGAAAGAGCATAAAAGCAGTTATGTTCTTTCAATAAAACATTTGACTAGTTTGATCAGCTGAATGTACCTTGGAGCTATTTCGGGCTTAAAACAACTTGTGCTGCATGCTATTACTAATTTTTGGGCTCAGACTCAAATACTTAAGTTTGATGTGAAGTACTAACGTACCATCCTAACAATAGCCAAAATATGAAGTCAAAACTGTCACTCAGTTTTAAATTCAAACTAAATTCAGACTTGGTTTTAACTTGGAAAAGAGCACTAGAGGTTACTATTACAGTCAGATCTCCGCACTTACAGCAATAGTTAAATGCCACGTGTTTGGTAGCATCCTTAACGAAGCGTAGGTTCACTGAGGTGCTGCTGATTCCTCTTACTAAAAGGCATGCTGGTCAGTGAGTGCCTGTTTGTGCTGGTAACAGTCACATCTAGGCAGGTCCACTGGAGTACTAGGCAGGAACACAAAAGCTATCAGAGCATGATGATTTACAGGTGGAGAAGGGGAAAAGAATCTGTAACACTAGAAGCAGGACACACATTTGTGGTTTAAAAATACCATCAATGAAACTTGCTTTCAGTTGTTTCTCCTGGTTGGTTTGATACTACAGAGACTTGACCATTACCTAAGAATAATATATTCCAGGTTCCTTTTTGGACCCACAGAAAACACGGAAAATCTACTCATGACAGTTGTGGGTGCTTAGAAGTTAAAAATTTGGTCTGAGCTTCTTTGGACATAATAGTTTTAGTCAGCTCAGCTGGCTGCGTCTCAAGTGAAACCACTCTGAGAATAAGGGGACAAAACTATCACAGAACTACTGCAAAATTGGCCTTTGACGTGTTACAAAGGAAAGGGAATGAAACAATCATTCCTGAGTAATTTAAGGCCATAGAGACACTTTATAGGAATTCAGCCTAGGGGAAAATATACCAACAAAGAGATTGTGATTATGACCACATACGCTCCTAAGTGAAGACTAAAACTAATTAGTTTTTTCCACTTTCAAAATCTGACTGAGAATATCCAATGCTTTACAGGAAAGAAGTGCACTATTTGCATTATTTCCAACGCACACCTGCAGGCATTTGAAAAAAGGGGGGAAAAAAAAAAAAAAAAAAAAAAAGAGCTTTAAGCTTTTAAGTTCAGAATAAATTGTGAATTAATTATTTTAAGTGTCCCTACTCAGGTAAAATGGAACCACTGATATCAGACATTTACCACTTCTTTGTCCTTTCCACCATTTCTAGAGAACTGATTAGCAATAATACTGCAATATCCAAAGGCAAAGATGCACAACAACAACAACAAAAAATATATTAAAAACTAATTTACTACTAATTAAACATGGCATTCCACTTCTATATGTAGATTTACTGGAACAGTGCTTTACTGCTGTCTTACCCTTGGAACAGCTCAGGAAAGAAGCCATATCTGAAAGGGAGAGCTGACCATGTATTGCTCAAGGCAGAACATCAACATACACTGCCTGATTTCCTTTTCTTCTTATTTACTCATCTGTTCTGAAACAGTGAGGCTAAGTTTAAAGCCCCATCCTTGCTTCTTCCTATCCATCCACATAGGAGAGATGAAGGCTCATCACCTTGACCGGTTGGTCACCTGGTTAACCAACCTCACCAGCAAGTAACCCGTGCTGAATGGAAACTGCCATCTTTCTCACATTCTTGTCTGCTTCTGACTCCACCTGTAAGCTCAAGTCCTGTCAAGTCCTTGCTCATACTCATCTTCAGGAAGGTGTCTACTGTTTGGGGCTGCCCTCCTCCCTTGTGGGATTGTCTTTGGCTGTTAGGTCTTGTAGATTTTTTGGAAAAATCTACAAGGAAGACAGAGGTGGGACAGAAATTAACAGGCCCCCTGTTGCTGTGTTAACATTTAAGCAGCAGAGTGACTCCTGAAGAAGTGGTTTATAGAAGAGTAGAGAGAAGAGGTGGAGTGCTCTTGCTGTACTTGAATGACATCCCATCCTCTGTGTAAGATGAGCGAAAGAGGATACACTCCTATAAAATGAGAAGTTACTCAGAAAGAGAATGAGGTTTTATTCAAAATCAAGGCTTATGCCTTTTTACTACACAGAGACTTTGTCTCTGTCTTATGGTCTTTTGAAAATTTCAAACACAGCACAGATATATACATGAACATCTTCACAGTAACATTTTCAGTCAATGAACTAAAGGTTTGGGAAACTTTCTCTTTGAAATCTTTTTCTCTTCAAAAGTGTACTTTTTTTTCTTCTGTTTTACAGCAGCTCACATGAAAGTCCAAATCAATTTTGTCTTCTGAAAATTCTAGGACTTCCCCTAATAATTGCAGCTAATGTTCCAACAAACTACAAGGACCAGTTACATGGTGAGTATATATTGCTCGTGAAGCTTAGCACAAAATTTCTCGTGGCTCAGTTGAGCTCCTTAGTAGCAGATCAGGCAGGTAAAGGTAAGCCCTGGCTTTGGAGAAGAGTACTCAGAGTTACAGAGGGGATGCTCACACTCCTTTTTTTGATGTGAATTTCATTTTATAATAATTTTTACTGGAAAGGATTTGGACCACACAGTGTTTCCTGTAAAGGACTCATAGTACAAAAATCTACTTCGTTCAGAATTGCTCCCCAAGAGCACGTAACAGATTTTCCTGTAGACCACAATAACACGTGCCAGTGGAAAGCCAGGTGGACTTTTCTCATTCTCTGCTCCTCACCCACCCCGGGCCAGGAGCCAGACTGTGTGCATATTCAACAGCTGCAGTTCTACTTATGAAATGGGTAAGAAGCATAAAAGGGCAATTGAAGGCACCTGAAGCATGCAGAAATTCTGCATCTGTCGGCTGCAAAACTAACTAGCAGATGTCTTCCTGTGATTGTAATTCTGTTCCTCAATCCTTGTCAAAGTTTCAAGCAAAAACGGCTGGCAAAAAAAGTTCCTCTTAGGAGGTAAGTTGTTGGTAACACAGTAAGGTGTAATTTCTACATCTCTGCACCAGCTTCATTGACTTCTTTTCCTGTATCCAGATGGATTAACATTAAACAGTTCTGGAGAAATTTCAAACGAAATCAGTTGGCAGCCAGAATGATTTGAAATTGCAATTTATATTCATAGCACAATGATACATGAAAACTGCTTATGTGTGTTTTTCACAAAGATCATTTCAGTTAATGAGCTATATGTATGGAAAAAAAACTCTCTTTGAAGATGAACTTGTGCCTATTCTGTTTGACAACAGCCAACGTAGGTCTTGCTTCCAGACAAACAAACAAAAAGAGCGTGCAATGGCCTCTCATCACATCTGTGTTAAACAGTATTGTAGTACAGCCTGCTTTCAAGCTTTGAATATCAGAGCTAGAAATGTGTAAAGCCTATTAATGTGGTTATCCATTCATCCTCCACATTAACTAAGCCATTCCTTTTTTTTTTTTTTACTTGGAATATTAATGTTTCAAAGTTTCTAATGACACTTTTTTTTTTTAACGTATATCATAACTTCCTTACAATAGAAAAACAATAAAAAAAAACAAACAAACAAAAATGAAACAAAAAAACCAACTGAGTTAAGATGAGTTTACCAGTCTGACATAATTTTGCCATCCTTACACTGTGCAAAGCTCTGCAGACCTTACCAGGTTTGATAGATTCATGTCAGTTGGACTATAACATAGGAGCAGGCCCCAAAGATGAATGCCCTGTATTAGGAGTGTCTTGGAGTTATGGGCAGAGTTGCCTGCATTTCTACTCTGCAGCTTATCAATAACATACATATCAGAATTGCACATATGATAAAACTGCAGAATCACTGAATTTATTGTTTAGGCATTAGCTGCATACAGATGGCATATGTCATAAAACCAATGCTTTAGAGACATCAATCTCATTGCAGACATAATGTACTGATACATGCTGACACAGTGAGTCAGTCTAATGCTCCTTGAAAGTGTCAGAAATACTGCACAAGTACACTGACTGCAGTACTTTCAAAAAGAATAAGAAACACTGAATTGTAGTTTCTGTATACGGTCCCATCATTGCATCTCACTGGGATGATTTGTGAAAATGTCATATTTTTTATCACATTTTATTTGACAAAATTTTCAGTTGAAAGGGAAAAAGTAAGATGTTTTCAAAAGAGCAGAACTAATTAGTTCCATGGAAGACAACATGTGGTGACTTCAGGGATGAAGTGAAGCATTTTTTTCACAGCACTCAACAATACTTTCCCCTGGCTTGTATTGGAACAGCAAAGCAAAAAATAATTTTCCATTCGTAACTGATGTTAATAGGGAAGTCATTCTGATGCTGTGATTTTATCAAAAAAGACTAGATGACTCTTACTCTTGTTAACAAGTTAGACATTAAAGGAGATGACAGCAGCATTTTCATAGTTTTCCTCTCTCAGAAGTACAGTAAAGTAAGACATAATTATCTTCAGGTATTATAAATCTACATTCCTGTTTGTATGCCGTGTACAAAGGGGAAAAGAAAAACGGATTCATTTAAACTAATATGCATTTGTCACAATACTGTGCTAAAGAATTCTTAACGCTGTCCTGCTTTCAGACCTTTGTAGAAATATCACCCTTTGAAGTTTTGAAAGAAAACACTCCATAGCTGATGATCTATTTGTTCCCTTTCTTCCCTTATTCTGTCTACACTAACATTGTTCCAAAATATGCATTTGACTGCCTTTTTAATTGGGAAGTTTTTTAATTTTTAGGTTATGCTAGGATTGTAATTAAAGCTATTTACATCACTGTAATTGCATGCTGGCACATATGAAACATTTATGAATTATTTAGGCAGTGACTGCTCACAGCTAACATGAATTACAAAATAATAAAAAAAAAAATATATCACAAACCACAATGAAAAACCATTAGAAATTGCCTTTCAGAAAAATTTCCTCCTTCTGAACCTAGTAAAAATAAATTTCAAGATGATGTTCTTAAACTATCAACTGAAACAAAACAAGTATTTTGTTGTTTTTAGTTCAGTCATGCTGGTTACTAAAGATATTCCAGTAATATTTACCAGTAGTAGCAATCAGACACGAAACCTGCTCTGACAGAAAACCCATATCTAGAACCCTTGCAGAATAGCAGGAGGCCTGCTGAGTACTCTGGATCGTCTTTCTCTCACAATGTCAAAACACATGGGGAAAACGTTTTGCTCAATGAGCACGTAATTGTCCAGATGTGAGCAGTATTTATTCTTCTTTGTTGTCAATAGATCTGGCCTTCGAACAGAACCACCATTTGGCTTTTTCCTGTTTCTCATTTTGTGAAGACTGACTTGTTTTTTATGATTGCTCTGATAAATCTTTAAATTGAAATATATGGCTCAAATCTGAGAGTCTGTATTTACACAGTTAAATATTCTCAGACAGGTTTTGCCACTCCTGTCATAGCAGATTTGTTTCGTGCTTTCAAGGATACAAGTACACATCAAGATAATAGGAAAACACTGTGTAACACACAACATCTCATCCCTTTATAAAGAAACAATGCCTTTGAATTCTCTTTCTTTGTATATATATATATGTGTGTCGATAGACACACACACAAGCATGCTTTCACGTGAATAAGACATTGCTGAGTATCTGATAATTGGGTTTACTCTCATATTCTGTGCTATCCCTCATTCTGAGACAGTCATAAGAGAAGGAACAGAGTACCTGGCTCTCAGCAAGCTTTGCCCCTGTCCAGAGAAGTGCCAGAAACATCTGAAAACACTTCTATGATCCTCCAAACCTGACTGGCAGCTGCTAGCCTTATTCATCTCACTGTGCCAGAGCAGTTAGCAGAAAACTGGCTTGACAAGGAAATTCTACACAGAACATCCAAAATACTTGTTACAAGGTTGCACCTGTATTCCATACTTCAGATACACAAACTGCATGCACATATATGTATATACTTGACAAATTTGTATTTATATCTGTTTTTCAAGAAGATACTGGGCACATCTCCATCATCCGACACATCAAGATACACAGTTCCCAAAGACCTATCCCTTCAGCTCCTGACAAATAATACCTGGTGTAAACTATGATACATATATATCTGCCTCAAATTTCAAAGCAGGCTCAGTTGTACCTGGTTAGGAAACCTCCACATCTAATCCACTTAATGCCATAAATGTATCAGCTGATTAACTTAGGGCAGAAACTGCCTCGCAGTACCATTAAAAAAAACAAGCAAACCATATTTTCTCCCATAGCCTTTTGCCAGACTTTGTAAAGTCTTTCTAATTATACACTTCTTCCAAGCATGGAGCTTCTTACATCTTTTTTTCTACTACATTAACAGCATTCTAAAAGGTACTGTAGGTAACTAGTTGCGTGTGTGCATGGTGTATAACTAAACAAAAAAACATAGCCAAGTACAATTGTTTTGTTTCTTTTAAGAATGAAGTAATGTTAAAAAGATTGAGAGAAATTTGGCATTTTGTTTCTGTATTAGTTTTATTTCCCTCATTCTTCTCCTACAGAAACTTAAGCTTCCAACTAGCATTTAAGAGGAGAGTTTTTAAACAAAAGCCTTGACCAATAGTTTAAAAAAATACCATGTACTGATCTTTTATTTTCTCTCCAGTCACTGGGGCTTAGATGCTCTTAAGGAGGGAGTTCTAAAGATCGAACTGGTGAAAGAGTTAAAGTACTTCTTTACAAATATAGTTTTAAAGGCACAGTACTGTGGCAAAGCATTTGATATACCCTATTTTGGTGTTATTCCTTGTTTTAGAGGAAAGAAAGTAGTGTGTAATTTTGGCAAAATTATTCATAGATTGTTTTATACAATGTTTCACAACAAATCATTTTTTAGTAATTACTCACTCTATGCATCTCTTTCATATTTGGCCTTTTTATTTTGCGTAGCTTGAAATGTTTCAAACTGTGTGGATTCGTCTGCAAGACCCTTATTTTAGACATGCAGTTTACCACACAAGTTCAAGAATCAAAAATTAGAAGTAAAACTGTCCAGAATGAGGATCAGGTACACATAACCAAAGAGAAAAAAGGGCGCTCACTCATAAAATTAACATAAATATAATGAAAGGGAAGATAAGGAAAGAAACACTTTTCAGTGACTAAGCGAATGCATACACAGCATAGCCAAGCCACATGATTATGGTTAATGTGGGTGAGAGGACAGACCCAGGTGGGGCTTCTTGCAGGCTACCAGCAGATTGCATTTTCTAGGATAGTGACTTCTTCAAAAAGATATACAAATACTCAAAGAGGTAATTTTCATGGAATCATTGAATCTCAGAGCCACAGTTTATCCCAAGTTGGAAAGGACCCACAAGGATCGTCAAGTCCAACTCCTGGCTCCATACTGGACCATAAAACATTCAAATCATGTTTCTGAAAGTGTTGCCAAAATGATTCTTGAAATCCACAGGGCTTTCATTGAAAGCTCCTTTTAACTTATTGTCATATCCTACCTCTTCACCTCTTCATCAAAGAACAAGTGTCATTCCTACAGCCATAGTGTCATTAGCAATAAAACTCTAATGAGAAATTATTTTATAAAGACTTAAATTGAATATTGTCCATGACTCCTGATTAATGGCTCCAATAGTCACAATCATCCATACATTTATAAAATCAAGTTACTCATTTATATATAATTCATTTTCAGCACTTGCTGTACTGAAGTAACATTCAGTTTGCTAAATGCTGCATTTGCTTTCTATCAATTCTGTTTCCAGAGTGCCTTAAGGTTATTCTGCAGCAAGCATAATACACATACCTTTTATTATAATCAAAATTGACTACAGTTCAGTGGTATTCTGTGGTCATTTACAAGCATCATGTAGTTTTTTTGCCAGTGATTTCTACAGTTTACACATTCTACAGATTTTTATGTTCTGCTTTTCACTTTAATACAGCCATTATCAAGAATATCATACCCAAGACTCCTTTTTTATGAATAATATTTTTCTTTCCTTAGATAAAAATGTTGAAAGAATGTGATGACCGGTATGATATGAGCCAGCAATAAATGTAAAAAGTGTAGCTGAAATAAGGATCTGCTTTTTAGAACGAAAACATATAAAAGATATCTCTGCTCTTTGCCCTCCTTTGTCAGTATGAATTTTTTCAAGTATTTTTCTGGTTTTATACATTAATGTCAAAGATATGAAAGCTGAATGTGGAAATAAAAGTTGTTAAACTAAAGGTAATTACCATGAGGTGGGTAGGTGTACAGTCTGCTGCCTACCTGTGTAGCTCCAGCCTCAGCAAGAGCTGAGAAAGATTCCTCTATAACTGCTCTCTTTCTCGGCCATGGATGCTCCCTTGAATCTGCCAAAGGGCTGAGCAGGTCACAGCTTCCTCAATCTAGTCTCAAAAGGATAAGTGAATTTGTAACTTTTTGCTTCTTTCTGTAGGAATGGCACCAACAAAGAAAAATTTAAAAGACTATTCACTAAGGCTTTTCAGGCACAGAGGATTCGAGAGGCGTTCTGGCTAGACACAGTACAAAAGAGAGCCATACGGAGTCATGCAGACCTCTGGGCCGCTGACTGTAACAGTGGAGATCGTGTGAGATATAATTACCCTCACAGAGCACGCAACTCCTGCTCCAGAATACTGTGGCTTATATTTTCAAACAGCATATCCAACTGAAACTCGTCTATACAGACAGCAAGAAGGAAACAGATTAGGATCTTTCTATGTCTGTTACGTTTTTTGGGAGTTTGCTTGTTTTCCTGATAGTAAAAAAAACACTCCACTGCTCAGCTCTTTGGCACCCAACTTCGTATCATTCTTAGTGGAATTAGAAAAACAGTATGTTTTTGCTGCATCAAGAGACTCATCTCAATACAGGAGTGAGGCCTTGGATACCCTTCTATACGATAACCTGATGTCCAAACTGAATGTTCACTATCTGGTAGCAAATATAAAGGAAGTTACCACTGATTCAGGAATTGCATTTTCTGATATCATAGTAGTGATCATCATCAAAATGTCAGTAACTACCAAATTGCCAGATAAGTATCTGAAACCCCAATTTTTCCACCACATATTCAATCAGGAAGCCAGCATGATGATTTTTCAGGTCAAAGTCAACAATTACAGCCTGTCCTGTTTTTAAAGAAATGACTGCACCCAATTTCAGCCGCCCACAGCCAGGACTGCCAGGGAACTGTCTGGATTTGGCAGACTCACCTGCTGGTGGGATGGGCAAAGAGTGCTAAAGGAGATTCTCATCTCTGGTGTGTGCTGCTGCTTGTCCAGGTAGCAAAGGTAATGTGTCAGTTCCCAGCCAAAAGCACAAACATGCTTTGACTGCAGTATTCATCTCTGGCTCAAGTGTATATTTCATATAGGAAAGGAGGGGGACCAGGAGCAAAAAAAAGCAGCATGCAGACTCTGCTGCTGCCTGTTTACATTTCTCAATGGAAAGTAGCTATAATGTTGCCCAAACATTACCATTAACCTTCATCTGTATCATTACACAGATCTCCTTTTCCTTGGAAACCCCTTCACACTCTCTATCTCATCCCTGTGTATGTACTGCTTGGGAGTTTTCTCAAGCAACAGTGAAATGTTTCACCATTGCCAGAGAAAACCAATGGTTTCTAATGCACTGAGTGTGCAAATCTCAAAATTAAATTCTTGCTTTCACTTTTCTTGATATAATTACCACAATATACTGCAAATGCTCTCAATTTTGTACACTGGAGCAACAGCAAGACTTTCAGTCAAAGCGTGTTCACAAAGCACAGCTGTATTCTAGATAGTTGCTATGATTATCCAGTTTAGTTATTCCTGTGTGCTCAGTTCCATTGGTTAAGCATTCAAATCATAACTACACATTACAGCTGACCGCTCCTGGCAAGAAGACAAGAGCATGAATAGGACCAGAAAGCAAATCCTTTATATCCCCTTTGTCATGTTTGCCCAGGCTGGAGCTGAATTAGGCAGAGAATAACCATTCTGTGCTATGCCAAACCAGGTTGCTGCCACCTAAATTACATGTTATCACTTACGTGCCATCTCCTGTTGGCCAGTTCTTTGCCAGCCCCTCTCCCAAATAGTACTTCTCAGACAATACCAAATAGAAAATTGGTTTGCACTGCCCAGACATGCAGCTGTTGCTCACTAGTGAAAGAGAAGACTGGGTGTAATGGATGGCCAATGCCAAGCAACTAGTCTTTTAGGTGGCTACCACATCATTAATAGGGGGTCAGAGATTAGGAGCAAAAACATGTGCAGTGGATAAAGACATGATATGGACATGAAGTATGTTCCATTGAAGTATGTTCCATTGAGATATGGGAATGGAAACTGAGAACTTTGGCAATTGTACTCCCTTGCTTTATAAGTGAGACAAAGAACATGATGTATTCATGAACATCTATGAGCACAGTTGTTCCCATCTAAGCTGATACATTACACAGAGCAACATTTTATTCCACTCACTGGAGGAAGCCTCTGACAGTCTTTGTGGTAGAATGTCTTCGCAGCAGCTTTCAGGTGCACTGTTTCAGTCTTCTTGAACATTGGATGTTCATTTCCTCTTGCAAAGCAGGCCTGGTGTTGTCTGTATTACCAATTTTTGAGGTATTTTTAAAGTTTCAGCTGCAGTAATTTTGTCTCATTTGAAAATTTAGCCTCTGTATAGAACAGAACTAATAGATTATTTGGTTCTGGCTGTGAGTATGTATGCATGTATATGTATGTATGCTCTTACATGAGTTTTTGAATGTTCATACCTGAACAGGTTGATAGTCATTTGTGTATAGCCAAGGAGTCCAAGGTTTGCAGCACTTAAACCCAGTAAGAAGGGCAGAAACATTCTTTTGTATTGGTTCCCCATGGCAAGAATTTGAGAAATGTTATCGTGATGCCTTCTAAAGTTGAATTGATACAATATCTAATCAGTCGCACACAGGAAAGAATCTCAAAGGTTATACCAACTGTTATACCAACTGTAGAAGAAATGTGAATGAATGAGAGAATAAGCAAAGCTTCCCGCAGACTTCTGAGGATTTATGCTACTTGGGAAAACCCATGTAGATTTAACAGCTGGACATACTGTTAAGCTTGATTATGCTATGTTAAGCATACAATAAAAGAGGGTATTGAACAGAGCAGCGAGAAATTTATACTTTAAAATTACTCATGTGCTAAAATGATCACTCTTCAGCTGTGAAAATTGCCTTTGTTTTCATCAAACAAAGCAAAAAGACTGATGTAAAGACAAACAAATGCCACCCTGTTTAACTCTTCCTCAGAAGAAAGCAGAATTACTATTATTACTTCTATTTCTTTTAAGTAGTTGATTTTTTTTTTTTTTTTTCCAATATGAGAATGAATCCAGGATTTTTAGCTTTATCTTAATTGCTGAATTGTAAGAAAGCGCTGTACTCTGTGGGGTATATCTTCATCTCTAGGATGCACAGGCTGACATGCCCAAATGACCTGGCTGTCCATACTCCAGATGCTTCTCACAGTTCTTTGAATCATTACCTAAGTGTGCAGGCACAGTAGCAGGTTCACCCTCAAGCCTTTTTGACTCAAGAGACATTGTGACAGCCCAGCTACACTTGTGGCCATACAAAAGTTTCAAGAGAGATCATCTCCTGACCTGTAATCCCAACTGAAAGAAACAAGGTCAGTTTCTCCACCAGCAGTAGATTCAGCCTGGAAAAGTCAGGTTCAAGGACTTGTTCTGAGGCTCAACAAGCTGTGCGCAGTGCCCACATGGAGAGGTACCCCTGCTGCCATTCTGCATCAGCCTCTGTTGCCAGGAGTCACCACTCATGGCTACACAGTGCCCCTGCAACACCTCTCCTCTTTTCTCTGCTCCAGGTGAAGGAACTCAATTAGAGTATCTGGACTGCATTTTTTATTGCTTCCATGCCAAGAAAACCTCTTTCTGTACTGCCTCCATTTAACAGTGGTGAGTCAGTGACTGTGCTTTCTACAAGGCTTAGGGCAATACCTCCAGTCTTCTTCTTTATTAAAAGACCATAAAATTATCAGACAAATAGGCAACAATTATATAGACAGATACTAGCATTTCCTTCATCTTTTACACCTGGAAATCCATAAAAGGCTTCTATTCTTCGGGAACAATGTTCACAAGGAATGATTAGGAAACTTCTCTCCTGAGATCTTTGATTCTTTTTGAGGGTGTTCTTGCCAGTACAGGTGTGTCCTTGAATTTACAAACTGCAAAGCAATATACAATATCATCAGTTATAAAGTAGATAGAAGCCATGGTTATCACTCCAGGACACATTAGTTACGCTGAATTGTACTGAGATTAAAATGGACTTCTGTACGTCCTCATTCGAGAGAATAATCTCTCTTTTTTTTTTTTTTTTTTTGCATTTTCTTACAGTACATCAAAATTTTATTCTCCCACTATTTTCAGCAAACAATATTTCAAAACAAAACAAACGTTATTTAGCTTCTGCTAAACAACTCTGAGTAATCCAAGGGATGACATATCATTGTATGCATTCTTTCTTGAAAAAATGTGTATTAGAAAAGTAAATGGCACATTTTGGCTCCAGTCAGGATATTTTATGTATGTTTTCACATCAGGAATTGACAGTTTTGTGATGGTAAAATTTCCCTGAAGAACATCTTTTGAACATTACATGGAGCCTGAAAACTGCCTCCTTACCAACAGAAGTGATAGCTTTAGAGAAGAATTAACTGCATGCATTTGTCCTTCTAATTGTTATGTAACTATTAACAGAGACATTAGAACACACTATGAGATGCTGTCATGCATATGTGTTTACCTAGTGTTCCTCAGTGTCTAATTTCTCTTTCAAGGAACTCACAGCTGAACTTTTAATTACAACCACGTGATTTCTGAGACAGTCAGATTTTATTTAGTGAAAATCACTACCATTGGTAAGAAAAGAATACAAAATAGTAAAGATAGTAGAAATAGATTACGCACTTCATTGCGTTTTTGAGGAGTAACACAATTGTTTGTATGCCAAGTATTCCCCCACATAAAAAGCAAGCTTGTAATCAAATATATTAATTATGAAATGAAAGCAAAAAAGCAAACAAACAAACAAAACATTAGGTCCAGGAATGGTTTCTTTGTAAGAGCTTAAGGTAGGTTAAAAAATTCAAACCACTAGGAAATTTTAAAGTACCACAAGTTCAAAGGTCTAACTGCATTTTAAGTATCAGTGTTATCTATGAATCACAACCCCACACAGTCTCTTTTTTCTCTCTAGTAAATGATTGTAATTCTAGATTTCACTGCATATATTTCATGTTGTGGACACAGTAAGTAAACTAAGAAAAATCATCTCCACTATCTTGACTTTAATTTTAGCATTGAAATGAGCCATTCAATGGTGATCACGCAAAAAATAGAATGGACTTGAATTATCTGTTCACTTCTTCTGTTTCTATTCTTTCTGCTAACAATGGCTTAAAACTGGAAACAGCTACGTTGGTGTAGGCAAATGACAACTTCAGCTTTATACTGGGATAGTAAGCTAGTTGACACACATCCTTGTTTTCACACAACTTAGTTCCTCATCATTGTCAACACTAACAATGACCATTTTATGGACACATCAGCTGTACTATATTTCTGCAAGTAAAGGTGACAAAAATGGCTGCTGGATCAATCTATTTTTACTAAATTTGAGATGGGAAACTGGAAACAACCTGTATTTTTTTCTTCTCTGCTTTTATTACAATTTCTGCATGTGTCTGTGTAGGATGAGTAAATACTGAAGAAACCAAGGGAAAGTTAAAAAAAATCTGACCCAAAATCTACTATTTTCCACTCTTCCCCATGAAATAGGATTCTCAGACCTCTATGAATATCTGGAAGCCTGTGCAGAAAAGGCTTCAAACACATCACAGTCCCCCAGGACTAAACTAGTGTCTGACACTCATTTTTGAGACCCACTCCTTTCCAAGCAGATCTACAGGAGACTTAGTATGTCTAAACTCAGATAAAAAGTTATACAGACTACCAACCACAAAATAGAGGTTTTTAAACATCAATTTTCAAGTATCGTGGTTTTTTTCTCTTCTCATCACCAGAGGAAGAGATCAAATGGCCAGATGACCTGTGAAATGAAATTGACCTTATTTTACTGAGTTCTCAAAGTGTGAATTATTTACCTTGTCACTACTCCATTGTCCATTGTTATTTATTTATTTCAAACTATTGCTACAGCAGCTGCAAGTTACGATTAAATTGGTCTGCAAGAGCAGCTTAAATATACACAACAGAATCTTGAGGTATGGGACTTAATTTCCTTTTAATAACATAATTTGTTACTACAATTACAAAAGATGATCAACTAATATACACTGTTGTTAAGTCATATTATTATCTGAACCTACTATCATTGGACTACTTTACTGTTAGTACCAAAATTTGAATTCACTGTTGCTGGCCTGTAAAGGAAACAGAACAAGATCTTGAAAACATTTCTCCTCATTGCTAGGATCTCTCTGATATCAGGCTGCTAAGAAGGATATAGCCTCAAGAGTATTACTGATGCTATCCATGAACTTCATTGTAGTTCAGTGTGACTGAGATGGCCTAGATCCTCATTTTAATCAATCATGTTTCATTCAGAACTTTTCTGCACTTAGCTTTGTGGTGTGGGGTCACAGATTCCAAAGGTAGGAGTGAAAAGATGTGTGGTTTTGAGATTTATTTATATATTCGCTTATTAAGGAGAAATCCAGTGATTTGGATATGGCTTGAGACTCTCATCTGCTTTCACCTTTGTGGTGCTATCTTCCTGCTAGTTCCTCAAAAAGTAAAAACAGATTTGAAAAGCAGATGTGGGATAGACAGGTAAGATATGTTTTCCTGCATGGTGACCCAGATACTAGTTTCTTTGTATTGAACATCATTACATATCACTACTGCACTGGAGGATGCTCTCATTCCTAGAGAAAAAGAGGTTTTTTTTTTTTCCTGACAGATACGCATATGTGAACATCTCAAGGAAAGAAATCTATGTCTCAGACCTTTCCTTTCACTTACTTAGGCATCCATAGAGAAGGATGAGTTACAAACCTCACAGTAACATCAATTTTTATGCCTGAAAGACAATCAACATTATCAAGAATCGTTACTGTTCAGAAACCACCTCAAAACCACAAATAATGATATCTTAATAGTCAATTTATGAGGAGTTTAAATATCCCCCAAAGAAATACGGTGCATCTTTCCAAGCAGACATAAATACTCTTTCATACTACAGCCATTTTCCTTGATATTTTAATTGCTATTTTTATAAAATTTTAAAGCTTACAGCACAACAAATACAATAAATGGTATCACAGATGCATATGGGAAGAATGCATTATGATTGCACAGCAAACTGAAATGAATGAAACAATGTCTCAAAACAAATAGGTTATGCCTTAAATAGCAAGAATAGGACTGTGCAGTCAAACACTGCAGCAAACAGTCCTCTTGCATTCCCTGGATTTGCCATGTTTATATAAATATACAAAATCCCTACTTCTCCAAAAATAAGTGGGTGAGTTGAGACTGGGTCAGTTGCAGTTACTTGGTTTCAAATAGGCAGGAACCTGAAGAAAAATAAAAGATTTAACTTTCAGGACTGCAGAAGGGATTAAGGTTTTTTTTAAATCTATATATGGGTTTCTAAGAAAGGATCTGTTAAATCCCACATGTCCTCAGGGACAGATAAAATATTCCTTTTTTCCACTCTCTCCTTTCATTCGATCAAATTCTGTTTTCTCTGCAACTTGAGTTTAAATTCCCTTGTGAAAGGCTGCAGACACTTAGGCCGTAAGTGACCAAGCAAGCCTTACCTTCTCTGCTTACAACTGTGTGTGAGTGTACTGTGGTTACATTCTTCCATTCTGCTGCCAACAAGAAGGCAGCATCCTACTCATCCCTGATAGAGTGCATTTCCTTTGAGAAAAGTTGAATGCTGGTCAGTGCCCAAATGCAGGGGAGAATGTGCTGTTGCTAAGATCAAGCAGAAGTGGGGCTGAATAAACTGTTACCTTCCTTTGCTTGGTAACAGTTTTGTCCCTATCTGGACATGCCTTTGTATGGCCTAAGGGAATAACTCCTAAGAAAGCGGGCATTCAAGTAACAGCAACTTCCTCATTGAACAAGGCACCGGAGGAGACTCAAAAGGGAAAGAGACTGCAGCATACTTTTGCCCTTAACTAAAAGGAAAATCCTACAGAGAGTTTTCTTTTCCTTGCCTGTTCAAGTTTGAAAAATTTCAGTGTTTTTATGAGACTAGAGTTAAACATGGGGTATCAATGAGTAAGAGGAAAACAAAAACAAAACTATAAAACAAAACAGTAAATCCATTAGCCTGAAGCAATATTATTCTGAACTGTGATCTGTATTTGCCCTACAGGAAAACAGAAAGCCACAGATTTTCCTCTTGCTTAATGACCTTGGCTGGCATCTTGCAACTTTGAAAAACAACAAGGAAAGCAAATACATCAGGAAAATAACAGATTTGTCCAGCAAAGCTGGATGAACTGTCAGACTTAAAACTATTCTCTAGATCCACTTTTATCTTCTGCTCCATTCAGTGCCTCGTTCACTGAAGCTATAAGCGCCATTGCCAGGACATTCAGAAGCTGAAGACTTCACCGAGGTTCTGCATAAATGCAGAACGCAGAGGATAAGAGGTACATCATTACTCTGTCAGGTGCTACAAGCTTATTCATACCTGTTAAGAGAGTGAGTAGAACACTCTTCTGATGCCATGGTAAAACTCATACCTGTTTGCAAATGTGAGAGCAGATTACCACTTTCCAGAGACACTGCCTTCGGTTCCTTTATCTTTTACAGTCACAGCTTTGATCAATACAGGATTAAAATACATGAGTGGAGAATATGCTGTAATTTGGATACGAAATTTCTCTCCCAAGCTTAGTATGTAAAAGGTTGTACCCCTAAAACTTCTTCTCTGATATAGATTATTTCTGCAGAACTATCATTTGTATTTTCTTATAAAAAGAATGTTAGTGGAAAAATTCAGGATATTTGGAGATAGAATAAGGAAACTAGGGCCAAGAGAGAATCCTACTGTCATATTTTTAACCTTTCTCATTAAATCTTTATTCTTAAAATACTTTCCTTCTATGTATTTCAAAGCTTGCGTATAGAAAATCCATTTCATACAACACTTGTCATGTTCTTCTCTCTTTTTCTTTCAAAGTTCAGTCACTTGTTCAAAATATTCTATTATTCTTCTTATCAGCCACTGCACCCCCGACAAGCAAGCAGTGGTACCTTTCTCACGAAACATTCAAAGCAGCTTGTCTTTAAATGAGAAATTGTGCTGCCTGAAATCTTCTGATCATTAAGCAGGTAACCCAACTCTGGTGTTCCTATAAGTACTTATCTGCCCTCTGGATGTTCTCAATTCCTTAATCAACCATTTTACCAGAACTTGCTTGGTTCTGCTTTAAGCAGTAATCACTATTGACATAGAAGAAGAAGAAACCATTGCAGAGAAGATGGAAAAATGTCACTGTCACAATTAAGCTTGCAATTTATCAATAACAACCCAGAGCTGGTTGAAAAAGTACAAACAAAGCATAATCTGTGGAATCCAGTGGAAGCATTGTCACCTCATTCTGCACATTTTGCTCTTTTTTTTTTTTTTTTCATTTTAGTGAAAGAATCACTGAAAGCATTTAAATGTGTTTAATTGCAAATTTTATCTGTATTTTATTTTATCCTCATACCTGAGAACATTATTTTGAAATGTCAGAATGTGAGGAGAACATGAGGTCAATTTCTCCACTAATACCATGAACTATTCAGATTCAAGTCATTTTTGGCAAAGCAAGGTGAAGATCTATCCTTGATGGCAGACAAAGAAAACTAGCACAAGTGCTACATACAGTGCACTGCACTTGATAGTTTGATAGACTCTTAAGCGCGAGACAACAAAAAATTCTCTGAGTGGATAATCACAATAACTGCTGCTTGTATAGTGGACTAGAAAACTGTTTTGAATTTTTGAATTATCTTTTGAAAAGGAACAGAACTCTCTTACTCTGTGACCATCAATAAGGAAATTCAAAACCAACAGCTTCAGATGGGGTTGCTCGAATAGCAAATTTCCAAATGTATTTCAAATTAACAAACCAATTAACTAAAACATATTGTGAGTGTATGCAAACAATATGTATGTGTCTTTCAAAAGTTGAACCAATACTATGTTGGGATACTCTTTAGGGGAAAAAAAAAAAAAAAAAAAAAAGAAAGGAAAAGAAAAAGAAAAAGGGAAAAGAAAAAGGAAAAAGAAAAAGAAAAAAAAAAGAAAAAGAAAAAGAAAAAGAAAAAGAAAAAGAAAAAGAAAAAGAAAAAGAAAAAGAAAAAGAAAAAGAAAAAGAAAAAGAAAAAGAAGAAAAGCTCAACCACTCAAGCAGAATTTTTTCCTAATACCCAACCTGAACCTCCCCTGGTGCAACTTGAGGCCATTCCCTCTCATTCTATCACTGTTACAGAGAAGAGGTGAACACCCACCTCACCACATCCTCTTTTCAGAGAACTATAGAGAGTGATAAGATCTCTCCTGAGCACCCCTTCTCCAGACGGAACGTTGCATTCCTCATATGATTTGTGCTCCAGACGGTGAAGAACATTTTTCCTACACAATAATCTACATATGTTTGGGGTAGGTTTTATCTTCGTTAAAAATAGAATATGCAAATGAATAAACTCCCTGTAATTACTATGTTTTAAAATTAAGAAGATGAGATAATATTTAAAGCCTCCATGAGGGTGGAAAAACAAATCTATCAAGCAATTTTTTTTTTTTTTCCTTCTTGCTATCAGAGGTGAAACCTTGAGAGGTTTCAGCATGAATTGGGTCTGACTGTCACAGCTGGAACAAAAGCTATCTGTGTCTTTCTCCTTCTGTTTCATCTTACAATGGAGGCTCAATGATAGCACACAACGAACTCCACCACTTATTCCTCATCCTCATTTCGATTTCTGAAAGAGGAGAAATAAAGAAAATGAAAACTTTCCCTTGGGACTTGATTGGTCATTTGGTAGTCAGGAGAACAGGAATAACTACAGAAGCTAATAAAAAATATAATCACGACAGAAGAGTGTACTCTATGTAGACTATACTGTAGGATCTATAACTGAAGTATCCTGCTGAGAAGTAACGGAGGCTGCCCGAGTCTAATTTTAAAATTTTACCTCCAAAATATTATCAAGGTAAGACTGAGAATCCCACAGAGGATGCCATAAGTGAAGCAGGAATCAGAACCACAACTCAAGGGGACATTTGGAATAAATAAAAAGATCAAGATAAATGTACAATAAACAAAAGATGGCAATTTTTCAGACAGTGAACAATTAGTCTACAGAGCTTTTATCAGATTGGTATTGAGATAAATTATTTACCAGTACAATACAGTTTTGTTTTCTGGAGAACACAAACATTTCATTTGCCTTTCAGACTAAATGAGATTTGGAAGGCAAATTCAATAAAATCCATTAGGGGATAAAAAAAGGGGGAAAAAAAGTGTTGATAAAAAGCTGCAAGCAATGTTTTTGAGATGAAGGTGGCAGGGAATTTTACTGGCTTTCAAGAAATTTAGCTGTCATAACTAGTGACTTTATTGGTGTAAAGGAAAATTTAGATATGTTTACTTCCGTAAGAATATTAAGATGTATACTAGATATTACAGTTCTGTAGGCAGGCAAAGATGCTGCTTGGATAATTGAAAACTATGAATTGTTGAACAGATAAGAAACTTATGGACATGTATTGAGACTAAGCTAATTCTTTCAATGGTAGGTTTACACTGGAAATACTCCTTTTCACCATCAAGTTGTCAGGAACACAAATGAACAGAAACATCTGCATATAATTTTTCATTCATGCTTATCCAATAAGCAGTGACAAGTTGTGTCCCATAAAATTTGAGAATAGACTTATTCATTCTAATTTATTATTTCTAAACCATCTGTTGTAGTAGAAAAGCATAGTATCTTCAGATTCTCCCTAACAATAGGTCCTTTTTAGGAAGTTAATTAATATCACTTGAAATTTTTATATTTGCAGTCCACTGTCTATCTTTACCCTTACTTTACTCAAAAATTTAAATCTTTATTATTTCAAATAGTGATTTATACTTTTTTTTTTTTTTTTTCCCCAGTGATGTGCTAGTTTATAATGTTTACTACTATTGCAGGCAAATTCATATACAACCATGGAATTACAGAAGTACAGCATGGCTAAGGTTGGCAGGACCTTCTGAGTCCATCTGGTCTGACCCCTACTAAGCCATGACATGCAGGACTGCAGGACTATGTCCAGGCAGCTTCTGAAGATTTCCAAGGAGGAGACTACACAACCTCATAGGACAACCTATTCCAGATCTCCATTATCCACAGAGCAGAGAAGGGCTGCCTGTTGTTCAGAGAGAATCTCCTGTGTTCCAGTTTGTGCCCGCTGCCTCTTGTCCTGGCACTGGGTACAACTGAAAAGGACGTGGCTCTGTCCTCTTTGTACTCTTCTCTTTTTCAGCTGAACATTCTCAGCTCTATTGTCGAATCATAGAATTACCAAGGCTGGAAAAGATGTGCAAGATCATCCAGTCCAACCATTTACCTACCAACAATATTTCCCCAATAAACTATAAAACTTAGTACAACATCTAAACATTTCTTGAACACCTGCAGGGATAGTGACTCAACCACCTCCCTGGGCCCTTCCTCATAGGAGAGCTGTTTCAGTCCCTTCATCGACTTGATAGCTCTCAGTTGGACTCTGTTCAATACCTCCATGTCTCTTTCACACTAAGAAGCCCAAAGTTGGAGACAGGACTCCAGATGTGGCATGAACAAAATTTATTCCAGACAAGTCAATTATTTTATTACTATCTACTCTCAATTTATCTCCAAATAATTAAGGTATAATTTGGACTTGAGGAAAAAATACAAATATTGTATTAGAGTAATGGAAAATCCATATTCTACTCATGCTATCTTCTTACTGCAAGAGAAAGAAAGAAATTATTTTTAAAACTCAAACCATTAGATTTCCAGATAATTCAATAGAGGGCACTTTACATGTGTTCCCATTTTTTATCCATTAAAATTAGCTACAGAGCTTACTGCTGTTTTTTACAGAATTTATATTTCACTGCCATTATTTGCATTTGCACACATGTCATGAGTACCTTTCTCATTTACTCCTGTTTATATTTTTCCTTCTTTATGTTTCAGCTATGATTAAGGAAAGCATGACAACGTATGAATATACTACTCTCAGAATTTTATTGTGTTATTCTTTCTAATTCTGCATCAAAATAATTATAACTACATAAAAACTGTCTACATGCATGCTGGCTCTTGTTAACTGTGTTATTGTTAACAAAACAATAGGCCTAGGTAATTTCTGTTCTATTTCTAACGTGTTTTCTAACGTGTGCTTAGATGTATAATAACATTTTACAGTGAAATGGTTTTCTATATACTCAATAAAAGGCATTGTACTTGTGAATGCCTAAGCCATTGTAAGCAAATTGAGTGGATCTCAATTATAAACAGCTATGCGTAGCAACTTCTTTTGACATAAAAAAAAACGAAACAAAACAAAAACAAGCAACAACAAAACTCACAAAGAAACAAACAAAAACATCAGTCCTTTCCATAAAGAAACACAAGATATTCTTGTCAATTTCGTACCTGAGAGCCATTTGGTTGAAATATTTTAAGCTATTACAGAAATGAACGTCTTTCAAACATGTGTTGCTTTTAGCACGACATCTACAAGTTGCTTTTTGAAGAAAAACTCCAATGTGGTAATGAACATCAGCTGACCCTCCACAGTTTAGTCCGTTGAATTTCATCATGCATAAATTCTTCTATTATCAAATATGTAAGTGCTCCTGTCAAGTGAATGCAGTGGGAAATTCTCCAGCCTTGTGGCAGTCTAACTCTTTCCTCCCTCCCAGCAGAGAACTTTTAAGGAGCTATTGCTTTAGGTTGATTACTGCTAGGCATTTTCCTGTGCTTACATTATTTTCCAGATGATTTATGAGTACTTGTCATCCTAGCAAGATCTTCTGAAGCCATGAAGAAAGGATGGAAACTATTTTTTCTAATTCTTGCTGCACTCACAAATTTCTGAAGGATTTAGATTAGTGTGGTATAATCTGAGATGATGCAGTTTCCAAAGAAACAGCAATGTCAAAAAAAAAAAAAAAAAAAAAAAAAAAAAGCCTTTCTACCTACCTAGGCAGGTGAGTTGTCTCTAATTACTTGTCTCAAGGCTGCTACAGATTCAGCAGAATTTCTCCTGAAGAACATGCAAGCTCTCTGCTGGAAACTAGTACCTCCATTTTCAGGCTGTTAACACAATGAGATGCTGGATAACTGTCTGGTGCCCAACAGCAAGAACTGAAGGACAGTGATTGTCAGGGTCCTTGCATGCATAGTTGAATCGCATCTATAATGTTTGTATTCTTCTCTCAGGCTGTTTCTTACCTCCTCATTTTCTGACTTGTTTGCCTTGGCAAAGCTGCATTTCACTTGCTTCTCCCTGAAAGGGATACTGGTGTCCGGTCACTCTCAAGCCCAAAACCAAACTGGTTTATTGTCTCTCCTTGGACAAGGAACATGAGTCAGTAAAAGTGGGTACTTCATTGTATACAAAACTAAATATTGCTCCCGAGATACTTCTGAACACATTTCTTCCTATCTTCTTCTATACATAAGATCAGCTATTTATAAATAAGATTAGTTGTGGTAAAGTCAGACATATAGTGAGAGGAAGAACATCTGCGTTTCTTAAAGCCACAGCTCATTTACTGGGACCAGTTTCACTTCCAACCTTGTTCACCTTGAGGAAAAAATCAGAGAAATTATCTCCAAATATCATCTGAGAAGCATAATATTATCATTCAGATCTTACATGCTGATGCATTTATCAAAATAAAGTATATAAAAATATTTGCAATAGAGGAAAAAGCACAAGGTTAGGAATACTCTGATAAACAATTTTCTGTGCCACATGTTGCAAGTGAAAATCTAGTCACTGTTACATTGGAAAGTTATTTGTTGCCCAAAACATTTCCTGTGCTTAGCTGGCAATTACATTGTTTCCCATACCATCCTACCTTGGAGCTCTTGATCCAGGTCAGGTCAAATTCACCAGTGCTAGGGTCTGCTGATTGGTGTGCATAACTGACAGATTGATGCCATTTCCATGTTTCTGAAGGATTACTATATATTTTTTTTCCCGCTTTTTTTGTGTTACTACTTTTTTTTCCATTTTTGGAAAAAAAAACAAAAAACAAAAAACAAAAAACACATGCATTTCAGAGACATACACATTATCTTCTTTTTCTGTAGTCTGAGAGGCTGATAGTCCTCCAATGCATGATCTTCAAAAGATACACATTTCTTGTTTGAGTCACCACTGTTGATAGGAACTTATTATATTGTGTTTTTCTGAACATGACTGGAATAGCCCTTATACTGCTTAGGTTTCTTTCATCCTTTCTAACAGAGTCCAACTGATACTGAAGGCTTTCAGAATGGCTGAAGCTATCTGGCTGCACTACCATATGTTGCCTTTAATAACTTACTTCCTCTGTTCTTAATCCAGATAGCTGTAGAAGATATTCTGTTTCCATGCAGTTTAGAATTTTTGGTTGCAATATTGTGTGGTAAGCAAAGCAACTTATCTGTGATCATGGTTTTAGAGCTCCTGTTCCTCTGTTGTACTAGGTTGCTACACTTTAATTGCTATCTTTAATTGCCTTATTCCCTTATTGCAGATGTCATCTTATTCCCTCCATAGATAAACCAAGTAAACAGTAGAATTTTGACTTTTTTGTCTATTCTAAATTATTGTCAATTCACCAAGAGTAGTAAAAGACTTTGACACACAGGATGCATCTTTCATCTGCACTGTCTTTAGCTACCATCTCAGTGCTTTCTGAATTATATAGTCTCTTACGGCATATGTATTGTGTTGAGACTCTACATCATGTTCTTGGATAGGAAAACTTATCTGTATAGTAAGCTAGCAAATTATTTTGGTCCTGCTGATTAGGTAAGCGAGGCCACATCTTCAACTAATGGCTCTTAAATAGCTGATATTTCAGCCAAATGGATGATTGCAACATTGGCTTTTTCATGTTACTTTCTGAAGCCTATGATCAAACCTCACTGAGGTACAAACCAGGTCTGCGGAATTACCTAATTTCACAGAACACAGCTTGCAGCTCCTTGTCTGTACATTCACACTTTTTACTGAATATTTCACAGACTTTTTATGAAATGTACTAGATTGTTGCCTTTCTATTACTACAGCTCCCTGGATAAATTAAGCAGTATGTTCTCAATTGGTACTAAAATGTAGTACTTTCTTTTCAAGATGCAACTCTTCAACTTTGGATTAATGCAAATTCTTAAAGAACAGCCTCTTTACAAGACTGTGGTATTTTAAAAATCTCTAAACTTTAATTTTTTTCTTCATTGAACTAAAGTGAAACTGTTTTTATTTATTTTTTTTCTTCCTTCCTTTTTTTTCCCCCTCATGAAAATATAAGGGAATATTATAGTCCCAGAATAACTTCCAAGACCAAGGTTAGGATAATGGCATGATGCAGTAATGTTCTAATAACCAGATGATAAACCTGTTCTTCAGTTCTTCCTGTCAGGACTCTTCCATTTCACATTATGTGTGTCTCTCTAAAAATGACCTGTATGTCAACTGCAATAAAGTCTAAGTCATGTCACCTTTTGTTTCTTGAGGGTTTTTTTTTTTAAAAAAAAAACTATTCTTGTTTTTCCCTATAAGCAGGTCTTGTCACAACAAGCACAAAATCAGATTGCTCCAGTCCATTTCCACCCCTCAGCACTGCCAGTACTGAATTACAGATGCCTTCTTAATCCCACTGCGATTTAACTGTTGTTGATTTAACAACACAGTGGCAAATTTGGCTGTTGTATAACTGACAGCCTTTCCATGCATTATATGCACACTGAGAGTCGTAAAATCTGTTAAAGCCATACTCCAGACAGTCTTCTTAGCATTGCAAAGATTTAGTACTCAGTCATGCTCATATTATGCCCTTCTAGGGGGAACCCATTTGGAATGTAAAATGTGTCTGCATCCTAGCCCCAAGTCTAGAGGTTTGCTTCTTGTCTTCGTGCTTTTCTTGTGTTGCTTTCATGCTGAATTCTTTGAACCTTTCATGGTGGTGACATTTTTAATGCTTCTCACCACTCATGTTTAGGTGCACTTCTTTGCTGAACTGCAGTTGTGACACTGTTATTCTGAATGTTCTAAAATGATGGGAACAGTTCTCCTGCAGGCATTTCTGAAGGAGGGGCTGTTCAACTGCCTCTCTGCAAAGCTAAATTCACACGTTCCAGAGTCACACCTTAGTTATCTGCTATTGTGCACTGTTTTGGTCTGAGAAGACCTGATCTCTGACTCATTACAATTTCACTTATATTCTTAATGTTTGATAGATTTTTTTTGACATTAAATCATCAAACAATTTTCCCTTTCTTTGCAAAAATGTTCTATATAATTTTGTAGCAAATGGATCAAAATGGAAATAATTTTTCAAGTGTGCAGATGGAAAGATTATGTAGTCAAAAAGGGCATAGGTTAGTAATCTCTGTAATGGATTTTTCACCTCCTTCATGAATGGTTGCTACCCTTAACAGTATTATTAACACAGCCTATGATATTGGCAGCACAGTATCAAGTAGAAGATGTAATTCAGAAAACACTTCCCCTCTTGTCCAGCATAAAAGCATCTATAGCTTTGTTGTTGTTGTTTTTCCCGCAAATAGTCCCAGACTCAATATTCTTTACACATTACCATGAAGCATTTTGTTGATGCATATATTTAAGGTACATTTTCTTGTAGTGGTCTGCAGCCAAAAGAATCCTAGAAAGAAAAAAACTGTAAATGACACCCAGGCTCAAGACACTGCTTTAGAAGGAAAAGAAGGACAGACAGCTAGTTGATGTGAGAATATATATATATCTTTTTTTTTTTTTTTCCATAGAAAGACTCTTTTAAAAAAAAAAAAAAATTAAGTACAAATAATAATGATAAGGTCCTAGGTAACTGTCTTTCTTCACAGCTCTATGTTAGTTGCAGCAAACTGCAATTCTGAATATTGTCACAATCTCAGGCTCTGGCTAGTTTAATCAATCACCTCATGATGAGGAATGAAAATCTTCCATGTATAGCTCTGCCTTTACCTTAATTTATGTCATTCCTATGTGAATCTGGTTTCTGGACTTGGTCAATATAGGCATACTGGTCTAGGTGGAGCTATAGTTGGACATGGAGCTGCAGAGCCCGCCAGAGGTCGGTGAGAACAGAACTGCTTGGTAAGTGCAAAGATAGGGAGAAATCGCTCTTGATTTTCTGAGCACCTCTTCTGAGGATGTGACACTTTTATGAGTCCTTTAGATAGAGTAATTTCCATTCTCAGCTCTAGAATATGACTAACTTTTTTTGAATGACTCAACAAAAAGGCAAAGAGAGGAAAATGAAAGTACTGCAAGTGAGATGGAAAAGGAACCAGCCATTAGTACGGGATAATCAAAGTCAATGGTGTAAAGGATCCATTACTGCTAGGCTTAATAATAACATCATTTTGTGTGTCAAATAACAGCAGATAACATTTCAACAGCCCCTTCTTTGAACACTTTAAGCCATTTTTATACATTTTATTGCAGCACCATCTAATATGCATCATTGCCTGCCTTCTTCCAATTGCGCACTCGGATACAACATGCTCCTCCTTGAAAGGTGCAAAAGAATTTGCTGGGGACATTATTTCCTGGACTCACCACCAGTGGCATTGGTTGATTCTGGGACCTTCCATCTAAAAGGACTAACATCTGCTTATTTATCTCCAGCTGCCATGGTGTCTGTCTTCCCTCCTGTAACTCAGTGCATTGCCTGGAGGACAAGAATGAACAGACAACCCTCTGGACCCCTTTCACACCAATTTAACTTTGAAAGTAATAATCAGAAAACAGATAATGTCTACCTCTTGAAGATAGGAGTCACACAGAAATTGTTTGGGAAAGAAAATACAGCAAATGTGAGGATTCTTTTTTGGTTTTTGAAGTTGTTTTGGTGATAATGTGTTGTTAACTATTTTGTTTGCTTTTCAAAGTATTAAAGAATAATACACTTGAGTTTCTGGAGTCATCCTTCAATGTAGGGATGTGTCACGACTCTACCCATAGCATTATAGTGATGGCAAAGAGAAATGTTTTTTGATGAGCTGATGTTTCCATTACTCTTCCTGAATCAGTTTCTTACGACACTTTTCAGCACGTAGGGTCACAAAGTAGACAACTGCTCTGGAAGGTGCCTCTGGGGATTTCTAGACCAAGAGTTCCTGCAGAGCAGGTCAGGCAGCATTGTGTCAGCAGCTCCTTTCATGGCACTACCATGCCAACAGGAAAGCCTGGTTGATGTGGATGCTCCAGGGCCCATTTCTCTTCCATTTCTTCTGAGAGAGAGTTATGGTGCACATTATAGCACAAGGTGCGGGGAGGAAACTGAGCCAAGTATACCTCTCCTACTGTCCTGTTCCTAGGAATAGGTTTAGGAATAGAAGACTGGGGGCTGGGTGTGACTTCACTGCCAGGAGGAGGGCTAATAAAAATAAATAGTAAAATTTAAAAATATATTATTTATTATGTTTATTAAAAATAAATAAAAAGCAAAACAAAAGAAGAACACATCTGCCTTTTCACCTACACACATCTTCAGTATGTTTTTTTTCACACATGCCTTTCAGATCCAGATCTTCTGTGTTGACCAGCTTATGACTGAAGTAGGAGACTTTACTGAGAGCAGATAGTCTTGTCCGGAAGAAGTAGGGTTCTATTGTAAGTAGTGGCAATTCAGCTTTTACTCAAGCTGTACACATCTTATGCTGTCAATGACTTCAGGAATCTAGGAAGAGTTCCCCATTGTCCCCTTAGTGCGATCTGAAACGCGACACTGAACTCAAGAGCATTTCTTGTAAACTGAAAGTCACAACTTTCTATTTCAGATGCTGCTGCCTTTTGGATCAGTGGAAGAGATACGGGAAGAAAGCAAACTCTCATGTTATGAAGTCTTTTTCTTTTCTGCGATGTCTTATTTTGCAGGAAATAAATTATTTGCAATAGAAAAATTCTTCAGACAAAATAGGTCAGAATTAAAGTTCATTTTCAAGTTTAATAATTTAAGTACTGCCTATGCTTAGTGTACCTTTTATCTAAAGCAATTTGTAGCTTAATAAACTGATTAAGTAAACAACAACTCAAATGCTTTTATTGTGAATAAACAGTATATTTGTACTTGGAGGTAAAATCAATGATGATTCCTATTTTTTTTTTTTTTTCCCCTTTCAGCTATACTTCACTTTCACTTGAATGCTTATATCAACTGTTTACAACAGCTCTCAAAAAGTGACAGAGCACTGCACTGCTTGTCTGCATGGTACGGTGGCCATCTAAGTGCTAAATGAAAAAAACTCTGTAACTTAAGAAAATGTGGCTGCGTAATATTGCCAAGTAGCTTGACACTGTTAACAGGCTTTCCAGAACAGACTTAAGAAATACAAAAGTTCCCACTAGCTATTTCTTCCTTTTCCAGTTTCATGCCAAAGACAATTCAGCTACAGGCAGATTAAACTGCCTATATCCTGGTGGTACTGAGTAATTGCCCAGAGACATTTGCTACTGGCTGTTCAAACTGCAGTAGCAGAAACATGAATCACCACTTGAAAGGTATTGGCCACAGTCCTTAATAAGAAAGGGGTAAATTTGTGTGAGGATGATGAAATCACGCTCCTTAATTCAGCAACAACAATGAACATTCCTTGCAATTCTCGTTATATGCCAACAGTGCTACACCAGTCTCAAAGCCTTACCTGAGTTTGCTAACCTTGAGCATGACTGAGTCCACTTGGAAATGTTCCTTAGCCAAATCTTAAGAAACTCATAGAGGCACTGATAGCCTCAGATCAAAGTCATGAGGAAACAGTGCTGTTTCTGTGTTCATTTACATCTAAAACTCAAGAGGATGAAACTTACACAAAATGAAATAGGCCAAATATTTTAATTAACCCCACTGGGAACTGCTGCAGAACTTCACACAGCTCTTCAAGTAAAGAGACAGAATATGAATAAGAGATGTGTCCAAGCTGCCAAGCTGAGAAAACAATGTGAATTGTCCATTCCCATTGAGGTTAGATAACTCAAGACTATACTGTGCATGAGAACCTGCAAAGGTCTGCATATACAAATTTCACTGTGACAGTGATATTTACAAATATCACTCTGTAAATACCCTTATTGAACATGGATGATATTACTTAGTTCTACCTATGTCTTTTCGGTACAATTTGATGAAAAAAGCCAACTCAGTCTTATAAAATAAGAGCTAAGATATTTAGTATACTTACTGTTCTCCATCAGGCTCCTAAACAAAGATTTTACCACCTTCTGGATATCAAAGGCTGTGTAATCTGAAAGTGCAGGAATATCATAACTCCCTGTCAGAAGAAGATTAGGGGCTTGCTATACCTGCCACGTTTAGGCAGAGAGGGTATGGGAAGATTTCATGTGACTTGCAGCACACTGGCAGACAGAACAGTTACAACAGAGGATATGAAGACCCAGACCTTCAGTTTTTGCTGAGGGAGATGGTGGTGGTAGATGATGACCCTGAGAATAAACAGCAGGAGTTCACTAAGCAGCCTGCTCCACAGGGACTCACACAACTGCTTTTCAAACCACCTGGCCAATGTCCACTTAGAGAGTCACAGAGAAGTGTGAATTGATGGAGAGAATGAGCACAGCAAAAAACTATTTTGCATTCTTAAGAGTTTCAGCCCTGATTGCCACCTGTGGCAGATACAACCCTTCCCACTGTCAGATCAGTTAGTAACTTGTTAAAAGATTCTGATACCCACCCAATGATCTTCCTCAAAAAAAAAAAAAAAAAAAAAAAAAAAAAAAAAGATCGTGCTAGGCTCAAAAAGCTTGCAAAACTTGGAACAATTTCATTATTTTTCCCAAAAGGCATGACTTTCAGAAGTGGTCCTGATGTATTTCTGCACTTTAATAATCTCCACACTGTAATTCCCAAAGGACTGTCCCTCCAGATATTCCATTTGTATCTCCAGTCTTTCTAGTACATTTGAATTGTTCTCCTAAATTATACAATAAGAAGGAAAATAGAAAGTTTTTGTAATGCATTCCTAACAATGCAGCTCAGAAAGTGACTGACAGTAAATTACAATAAAATCACAGAGCATTCTTCGTTTGTTGAACCGAGGAATGCTCAGGAGAAGAAAGAATGGGGAAAAAAAATAGTTGGTAACTTATAATAAATACACGGAATGAGATGTCAAAAACAGTTCTTCTTGTTAAAAGAAGTATGCTGCAACTTCTTTATCTTTACTATATAACTTCAACCATTTTTCATGTATTTATAGTAGAAAAGATGAACCTTTTGAGTGCTTTTACAGGCTTTTCTTCACATGCTTCTGATTAAAATGTACTTTGCATGGGAGCAGCTGGAGAAAGATCTGAAAATACAGATGCACTGCTTGCACAGTCCTGAAAAATTCAAATGACAGTTGATAACAAGTAAAAAATGGACGCCAAAGAAATTCTGTGAAGTACAAATGAGCAGGTGTCTAGATGTTACTGCAGGGTAAACACAGCATCTGCCAGCACTGGAGTCCAGACATAAAAAAAGAGTACGGCTCACCAAAGCACAATGTAATTTATTTACACAGCTCTTCTTTAACGCCACTAGATCTTTATATAGTGTCTTTTTATATCACTTCTTGTAGGGATTCAAATTTTCACCTGACTATTTCAAGAAAGTTTTCTTAAGAAATTATCAAGCAGATAGACACAAATCAAATCACTGGAAACATAAGCACACTTGATCTGTAGTCAATGTTTGTTTGAGAGAGAACAAAACTCCTGTGTGCCTGAATAAAATAAAAATAAAAGATCATAAAATTGAGTGGTATAAACCCAGAAAATCTATCAGAGAGTATGAATAGCTTGTGAAACACAGCATAACTTAAGGCCATGGCATGAGACACTATTTCTGTCTTGTAGATCTAAGCTTGTAACATAAACAGTCAATATTTGAAGTAATAGACAATAATAGATTTGGCAGAAGTACCACTCTAAAGAGGTATCTTAACAACACTAAAGGACAATTTTATTTATGTGAAGATGAAAGTTTATTTTTTTTCCTTCTGACTAAACTGTATATGGACTAAGAAACTGTGAAACAAAATTAGAGATAGTGAGTTTCCCTCCCAAATAACTAATGTTTGCCTTCCTTCAGGCAATACTAAAATAAATACTTATCAGTGAACTCCTCAGAAACTCTGTGACCTCCCAACCAGTCACAACACTGAAGTCCATTGAGCTATTGTTTCCCAGAGGTAAGACACCAGGTAAGTTTGCACATCTGCTCCTTAGACTTTACTTTAGTTCACCAATACACCTTTTCTTTTCATTTGGATTGAATCAATATATTAGCTCAGGCTATACGAAGAAGGGAAAAAAATCAGAAAGAGAAAATTCTTTTATTAATTTCTAGGCCATGTTTGGTTAAAAAAAAAAAGACAACAAAACAAACACAGGGACACACACATGCATACAAGAAAAAAAACCATCACAGTTCATTGGTAGTTAGTAATAATATTAAAAAATCACTACTTAAAATGAATCAGCTCAGGCACAGTTACTTTTCTTGGCACGAAACTAGAATATAGCTTAGTCTGTCCCCCGTGGCAGGGGGGTTGAAACTATATGACCATTCTGGTCCTTTTCAACTCAGGCCATTCTATGATTCTATGTCAGTCCAGCATTTTTTCATTTTAATCTTAGCTGAGTCTTCTCACTACATCACTTCTACCTCCAAACTCATCATATGAAAAGTAAAAAAGCGTGCTTATAGAGAAGTAGCAGCAAAAGCATCATGTGTTTTCAAATGATGAATAATTAGTATCGGGGGGGGGGGGAATACATTATATTTCATAGCATCAAAGTGCATTAGAACTTTCAGAGATTACATTCTCGCTATAGAGCAGAAGACTCTTATTTACACATAAAGCGCTCATACTGGCTTTGAGGAGATGATTTTATTTACCCATTGAAGAATTAGGAAGTTATTTGTTTCTCCTCCAGTGAGAAGCAGATAAGAAAATCATGGAACAGATAAAAAGGAGATGATGATTAAAGATTTCTAACTTCTGAAAGTCTAACAGTCATTGCTGTTTTCTTTCATTGCATTGTAGTAGTTTATAATTTTCCTGAACAGTAAACTCGGACTGATGATTCTGTTCCAGAGGAGGAACATACTATTCAAATATGAACAATTGGTATAAAACTGTGCTTTCTACTTGTGGAAAATTATAAAGATGTCACAGCTGGACTGTGAGTGAGGGAGGCTGTCTGTAGTAAATGTGGAAACAGAATAGCAATAAAATAGAAAACAAATAAATAAAATAAGTCAGTGTTCAATCTCTTAAAGCTTCTCTGAATCTCTGCTGCAAGTGAAAGTCTGCTTCTTTCACTTATTGGTATGACCCACTAGAAAAGTGATATAAACCTTCCTTTTTATCTTACAGGAATAAAGTAAATAAAATCCTAACCAACAAATATTGCTGTAAGAAATGTCAGTTTATATGCAGAGATTTTCCTTAACTTGTCCTGAATAAGTTCTTGGGGGAAAGGTTTAAACTGTTTAGAAATAAAACATAAAATATTGCTGAGCTAGCCTAATTTGGCATGGAACTGTTCTGAGAAATGCTCTAACAAGGCTTATGTATGTCAATACAGCATCTGTTTTCCTGAATTTTCCTTTGCTTTTGTTTGTTTGATTCTTTTTTTTTTTTTTTTTAATAATAATAATATTATCCTTTATCACTTATTTACTATTTTTCTTTCAGTTTTTTCTCCTTCACCTTATGGTGATTGACGATCCCACACGGGCAATGCACCACCTGATAACGATAAGTGTCTTTCCTAAAGCCAGCCAACAGCTTACCGCTTCTGTAAGTAATAATATATTTCATACACAAAATTACTGCTTATGACAGAATATGTTATCCTTGTCTCTGCTTCCCTTTGGAAACCTATTGAAAGGCAGCAAATTTCACTTTGTTTTCTATGAGTATTTTTGGTGTGCAAAATCTAAAGACACAACCTGGGACACTAGCAAAAGAAAAGATAGGGAACCAACCTCATCTTATTATAATAAATACAAATTAATTTTACTGTCTTGTGGGTAATTGCTAGTTTACTGAAGAAAAATGTTTCATAAAAAATTTCTTTTGGCTGAAGTCTGTGCTTGATGTTATTTCAGTAAGTCCCATCTTAAGTGACTAACTTAAGAAAATGAAAAACTTCTAAATTTGTGACAGGTTAATTTTACCTACCTTGTTTTCATAATTTGTATTCTACTGCTACAAAAACAGTGTTGTTTTACACTGACTTGCTGCACAATATTTAAATCAGAGAGGTCCATCTGCACTCACTTTTTACGTACATCATTTGTTATAAACAAACAATATTTTTCTAAAATATAGGTTTCTGTGAGGTGAATCACATGCAGAATCATAGAATGGCCTGGATTGAAAAGAACCACAATGATTATCTAGTTTCAATCCCCCTGCTATCTGCGGGGTCGCCAACCAGCAGACCAGGCTGCCCAGAGCCACATCCAGCCTGACTTTGAATGCCTCCAGGGATGGGGCATCCACAACTTCCTTGGGAAACCTGTTTTAAAAATTTAAAATTTTAAAATCTCTTTAATTTAAAGCTACTGTTTTCTTTACCTACAGAATCATTACAGTTTTTTTTATTTGAACGTCATGATTTTGGCAAAGTGATCACCACCAAAAAAAAAAAAAAGAAAGAAAAAGAAAAAGATTCTTCTTTCAGGTAGTATGTAAGTTATTTCTTGGTAATTTCTTCTAATTTTCACTGGATATTTTTAGAGAGGGAAGAGAGATTCAAATGTTTCTTCTATGAAAGTTAAGGCAAAAATCCTCAGTGATCTCCCTTTGATGAAAAACTACTCCATTTAACAATTGATTTAATGAAACAACTCTGAATGACATACATTTTTGTACCCAAATTCCAATGTAATACCCTCAAGAACATGAAGTATTGCATATTTATTATTTATTGCTCCAGAATCATATACTCTGCAATGATACACTGAAGCATATGTGGAAGCTCTGCAGTGTTAGGCAAATTATATGCACTAAGAAAAACAAACATGTATGCAGAAAAGCCTTACAAAAAAACTCCACTAATAGGTTCCACCTACGAAGGAATGTCTTTATCACATACAAGTGTCTTGTACTAATAAAACAGAAATTTGAAATCATTTCCCACACAAAGCCCGGAACAAGCATTTCATGCTTTAAAACTATTCAATTACCAATCCAAGAACAAAGTTATAGCAACAACATCACTGCAGGATGACCAAATATCCTCAGGTCTTCCTTGCACCATGGAAATTATGGGAATAGGACCTATCCTTGAAGTGATATTTTAAAGACATATGTTCCAATCAGCTTCAGTGTTAAGCATCAGTCCCAGACATCATTTCAGAAAGAGCAAGGAAAAGTTGATTAACCTGAATTCATTTCTAATTGGTTGTTAGGACAGTTTTTTGTTAAAATAATAATAAGGTTCTGTTAGAATAAAAACCATTAGTCATAACTCTATTCCAAAACACACATAAAATAGCTTTTATTTTAAATTTATTTTAGTAATATAAGTTCCCCCTATCCTTGTTTGCAAGATATTCTGGAAGAGAATACAAGTGATGGAAAAGAGCATGTCCTAACAGGAATCTCCTTCTCTCTGCAACTTACATTAAGAACAGCACAGAGCATAAATTTAGAGTGCAATCTATCCAGAAATTTGCTCTTAAGGAAAACAACCCAACCCAAACCTATCAAACAAACAAACAAACAACAACCAAAAAAAAAAAAAAAACAACAAGAAAAAAGTAAAAAATGCTCAAAAGACTGAAACATTTTTTTCTATTAGTAATGATTATTACCATGCAGACCAGCAGTAGTAAAAGCCTTCCTTTAATTAGAGGTCTTGCACTAGCTTGTTAGTAAAGCAGTAACCAGCCACCCTGAAAACACTGTTGACACTGCAGTCACCAGTAATAAACATTTTGTGCCCTCAGCAACACAACTTGCAAGGCAGTACCCAACAACCCAACACAAGTGCTGCCGTGTGCCATGCCATCTGCTTCAGCCAGCTGAATCAACTGAAGGCAGACTCCAACCTGAAGCTGCAGCCAAAGGTCTTCTCTGCTGCAGCTGAGGGGTAGAGAAGGGATGATGTGGACTGTGAGGTTAGGATCCATGTAGCAGCTTCTTCAGAAACAATCTTTTTAGCATCAGTAACATCTTGTATTACTGACTAATAACTGCTGTGTTATACATTCGTTTCCACTTTATATAAATTTACTGGGTATCTATTTTGTAACTGGAATATTGCTTTAAAAATTCTGACCTCTGCCACTCTGGATCTTTAACTTTTTTCACATTTAGTTGTGTGAGGTTATGAAAAACAAGTCATTAGTTCAGACTCAGACCTGCTGCCCTGGCTATTGAAACCACAATTACATTTCTGAAACTGTTATCTTAAATGCCTGAGCAAATAAAGGAAAACAAAACACTACAAAACAAAGCACCTCATTAAACAAAAACGGAAATCAGTTCTGAAGAGCCAGCTTTTTGTGCAGAAGGTATTTTTCCAGAAGATGATTATGTTGGTTAGATATTTAAACAGAAAGCTGGATTATTATTTTGGGGTCCTCAGTGCTTTTTTTAGCATCCTGATAAGTAACCATAGAAACTTTGTCTCCTTTCCTCTCACGTCACATATATATCTGCATATCTTAACCAATATTGTCTAAAAAGAATTCTTGATGGGGAGAAAAGAAGAAAACAACACCTGAATGGAAAAGTCACTTCTACCAACTCCCTCACTCCTCATCAATGTATTTTGTTTATTTATTTTTAGTAACAACCATAACTGTTTCATGGCCTGCCATCCCTGAATACAGATAAGCATGTCAGAAACCTGAATACATGAATAAAATCAGGTTTGGGATCCCCTGAGGTTTTCAGAGTGAATTATTCCTGAACGCTAAGTCCCACTGCCTTAAGCTACACCTGACCCACTTTACTTGCTAGCAATACTGTCCGAAGTGATGCTTTCTGAGGTGATGAGAAACATCCCACATCCCTCCACCTCAATGCCCTCAGAGGACAGCCACTCTGGCTGCCTCCAAGCAAAGCCACCTATTCAGATCTCCCAGCTCTGTTCTCACACTAGTGAATCAGCAATGAATAAAAAGGTTACTTGAAAAAATAATGTATGTTGATTTCCCAACTGGACATTTCCACTTTTGGAGAAAATGTGTATTTGTTTCCCTACTGCTGTTTGCAGATAGATCCTGTAATGTGATTTACAAGAATAAGTGCCCAAAATCTATGCTTAAGATTGTGAAAGAATGTCCCAGTTCACTTCTTGATCCATATGCACAATACAGAATGCAGCATGTGCACTCTGCCATTTCCCTGTCAGGCAGGTGCCCTGGGCAGCTCCAGGTCAGGCCAGAAGAGAACTTCATCATTCAGAGTGCCTGTCTCCTTCTGTCTTAAAACTGAGATTTAGCCCTGCAAACGTGAATACGCAGCAAAAACGCACAGATCTGACCTCGAATTCCATGTGGCATCGTGCTGGAATAAATCTTCAGTAAGGAGGTGTGAAACCTAGCAGTTTTTTTAAGCCTTTGTTAGCTTACTGATCTTGTACTGGGATTTCAGAGGAAACCAAACTTTGTACATTCCTGTACCAAGAGTAGTTTACCCTAGAAAGCAGCTAAATACCACACAGCGTTCTGCTCACTCCCAACCCCCCCAGTGAGATAGGGGAGAGAATCTACTAAGACTATGTAAAACTACTTAGTATAGTAAAACTATTTACTAAGGAAGAGAGAAATAATAGTAAGAATAATACACCAGACAAGTGATGCACAAAGCCATAGCTCACCACCCAGCCATGGATGCCAAGCCAGTCCCTATGTAGCTGTCCCTCCCCCAGCCAACTCGGTTCAGTTTTATCATTTTTTCACATGATGTCATATGGTATGGAATATCCCTTCGGACAGTTAAGATCAGCTGCCCTGGTTCTGTGTCTTCCCAAGTCCCTATGCTCTCCCAGCCCCCTCATGGGCAGAGTGATAGGAGAAACAGGAAAGCTGTAACGTCCTGGGCTCTATACGTCATGCCAGATACTATGAAGAAAATCAACCCAGCTGAAACCAGGAAACCAAGTGTTGTTACTTCATTGTCTTTAATGCAAATTCAGTTAAGCCTAAATACATAATTCAATTCTACACCTTGTTTTTGACTGGGCAAGGTCAAATAGTGTTTATTTATCTTTTTGTGGTTGAAAAGGCTACCAGTGCTGTTTCAATAACAAGATGATTTTATCAAGTTAGCAATTTTTTTAAAAAAATCTGTAGAACTTTTAAACAAAAATATAAGTAGGAGCACAAGCTTGAAAAATGGCTATGTAAATCCAGGGAGGCTAACAGGACTAGTTGTTAAGAAGTATTCACACAAGCTTTAGAACCTTGTGAAATTATGTCCTAGAAGAAACACAGGCCATTCTTAAAGGAACAGTTCAAAACAGTAGTTGATTTAATGTAATCACATTAGATAAAAGGTGGATGAAGGAAATCTATTTAAAATTACTGTATAAGCCCAGTTCAACAGTGACCCTCAAGTAACAACTTATTAATTTGTTCTTAATTTTAAAATTTTACTGTAAGCACAACCTTGACAGCATTTTAGTGGAGTAAAAAACATAACTGTCTATGTGGGAAACATACTTGTTTTTTTAAATTAAAAAAAAAAAAAACCTAAAAAAAACTAAAAAAGCAAAACCAGTTCTTTATTTACTTTAACATGCACATTTTTCTAGCAACACTATTTTTTTTCCCCCTACAAATACGACTTTTGATGGAATTTGTTCATGAAATATGGCTGGGTCTTTACTTTACAGCACATATTCCTATGAGTAAACCTCAGAAACAAACCAAATCTATAAATCAAACACTCCCTCGTGTTGTCACACCACATTTACAGTCTGGTGAGTCCAGCCAACCACTGAGACGTTCTGTTACTGCTGAGGAGCAGCAGCAAAAGCCCACAGGTGAGCAGAGGATACATGCTGTATTCCCTTACAAACACTTTCAGCAGTCAGAAGTTAATGGGTTTTCTAGGTCTGATGTTACATAACTTTGACAAACATTAAAAATTTTCTGCTCCATTACACATTCCTGATACATTGTTTAATATGATTATAAATTGTCTGTCAAAAAATTCCAGGAATAATTGGCTCCATAAGCTTTCTGTTTTACAAAAATAAGCAAGTAAATAAATAAATAAATAATTTTTGAGCTTCAACTTGCTTCCTGAATATGTCTTTGTTTCTTCCTAGTCTTTGAAGAGCAGATGATTATTTATTCCTATTGATGCTCTCTGTATAATGTATTGAGTTCTTTCACACTCTTTTACAAGTGAAAGAGACATAATCTTTGCAAAGAAGACCACTGTGTAAGATCAACCTACAGCAACTATGTACTTTTTAAGATGAGCAACCAGAATTTCATGGAGATATGAATTTTTAAAGTATCATAATTATTCTTTTTTTCTTGCTAATTTTTCATAAATATTCAAAGAAGTAATGAAAACCTGAGAAAGATTACTTAAAATAATTTTCCCTCTGCTAAATTCTGAGTGCAGGCAAGACATATTTTTACCATAGGCTAAGTAATACATGTTAATTACCCAGAACAAAACCAACAGGAGGAAGCTGATTTATTTTGACTGTGACATAAATTCAGCAAAGTTGGAAAGAACAAGAAGGAGCAGAACTTGAATTTTGGTTGTATTTTTCATCAAAAAACTTTTTATGTAATTTCGATTTTTTGAGAACTTTTTTTTTTCTTTTTTTTTTTTTTTCTTTTTTTTTTTTTTTTCCCCAGATGCTTTTGGCTATAAAGTAAATAATGGGAAAGGAATTGTAACCTGAATGTTATTTTTAACTATACATTTTTTATTTGTGTTTGAAGTCTCTCACAATTCTATTCACAGCAGAAAAAAATGCTTGCCACCGAAGCATTTTCCTAGTGATTCACATTTTAACTACCATTTTTTTATTTCAGCTTACACCAATTACCTGTTGAGACATTCTTCTTTGGCAATGTCAGAAAAAATTAAAAACCTGTTATTTGTGCAGTGTTTTTGCTGACCTTGTTTTATTTTTATGCCATTTAAAAATTATCAATGTACCACCCTAATAGGGGCAGTTATTCCATCATTTAGAGAGTTCCAATAACAAAAGAATGAGTGGCTGTTGCCAGAGGAGATACTGTTTCTCTTCAAAATGGTCAAGCTCTTCATCCTTCTCTGCCTTTACTCATGCTCTGTCTGTCCACATGGCAGTTGAAGACAAAATAAAGAATCAAGGACTGCATACTCAGTACAAGTCCTGTAGGTAGATCATCGTTTTCTGAACATTTCCCAAGCATAAAGAGAGGTACCACAAGGTAGTAAAGTGATCCAAACTACAGGCGTGGTGATTTTGTTAAAGGATTTCTGAAGCAGGAAAGACATTGGAAACCAGTGAAATTAGGTTACAAACTCAAACAAAATGTAAAAGCAAGGCAACTAAATCTGCAGCTCTGTGATTAACTTACAACTATTCCAGTATTGTAGAAAAGAGAATCGAGCACAGGAAAAGGTTGCCTGTGATGGCACAAAACGAACCACAGAAGGCTTACTATCGATATTGTCAATACATTAAGAGATTAAAGGAAACAAGTACCTTCGTAGATGCAATTCTCTATTATTTAAGGTAAAAGTCAATGCCACCGTAGCAACTCTTTTCAACAGGAGCTGCTGGCAGGGTATGAAGGAAGCATGCAGCAGCACAGACTGCCTCTGCTGCTAACAATTGCCAGCCAATCTAGGTGATAAGCATCAGAGGCTGGCTTTCCAGAAAGGACAGTAAAATGCTAAACTTTAGCCAATTTGGCATCAACAGACACCTTTTAGTTTGGCCTCCATATGGGACTCTAACTCTTCACACTAAAATACATTGCCACGATATTACACAGCTACTCAGATGCAGGACAGCAAAAAGTCCAAGAAGTGTTCATGAAGATCTAAACTAAATTACACATTAACAAAGGATGAAGGCCAAAGAAGAAACACTCTCTATTCTATCTATCATTATCTGCTTGGAAAAGGGATGCAGAAGTACTGTACAGAGAGTTCCCTTTGTATTTATTCTGGAGCTGTCTTCTGCCGCCCAGCAAGGACTCCTTCATTAGCCAGAAATGATCAGTGATACTTAATTAAGGGCACTCCAGAAGAAATCTTTCATTAATTTTGAAAAGTCTCTTTGAAATGCTTTTGTTTACTGTTCAAGGAAGGAAGGAAGGAAGGAAGGAAGGAATCACAATGCTCACGGGAGAGTGAAGATAAAAATTCCAGCTATCCAACATTCAACATTAGAAATGTTTGAGTTGGAAGGGAGCCTTAAAGGCCATTCTGTCCCACTCCCCTGCAATGAACAAGGACATATACAGGGACACCTGGTTGCTCAGGCCCTGGTCCTACTGAACCTCCATGGATGGGGCATTCGCCACCTCTCTGGGCAACTTGTTCCCACACCTCACCACCCTTACTGTATGCTATGTACCTCTAGCAGATCACATCGGGTGAGCCAGGTACTGTGCAAGAACTGAGGCACTTCACAGTGCAATGAATGCAGAATGTGCAGAGACTTCAGCATCACCAAAAAAATACCTCGGTTTTCCTTTGAACACCCAGCTCTTTTTCTTCATACAGCCACCTGCAGAGCATGGCAGAGTCTGGAAAGCAAAAAGCTCATCTGGTTGAAAAGGAAAAGATGTTCCTCTGATAGCAAACAATTGAAAAATTCTCAATGGAGTGTCCAAAGCACTGCCCCCCATTCCCAGCTACATTCAGGGGTCACACAAACCTAGGGTGAGAGGGCGGGAGTTGTTCCTCACATAACTGAAGGGAACAAAATGAAGGAGAAGAGAGGATTATCTGTCAGCTTGGCACACACACAGATTGCTCTGCTTACCACAGAGAGGACTAGAGGAAAAAGCTGGAATTCAGGCAGAAAAGGAACATCATGAAGTTAAGCCTGTACACAACAAAATAAAGCTTTCCTGACTGCTGGGACTGGCGGCTGGAGGAACAGACTCCACTGTTTTTATTTGGGGAACTCGTACTGCCAATGCACTATCGCTATAAATTGCCCAACATTCAATAACTATTGCACTTGAACTGGGATAGCTGACTATATAGTGACCCAGAAAATGTGTCATTCTCCACAGGACACAGTTCTGCTAACCATTATCCATCTACCTGCTGTTACTCTTGAAACACACTTTTGCTGACTACAGCAACTACAACTGATTAATTCTATTTTATTTCTGCACATCAAATATATTGGTAAAATGAATTCCTGTAATTAAAACACTCAGCAGAACTGAGGAGCACGATAATATGGTTAAATGATGCTGGAATATTATCACATTATGTCATACACAGCTTAAAAAGTATAAGCATTTCAGGCCCAGAGTAAGAAGTAGACATTATGTCTGCAGTCCAAAACTCTGCAAGAAATGTTGAACTGCCAGTATCAGAATCTTGACTAGAATGAGTCATTCACATTAACTACAATGGTTTCTACTCAAAGTTCAAGTCTTATTTCCTTAGAGAGTTACTCCTCCTTTCTTTTCAGTCTCTTTTTTTCGTGCCTGGTTTATCTACCTGTCACCATGGTCAGTTTTGCCAAAACTGACACTCTTTGGAACCATGCTCACATTTTCTAGCTGCAATATAATTAGAATTAAAAAAACAGTTACTGCACCTTATCTTCCCTGCATTGTTTCCGGTGATCACTTTCACCTTTGCTGGCAAGAGTCCCACATTTTGGGATGTCATGCAGCATAACTGCTGCTCTTCAGTCCCTCCAACTAGTATGTAGTCCTACTCCTATTTATTTTTATGGAAACTACAATGATACAAAGAGCAAATTAACACTATTTGACAGGACAACATCTCAGCTAAAAAACACCATTTTTCAATATATTTGTAACCACTAGCTCTGCATTTTCACCAGCAATGAACAAGAACCTGTACGTCGTGTTCATAAATACCTGCACCAGTGGAGCTGACTGCTGTCGCTGTCACCTCTTCACTAGTTTGTCTCCATCAGTGTTCACAAGAGCCAATGAGTCAGTCAGTCCTATTTTTTTCACATGGAGGAATGCAATGACACACCCTTTACTGCAGAAACCATTGTGTCATACAATGCTGCCATCAGTCACACCAGAATAGAATGATGTTGCAGGTCAACACCATAAAATAGGAGGAATTACTTTTGGAGCAGCTTTCATACTTTTCTTTCTGCAGGTTCTCCAAGTGCAAGTTATTTTCACACTCAAATGTTTTTTTTTTTTTTTTTGCTTGTCTGCGTCCTGCTACAGTTGTTTTGCATGCGTGCATAATTATAGTGTATGCTATAAGTTCAAACCCTTTTTTAGACAACACAAGTTTTCTTGAAAAATTCTGAACAAAACTACAAAGGCTTTGATTCTGTTTTTATAACAAACACCCCTGCTTCTCAGAAGTGCTGCCATCTGTGAAAAGACAAGGTGTAAGAAGAGTGGGTCATGAAAACCGGGAAAGAAACACAGAAGAAAAAGAATGCTCTGGAAATAACAGATGCAAATAGCTAGGCAGATACACCTGGGCATGAGTGGTTTCCAAACACAAGTGGGAAAGAAAAGAAAAAAAAAAAAAACAACAAACACACCATACTATGCTACATGTAAGCCATTTTTATGTGTTTGGAGAAAGCAACAACAATGTAAGAGGAGCGTGGCGTGGCTTTATAAAAATCTGTTTATATCCTTAATTTTATCGGCCAGGCACTCTGGTGCTGTCAGAACCTAAGTCATCAAACCCATCTTATTTCATCACCAACTACTGAATGTATACCATTCAATACTGAAAAACGATGTTAAGGAAACATACAGGCAGGAGGTGCTTACAGACTTCCAAAGTACATGTCCTGGCTTTCCTTTAGTACATCCAATAGTAAGCACAGCCAGGTTCCTCAAAGAGGACAAACAATTTCAGTGTACTTTGTTTGTGTGTTACTGTTTTTGCTTAAGAAGATGTTCAGGAGCCTAAGAATATTGCAAATATCCATTCTTAGGTAGGAACAACATAACTTTTGCATATAATTTTTTATCTCTCTTCCTAATGTTTGTTAAATAAGTCTGATTTGCTAAGGCAGTGTAGGCGATCCTAATATTTCATAATTGAAATTAAAGTAGATGTATTTTTGGCTCCTGGGTACCATCTGAAGGCATGCTGCTTTGATTGCTCTTACTGCACACAACAAAATTCTGCCAAATTTCACTATTTGGTATTTTTTTAGACAGAACAGAAGTCAAGAACATCTGTTACAGAAAATAAATCATAAACATTTTTACTTTGGAAATGTTCAAGTGAACGAACAATTTCCACCAACTTCTTATTCAAAAATATTTTGAAATGCTTATCCATTGAGCATCACTATAATGGAATGAGAAGCACAAAAATAAATCTGAGGGCTACTGTGAGCTATTATATTACCTGTGAGCTATTATAACTCCAGATATACCATGAGTTATATTAGCACAGAATGCGGCCTTTAATTTTTGTGCTGAATGACATGAATTAGACACTGATGAAATTGTGCATAGGGAAATACATTAGAAATGGCAAGGTTTCACATGGCATGAATACCACAGAAATAGCCTACTGTCTCCAGCAATGCTGGGATTTTGATTTTGAAAGGAATCACTGTTCTTCTCATGTCCAAACTAAAGCTAAAATCATACAATTCTTAGTTCATTCTCTTCTCTCCAACCCTCCCTCTTCTGAATCAACCTTTATGTGTGACTGAGGCACTGATCTTCCTGTCTGACAAGACATCATGAAACTGAAATGGTGGCTGCTTTCTGCTTAATTTATACAAATATTTTTAGAGTGAATACATTTGAATAAATGGTACCTTTTTTTTTTTTTTTTTTTGATAGCAGATGAAGGTGACTAGAAGCTATTTTAAACCCTTCCAATTAAAACTACTCTGCTTTTGTGTAATTGTTGCTAAATTGCCTTCCCCATTACAAGGCCAAATGTTGGGGGGGAATGATTCCAGAAAGAGACCAAATATATGTTCAGAGTTACACAGGCAAAACAGTCATCTGTGGAAAAAGATGGATTTATTCTGTTTACTGCCTTTACTGAGAGAGTCTGAAGAACAGCCTTCGAAGCTGCAGTGGTACTCTTCAGAGACAGATCAGGAGCAGCACACGGCTCTCCCCATGCAAAGGAAATCAGTCATGATGGCTCTATGGGAAATCTGGAAGACTATTTGTCTCAGCCTGCTATCTAAATGCAAAGTGAGGAGCATGTTGCTTTTCTACCTCCAGATTTATTGAGGTGAGATATTCTAATTATTCTATTCACCCCTCAGCCCTCATGCTTTTGCTTTTAAGCACGTGATAACAGTAGCATTTCCTCTTGTGATACCGTTAATAGCATTCATCTTTGCAGAAATCACTCTGAAAGAAGCATTTGTGGAAAAATATCCCTTCCTGCCTTTGGAATACCCACAGCTCTCATTCAGGATTCCGGACAGTAGATGAGCTGTGTGCTTCTCAGCGTGAGTGCTTTCTCAAGACACGTCAAACTACATTAAAGTTCAATTGACCTATAAGTGTCCTCATTCACGCAAAATGGGTGACCTGTTCTTCCTCACACATTCAAAGACTTTCTAATGGATCTGACAAAGGGCTTTCTCTCCCGGGAAGCTGCACTTGATCATAGCTCCCCAGTAGCCTATTACCTGCTTCAAAACGCCCTGCCTGGCAGAAGGTCCTTCTGTCCATCAGCTTCGATGAGACACACCACAGTGGCCAGCTGATTAAATTTCAGCAAATAGCAAGCCTGAAAATGATCTTCTTGTCTAAACATAACTTAATTCACATTGAGGCAATAAACACACTTGTAATCAAGCTCAGAAACTTTTATTCAAGAATGAAATGTGACATTCACGTCAAAAACTTCTATGTATTTCTAGTGGTACTGATATATTTTACTCCAGAAATAAGAACTATTCTAAAAATACAAATTATGTCAAAGAATTCAAGGTGTTAAGCTGTGATCACCTATATATTTATTAAAAAACTGCATACCATCAGGTTGCTGCTACATATCAGATTTTTCTATGTTCATTTTTCTGCTAGTCAGGGACTGAAAAACACTTTCAGGCATGTAAATTCTTCTTCCAACATCAAAATAAACCAGCATACTCTGTTCAGTTTCAATACTAACATGCACTACCTTGATAAAATCTCCTTTTACCTTTTATTCCTACTGTAGCTCAAGTGTCACCCTTGTATTGACAGTAATAATATACAAAATTATTCCTTTTGTTTCCTGCTCATATACTTTCTGATTAATGAAATGCAGCACACTATTTTACTATGATGATCTCTCACTGCAAAATTACATACCAAAAATTAGGCTGCAATGCTGAAAATGCAAAAAAAGAGATTTAAGGATGCAAAGTGAAGCTGTGAGTAAGGCATGAAGGAAAGTCAAAGGCTGGTTCTGTTATTTCAAGGGAGATGCACAATCTAAAATGGTACATTGCTTGTGACAGAAAATGGAAGTTTTTTGGCACTGATACTAAAAGGAGACAATAGCTCATGCAGGTTTGATCAAGGTGTTCTTCTCTTCTGTAACCTAGGAAGTGACTGCAGAGTAGCTCTACGTAATGTTTGCACACACAAAGAAATCTCCTTTAAACTGTGAATTCTGGCAGATTCTTCCGTGCTCAGCTCTGACTGATCTCATTATTCTTCAAAACCAAAGATTACTGAGGTTACGCTTATCATTTCCAAACAGTAATTTTATGCCCTCTCTAAATGAAAACTCCCTGTGACACTTGGGGAAAGCCATGGAGCAAACTGGACTATCTCTATGGAATGAGCAGCACGTGTCTCCAAATGATGGTCCTCATTGCTCTGCATCAGTTTTAAGCATGTATTGATATGTTGATACCTGAAAAGTCTTAAGTAGATTATCTCAATTTATTCTGGAAGTTCTAAGAATCAGTAGGTCTTGTGGCTCTATGCCAGCAAAGATCTCTTAGAGTGATTTTATTGCAGTGTGCTTCGAACTTACAGAAAGCCTGATTTCTATAAAAAGAGTGATTAGAATTTATTGAAAATTATACTCCTTTAGGCAGCATAACCTAAGTGCTGAAAGTGATCTCTTTTGAAGATACTAGATTGAATCATCAGAGAGGAGTCAAGCACGTGAATTAAAACAAATGGTTTAAGTTTCCAAGGATCCACTTTTTGCATTTATGTACTGTGTTGCATATATTTCTACTCATTCTATCACAACTATTCAAAATTTCCTTTTTAGACTGAAGAACAGTAGCTAGTAGTCAAAAAAGCACAGCTATTGCAATAGCTTTTACTCATATTCAGGCAAGTACATCTGGTAACAGTAAGAGATCTAAGAAATCTTAATTAATTATATTACCAAACCCCTGGATAAGATTTTTTTTAATCAAGAGTATGGAAGAATCATCAACAGCAGAAGGGAAAAGTACTCTGTCATTCAGAATTGATTTTTCCCCTCTATGACTGTTCCAGAGATGTATTTTTTTCTCAATATACAGGTGCTACTCCATCAAATTCAGTAAGGTTAAACATTAAATACAGTTGTTTTAAGAACAATAAATTAGAGTGAATATGTAAGACAATGGCAACACTGGTTAATTACTTCTTGATATGCACTGTATGAACATGAAACTTGGCTATATCTGATGATAAAAAAAATGCTATTCTCCCTGGAATGCTGAAACTGGAGCTAATCACAATAGTAAAAATCACTTCTCAAAGCAGTGTTGAACATTTGGGAGGGAAATGATATTAGTCTGGCTACAAGAACGCAGTATCAGCAACAGCCACTGTCAGATGGCCTTCATATCGCTGTTATTCATTCAGTTGTGTACAGCCAGTTTATAGAATTACGGAATCACAGAAATGTTGGAAGGGACCCACAAAGAACATTGAGCCTAACCCCCAGCTCCACACAGAAGCACCCAAACCCTGTGTCTGAGAGCGGTGGCCAAACACACCCTAAGCTCCAGAAGCTCAGGGCCATGCCCATGGCCCTGCAGAGCTGAGCCATGCCCAGCGCCCTCTGGGAAAATCTTTTTCCTACACCCAACCTGACCCTCCCCTGACGTAGCTCCAAGCCATTCCCTCTGTCACTGTCCCCAGAGAGCAAAGCTCAGCACTGCCCGCCTGACTCCCTGTGAGGAGCTGCAGCTGCCATGAGGTCTTCCCTAAGCTCCTCTGCTCTAGGTAGATACCCAAAATTAAAGCGTAGCACTACAGCACCATCAAAGTATTCTCTTTGGGTGGCTGTTCATTGAAGAAAAAAGGGAAAACAACTCATCAGCCAGAGTCTTACAAAGCATACTTAGGAGGATTGCTGGTCCAATTAGCATTTACTGATCAGTGAATGGACTATATGAATCACTGAGAAAGAGAATTCCCACACAAAGAAGCCAGATGCGAGTTCATATTCATCCAGGAAGAAAAATGATCTTTAATCAAGCATCTGGCATAAAGAGCTACTGGGACATTACATTAGAGGACACATCATAAGGATGGCTTCCTTATTCATATCTTTTCATCAGAATTTTCTTGTTTTTCATTTTGAATCTCCAAACAACAAATTTACAATTTCTGCTCATGTAGACAATTTCATCTTACAGAGCACTGGACAAACGTGATGACACTGAAATAAAGCCCTCCTTTCCTTTTTTAACTTCCATAACAGAAATAGAAAGTATACCTTTATTGCTTTAATGCCTTACCTTAGTACTTAATGTTTTTTACATTAGTAAGGGCAGACTTGAGATGCCTAAAGACTATACAAGAGTTTAGGACATTTTTTATAGCACTCTAATACTAAATCAAAAGTACAGAGAAAACTTCCACAACATCAGATTATGCAAATCCACAGCCGTGATGTACTATGCATTCCAAATTCTTAGCAAGAATGCCAGGAAAACAAGTTAAGTAGGTGGCACTGAATCGTCTCAGAAGTAGAAAGACAAAAGGTAGAATGAAAGACAATTTCATTCACAATAATTCCCCAAACCTTTTTAAAAATAGAATGGTGAAACTGCAACTCTGAACTTTTCTTTCTGGCTGATTAAAACCATCTCATTAGCCTACACAGAATCATCATCATAAGACATATTAGTCTATTCTCACTGACAGTGACTTATTGCCAACTCCAAATAGAATATTGATGTTTTGCTATTGAAATGTCAATGCAAAAAATTATACATGGCTCTCTAAAGTCAATGGCACCTTGAAATTTAACTACACTTACAACCAAAGGAAGCTCAGTAAGTCAGAGCTGGCCAATTCAGATAAAAAGTACATTTTTAGACCACAACTAAATGCTCTTACTGAATTCTGTTTAAAAACAGAATTTTGTGTGTGGAACAGGGAAGCAGCAACTATTATCTTGCATAAGAAACTAATCTAGCATATGTGATGGAGAAGGACCAGTACTTGCTGGCTGCTATGTCATGCACAGATGCTTCCAAATTTTACTCATTGTCTTCACTGTCATTTCTTCAGCTGACGTTGAGCCAAATTTACCCCAATTCAACAAGTGTTTATGCATACACTTAAACCTTCTTTGAATGTGATGCAACTTAATCATGGAAAATGTGTTTAAAGTCTTGTAAAACTATAGCTTTGGCCATCAAACTGCTAATTGCTAGTGCCTTCCTGCGTTTGCCATTTTTGAAATCTCAAAATAGACACGACCTGTGTGACATAACACAAAGTCTTGTAAGTTGCACCAGCTCCCCTTTGTAACACAGTATCACCCACACTTTTCCAACAAGTCCTATTGTTCACAGCTGAACAATCTATATGGAAAATCATTGTGTTTGGTGTTTTCCTTACAACAGGATTTTTTCTACAGTTTCTACAATATGAAATAAAACTGGTGAAAATGTGCAGCCTTTTTCAGTATTTACAAATGGCTTCCATCCTGAGAAGATGCCTAGAAGGAAATGCAGTTACTTTTCTTTTTACAATCACCACCCACATCTCATAGCCAGATTTCACTCAAAGTAAAGTCTGATTCACCCTTTTTTCTCTCCCTACTAAAGAAATACAATACATTAAAATGCACAGCCTTGGGGTTCAGCTTGTTAAATAAACGCTGAAGAGCAGAATATTCACTCCCCCTTCTTAGGTGCTAGGAAGGCTGCTGATTTTATTTTTCAAAAGGGCCTATTTTTTTCACCTTGAATATATAGCTCATAGTGGCACTTCTATCAAGAGGGGGTAACTCTTCAGCTCAAGAGTTCATTTAAAACCATGAATTTGCAGCAGCTTTTGCATAGCTTCTGGTTTGATTCTTTTTAATATATAATTAAAAAAAGAAAAAAAAAAACACAAAAAAACACCTTTGAAAACCTTTTTTCACCGCGTGTAAAAGAGGTAGTTTCAATAGCAGAAAGATTCAGATAGGAATGTTCTTTCCTACAGACAACTAAAACAACTTAAAAGATTAAAGTCACAGGTGAATCAAGTCCTAAAGGAGAGAGAATAATCTTAAGTCTAGATCCTAAACTAAGGATGAAGAAGGGATACTTAGGGACATAATTTTCTTAACAGAAGCAGCACTGTCTTTCACGGTAGCAAAATTAGCTATCAAAATAAGCTATTTTTCATGCAATATTTTCAAACTTTCAAAACTAAATTTTCCACATATTTTACTTTACATGATTACTATTGAAATATAAATAAAGTATAATAGAAAATTATAACTTAGAGTATTATAAAGAAATACGTTTAAGAGCAGGAATAAGATCCTTTCATTTTAAAAAGTGTACAGCAATAAGGATTGTAAAATATAGCCTTGTACATCTAAGGATCACTTTTTGTCTCTCACATAATAAAATGTCCAATAAACACAAAATCACCAACAAACACAGAATGCAGACCAGTTCTCCTGACAGAAAAAAATACATTCACATTCCGTTTTAAATATTCAGGCTCTGATGAACTCTTCATCCACTCAGATTGATGGAAATATAGGAACAATAACTTGGAAACTCACAAATAACTTAGATCACAGCATCATTTTCTTTTTTCCTGAGAGGAAAGCAAGCTTGCTAATGAATCCAAAACATCATACTGTATTTATTTTAAGTTATGAGAGTATTTTAATACAATTCATTGCTGAAAATGCCAGTGAGACAATAAGCAAGGGTATTTTCTTCAACAGCTAGAGGTATTATAAGGTCACGTACTTATAATATTATAAACAGTATAAAATTAGAATCAATTAAAATGGAACATTTACCTTGCAAAATCCAGGATCCATGGATACAAGCAGGAAAGACAAAGAACTTACTGCCAAGGTTTCCAGCTCTGCTGCTCGCTTACTAGAAAACAAGAAGATGAAAATCCATTTAGATCTGTATGTTGTACCAAGGTTTTAGAAATGGCAATGTTCTTAGTAAAATTCCTTGAGACAGTCTGTGATCATATTTAGCTCCTATCCAAAAAGGAACAGAAAAGATATTGGAACCATAAATGTCAGAGCAGAGGCAAGTGAAAGCTTCCAGTAATACCAAATAATACTGTGTATTCACTAGCGCTCATGGGGAGCAGGTAACTGCGTTAACCACAGTAGCTTAGAAAGCAGCTTACTAAGGGATCTGAAGGTGAAACTGACACAAGTATTATACTTAAAAGACAGAAAAAATAAAAGTATTTCCAGGAGATTAACTTTTTTTCCACTGGTGATGGAAGCTGGCTCCTCCACAGCCTTTTCCATCCATGTCTCCGACTCTTCAGCCTTGCCATATTGAATTGAAATCACAATTTTCCATCTGCCTTAATGGAACACATGGTAAAAAATCTACTCAAAAGCAAAGATAAAGGAGGTAAGAAAAGTGCTCACTTTTTGTTTGTCAGGACCAGAATGATTCCTTGTAAAGAAAAAGAGTCACAGATAATACAATAATCCAAACCACACTGATACCAAGGGCTATGAATGACTGTTATTTCTGAAAATTAATCAGAAATAAATGCCATGAGCTCTTTCAATCAACAACACCTCTTAAGCCTTTCAGAAAGCAAACAAAGACAGCAAAATACTTTGGATCTTGCCATATGGAAATCACCTTTCAAAGACTTGAAAAAGAATGCTATGCACCTCTTCATAAAGCACACTATTGTATGACAAATATTAATTTGAAAAGTGAAATAACAGCAAGAAAAAATAAGGAAACAAATGTACTTAACTTCTTAAACTCCACTGCACAAAGCTGCTTCCCTCACAGAAGAACTTGAGTTCCTCATTCACCTCACCAGCAGCTCCTCAGAGATAGCTTCAGCGTGAGATTTGCTCCAGTTCCCTATTAGCTCCTTAGCATCTCATTTTCAACCATCTTATTCCACAATGGCATGTCAAATCATTTGAGAATGAAAACTTCATACATTGTCTTTTTTAATGCTGATCCACAATGGGATTTAGCTGAAAATATTATACGCTAGACATCATTACTTTTAAGAAATGAAATAATTCAGCAAATAATCTAGAAACCCATCACTAGGGTTTACGTGGAGGGGGGTGCAGGGGGGCTGCAGGCAGTGGAGGCCTAACCCTAACCCTAACCCTAACCCTAACCCTAACCCTAACCCTAACCCTAACCCTAACCCTAACCCTAACAGGGACACTGCTTCCAGAGCCAGGCCATGAGCAACACTGGGTGCACTCTAGAAGAGCAGACTGAGGAAAGGGAAAACTGCTGCACAGTGGCAGCTTGGAGAGAGGGGTGAGCTATATGAGAGAAGCAGCCCAGTATGCTTCAAGGTCAGCACAGGAAGAGGGCAGGAGGTGCTCCAGGTATGAAGTGGCAGCTCCCTGCAGCCCAGGAGAGGCCCACATCAGTCTGGGGGAAAAGAGCAAAGAAGAAGCAAAACTGTCATAACGTGGGAGCACGCCACATTCTGCATCACCCTGTGCTGCTCAGCATGGGGACAGGAAGTGGAAGAACTGGGAATGAAGAAGTGAAGTTAAAACTTAAAGTAGAGGATGGAGAAAGGTGTTTGAGGTCCTTTTTTTTTTTCACCATCCTACTCCATTTTTAACTAGCAATAAATTGTGGGAACTTTTGCTAAGCTGAGTCTGTAATTGATAAGTGATCTCCCTGTTCTTACCTCAACACATCAGGTTTTTTTGGTCTTACTTTCTATCCATGTCCTGCTGAGGAATAAGGGACAGGCTGGTAATGATCTCCCAGTCCATTCACCACAGCTTCTCTTATGCACTCCTGGCAATTCACAGAATCACAGAGTGATAGAATATCCTGCGTTGGAAGGATAGAAGGATGATCCACAAGGATCATCAAGTCCAACCCCTGGGACCATACAAACATAAAACCGTATGTTCTTGATTATGAAAGACAGAGGTGTCCACTCCTAAGGAGCGATGCTGCCACTACGTTTAAGGAATCATTATGAGAATGAGTGAAAAAAAAGTAATTCTATTTCAGTGTTGTTCTGTGGTAAAGGCTACAACAGGACAATACTGCTTTGGTAAGAGCAAATTTGATTATGCAGTGCATGTGCTCTATTACTGATTAGAGACACAATTAGAGAGCAAAGAGTATAGAAGCTATGCCACCACTGCAATGTCTGACTTCATTATTTTTGGACCGCATTATTTGTTTCAATGAAAGGTATTTTCCTCCAAAAGAAAGCACAGCTATGTTAAGAACAGCAATCTTTCCACACCGCTTTCCCACAGAAGCAGCATGCTTTCACACTGTGCTGGAAAAGTGTCTTGCAGTCTAAATATGTATTCCACTGTACCAGTCTATACTGTATTGAATTCCTGAATGTATTATGTATCATTAAGCTAAATAAAGAGCAAGTTTCAAAGGTTCAGAGCAAACTCACCTGGTGATTTTAATAGAGAAGGGGAGGAACTTTATTTGAACTCATGGCCTTTATTTCTTTATTTTTTTCAAGTCTTCTCTTCCTAGGGAATATTGTAACTATTTTTGAATTTTGCCTTTTGTTAGTTGGGATTCTGCTCAGACTAAATACAGAACAAAACTGGAACAACCAAACAAAACCATACAAATAAGCAAACCCACCACATCTCCAAAAGTTTGTTTCATTTATTTTATGCTAAAACAAATGGGAATTATTTTAAATATTGCAGACATTTTCCTTCACTTTTCGCAGCAGAGATCATAAATTTAAAATAAAGATCAGTCTGAGCCTTTGGAGGCCAAGGAGAATTTAACTCTGAACTGTGCTTCAAAGGACAATTTAAGTAGCCTAATTTCTGTCCTCTGCAACATGCAGTAGTATAGTAGAGTATCAATACCAAAATCTATCTAAGGGAGAAACTCAAAAATCAAAATACAAATGGTAAAAATATCTGTCTCAATTGCACATTATTTCTGAGGGTAAAACCAGGTGGCAGTAGAAGACTAATAGCGGGTATTCAATGGGCATTCAACAAGTCCATCAGAAAACTTTGGTATGTGTTTGTCTGGGACAATAGAAGAGATACTTATGCAGGTAAGTGACTGCCTAAACAATAAGAGACAGAGGAATTAATTATCTTCCCTGGTAGTGAGATGTCACTACTGTCTCATCTTAGAAGGTGCCCTTGGCCCTAAGCTACTGTTTAGGCAGTACCAAGCTGGTGATGGAGAATTGTACACATTTACTAACCAGGTGTAAAAAAGTAGAGGAAATTTAGTCACATCGGGTGTTCAGTGATGCACATGGAACAAAAATCCCTCTCTGTACGTAAAAAGTACCGGACTTTAATCAGAAGTGAGATCTAGGAGAACGAGAAAGCATGTTTGTGAAACCATCAGCTTAATAGCCAAGAAGCAAACCCAAATGGAAAAAAAATACGAGACAGATGAGAGAGGAGTCCAAAACAAACAAAAAGATTTATGGATTGTGCAGGGAAAACACAGAACATTTTTACCAATCACAGTCAAATTTTATGGCAATAAAATAATCTGCAGGAATTACCCTTTGTTATCTCTAGATCACTTTACCGAAATGTGTATATTGCAGTGGTCTAATTGCAATCTCAGCCAAGCTGATGCTTGAAGAAAAAGGACAACTGTCACAAAAATAATTTTGAAAGCATCACAACATCAAACAGGAATTCACCAAAGCACACTAGCAGGGACAGCTTGGAGATAATACAGAGATTTTAGATGGATTTTTTGAGCAAGACATAAGACCCATCCAAAATGAATGAAGATTGTTTTGCCCTAAAAGCTCAAAATAAGCATGAGCATCAGGAAAGTAAGTTACATGGCCTACATAACAGCAAACATTAAAGGCTATAGAGTTAAAATGTGGAGATACAACACAGCTGAAAAAGCTTACTGTTTTAACTGTCAATCTGTTAATTTTTTTTGTATTTTAAAAAGGAATAAAAACCTTATTCATCCTATTAATAATTCTTTTAATAAAGCTGAATACTACATCTTGACAGCATAGTTAATTAGTTTTATTTTAAGATTTCAGCGGAAGGTTTCAGACATAAAATGATGAATTCTTTTGGCAATACAATTCTGTAAGGCTAGTGGTCATGTTTTCCCTCAAATAAAATCACAGACTTTTTCAAAAGACTTCCAATGGGAATTTACAGATGATACATTGAGATCATCTATTTGTTTTGGAAGTCTGTCCTAGTTCAAAACTTAAAAATGCACATTTCTTGTCAGGCATTAAAGAACTGCACAAATAAAAATTCCCATAGAAGCCTAGGGCAATCAGTGTGGGTTTGTTGTTGTTGTTTTTCTTTAAGCAGATGCATTGGATTGTTTGCAATATACATTAAGCTCAGAAAAAAAAAAAAAAGAGATATCAATTGTAGAATTAGACCATATCCCAACGACTTGGTATTGAAGAAATTCTTTTAAAAAATCTGGTCTGTAAACATGACTATAAACATGACTATTCACCATCAGATTTATGAATATGTAGCAGAAATCCACTTTACTGCCCTTAGCAGAGTTGCCCAGTTGTGCCAGGTACACAGGTACCTAGTTTTCCAGTAACACACTCCTTCCAGCAAAGGGAATTTTCACAGCAACGAAATGAAAGTGTAGCTTCATGAAAGGAGGCATGACACTCAAATGCCCACTGTTTCCTATTCAAAGTTACAGGACACACTAAGCTCTGTATACACGCAATTGCATTTTAAAATTTCAGGGCCTGCACAAGAAAATTCTGAAAATTAGAAGCAAAACAAAACACAAGAACAGACATTAAAGTAGCTGCAACTGGAACTACTGAGTTTAAATTACAGAAAGAGATTAAAGTTCCTCTGGGGACAAATGTTTCTACTTCTAAGGATAGTTTGGCACTGAAATGTACTGTCTATGGCAGTTGTGGAACCTCTAGTACTGCTCTCATAATTATACTCAGATAAACATGTCAGAAACGACATCTATACAGCCAGATATAGCACTGCAGGAAGGAGCGGGTCATATACTCTTGAGGATCCATCACAACTATCTTCCATGAGCGTATCTATCATGTCTAATATTTAACAATAGAAGCCGGGTACGGGACTGTTTTCCTATTTTATGATTTGACCTAAAATATAAGCTTCATTAGTTCATTTCAGTTATCACAAGTGACCAAAATTCAACTGAGGCAATATTTTCTGGCTTATAACCATGAAAAAACTAATACAATTTGTTCAAGTTTCCCTTTTTAAATGTCTTCAAGAGTTATATGTTTTTTAGTTCCTAGCATTTTTTAATCAGGATGACATTATGCATGAATTTTGAAAACCAATAAATTTCAGATTTCTGAAGCCTAAGCGTATATTATCTCATTTTCTTTTCACAAAGCCCATATACATTCATTGATGCTTTTGTTGAAAGTCAAGAGAATGCATACTGAGGCATTCTGCAATAAGATAATTAAATTTTGTCATTCTCTTCATTTTTCTTCCATCGTATTACCTTCAGTTGAAATTAATGCTGACTATGTTTAGTGTTTAAGAACTGTTACAGACAAAAGAAATATGAACAAGCTTATGCCTTTGTAATATTGATCTAAAATTCCCTTCAAACTTCCCTCTTAAAAATTACTCGTTTCTCAGTAAAAGTAACTACAACCGGCCACTCTTTGCAACAGCATTAATATTCTACAAACAGAAAGGAAAATAAAAATTACCAGGAAGACCAAAATTTATAAAAAGAAAGAAAATACTGGAATCCAAGAAGCACTGTAAAAGTGACAGTTGATGAAACCATAGCAATCTATCTCACTCTTTCCAGTGTTTATTTTCCACCAACCATTTATTTACCCATCACTTACTTATCCACTAACAGGATTCCTCCATGAAGACTACACAATTCTTACTTTCATTTCTTTACTGCACAAATGCTGTCAAGGTTTACCAAAATCAAATGACGTGTTACTGGAAAACCAGAGAGCAATGGTGTTTATGCCTTGACTACAGATATCTATTGTCTGTAGATATTTATTTCATCAATGCCATTTCAAAATGAAATGTAAAAAGTATTCACGTATTCCTCTTATTCAAAGATCTCAGTCTTTTCATCACAAACCATTGCATCCCATTGTATTGCACCGCACTGCATTATTTCCCATCCCATCCCATCCCATCCCATCCCATCCCATCCCATCCCATCCCATCCCATCCCATCCCATCCCATCCCATCCCATCTCAAGGACAAGTTCATGACAGAAAATAATATGTGCAGTTTCAACAAGACCTAAAAACAGGCCTTGTACTCCACTACAACAGTCAAAGTAAGTTAGGAAAAATCCTTCACTTAAGCTGCTGATTGTTACCTAGTGCAGGTCAGCATGCTTAATCTTTTATTTTTTCTCAGAGAGGACCTACATCTCTTTTAGGTCAGAGAAAAGTACAAAATACATGGATGCTATTTATTTTAGCCAGGGATACGTAGAGCAATTTCAGAACCATTGGTATGGCTTAACAAAATCACAAAGTGTTCCTAAAATCCATGGAAACTGTCAGTGACAGAAGAACTAATCAAGGGCTTATTTTGCTCACCACTTCTCCAGCATACCATGACACAAACAAATATGAGTTGCCTTGTGACTTACTCTTTGTCTTTCACACTCATGATTTCCTCCTTATTCATAGTCATATTTGAAAGTTCCTGAATTTAAAAAGTTACACCTATAAAATAAGGCAGTTCTCCAACAGACATACATAAGATGTACTGCATTTTATAGCTGTAATCTACCTGTAATGTAATTCATATCTTTTAGTAATATAAAACAGAATATAGAACTGTCACTATAACTAAATCAACTTTATATGAATGTTCTTATACAAAAGCAAAATGTTATTTGACCTTGCACTTGTAAGATGATGCATGATTCAAGTGCAGATCTGATTCATTTTAGTAGACTGTGTTTATAAAATACATGACATTTGTCTTCAGATTGGGGAACTGAGCTCTTGCCCCCAAGGTTTGAAGTAATCTTAGCAGAATTGCAGTCTGGAAAAGCGTACCAATACATTTATGCTTTCCTTACCCTTTGGCAACATTAGTTTCAGGATAAGAGTTCCAGCAGCAAATATTTTGTTCTGTAGTCAAGAGCTTGGTGCAGCTAGTCAAGCAAATCAAAACACTCAAAACTCCAGATGCCTCATTTCATGAATTCACCCCAAAGCAAACAGATTACCATCTGGGTATATGAAACAGATAAAATACACACTTAAACTAGTTCGTGTTTGTGAATACAGTGCTTGCAGCTTTGGTACATATAGGAGTAATATTATTTTAAGAGCTAAAATACTACAAATTTCAAGTATTTTCTTCCTGAATAGTATCTGAGGTAATAGATTTTGATTGGAGATTTTGGATGAAAACTTATAGACTTTAACTCAACTGGTTAACACTCCAGGAAGATACAGAATTTTGACCCAACACTACTGACAATAGTGATTTATTTTTCCAATCACTGTACTTCATTTCAGATACTCAGAAAATGTATTTAGGCTATTTAAAGCATATTACTTCTGAGAATGAACTGCCCCCCAGAACTGAACTCATTTCCCTGGGAGGCCTTTACGAAACCTTTTTCTTATCTAAATACAGGTTAAAAGTTCACACTGTAAATATATACAAAGCAGATCATAAACTCTTCCCTCATGACTTCTACATAAATGTACTTCACTCCTTATAAAATCCTGAAATTTTTTTTTGCTTTGAATACCTACACGAAACTTTCGTCCCACTGAGAATCTTCCACTAGTCTAGCTGAGCTTAAACTTCACTTTTTATGTCTTTTGCCACAGGAATATACTCCATTGCAGACTGAAGTTTGTGGAACATTGTAACTTCAAATCTGCCATGATGCTTTGCCCCAGGGAAGTAGTTAAAAGTCTGCACCAGGGGACAAATGCAGCAGCAAAACACTGTCTGAACAATGAAGGAACTGAATTTCAGAGATGAGATAGCCAATCCTTTCTGGACAGAGAAACTCCTAGCGAAGGCATTCTCTGTGCAGGTGTTTCTCCACTGTCTTGCTAGATAAACAAGTCATGGGAATGGTGATGCAGGAGGGAGAAAGGTTCAAGGCTTAGGAGTTTATGGACTTCGTTCAGGAAAATTGGGATTGAGCTAAATGCTCAGGAATCCTTGCCACCTACCAATGCTTTGGGTTCTGTATTGGGAGAAGCACTTTCCACCTGGGAAACACACAGACCCCATTCCTATATGTACTGCATTTACAATAACACAACACCTGCAACTTTCCTGGCGCTTATGATGTGAGCAACCCTCACACTGCTGCAAGTAACTGTCACAGGCTCATTTTGTTGATCTCACCAGTCATTCCTTACACTTATCCCCATTACCTTTAGTATAAACCCGCATGAAATACTCCGAACTAGAAAATGTGGTATTTGCATGGGTGTGTCTGTTCTAATTATTTAGAATCACAATAAATATTCCAGCTATCTGTATTAGAAAATTAGGGTCAAAGTATTTCAACTGGAATCTAGTCCTAGAGTATATTAATTAGTATATTAATAATATTTGTTCCTAATATTAACAGGAAACTGCATTCTTTCAATTGCGCAAGTTGTCATAATCTTTCAATAGAAGTTTTTTTTTTCAATGGTGCTGGTATTTTTAGGGAATACATGGCAAGATATGCTGTGTCATAAAGGCAAGTGCAATTATCAAATATCACTTTCACATGTCAGTATTGAGTAAGAAGACTTCAGATTGAAGAAAAAGACATACACTGCAAATTAACAAAAAATCAGAAGAGGTGATGAAAAACCAACAGTATTGCTATTTTCTCATATGGGTACAAAGTTTCTCTGTTAATGATCCTCCATAAGCAATCCAAATGAACTCTTAGGAGTTTCTACAATCTTGACATCGATTGAGGTTGAGAAGAAAGCTTAAACCTCTCTCATGTTTGATTTAGGGCTACACTCTAGTTCTAATTCCAGAAGATGCTTAAATGTGTACACGAGTCTAATTCTTCTTCATGCAGATACCATAATCAGATACCAAACTTTCCATTCCATGGTAATCTGAGAACTCTTCCTCTTGTGATTTTTAACATTAACATCAGATGTATTAGGGATTATCTATCTGAGAATATTTTCATCCTCTGTTTCAGAAAGGACTCAACAATTACAGTCTCTTGAACTTACCAATGAAACAGAATGATGGAATAGATCTGGGAACGCCTATCATTTTCTGGAATGAGGAAACAGAATTACTACACCAAATCCAGTTTTTCTCCATGATCTTGGAAAGAATATGTTAAAGGCTCTGAAGCTCAGCTCACCAGCTGAGACTGATCTGTTAAGCTTTAATGACACAGGAAAAGGTTTGCAAGTTAAAGATCCACTATAGTTTGTGTGCTGGATTTTATAATGCAAAGTCTGATAGACTACAACTCTACCAAAACTATCTGATTTCTTCCTTCTTCTAATCATATATGAAAAATGGCAATGCAGAAAATCAGGATGATCATCTTTTTTTAAAGAACATATGTGCCAAATAGTCAGAACATTTAATGACTTCTTATAGTATTTCTAGTCAAAGAAAAAAATGGAACTTCTAACAAATTAGGATGTTTCCTTTCAGGTCATCAGTATTATCTAACAGTCTTGAATAAAGAATTAAAACTTTTTTCCTTTAAACAATGTGTTGTCTTCTAAATGTGGTCCTGATACTGTCAGATATAATTTTAAATGGGCCAAAGGTTTTACAATAGGCAAAGCATCTTCCGTTAGGTTGCTCATAGGCATTTAACTCCATTAATGAAAACAACCTATATAGAGGCAAGTCCTCCTCCAAAAAACAGACTATTCCCTTCTGGAATACAAAAGAATCCAAACAGAAATTCCAGTGCACTGACATTGTACTCATGGTGGAAAATATAAATAAATAACAAAGTACTACATAGATAAGTAAAAAAACCAAACTTTTCATTTCAGCTCAGTGAATGAACAGGCTGTGATTCTACTAAAGTGTCTGATATTTAATTATTAATAATGTATAAATATTATTGAAAATACTGAATCTATTAAAAACATTGTAGTAACATTAGGAAGAAATAAATCATCACTTGGAATACTATATTTATTCTTCTTTCTACTAGCATCTTATAGTGAACAAGGCATTTCTATCTACTGCAATACTTGATCTAATGAAAAAGGGGGAAAATCTGAGCCATATAAATTAGTGGTCAGTAAATACACAAGAAAACATCTGATTTTTTCTCTTTTTTTGTACACAAAGGAAACAACATTTTTCAGAAGACTTTTCTGATGTTTGACACTTTCTTTTTTTTAATTACTTTTATTACTTAAGAAATATAACAAATTCAACAGTTTTTTTCTGAAGAAGGAAAAAAAAAAAAGGTGTAAAGATCTGTATTTATTGAGAGCTAGAAGTTAATAAGGTCCTCGGAGAATTTAAGTCAGTTACTGTGAAGTTCAGGCTTGACAAGCAGCATAAGTAAACCCTGAAATACATGTCTTCTGGCTCTCTATGCTCTACAGCTTCAAACTGCTTCCTTTCTCTCAGTCAGAAAGTAATTAATATAGAAACTTTGAAAGAAAGTTTTAGATGCACTAAAAAAGACAAGATCCATCCTCCCTTCCCCCAGAGATATGCACGTTACTGTGATGGCTAAGAATGCAGCAGTTACAGAGTTTAAAATTTTTTAAGAAAGATCTATACACAATGACACTGTGTTTGTTTTTTGTGTTTCTTTTTTTTGTTTTGTTTTGTTTTTTTTCATCTGTGCTTATTGGCAAAGTTATGTGTTCAGCTGAAACTGTAAATTATTTCTTTTACAATCTGGTACATTGAGTCACAAGTGTTATAAGCTGAAAATATGCCTGTAAGTGCATCACAGCATATTTTATGGCAACAGAAAACTGCAAGTGAATACTACTGCAGAAAGAAACTATTCTGACACACTGAATAAACTTTACTAGGTATAAAAAAAATAAGTATTAATCACTGGGTGTCATTAAGAAATTACATGGAGGTCCATAACTGCCAGCATTTGCAGTCTGAATTCAGACTTCATAATTGCCTTTGGTATTGGCTGTAAACTACTGTGTAAGCTTATATTAAGAATTCTTCCACCTTAGGTAACTTTATTTCCATGATCTGTGCATACCAATTCCTTCATGCTATTTAGCTTTGCTGAGATTGTTTTCAAATAATGTGAATACTTGCTTCTGCTAACTTTAACACTCAGTATTTTTCTTCCCCTCAGAATGAATTCAGCAATCTAAAATAAGAGTATAGATAGTTAGGCTCAAAATAACTCAGTTCAGTGTAAGATACAGCAGATAGTATTACTAAGTTAATATTAGCTTTGAATTTAGCCATTTGAATTCTTCCCTACAAAAAGAAGTGTATAAAGCAGATGATATTTTATAAAGATCATGCCCCAGAAAGAAAACCACTGTGAGCAGACTCACAGAAAAGAGTCTGAATATTATAAAAACAGGCTTAAAAGGAAAACAAACAAACAAACAAAACAAACAAACAAAATAAACAAAATAAAACAAACAAACAAAAACATTGTCCAAAGTTTTCTAGCTGCTGTTAGGATACAAAAAAATAGTGATTCATTTAAAATGTATTAAGTAATGTATGAATTAAATTATTGTAAGAAAATGTCCAAAAATTAAGTAAAGAACTGTTTACTGATATTCTCTTATACAAATAAATAAGTAGTTTTAGTAATTTCTATAGAACCAGAATTACTGTTTGCTTTACATCCAAAAAATGTCCTTGGGTACAGCAGACTTTTTATAATGAACTTTTGTTTCTGAAATTAAAGATCAATGCATAGCCAGAAAGAGTATGGTAAAAAGAATACTATTTTATTATTATAATTTGTGTACTAGTTTCACTTCTTGTAGAGTGTGTGAAAATGTATGGTACACTTACATAGGCAGTATGCCTATTACCATGTCGTGGCAAGAGCTAGAAGCAACTATCCATCACAGAGAAGGCAAAAATTCTGCTTTGTGTTTGTGTAAGTAAAAACACATTGCTGCTAGTTGTTTATATCACCGTATTTGTAAAGCTAATATTACTATGTATGAGAGATATCTTTCTGTGTTTAAAACACAATGAGCATTAATTTTCTAAAATATCATTGCAAATTGTCTCCTCTATGACAAATAAATGTGATTTTATCAAATTCAAATGATTTGGTTAACCACAGTCATCCCCTTTGTGGTTTATTTTCAATTCAGAGCAAAGTCTGCAAACTGGAATCATCTTCCCCGCCTTGCCTAGGAGAGTCAGAAAAGAACTGAGATTCACTGATTTACACAATTTTGCATTTAAGGATATCTTTCCATCACTAATAAACTCTAATAAGTAATGTTTTTGCTGTTGTGTTGCTGATTCCTCTCAGCTGTAAGAAGTGACTGAACTTTCCCATCAAAGTTACACTTTTCAGAATCACAAGGTAACTAAACATTTCAGCAGCTTATTTAGTAACTGTCATGGTTTCATGATTTTTCATTATCGGTGTTCCACATCATAACATCATGCAATGCACTGGGGGTTTGACTACTGATGCTCAAGTTCCGGGTGCCTGTCCAGAGGAGAAGAGCAGCTACGTTTCCCCAGGGGGCTTTGCGGTCAGCGAGGAGATATAACTCCCGGCAAGGTCACCTGATGCTCTCTTCTTTGCCTGCCCTGCTTCGCAAAGCCCCCTGGGGAAACGTAGCTGCTCTTCTCCTCTGGACAGGCACCCAGAACTTGAGCATCAGCAGTCAAACCCCCAGTGCATTGCATGATGTTATGATGTGGAATACCGATAATGAAAAATCATGAAACCATGACAGTAACATATGAATGACATTTCAGCAGCTTATTTAGTAACATATGAATGACTCAGATTTTTACACACATAAAAAACACAAAACATATTCATATATTAAATACAATAGAACAGAGACTTACTGACTTTTGCCAAATTATAGAGATCCATTATTTTCCATAATTAATTTACAGTTGAATAGTGTCTCTAACAGGACATGCAAATCAGAATTATTATGTTGTGCAGAATTCCAATCATGCTTGAAAACCTACAATATGCCAATACAAAGAATCCTTACTGAAAACATTGTAATGTGAAGTAAAAAATGTTTGAAAAATACAGTTAAAACTCTGTGTGCTTTCAAAAAGAACTCAGAGACTCAAATTATTTTTTCTAATCTTTTAAAAGAAGTTGCTTTGGCATCTTATTAGATAATGAAACAATTAAAATATAATTTTCAACAAAATGTAGATCTATGGAAAACGATTACTATGTAGTTCATTGATTTTGGACCAGAACTGCAATATTTATTGCAATGGAACAAGTACGTATTTTTAACATATCCTGGAGATTACTTACACAGAGAATATAGTTGTCTTTGGTTATACCTCCTTTCAGCATCTAAAGGGAGACTATAAGAAAGAAGATGGATTCTTTAGCAAGGTCTGTTGTGATAGAACAAGGGGAAATGTTTTCAAACTAAAAGAGGGCTGATTTAGATTGGATATATGAAAACTTATGTTATGATAAGGATGGTGAAGAACAGAAGCCCAGAGTGGTGGTGGATGCCCCGTCCTTGGAGGCATTCAAGGTCAGGCTTCATCGAGATCTGAGGACTTCATGTCCCTGTAGGTGTCCTTGTTTGTTGCAGTAGCATTGGATCAGATGACCTTTGAGGGTACCTAACAACTTAAACAATCATATGAATCCTATGGTTTTAGGATTCTAAAATCTAAGAAGAATATAAGATGTTTCTTCATCTATAAAGAAGAATGAGATTCACAGTGTTGAAGTTTCTACTCACAGTTCCTTTCCAGGAATCAGTGTCATTCATACATTCCAGAGGCTGTTTCTCTGCTGAAGATTTAAGATTAGAGTAGTTGCAAATGTCAAAAGAGAAAGCAAACCCCCAGTTTCCTTCTCAGTTTCTTTCCTTTCCCATCTGCCTCAAGGACAAAGAAGCTCAAATAAGGATGGGAGGCCTCTTGACTTCCAACAGAGCAAAGAGAGAAAAATGAACAATTGGCTGTCCTGAGGCATGGATGTTTTATGGCTATTGTTTATGAGAGGTATCTGTATTTAAAAGAGATTTTATAGCAAATAATAAATGGAAAAAGAATGAAACTGCATATGTAGAATTAACCCAGCTAGCTGTTTTGTTGAGGCTGAGATAAGCATTAACAATAATGCAACATCCTCCAGCATCAGGGTATAAGCCTTGGAATGGAAGAAAGTGAACATGCATTAAGGATTTCTGCAAGGTGAAAAGTCAGAAAACTTACTGAACAGCTGGATGTGAGTTCAGAAACCATGTCCTGTTTTTAGCATCATATCTATTATTACAAGAGATATGGTAAAAAAAACCTGTAAGTAGAGCTATAACAATACTCTAAGTGGCTGTCAATTGGAGACACAGTATAGACTGAACAGCACTGTGAGAAGTTGCAGAACAGAGTGGCAAATGCCCTAGTGATTAGTTGTGGCACCAGAGAAATTCAAACCGTGGTTAAAAGGAAGGGAATAGCCTGTTAGTGAAAAGAGTAGCTGACAGGCAGTGCTCATACTGGCAGGTATGCTGCACCCAAACCCAATCTTGAAGTCCAGCCAGATTTAATCATCTCAGACTGTGAGTAATGATTACTCAAGTGGGGAAAGAAATTAGCTGGAATAGCATTTCTTTATGTCTCTACAGGATAGCATCGTGAAACTGCTATTTGTATAGCTGTGCTTGCAGATTCACTACTTCTGAACTCTATTTATTTACCTTCAGTGTTTCAGTTTATTCTCCCCCTCCCCCCTTTTTTTTTTTTTTTTTTTTCCCTCATTGAAATAACATAGGACCAAAAGAAACACAGCAGGTCCCTACCCCAACATTGCCAAGGCAGGCTCAGCTGTGGGGCTGGAACTTGTTGCTCAGGGATTAATCCACTTAGGGCTTGAAACCCTCCAAGGCTTCTTCACCACCTCCCTTGCTGTAATTTTTGGTACAGATATACTGGTACAAAATCTGTTCAACAAGATTTAATTTATTTTATTTAATATACACGTACTCATATGTCCCATATTTGCAGTGGTACTGAAAATCCTCCCAAATCTCTCTTGGAATTCTTAGAATCTCCACCTAATTTTAAACATTCCAACTTTACAAGGTGTTTTAGCATGATTAAGGTGGCAAAATGTGAATAAAAATCAGCACTCAGGATAGATGCAGAGAAGTACCAAGAATTTGTGCCTAGCAGAATCAGGGCATCGGGTCCATTTTAAAGGTCTGGCAGCAGACTTTAATCCACCTGAAGCCATACAGACTACTTTTATCAAGTTGGGAGCTGAAATATGATTTCTGATGTCCAGGCTAGTCTGTCAAAATCCTAACATCCATAATTTATTTTAGCTGTCAAGCAATCCTGTTACACAGTTCCTAAGATAACCACAAGAAGCAAAACTTACTTTACTATTTCCCCACTGAGTTTTATCCTGAGAAGCTTTTAAGAGCTAATTTTTGGCTTTTTTAAATTAATGACAAAGTTCACTGCAACTTTAGTACTGTAGGATTAGGGTCTTGGACTCCTAACAATGCTTTCATTTCTTTTCTATAACTCACTGGAGAATGAATAGTACTCTTTCAAATACAGTGACTTTGCCTTATGTGTTTTGTAAAGTGCTTTACCCATTTCCCATGGACTATAAATAATGAGAATGAAAAGTGGTTATTTCAAGTAAGAAAGAGTGTTTACAAGAGAAAGAAAATATAGTGTTCCTTTATATTCTCTGCAGAATACAAAGCAGAACCATGGTGTCTCCTCACTTTTCAAAACAACATGAACAAAAAGGTCACAGAGAGAAAGGGGGAAAAATGCACAGGAGAATCACCAGCAAAACAAAAGAAATCTAAGACAACTCAAATTTCAGTTCTCCCCTCAGAAAGAATTATCTACAAGACAAGTAAAGGCACCATGCTGTCAGCCCTAAATATTTATTACAGCACCTGAAAAACATCCCTTTTCTTACCACCATCTCCAGCTAATTCACCAATGCTCTGGTGAACATAGCTTGACTGAGATATAAACCACAATGAAGCTTAATTATTTTGCTTTAGTCCTTCCTGCATGATCATTTTGAAGGAACATACATAATCTCAATTCACTCCCACATGAAATGAGCAAAGGTCAGAGGAGCACTGGAAATTCTGTTTGATGTTTGACAAGCAGTATGCACACAGGTACTAAGAAGACATCGTGCATTCAAGTCTGGATGACTTATTATTTGGTTCGAACATTAAGCACTAGATCCTGGCACAACATAGATTAAAATAATGATTTGCCTGTTTCTATGAAAGCTTACATTTGTTTTCCAATGACCTCTCACTAGGAACAGTGACCACCCTGGTGCAGCAGGTTGTTACCCAGCACATACCTGCTAACTTGCAGAGCTGATCAGTGGCTGGTCCCCAGCCCATGGCTACTTGCATGAGGCAGGTTCTGTTTCCACTTCCTCCCTTTTCTTCCTCTTTTGCTTCCCAGAGCTCCTGGCTGTGTGATCCTAGCATTGCCCTTATTCCAACTGGACAGATCTGTTAGACAAAACTCAGTGGTCCAGCTGGATTTGTTTTCTGGTGGGTGAGAACACTGAGTAACCTTATGGAGGAGCCTGTACAGCAGCAGAGTCAGAAAAAAAAGCAGACAAGAGAAAGATGCACACAGCAAGCACCTGAGTAGGTAGCTTGAGATAGACAGGAGTGGAATAGGGGAAGCCAGGGTACTGCCCCTTTGTGCAACTACAGGTTTTTAACCTTCTTTACCCCATTTCATGGAACTGCACCAACATGAGACAACATCATCATGCTTTATGCTTTGCATGTGCTTAATTTTTCATATAAGTGCTCTAGAGCACCTAGATATGCCTATCGCAAAAGGATAAAATGAAGATGACTGCATCACAGTTTACAACAGCTGTTAGAAAAGGAGAACCAAATTTATTTTCAAGAACTTGGCTAACCGATCTTAAATGATAATGATAAATAATAGCATTAGCAGTTACAGAACCAGCAGACATTACACAAATCCTCACAATTCTTCTGAGATTAAATAAATAAACAACCTCTAATTCCACAGGGGAACACTGTGAGCAAAGTCTAAAGATATCCAATTATTAGTCAGTTCTTTTTAAAAATCTTCATTGTTTCCATACTATCTGTATTCACTTTCTGCACACAGAAATCATTATCAAAAAGAATGGCTGCCCTTTTCAGCAAATACTGCAGAAGGTAACTTCTCAATTCATAATTCACATGGGGAGCATGATTCAAGGAACTGCCGTATTCATGCAGCCAAGAAACAGAAATATATCATAATATCTATGGGGCATAAAAACAGGTTAAAAGGCAGGATACCTGGTGGAATACTTAGAGCAAAAATTGTGGGAGCACTTTACTGCCTAAAAGAACCTACTGCATCTGTGAAGCAATCAGATTCTAGTACTGCTCAGAAAGTAATGCCTCCTACTTTATGATGTTGGCCACAACGTCAGAGATGAATGTTGGTGGTATGGCAGTAGAGGGTGAATCTTTCCACCAATATTCTGTTCCATTCTGTTGCCACACAATAGATGGCATGGAGCAACGGTGTGTAAACTGAATTTCTCCATGAGGAGGTATTCACTAATGCTCACACAGGAACAAAAATAATACCATATGCAAGTTTGTGAGGATCTACTGGACAAGGCTGAAGGTGAGTTTGCTGGATCACATCATTACCAGTCACAAGATATGGTATCACCACAGAGTCAAGACAGCAGTGCACCAAGAGGCAATATGTGAATTCTCCATTGAAAAAAATGACCAACATACAGTCCTCAACAAGTAAAGTGAAGTGCAATGTTTTTTGAGATAGGAAAGGGGAGATTTTTCTGGATTTCCTGGAACCTGGACAAACCATTAATTCTGACCACTACATCACAATACTGAGTGAGCTGAAAGCCTGAACTTCCAGAGTCACGCCAGAGAAGACGACAACACTTCTCTCACAACTCAGTAATGTCAGGTACCATACCAGTTTGAAGACCATAGACCACAAAGCTAATCTGGGCTGGACTGTCCTATCATACTCACTGAATAGTCTGGATTTGTTGCTTTCTGACTTCCACATATTTGGACTGATAAAAGATGGACTGCATGGGAAGCATTCTCCTAGTGTCTATTGTAGTATTCATGGAAATAAATAAAAGGCATTACTTTTGGAGTGACATACATATATTTGAACTACTTTGTACATTTGACTTTGCTTACACAGTGAAAGGGTTTACAAAACCTGCAGAGTGTTCAGATATTTTCATTCTTGCTCTTCCAATGTTGAGCCTTCATTGTATTCACACAAGCAAGGAACACACTGTCCCCTTATTTAATATTACAGCTGTGAAACATTTTCAGGTCATGAACAGGTTATAAGCAGAAAAATGAAATAGTGGGTGTACGTGAACATAGGTGAAAGTTCCTGTGAGCCACTTAGACTGTGTGGATGCTGAGCTCAGACGTGATCCCATGAAAGTGCATTCTTTTCTTAAGAACTATTGGCATCAGCTGTTCAGCTTGGAGTAAGTGAAGTTGTTTTCAGTATCTTTTTGATTATAATCTGTAGTGCCAGTGATCCAATACTGAAGAACCTTTCTGAATCCTCTGAAGAAATTACCAGTAAAATCTAAAAAGAAAGACAGAAATCTGTCCTCCCAGTCCTTAACTACAACTGTAACATCAAATTCAGATGTAAGTGGAAGTTTGGGACTGTCTGCAAAACAACTAAAATTTCTTCTCAAACCAAAAGATGTTTCACGCTCCATTACTGCCCCTGAAAAACCTAAGACTGGACAGATTTTGATACAGTCATTTTGATATAGCTGTTATCTAACAACCTGGTGAGAATATCCACCTGACTGAGGTCTGAACTGTTCATGATTTTTTGAAATAGCTCATCTAAAACAAAAGAAAGCAGAAGCTGCCAATTTTGCAGGGACAGCTAGGAGAGTAGATTGTTTTCTATTGACATTCTCTGAATAAGATAGGGGATTTGGCTAACAAATTGTCTCACATCTCAAGAAACTGGAATTTTTTTTAGTGACAAAACAAACACTTGACTTCTGTAAATGTCATTTCAAAATTAAAACTTCCAAAAACTCATACTTCTGTAAGTCTCCAGGATTAAAGATTTAGTAATAATACGTTAGTCTCCAGCTTGGCTGTGTATTGAGAATTAACTCTGTTCACGATTGGTTTTATATAGGGAAGCTTTGTGCTTTACATATGGCAAAAAGAATGTCATGACAATTACCACAGTTCAAATTATAAAATCTTTATGACAATGCATACGAACTTAAATACATAATTTCTGTATAAGAACTTACATATATAAATGTCCTATTTCAGAAGAAAAATTTAAAGAAAAAAATTTAAAAAAGAACTTTAACTATAAAAACAATCTACCAGAAAGAAGATTATAAATACAACCTACTACAGAACCTACTAGAAATTCAAACAGTAATGATAGGTTGAGTGCTTCAAGATTGTTGCCACACAAAAATGACAGAATCAGAAGGTTAACGGCAAATAACTGTCAGGTTTTATAAGCTATAAACACTATTCATATTTTTATATCCGCTGCAGAGTTTACATCTCCTCTAAAAGTTAAGTAATGCTACTATACACAATCTGTTTCTCAGTATGATGGTGGCATCATGACTTCAGGAGCCATTAGCAATGCTGCAGTGGTCCTGAAATGAAGAGTGTTGTATCCCACAGAGAATGAGGGAGGTGAGTAGCAGATTGCAGGTCTGCTGCTTCAGGATGAGCAGATTTCGTCTTACTTAGGGAGCGGATAGATGGAATCTCAGGGATAGCAACTCTGAAAGACCAAGGAGCTTAGGGGAGCTAGCAGAGCTTTGAGTGTGATCCTCAGGGGTATGGGTAGACAAAAAAAAAAGAATACGAGGTGGCAGTGCCCTCTCACAGTCCAAACAGTCCTTATTCAGAGAGTGGTGAGACACTGGAACAGGCTGCCCAGAGTGTAGTGATATGACAAGGAGGAATGGTTTTAAACTAAAAGAGGGGAGATTTAGAGCAGATACTAGTGGAGATTCCTTATTCAGAATGGTGAAACACTGGAACAGGTGGCCTATTCCAACTCAAATGATTCTATGATTCTGTAGTTCTGCGATTATGGCAAGAAAGGGCTATCTCCATATTCAGGTTGCAATCTAAGAGGATTTTGAGAGGGAGATCATGAGCTGAACTTCAACTCTGCTTCAGCACTGTTATGCTTCCAACAGCAGGATCATCTGACAGGAGCAGATTTAGCATTTTTTTCTGGCAGGAACAGCAGAAATATAGATCACAACTAAAGGCAAACCCCAAATTGTTCCAACATGTTTTATGCATGTGACACAAAGCCAAAACAGGTCTAGACTACAGAAATGAATTAACAGAAGGATCAGTGACATTCACCCATTCTCAGTGTAACCTGTTGTAATTTGGAATTCAGTTTGTCATTGTACTTGCCATACCTCCATATAGGAGGTACTTGTATATCAGCTCCAGTTTAGGAACAGTTGAGATAAATAGAAATTTTTTTTGAACTCTGATTATTCTTCTCCAAAGTGAGATCTCCATATCTAGGTACATAAAGGTTTGTCCATTTTCTGATTTTACACATATTTTCTAGTATGCAGTTGGAACATGTTTTTCAGATGTGATTTATAATGGATTTCTTTTTTTTCTCTCTACCTTGTAACTGATAATGAACTAGTTAATGTCTTCAGCACATACTTATGCTTTTACCTTTCAAGTTTTATAGTAAACTAAGTTACTGTTATGAGGACTGTTCCAAAAATAACGTATCCTACTTTACGATGTTGGCTCGTGACATCAGTGGCAAATGTTGGTGGTATTGGAGTAGAACCTTCCTGATGATATTCCATTCCATGTCGTTTTGGTGTGGCAGATAGCAGCAGAGGCGCAGTCTGACAGAATGATGTCTGGCACAGAAGTGTATATGGAACAAAGGTGTGTCACTGAAATCCTCCATGCAGAAAAAATGGCACCCACTGACACTCATCTACACTTAGTGAATGTTTATGGAGTCCAGTAAGTGGATGTGAGGACAGCGAGGTGGTGGGTGGTGCATCTCAGCAGTGGCAACAGAGATGTGAAAGACAGGCTATGTGCCAGAGAGCCATGCAGATTTTTATGAGCAGAACATCCAGGCTCTTGTTCATTGCCAGTGAAAATGCATAGCTAATGGTGGTGACTATACTGAAACTTATTGTTTTGTAGGTGCGAATTTGCTGTATCAAACACATTATTGGTATATATTATACAAAATTATTATAGCTTCCACTATAATAATAAATAGGAAATAAGTAGGAGGCATTACTTTTGGTGTGACCTAAGTAATTTGGTGTATATGAAGAGCACTGGAAATTTCAGTTCTGGACCATTAATATGTTAAGTAAGGGTCATTTTAGAAACTAATCATATCAATGACTCTGATCTTCCAAATGCAGCAAGTACATTATACATATGTTAAGTTATAAGCACAGATGTGTTCATTTTTATGCACATGCTTTATTGCACCATTACGTGAAATTTAAGGGAAAGCAACCTGAGATCACATTTCTCTAAAACAAGATGTGGGAACTGTGAGAAGAACCCAGGGGAACATGGAAGAGCAAAAACATCTTTATCTCAGTATGGAAAAGATGAATTTGAATGAGCCAATCCTGCCACTTGTGCGTCTATATACCAAGTCATGGTGAAAGCAAAGAGAAGGCAATCTGTAATTCCATGACAGAAACTTTAAAAATGAGTATACACAGAAAAGCATGGGAACATCATTCATATGCAAGATGAAAGAACAGACAGATTGAAGAAAGATAAAGGGTGTACCTGAAGTCTAAGAAATACTGCAATGGCAGTAGGTAAGTGTTAAAACCTGAGTTGCTGTAGCAGAGCAAGTATAAACATTTTTTGCCAGGAACTTCTGATGACTAAATACACGAAGAAAAAACAAAACATATTACATGAAGGCTCAAGTCATCTGCGTACTTGCAGCTCTTTAAGCAGAAATAGTAGTTAGCAGAAGATGAAGCCCATGATAAGAAATACACTGAGCTGAATCCTAAATTCAGACAAAAACCTCAAGGATAATCTTTCAGAAATATTTTCACACTGAATTAAGGACACTTGTCAGTAACAACATGGCAGTCAGGCTTTGAGTTTCCTCCAACCTTCTTTAATTCATTGCTGATACATTTCGTCTTCCATCTGGAGCTTCTGCAATGAAATATACTGAATGTAATGAATAAGATCTATAGATTCTTTGACGCGCTGTGGAAATGCATTATATACTGAGTAACTAACCTTCAACAAACAAATGTGTGGAAGGTGCTTAACTGTATAACTAAGAAGCAACAATGCAGCTTTGCCTGCATTTATTTGTCCCCCAAGTAATAAAACCCGTACTATCTAACAGTCTCTAAGCAGCCAAAGCAAGTTAGTTTGAGCTGACAGATTGAGCATAGAGTCACAGTTTGAAGTATGCTTCAGAGGGTACCCACACAGAGGTGAATGAATGACAGAAGTGCAGATTATTTTCATGTCTACAGGGCTACATTCCGCAGAGGGCCAGCCAAGACCAGACTGCTTAAAGACAAAGTGCTATTAGTGTGTAACAGAGCATAAACACTTTCCAGCAATAAGCATGTGTCTTGGCAGAACATTTCATACACTTGCTGTTTTTGCAGTTTTGTCTGCAAAAGCAAACCAACAAGAACAAAAATCAAACTGTAGCCTGAAGACACTGAAATACTACAAAAGGAATAACATCTCATGCAAACTGAATCAAAATTTCTATTCCTGACAGAGTATTTGGTTCATTAGAGGAAAACAATCAATAAATACTTATAATATAAATGTAACTTCATGTTTTCCATTCTAGTCTGCTAAAATCAGATACTAATAACGTACTTGTCTATGTGAAGACAGGTCTATATCTAAAAATTACATGGAATTTCCAAACAAGACCAATAAAAGAGCAAATTGAGTCTAATTCTTGATTACACTCAGCTTGCACACTTACTTTCTCACAGTCGGAAAATAAAGGATATATATAATTTTCTTCTAAACATAATTTTTACCCGTTATTGAATTTCTCCTTTACTCACAATAGTCCCAAGTGTAAATGAAAGATACAAAACACAGCTGTAATGTACTAAAAAATAAACTATACTTTTACAGTATATATACATAAGACTTTTTATAGCAATTGATGGCTTTATATAAACTATTTAGTGAGCAGGATTTGAGGGATGGATCACACAAAATCACAGAATGGCCAGGGTTGGAAGGGACCTCAAAGATCATGAATCTCCAACCCCCTGCCACATGCAGGGCCACCAACCTCAACATTTAATGCTAGACCAGGCTGCCCAGGGACCCATCCAATCTGGCCTCGAACACCTCTAGGGATGGGGCATCCACAACCTCTCTGGGCAGCCTGTGCCAGCACCTCACCACTCTCATAGTAAAGAACTTAATGGATGGATCACCTTGGAAACTGAAATCAATTCAAAGGGACAAATGCAGACTGATGACAGATTCATGGTTGAGGAAAGTGCTAATTCCAGGTGCAAACCCCAAAATGTCTGACTGCTCCATTGAGACTCTGGCAACAAGCAAGTCACAAAACTGATTCATGTAGACCATGACGATTGTCTAAATTAGTCTAATACAATCTAAACCAACTCTTACCTATTAGAAGATATAGTTTGACTGAGTGGTTCCCCTAGCAAACCCAAGAGCTACTGGCAGAAGCAGATGTGTTTTCTGGGAAGCTCCCATCCCACCTAACCTTGCAGCACCATAGCAATTCAGCACCAGTTGCAAAACTACAAATAAAAACTTTCTGTAAGAGCTCTAAGCATTTCAGAGTTGCTCTTTTTTGTTAACCAGAAACATTTTCCCCTAAAAATAAACACTCCACCACTTAAGGTGTGGACAGAGAGTAAGTAGAGAAAAAAGATGGACATTGGATACAAATATGTTGCCTGCTTTCCAGTATGATCTTTAAGATAGGGTCTTTAAATACTTGAAAAAAATGTAACACTGGGGGGAAAACTGGTAGGAGTAGGAAGCTATTTTGGAATAGAATTTTTGACTAACTTAACTGGACATGCTGACAGTGACTATTTCTTTTTTCAATAGAAAGTCTGTATCTACATTAGCAAGCAGTGCAAGTTAACAGGAACAGGTCTGTGGCACAAAGTCATTGGTCTGCAGCTCTGTTTCATCCTAGCTGCTCACACGGACTGAATGCCCAATGTTCAGAGCACTGGAAAAGCAAACAAAAAATGGGTACATCCCTTTTACATGTTTATTTTGCTGTTTAACCTTGACAGTCTCTGTAGACCAGCCCTTAAAACTAGGATCGAAACACAAACCTGAATCTCTCCCTTGCCTCCTCCAGTCTCCTTGCACCTGATGGCACGTCCCCGCAGCTGCTGGGCCGGCTGCAGTGCCAGGCTGTGCTGGTGCCAGAGCCCTGCTCTCGGGCTGCAGGTAAGCAGGCCTGATCTGACGCGACTGGCACTGGCACACAGGCACCCTCTGTGAGAAGATTAATTGCTTCAGTGCCTGAACGACACAGGACACACATTGCTAACATCCCATCTGGCTGCAAGGATGCATTAATGTACAAAGCTCTGCTGTGTTCTTTGTCCTTTGGATTTTCTTTCTAAAAGCGTCCAAGCAAACTTCTCATGCCTGTCCAAAGGGAGTGAGAACAGGAAGCCAAGATGAAACATGACAGGACTACACTCAGACTACTTTTGTCAGCTGGAAGGAAGCTACCTAGTATAGGCAAGTGAGATAAACTACACACAAAGAATAAAACAAAAAAAACAATCTCCACCCCCCAACACACACACATACACACACAGACACACACACCCCAAAAGCCTTTGGTTTATAAGACATGAATGGAAGCAATAAATAAGAATCGAAATCAATGCATGTTATATGTAATTCTTTAAGCAAACAACCTTGCCCTATGCCTAACTTGATTTTAAACATATTCTTTGAAAAACACTACTCATTTGGAAGTTGCTTTGTTTTCCTAGTCTGAACTGTAGTACTAAAATTCAACAAAGAGACTTAATGATTTAGTGACTGGGAGTTGGACTCAATGATCTCTAGAGGTCCCTTCCATCCCCTACAATTCTGTGATTTCATCATTTGATGCTATCAGTTCATGTATATAGTTAGGGTTAAAATATTATCATAATTTACTTCCTAACGCTGACTCAGTTGTTGGCATATTCTATTTGTGGATAAACACAATTGCTGCCAACATATTTAGGTCTAATGTGAACAAATTTTAAGAAGGCAGTCACAGCTTATTATACAATCTAGTACTCTTCTGTCCTAAAATTACTTCAGATCTCCTTTGCCAGTGAGGATATGCATGACGCATATAGATGAGCAAGCATTTTCAAAGGAGCCTAAGTCTTCCCTTTATGAGATTCACACTACAATACAGTGACAAGAGACAGAATTCCCAGACAAAGCTATCTCCTCAGTGTTTTTCAGCAACTGCTTCATTTACCTGATAACTGCAATGTTTACTGTATACTCATAGAATATTTGTGTATAATATGGTAACAAACAGTATGAAAAAAAACAAAACACCAGCATCCTTGCATTTAATAGATCTCACTGGCCATTTCATTTGATAAATCGTGGAATCACTTCTTGGAAGCATTCACTTTTTAGCTTTTGCAAGATCCTATGCTTTTTAATTTCTCACATTCAAGAAATAGCCTTTAATTCACTCTAAAAGCCCTGTTAGAAACTAGCATCTCATGTTTCTCTCTTGCTATGTTATGTGAAACAATAATAATCCTCTTTTATGATATTTTGTTTAGTATGTAATATTTATTTACCTTCTTCTACATTTATACATACCTATCTGCTTAATCTCTTCATATAAACAATATTTCACATCTTTAATCATTTTTTTTTTTTGGCCCTTCCCTACAGTGCTTTTTTTATTTTATTTTTAATTTCTGTAGCACTTTTCTTGAGAAGAAGAGAAGAGCAGACACTCAGGAGGAAAGCACATTCTGTCTTGCCTTCGTTTCTTTCCTAGGATTCTGCAGTGACAGTGTTCCTGCCACACTACAGCCAAGGTTGCTGACCAGGATAACTAGGAAGTAATTGAAAAATCAGGCTAAGCTCCAGGCTCCTGATGAGTAAGTTAGAATTCGTGTTAGAATGATCTGTTAGTGTTTTCACAAAAATTCAGCCTAGGTTTAGCCAGCTGTACTCAGTCTTCATTCAGTTGAGCCTTCATTATCATGATGAGATTAGATTCACGAGCTACTTGGTGTAGCTTCATGCTACCTAAGGGCTCCTGAAGGAGTATTAAGGCAGATGCTGAGACAACCTCAACTATGATCATGTTTTCACGTGTTGTTGGCTTGCATAGTAAGACACTGAAATTTGTGATGCTTTTGAACAAGTTGATAGCTCCAAAATAAACCAGTCTGGGAAGATGGACTGATCTAACATGCACAGCTGGTGCTGAATGAACTCATACACAACTACTATTTACTATCTTCCCAGTTCTGAAAGGAACAGTGTGAAACTGCTTTATTTTTTTTTCCTTTCTCTCTCTTTTTTTTTTTTGCCAATAAACACTACATAGAATTAGCAGTTTGAATGCAAAAGGAAGTCTCTAACGACAAAACAAAACAGAACAACTCAGAAAATCTAATTTATATATCTCCAAATACACAATTTCTGTCTTTTCCCACTACAAAATGCATAAAGTACTTATAACTTATTTCACCAGTGAATTATGAAGCTTATTTTGATATTTATGGAGTAGTTTTTAGAGGGAAAGTATTAAAAGTGCATGTAGCTCGGAAGTCACCACCAAACCCAGAAAACCAATTGTTTTTACTGTTCACACTAATTTCATTAAGTCAGTGAAAACATTGGTGTGCCTGTTACAAGGGCGTATGCTATCTTGTCTTGATTTAGGCTGCTATATACTACATTTAGCAAACAGGTAATAAGAAAATTCAATCTACAGTGAATTTCAGAAAAAAACCTCCCAAGCAGGCCAAATATTATCATAACATAATCTTCTCTACAGATAATGTTCTGAATAAAAGAAAGATTAGAGCTAAAACAAAAAAGTAAGTAACTTATTCCCTTATTACTATCAATTCTGTTTCAAAGAAAAATTATGGAGTATTTATTTCGATTACGCTTTCAGTAATTATGTCCATAAGCTTTATAAACTTAACACCAGAGGGGTTTTCAGAACTGGATGCTGTATTTGTGCACTTAAGCAGACAAAAACCAGGATAATCCAAAGTCTGCTGGCTTGATCTGAAATGTCTCTTCATCTACATTTCAATAATTATATCTGCATACACATAAGTAGAATCACACCTCCTGTATGATTAACTCTTACAGTTATTTCAGTTCTCACCTTCATCTTTATGAGAAAAGGCAAATCAACTTCTGCAATTAAAAAAGCTTACTCAATTTCATAGCTTTTTCCAGGATTTCTGTAGTTAAGAAATTTCTCTTGACAAGCATAAACATTTTTAACTTGAGCATGACTCAATAGAAAACTTCATTTGAAAGGGACCTGTACAATTAATGAATATACCAATGTTATGGTATAGCAGTGTACAATTGACAAATATACAGATGTTAAGGTATAACAGAGAGCTTGGCTATGACGTTATTATTCAAAGCAGGAAACAGAAATGATAGGTACACTCACCCATAACCTGGGCTTGCGTGGGAAACTCTGGTAGAGTGGATCTCCAGAAGAGATCCTTCCCCAGTGGTGGAGCAGCCCTTAAATGGGTCTAGGAGAGGTGCAGTCAGGCTCCACCCCTTCCTGCAGCACAGGTGAATTGCCTTCACCTGTGCTCCCATGGCTGACTCATTGCTCGCCTCAGGTGATCAATCAGAGGTTCAGGCCATGATTCAGCAGCCCCATACAGGGATCTCAGAATAACCCAATCCCACCACTTCAATGCATATTAATTTTACTGACAGCTTACTTACTTGATTAAATTACTCACCAAGAAAATCTATTCAAGAACTTCTTTAACCTTACATTTGATTTCTCAATATACTTTCTTGAATAGTACTGTGATTAAATTTCATTACATATTGTCAGATTTGCTATGGATACTTCAGTACAAGAATTTTTTCTTGTTCTCTAAAAGCTACTCTAAGAATCTGTTCTAGACAGAATGTCACATTACTTAAAAAAATAATAAATTTCTACATTATTCCTATATCAACCTGCTTGGTCACTGTAAAGTAAATTTTGGACTCCAGTGTCTCTCTTAGGAAGCACAGAACGAACATGAAAGATGAGTTTTCCTTCAAGAAGGAGGTTACATCAGTCCCAAGTAATTGGTAAAACTGATAAAGGTTGATAATGAGTTGACAGTGATAGGAGAAGGGGGAATGGTTTTAAACTAAAAGAGGGGAGGTTTAGGTTAGATATCAGGAGGAAGTTTTTCACCCAGAGAGTAGTAACACACTGGAACAGGTTGCCCAACAAGGTTGTGGATGCCCCATCCCTGGAGGCATTCAAGGCCAGGCTGGATGTAGCTCTGGGCAGCCTGGTCTGGTGGTTGACGACCCTGCACATAGAATGGGGATTGAAACAATTTGATCATTCTGGTCCTTTTCAACCCAGGGCATTCTATGATTCTATGAGGATTCCATGATAAATGAGAAAGGTATCAATCTTTACAACCAAACATGCTAATATTTGATTGCTTCAATTCATCCTACTAAACAGCATCAATAGTGAGGATTCTTGTTTTACTAGCTTTCCTTTCATGTTTTTGTTATACATTATTTCTTCACAGGAATGTTTTAAAGAGAAGTATCTCGCTGAACTTGTGAAATCTGAAGAAACTCTCCCTTGTGTTTTTCATGAGAACAGCTTAGAGAGTAGAATTTTTCATCCCCATCAGAATAAGCAGTTATTCTATCTTCTTTTGCTTGTTCTATGTCTAGTTCATGATCACTGGAAGTATGTCAGGCAAGCAGAGCTTCGCTCCTACTATTATGTTCCAGTACATTAAAATTGGCAATCTTCAAAATAGTTCTGAGAAGTCTGCCCAAATACAACTCTCTGCAATTGTTTGGCTGCTATACTTTTAGTTTTACCCAGAATTTTAAAGACACTTATCTTAAAAGATGAAATCTTTCTTTTCTGAACAAGCTTACCATCATCTTAGGAACAGAGGATGTTACCCTTTTTAAGCAGCCAGTTCCTTTCATTGAATATGTTCAGGTTTTTTTTTTTTTTTTTTTGCAGAAATTCATTGAACAGTTCCAGTTATTAATTGCATCTCAAACCCAAGGGTGGATGGGTAAAAAAATTTAGTAAGGTAAGAGGGTAAGACATCAACGAGTCAATCAAATTCTGTTCTTTTTCCTATTCAACTAAGTACACATGCACACACAAAAAGATGATGGAACATTACTAACCTGCCAAAGTGTAATATTTATAGGATTCAAGTCCTTATTTCCCTTTGCTTCATGCCTACCATTGGATTCAGCTCCATTTTATCTATACAACTTCCCTGGAACGCACTGCATCTGGTTTCAAAAGTTAAAGCAGTGTGGTATGCCATTTCAGAAAATAAACTATTGTTACCAACCATGAATTGATACTTCTGTAATCAAAATACGGCTTTGGTTTTCTGACATAGCCTGTGAGCAAAAAGCCAGTCAGAGAAAGAAACTAAATAATTAAGTAACCAAAAAATAAGTTCTTAAAGCTAATGGTTACAGTTCAAAGACTATGGAAAGCATATGCTTCTGTGGGCACTGCAGGAAACACAACAAGGTGCAGGGCTGTACAGGCAAAAATTGAATGTATAAAACTGAATTGATAATAGTACTGATAAGACATTTTCCTACCTTACAAAAATATGTGATGTAGGAAAAGAACTCTAAACAAAGAGATAGGCTCTCTCATTAGAGAAAAGATGAAGATGATTGAAGCTTATTTTATTGAAAAGAAATCCTAAGTGGTCTGAGAAAAATATAAGGAAATGTATTATTTTTCATCTACTAGAAAGGAAAATAACTAAGTAAGTAATATTTAACATGAAAATCTTTCTGCCAAATGAGCTGCAAAGCTCTTCAAATTAACATCATTTGTGAGACTATTACACAAATATTGATATTTACATTAGCAACTTAGTCCCAAAACCAACATTTTTATATGAGTTACTATTAATAATGGAGTTAATTGAAATGTATTGAAAAGTCACTGTGTTTTTCATCTCAGCTTGATTCATGTAGTTTTTTAAAGTGAAAATTAGCATGTAAATATCTCTTCATCAAATTGAGAGCATTTAGATCCCTGTATATATAAAACATTCATCAGGAGTAAATGTCATAAAATAATGACAGTATGATCATGCCAACATTCACTTATTCCCATTGAATCTATCCATCTATTGCTATCTTTGTATCTGACAAGTTAATTGAAAAATGAAACATAAGTTAGATTTTTTTCTCTCTTGAACACAATAGCAGATTTTGCATTCAATGAAGTGTCCAATCAGTGCTAGTAATGGCTACAAGGTTGATCACAGAATCATGCAAAAGATTAATGGATGTAAATAAATTAAGTGGCGCTAGGTGGACATTTGGGAGTGTAAGCCAAGTATTCTCAACAAATACAAACTGCCAAAATTAAGACTGCCGTTCATACCTTATTGAGCCATGGCAGTAACATTTATCAAATGAAGGGGGAGAATAAACCAACACTATGATAATCTCTTCTTAAATTTTGCAGGAACAGTTTGATAAGTCCATCCTAAATAACTGTAAATAACAATAGAGGACGGACAAAAGTTACATCCAAGTTATTGGTAGGATACTGAATGCACTGTAATACAGATGACCTTAAAATGCCTGGATAAACAAATATTACATAAACAAAGAGACAGAAAGATAATAAATCTCACTGAAAGGTTGCAAACTGCGCTTCATCAGAACAGGCCCTGCTGAGAATACTGATCCTTCAGTATTCTCACAAAAGAAGCAGTAAATCTGAATCCCTTCTGAAGACAGCAAAGTTCAGTCTTTATCTCATTGTCAAGTAAAGGATTACCTCATTTGGAAAAATAAGCCCAAACATTGTAATATGTTTTTTTGGCTTATAATATTCAACATCTAACTTAGGCTATGAAAAGGTTAGCAATCAACACAGGCAAAGGTTTACCAAAGAAAGGGGGTATTACAGATTCAGTGAAGCTCCTAGAGTAAGTCAGTAACCAGATTCACAGACGTTATTATGTACAAGCAATTGTTTTTTAATATGAGATGAAAAAAAGCCCTGAAAGGTGCTTTTCCTTTTAGGAGGAAGTGGACTTTGACTACAAAACCTGATTCAATCCTGCAGACTTCATGGTGTGCTGTAGCTACTCTAGCAGTTACTCTAATTTTATGGCACCATATTTCCATAGAATCCATCTGCAACACTGGCCATAATAAAACTCGAGTCAACTCACTGCCTAAACATGGGAGATTACTTAAAATTTAAAAACATAAAAAATCCAAGGTTATGGAATGCACATATTGTTCCCATCTAGTATATACTGAAAGAGAGGAATACGATTCAGTGTTCACTGCATTGAAATCTTATTTTTTGTGACTTCGTCATTGGAAGAAAGTTTTAAAAAGGGAGTCACATGGGAATACGAGTTATGGGATGCATTAACTGACATAACTCCATTATTTTCTAATAACAGGCAGGCACCACATCCATTACACTGCAGCTTTTATGGGCCTCAGGCCATCTAATTTGACAGAGAAAAATGAAATCAGACAAGAAATCTTAAGTTATTCTCTCACACAAGATGGAAAAAAAGATCTTCCCTTACTAGGCAAACAGCCACATTATGATTATACATCAAAAAGAAACCCACCAAAAATGGTGTTGCTTTTGGTACAGTGTGATTCAATACCCAAGCCATTGCAAATGTGGGCTGCTGCCTGAAGGTGTGTATCTCACTTTCCATCTTGTAACAAGCGCTTGTACGTTGTCTTACAAGTTACCATAGTTACATACATTTTCACTTACACTTCAACACACTGTAAAGTTCTTACATCATCATATACCTGCTCACTGGAGATCTTACTGACTACAACCAAGCTCACGGATAGAGGCTTTAAAGAGAACAAAATGGAGTGCAGAAGAGGAAGATGTAAAGTAAAGACTTTCTGTTTCCCAACAAATCTGAAAAGAAAAAAAAAAAAAAAAAAGCTAAAGAAGAAAGCTACACTTTATCTGTTTCTTTTCTAAATCCTGAAAACAGTCTCTATTATTCCTGGTTTTGTATGGTGCTGTTCTCTCAAGCCTTCATAGAACTGTCTTGCCAATCACCAGTGAGAAGTAAGGACAAACGATGACTTTTAGCAAGTTTTATCAAGATCTGGTGGGGATGGACCTCAAGGTAAATGAGCAGCTCCTGTATTAGCTCAATGCATGAGCTCTGTGCAAGCAGACAGCAGGTGCTTTGTGTGCAGAGATGGATGGAACTTACATGGAGGTGAAGCAGGAATGAGTGCTGTGAGGCAAGGGAGGATTCTGAATCTGCCTGATGTCAGGCTGTGCTAGGTAGATGTCAACCTGCATCTTCCTAGGATGTTCTGAGGACTTCCATGATGCACAGTTGCACAGACACCTTGATGAATGTGCTAAAATGAACTTCTCTTCAAGGTATCGATAAACCAGGACCTTTAACCCTGCTAAGACTGTACGCTACAGCACCTCTATTGCTGCAGCTCCACTGAAGAACAATATTTATGTAGGTCTCTCCAAAAGTAAAGCACCCTATTCATTTCCATGAAAAGTACAACAGATACAAAGAGAACAATAACAGTATTTGATATAGTAAATTCTCATCTACCAAACACTTCTTCCAGCACAGCCACTACCACTAGTTATGCATTTTTCACCAGCAACGAAGAAGAGCCTACATGATGCACTCATAACAATCTACACCAGAAAAGGTGAATACTTTTGCTGCTACCACTGATGAAATACACCACCTATCCCTCACAGAACTCACATCCACTGGCTGATCTCCATAAATGTTTAGTAAGTACCAGTGAATGTCAATAGGTGCCATTTTTTCTGCACTTCGACCCTTTGCTCCATACACACTTCCATGTCAGATGTCATTCTGTCAGGCTGCCCCTCTGCTCCCAACTGTCACACAGCGACAACATGTAAGGGAATATTATTGGGAAGGTTCAACCTCTCCTGCCATACACCTAACAACTGCCTCTGACATCATGCACCAACATCATAAAATAGGAGGCAATACTTTTGGAACAGCCGTTGTACTATTTGTTGACCACCATTCCAGTAAAGTTTCAGCTGTATAAAAAAAATTAAAATTGATTTAAGCATGCAAACAACTTGAACTGGTCCACTGAGGTCAATACACTCCTTTTTTTGAAAACTGCTGCAGTAGGCACTGTTAATATTTGCCATATGAACAGAGAATCAATTTGTGGAAATACATGCTTTGCAGTATCAAAGCTACAGATGAGTGGCATGGCTTCTTTATTTGTAAATGACAGTAAATTGTGAGTAATGTAAGTGTGACACCCATCTGTTCTTGGAGAAGTATGTTAAAGTTATATGCCCATAATTTATGGAAAAGTAAAGGCATTTTAATCATTTCTATACTGAAATATTTATTGTTGAGTTTATTATATATAAAGAAGCAACACATACAGAGCAATGCGAAGTGAAATAACTGCATATGGGAAAGAACTTTTCCATGTATTATAGTTGACCTAGCAGTAAGCTTCGTAAAAATGTATATAACTATATATACACAAGAAAACAAGCAGTTAGCAGAGCATTCGTGGGGAAGGCCATCAAATGAGAATGCCTTCTGTCAACTTCACTTGCTCTGGGGGACTCAGAACTGAAATTAACACATTTCAGTTCTTCCTCCATAAGCTGGGGCTGAAGTTCTCCTGACGAGGAGGAGGCTGCTGGAAGAGATTACTCATCCACTCACAGGTTAGAAAAACTTAAGGGTCAGGAGGTTCCTTGTCAGACATTTATTATCACAGTAAAATAATTCAACTTCTGTTCTATGCTAACACTCATAAAGGCAGAGAAGAAAGGGAGGGAAAGGCGAGGGAAAGGAGAGGAGGACTTAGATTACTGATGTACTTATGTCTGACATTTATAGAGTTGCGTCCTTCTGTGTTTGCAATGTCATGGTTCTTCTAGAGACACAGATTAAAAAAAAAATACACCTAATAGTCTTCTCATTTACATTTTAATAATATCCTCTTGAGACCTGCTCTAGCCATACTGATCAGTTCTGCTTCCTTTATTATAATCCAGTCCTAGTTGAAACACACAGAAACAAAACCATCATGTTATTATGATCAGTGAAACTGTCCATTAAAAAATCTTGGAAATTTTACCAAATTGTTGTTAAGTACATCCTAGCTTAGGATTCACCTTAAAAGAAATGAACAACAAAAAAATATTTTCTAAATCTTTTTTTTTTTTTTTTTTTTTTTTTTCCTCATAGGAACAGAAGAACATGACAAATATTTTAATGTGATGACTCACCATCACATTAAAGTATCCTTAGTGCTTTCCATGGGGTACAGTTGAGGCAATGGCAAAACTCCAAGAATTAATACAGAAGGGGAAGCCAGCAGAAAAGACAATTGGAAAGACAATATAAATTCCCCTAAGGGTGGCAAGTCAGAGAAGACTTTGGGAGCTGACCAGCAGAAGAAAAACAGCTGCCAGTGCTTTGTGATATTTATTTCAAGGACACGAACACTGGCTCTGTCAGCTACATAATGGGCAGCTTGTACACCCTGGCCCTCTTGTTAACTTCTTCGTTTCTGAGCCCGTGGGTCAGGATATGAAGGAAGGATGGCACCCTCTACCTGTTCCCATGTGCTTCACTCACCTCGCTTCTTTTTCACTTAAGCACACTTAATTATTGTGTCCTCTGCAGGTGGCCTGCAATTGGAAGAGCAGTGAGATGTAACAGCTCATCTACCTTGACCTATCTGCCCATTGCTCTGAGAAGTGGTTGTGCTTGTGCAAGACCCCACCTGACTCCACTGCAACAACAGGGCTGTAGCAAAAAGCAATACCTACCTCTTGGCGAGTGGCATTCACACCCGTAGATATAAAACTGCAAAATTGAAAGCTGCATAAAAACAGTACAAGAAGTCCTACGCACAAGGAAGATATTGATTAATGGCCGCTACTTCCATGTGCAATAATGTTATTTGAATTTTATTCTGCCCTTGCCTGTTAGTGTTTTCTTAAGCCTGTCTCCTCAGCTATGTCAATACTAGAACACTAGAGAACTCATGCGCTTTTCAGCTGATGCAATACTAATTTCCTTATATGTATAAGTGATTTATTCAAATAAACATTGTTACATCAATAACAAGCACTTCATACATGCCAATGTACAAAGTGTACCTACTCCCTATGTAAATAAAATATACATACGTTTGTCACAACTATTATTCTTTTTTTCATCTTAGTGAACAGTTTTATCTCAACGCACACATTTTTGTGGGTTTTTTAATTATCTCCCCCATCCCACTGGGAAAATGGAGGGGAGTGAGCAAATGTGTGTATGGCACTCATCCACTGCAGGGTTAAACCACAACAGAAACCTGCAGTGAACTATTAATGCTTCATATTCTGCTCCTAGTGAAAAGGACTCTCAAGACGTCTGCAAAATGTGCAGTGCAAAATTAGAGTAGCCTTTAATCAGCAGTTGTGTGATGGTATTCATTTAGTTAGCACTTAATCTGATTCACAGGTTTGGGGCAAATGCTTCGGGACTAACTAAAGGCAGCATAGGTTTAAATATGCTTTCTCTACTGGACTAAAAAATTTTCCAATTTGGTAGGCACAGCCATGTTGTTTATGAATTTTTTATATTTAAATTTGTTTTTATTCCTTTTCTACACACGGTATTATAAAACATTCAACTTTTATGTAGCTCCAAACCTGCAGTCTCTTTTCCAAATGAAAACTTAGCCACCAGCAGACTATGATAAATAATATACCCAATTTCCATATTGCCAATCCAGGTAGCAGAACTTTCAGCACACTACTTTTGGGAACCCTGCTGTTTTTCACCTACTGGTTGAGGGCAACATTTCTTTCTTTCTCTCTTCTTCCCACTGTCCTTCTCCCCTCCTTTCTCCATCTCATGCACACGAACACACAGAGCCAACTGCGACTTATATATCTGGAATAATCTTAGCTTGCACAGCACTGAGTAGTGGGAAAAGGTGTCCAAACAAGAGGTCCTTGCCTTGAAAATCTGACATACAACAGTACAATGTAGTACAGACTTAGAGTAAATAAGTACCAAATAGAAAACGGTCACTGCAGCCAAATCACTTTATAAAGCTACCCCATGCAAAATGCTAATAAGCAATTAATACAGAAATATGATTAAATGGTCCTAGCACTGATTTATTATATTAACAGGTGAAAAAAAAAGTGCAGATTTCCTATTTATCTGTAAGCTAATGCCTACTTATTCCTTCTTATTTGATGTCGCACCAAACAGACTATTTGCCTACTTTACTAATTCAATTGCTGTATTGCCAAGCATTTACTGTATGTTGCTATTTTCATAGTGCATTCTTGCTTGCTTTGATAAATAGAAACCATTTGAAAAAGGTAGTTAGACACCTATGCAGTGGTTTACTGCATAGAAAACTTTGTCTTTTGTGAAAAAAAAAAAGCTCGAATTGTTAGAAACTCCTAGATAAATAACACCATAACATCAATGAAAAAGAGTACACATGCAGATGTTTCCCTGAGATAACTGCACTCAATGCATTTCAGAGCTTCCTGATGCTCACAAAGGCACTCTCTAGCCACAAGGACCAGCTCTCACCACTTGGATGAGCCAAATGGATGTCTGATTCTTCTGTGAAGCCATTTGCCTGTTTGTCAGGCTAACTGCCCAATAATTTAGAAAGATAAATCAATCAACTGTGCAGTCAAATGAGCACCAAAATCACACCAAGGGAAAAAACAGTATGGAGTGTGGTGTCAAAAGGCATTTGGTGGTTGATATGAAAGAGAAACTGGAGACCATTGACAGCAGTGATTTGTTAATCAGCTCTGCCATGTTGTGAAGCTTCACCATTAATCAGGACAAGAAAAACAGAAAGAAACTGAGGGGTGTATCCTTTCAATTTCCAAAGGCCACCTCACAATTTTAAGTTACATGTCATCCTGAAGGAGGAAGTATTAATCTTCTGCAAGATAAATGTGTACAGTTCTAAAAAGAGAAAAACAAAAGGTTTAAGTCAATGTTATGATAGAATTTGGAACGCGGACAACAAAAGCACTGATATTCTGGTTGGGAAAAACATTAACATGGCTCTCTGCCTTTGTTTGTTTTACTGTCCACCTCCTCCTCAGGTTTCTGTGTGCTGCTGCTTGGATGAGAGTAGTGATGGGAAACAGGGTGGGAAGGAAGAAAGTCTCCCTGACCAGTCTCACTTCTGAGTAGAACCTGCAAATGAAGATCCTGGAGGAATCCTGATCCAAGTGAAACCACTATGCTTTTCGGGTAACTGCAACAAAAGTGTTTTTTTGTTTTGTTTTGTTTTTTCCCTGCAGCCTTTACATCTGAAGTGATGATAAGTTTTCTTTTTAAATTGTGGCAGTCCCAGTGTATGTGAGCACTAAGTGCCAACAGAAACTAAAATGATGATAACTTTGTAAGTCAGATGAACTCTTCACCAGCAGAGCAATAAGCAAAACAGAAAGAAAGAGCATGAAATCGTAATTCAGAAGTCAAAGCATCATCAGATTTCCCTTAGAAAACAGATAATGATGTCTTGACAGTAAATGTATTTTAGATGGGAACTGTTGAAACTTCACAATCCAAATTTCAATTTACATAAGACTAATTTCCATACAGAAGGCATATCTTTCATTTATTCAGATTTTATTATTTCTAGTTGATTCTAAGGCCTGCATGTTGCCTTCAGCAGCTTTAGAGGAATACAATTATTAGAATTATTGAAAATCGTCTGCGTAAAATATGAAGATTTTGGAGACAAATTGAGAAAAAACGCCTCATCCACGATCAATCTAAATTTTGCTGAACATTTCTAGGCTGTATTACATATCAGACTTTAAAAACATGGGCAACAGCAGCTTATCTCTTGTTATTGTTTTGTTGTGGGTTTTTTGTTTGTTTGCTTGTTTCAATTTTCTTCTGCTGCTTTCTTTTTCTGAAACTATTTCTCACAGTGTTAAACAACTTCTTCTCACCTGCCCTGGAGGTGCAGTCACCTAGAGCAATTTTCAGAGCAGTTCAATCCCTCCCAGCCACACACCCCAAAATGCCCCAGCCTAGCTGCCATTCTCCACTCACATACTCCTGAGGGTCCAGCTGTGGAGCTTTCTACAGGGAAAGCTTGGCTTGAAGCTTTCACTCCCAGGTTGAAGCTGAAAGTAACATTCACAACCATCTGTCCTGATGACAGCATTTTATACACCTGCATCCTTCCCAAAAGTTAAGCTATCATTGAGATCTGTATATTGCAGAGAAGTTACGATTTTCCTACACCGTTCTTGACCTATTATCTGTCTCCAAACATGAACACATAGTTGCAAAGTTTTTCTTTTAGGCAATTTCAAATAGAGAGGAGAAAAAAAAAAAAAAGAAAAAAACATGAAAAACATGAATAGCAAAACTCTCCCTTTAACTATAAAAAGGATTGGGTGGTAGCATAAACCAATCACACAAAAAAGAAATAGAAACAATAAAGACTTGCACTGCCATGCCACTAAGGGTGTATCTAAGATGCTTTGTATACTTATAAGTGCTGCCATTGCAATAGAAAAACTGCATTTAGGATAACAGTAATCTTGGAGGCTTTCAGGAGAACCTGTAATAAAGACAGAAATTAGATTCTTAAGGCAGAGTTCTATTTGAGATCACCTGTGGAAAAAAGCAAATGTATACAGTACAGGACAACTTTCAAAAAGGGATAATTTCAAGACTACGCAACCTTGACATTGCCCCTCTTTAATGGAAATTAAACTAAGTAAACCTTCATGCTATTTGTCACAGGAAATAATAAGCAGTAAAATGGTATATATTATCCCACCTATTCAAACATAAAAGCACAGCCATCACACAGCTTTGAGTGAGCGCCTACAGCAGTAGCAAATTGACCACATCACATGCGCTATCTTTTTGACCATCAAGAGCAATTGTATTATCTCTGATCCAGATACATAATAGGGCACACAGCAAAAACACCTGCAGAACTCAAATGGATGTAAATTTGCAAAATAAAAGTGTTTACCATATTGGAATAAAAAGAAATAGACAACTGCTGGAAAAACTAAGGGCATCCATCATACCCTTGAGATTTGTGTATTATTAAGGAGTGAGAAGCAATGAAGCAGATACATTTGTTCGATGGCCATAGTTGAAAATTGGCAAAAAATTCTACTGCCAAGGTCAAGAGTAAATGATCCATGCAGTTAACAGCTAACAAACTCCCTTCTTTGCAGCTAGTAACAAGCATGAGGGGTTTACTTGGCATTCAGATAGCTCTCTGATACATATAGAACCTGTTCCATTTGCTTATGGATACAGGCCCATAAGATGGATTCAGAGCAAATGGCTCATTGCCAGTGAAAGGGGAAAAATCCAGTTGATTTCTTAGTTTCTCTCAACCTCCAGCTTCTGAAAGAGAGTTCTGGAGCATTTCTGTCAAGCAAAAAGCCAGTTTCTCTCAATGTAACAGAAGAAAATTAACACAGTAAGGGAGAAAAAAAGAAAAAAAAATAAACTTTGCATTTAGTTACTGCTTACCATTTCCTAACAGTGCTATCAGATGAGCATAAAAGCTGCAACCAAAAGAAGAATACAGCATGATGAGAAGTAGGGAAGCTAAGGAAGGGTATTAGTCCATCAGTTTGGAAATCAGCCATGTCCAGAGAAGCTTCAGTTGAAATGAAAATACTAATTAGCAGCTGGCTCTGATGAAGCCTTCACCAACACAAGGCTGGAGTAACTCCTTCTTACTGGGTGGTAAAGCTATATGCCTTAACTAATGCCAAACCATCTGTTAGAGATGTTCTTTAATTCTCAGAGGAAACTGTGCAAAAACTGAGTATCCTAGAATGGTTGAAAGGTTACTTCAGCATCCTGTAGGCATTCTTTTCACTATGAAGGGCACCAGACACTTATTTGCTTCCTTTTCTAGTTCCTCTCTTACTTTCCTACTAGTGAAAGATAAGTCTGAAATTGCCTATCCCTTCCCATTTTTTCTCACCAACGCTTCCCACTTGGGGCCATCTTCCCACATATTATACATTTGGGGTGCTTTCTGTTCTTTATATCCTTTTCATGTGTGACCTCCAGCTCTCAACAATCTCATATAACCTTCATGTCCCAATGCATACATTTCTTTCCCCAAATTAGTGCCATGGCAGATCGTAAACCAGCACTTTTCATATGGCAAATTTCTTAAATGTCTCCATTTTCTGGCTCATCCCCAAGACTCAGTATTCCTCATGACAGGATATCTTCCCCACTATTACTGGACTGCATCACTAAGTTGCTAAAGGCCACCATGACTTCCTACTTTTCAGGAGAAATCATATAAACATGATGATAAAAATAAACATATAAACATGAGATGGAATGATTCACTGTGGTATTTGAATACAGACCTCCTTTGTGAATTTAGACTGCTATCAGTAATGTGCACTGCAGTCCTAAGGTAAAGTGGTAGAGACAGTGTTCAGACAGTGAACAAATAAATTCATATTTTATAATCATTTAAACTATATGTTTTGAGATTGTTGTATTTTCAGTCTTCATTGGATCCAACCACTCTTTTCAATATAAAAATATATATTAAAATATCTAACACTAATCTAACTTTTAAGAAATATTTTTTTTCACTCTAACAAACATTGTCATACCATTTGCCTAATATTAAAAAAAAAAATAAAATTATATGATCAAAACAAGTATTTTCAGCATAAGAGCGTGTTTTTTAATTTTTTTAATAAAAAGATAAAAAATAATTAAAATAATTAAAATAATTAAAAAAATATGTTAGAGGCAATCATAATTAAAAAAAGTCTGTCCAGTTAATGAGGTCTCACAATGCATTAAAAAAACCTTAGGTACAAAATAATTTAGCTTCATTTGCTGTAATTGTATTAAGAGTTTTTTTTGTTTTGTTTTGTTTTGTTTTCCCAGTAGAAGGTATTAAAAGCAATGAGTTAATCACATTTCTATAAATGATCATCGTATTTCTTGAAAATTTAATTTTCACTTAATTGAATGCTGTTTTCTACATTTAGTAATACAGTCCATCTAGTTTACCTGCTGTCCACAGCCTCTAGCCTCATAGAAATGTTTTACATGAATTATGTTTAATTCACAAATTTGCCATGCTGTAAAGAAGGCAATTAAAATTTATTATTTCACAATGTAGTACTCCATATTAGCCAGTCCTAAAACCATGACAAGAAGACAGTACTAACATGATTCTAACAGAAGAGTTCTCCAGCCCTGCTCTCTGTTTTAGCACTTATTTAGTAAAGCACATGATTCATTTAAAGCCCAGGAGTCATCTGCATTCAAATTATATGACTAAAAAATATTAAGCATTTTCTCATGTGTTCTATGAATACAGAATCTAATTTAGTACTTGCATGTAAGAAAGTTAACTTTTGCTGTCAGACAGCTCCAAAAAAAAAAAAAAAAAAAAATTAGTGAAGAGCCAAGAAGAGCCTCCTTATCTATTAGGAAACATGGGTGAAAACAGATCAGATTTACCCGCTACTTAATGATTTGAGACTGCATTTGTTCATGTTTCAATACTCCATCACTGCAGCTAACACATCCACTACACAGGAAGGTGCTGAATGCCAGACACGTGCCCAGAACAGAATCTGTCCTTCTGCATGCTATGCTCGTTGGCCTTACCTCGTATTTAACTACTTGCTATATTACAATTACTCACACTCTTAGGCGTGAATAAAAAATATTTCCAGATTTCAGACTAATGAGGATACAAAGAGAACAGGAACCTCACAGCCCAGTCTCCTAGTGCCTATAAGGAGTTTGAGATATTTCTTTGAAGATTCTTGAGGATGATAACACTGAAGTACATGCTGTTTCTCTTACAGATTTGTTGGCCCATTCAAGATACATAATTAACATACAAGAAGTTAAAAATAATACTAATAATGTTAAAATTGGTGTTAAAATTTGCTTTATGACACCCAGAATATAAATCTATAATGGACAACAATCACAGATCACGGTGTCTTAGTGACTATTGAGCTCTTTCAAATGGATCTCAATGCAGCCATACACAAAGATGTTCCATGAGAATACATTTAAATTATCCTTTTCCTCATTGCAGCACCACTTTCATTTGATCTACTCTGTGATTTTCTCTCAACTAGGTTTCCGTGTGCTACTCAGCAAACATCATGCCTCGTTCTATGTACAAATGAGAATAAAATGGAGCAGCACTGTCTGCCTGCACTTTTGCACAGTATCTGGCTGGGGTGACGACCAAGAGACTTACAGTAGTACAGATTAAAACTCCTCTTTGTTCCCAGCTGCAACTAGCTGGGAAGTCCACTTGAGAGCAGTGTAGGTGAAATACCCCACATTGGGTGAAAGACCCCTCCTTAGTCAAATTCCCCACCCTTGGGTCTCATGAAGATGACTACTGCTCAGGGTGAGTGACAAAAATTCCACATGTGACTATCCTGAGTTAAAAAAGATTTTACAACACTGTTTGCACACCAGAAACATGGCAGCTTCTCTATTCATCCATTTTATCTCGCACTGGAAGTGGATTTCTGCCCATAAGCAGACACATGAAGGGTTCCAGATAAATTAATTGTGTGTGCAGATGCTTGTCAAAAAGTCCATTAGTTTGCTTTCTTTTTATTCATTAAATCTGTTAAGTCACTGTGTCATCCATCATAATATTATCTTTTCAAGAAGTGAGAGTACCTGCATCTTTCTGTATGTCATTTTGCTGAAGAAGCACTTCCAAGTTTCTGCAACATTTCTAGTAGTTTTGCAAACAAGAAAGGATGATATAATACATAAGCACACAGGATGCAATCCTGAAACACATATGCACCGAGCATCTATTTTTGTCTAGATAATAAATACACTCATGCAAAACCATATTTATTAATAAAGTAGTTCTGGTACTAGTTTAGCTGACAGAAGAAAAAAAAAAAAAAGCCCAAGAACTATGGGAACTGCTGGCTTAGCAAGGATAACCAATGAGGTGTTGAAATAAATTCTGGATTTTCTCAGTGTGATTTGTAAAGCTATTAACCACTCACAGTGCTCATGAATTCATTATATTCATAGGCAACATTCTCCAGTAATTCATCTTTTGATGTATTTAGGCAAAATAAAGAAATCACAAAGTATCTAATGCAATGAAATTAGGTAACGGAGAACATGCAAGCAATTAAAAGGTTCAAAACAACTGCAGTTAGAGCAACTTTGAAATACTTTAATCTGGATTTATTTAAACTCTTTTGCTTTATGATGAATCTCATTGAATTCCACCCAGGCTAGATTAAAAGTGATTAGAAGATGTTTAAAAGCAACTTCTCTAGCACTTACGTTGAAGATTAAAGCCAAAATCATTTTGGCTAACTCAGTTCATTATTGCAACTCTCTTCCAGTATAAAGAGTTCTATCAATCCCAGGCACAGAATTATATGCAACCGAACCACAGCTGCCCATAAAAGAAGACAGTGAGAACAGTACCAGAGCTAATTGTGAGATACAAATCAGAAGCAGAAGGTTGGTGAATGGAATGATGAACCTAAGTACAAACCCAAAAGCAGAGCAACTCTTATTGCTGCACCCTGATACGTCTTGCTTTTGACTTGCACTGCCAACAACTGCAGCTGAAATAGCTGACTCTGGGAAATCCAAATCTGAGAAAAGCTGGAGTAAGTGAGAACATCTTACTGAGAAAGAAGAGATTTATCAAGGAAAGTTTTGAAGGTAACCAAACTGATTAAACCAAACCAGAACAAAACAAAAGCAGGTTTTTTTAGGGGGGAGGGAAATTACTGTAAATAACAGAACAGTAAATGAAAAAACTGTTTTAACTTTGGATCTGTCTTTTACAGTGATTTCTCTCTCATTAAAAATAAAATGAAATAAAATTCAAGAGAGATGAAAAGGTCCTTGGTTTTCATTTTATTACTGATTGAACAGACCCAGCCTGACTGAAACTGAAAGGTACATTTGCATAACAAATCACAGTTTACTAAGTCAGTGGCAAACATTCATAGGTAACTAACTTGATATATATGTTTCCTCCAGTAGAGTGAAAGAACTCTTAAATAATTAAGACACATGTTATTATGGGTCTTAATTGTTATGATTATTAACTAATTTACCATTGCATTCACTTTCCGATATTTGTAAGGGATCAAACCATTAAGAAGTTGCACTTATGTCCAGTGATATACATATAAACCAGTGGCAACCTACTAATTATCTTATGTAGACAAGTAGAAAACAGCATGAAAATTTGTCAGTGAGTTTTTAGAAGGTGTAGTAACCTTTCAAATTGTTAATTCTTTACTGATGTAAATTAGACAAAAAAATCTAAACACAAGTAACAAAATACGTAAAATTGTTAAAGCCAACTGGAAGGAACACATTTTGTAACCAGCTGCAATTCCAGTTCAGACCTTTATTCTCCACTTCACATTGCTGCACCGTGCTAACAATGACAATGAAATGAATGCAACAGTAATACTTGGAAAGTGACTATAAAACAGAGGGAGAATGTTGTCATTTGTGAAAAGATTGTTAAGACTTGAAGCAGAACAGATAAGAAAATAATGGGAAATACTATCCAGAGGCCTCCATTTCTGGAGTGTCAATGCAAAAGACAATAAACCGTGCCAGAAAATTCACTGTGAGATATTGTCACTGATGTGAGTTTTTTTTTAAAAAAAAAAAAAGCATCCAAAAACAAATTTTAACAGCTTGAAGTTTTTTTTTTTTTCTTTTTCGTTACAATTATCAAAATATTTCAAATGCTATAGACAAAAACATAAGATGGGCAGAAATTATTTTCCCTTATGCACATTTTTCATCTTGGCATATTTTTTATGTCACTACCTATTATTTTTATTGTATTTCCACAGGGAACAAAATACCAATAATAACTCTTCTACTGCTGAAATAAGCACTTCCACTCTATTCTGAAATGTCATCACTATACGATTTGGGGTAAGAAAAAAAGACCTTTTGATACATAGACTGCTTGTCATTTTTCTATTCCTCAGGTAGTTAAATAACACTACTTACACATTTTCGCACAATAGCTATTTCCATTTTTTTTCCTCTGTCACTTTCCCATTCTTGTAATTCTTCTGGGAAATGATGCAAAATTAGAAGAATCCTGAAAGAAGTAAAACCCTGGCCAATGATGAAAAAAAAACAAACAGCAACTATGACAGTAATGAAGTAGTAGATGAATAAAGAGTCCAGTGGAGGGCCTAAAGATAACAGAGGGCTTGGAGCATCCCCTGTATGAGGAAAGGCTGAGTAACCTGAGTCTGTTCAGCCTGGGGAAAAGAAGTCTGAGAGAGGATCTGCTTTATGTTTATGAATATCTGAAGGGAACTGAAAGGCAAATGGATGAGGCTAGGCTCTTCTCTGTGGTGCACAGTGATGGAACAAGGAGCAATCACCTAAAACTTGAACACAGGAAGTTCTGTACTAATGTGGAAGAACTAATTTACAGTAAGAGTGATGGAGCACTGGAAAAGGTTGTGAAGATTTCTTCTCTGGAGATACAGATGGACACCTACCTGTGTGACCTATTTTAAGGAACCTACTTAAGCAGGGGGTTGGACTCAGTGCCTTTCAACCCCTGCGATTCTGTGATTCTTTCTCTAAGAAATCATTATATAAGTTTTTTTAATGCCTATGAGATGATACATATGATAATTAAAATATAGAGAAAATACAGATGTAACATAAAAAATTCCCTTACATTCTAAAATTTTGTATCAAAACCTTAGTCATTGTTATGCACTCCCAAAATATGGACACGTGATTGATATTACTTCAAAAGAGAAAGTAAAGACAAGCAATTACAACATGTAAAGCTAACTTGAACTCAGTAGCAGCATTACCTCCTGGCATCCAGAAGTTAAGATTAATTAAGTTATCAGCAAGAATCTTGTACTTCCGTGTCACCTCCCAGTAGATCTGAATAGCCAAAAGCAAAGTCCCCGCACAGCTTCAATTATAATCATTGCTTGAAATATAACCAAGTCTCTGCCCCTTCTCCACAGTAACATCATCCAAGTACTGTTATAAAATAAAATATTAAAAAAAATTTCACAAGATCTATGTTATCATAAAAAAAAATTCCTTAATTTTTTAATTCTCCATTTGCTAAATCATAAGACGTCTCTGTGTGTGTGTGTGTGTGTGTCAGCAGTTACTGCTTCAAAACCAAATTTACCTTTTGGCTTCCAAATCTAGCTGATTTATTTTATATGATCACAACCAAAATAATATGCTACATCATATACCTTTCTCATGAGAAAATCTCCTCTTACAGTCAACCATGCATGAGAAGTATTGGTGTCCAAGAAGTATTTGACATGTCATTTCATTTTAACATCACTGCACGGACATTTCACAAAAGAACAGAAAATCCAACTTACACATGCTGTAGCTTATGCTTTTAATGCTTCTACAGTTGCATTTATTAGGTATACTGCTTTTAAATTTAGAAATATTTAAAGTGGTGGTAACATTGGTTTCTAGAAACTAACATGCACACAAAATCAAAAAGCAATTTTGAGATCATCACAACTACCACCAGTACTGAAATCTTTCAAAGATCTCATGGGGCTACCATTTTCTGTTTATGTCCACTCATTACTAAATCGTTATTTTAATTTCACCATGCTTGTGGGGACATCATTATTAATCCATTATTATTAACAGTAATTACAAGACTTCTCATTTGTTGTATAGCTCAGTTTGATTTGTATTCCGCTTTACATTAATCTTTTTTACTCTGGAGAACCTATTTGTCGTTCAGAAAATATGTATTCAGCTTGTACCATTTCTACTCTTTCTTTTGGAATGCCAGATATTTGTAGAAATCAGATGCTAAATATTAGCGACTGAAGGAACTGGGGCTGCTTAGTCTGGGATAAAGGAGGCTGAGAGGAGACCTTACTGCTCTCATCCAGTATCTGAAAGGTGCTTACAGTGAGAGCGGGATAGGTGTCTTCTCACTGGTGACAGGTGACAGGACGAGGGGAAATGGCCTCAAGTTTGTGCCAGGGTAAGTTTAGGTTGAATATCAGGAAAAACTTCTTTACAGAAAAGCTTGTTAAACACTGGAATAGGGTCCCCAGGGAGGTAGTTGAGTCACCATTCCTGGATGTGTTTAAAAGCCGTTTGGATGTGGTGCTCAGAGACATGATTTAGTGGAGGGCTGTTAGAGTTATAGTAATGCGGTTAGGTTGTGGTTGGACTCAATGATCCTTAAGGTCTTTTCCAATCTGAGCAATTCTATGATTTGTATTTTGATACTACTACTGCACTTCTTATTTTCAGATAAGGAGATTAAGGTGATTTATTACTCTACAGGCATGGTAGGTGAACATGTGGGGATAAAAAAACAGCATATGCAATCATACAGTGAGTCACAGCAGAATTAATATGATATAGATTTTAATATAAAAATAAACAAGTAAAAGATTTTTTTTGGCAGTTTAATAGTAAATTTTTTGTCTGTTTAATACTAAAAGAAAGAAATAATACAGTCTAGACTGGAGTCTGATTGTATGGTGGAGTCTAAATTGCTTAAGTAAAAACAGTGTGTATACAACTTAAGAAAAATGCCAAATTCTACTAGAAAGTGTGCATAATAAATGGAGTGTAGACAAGAAAAGCATTAATCTGAGTTGAAAATAGGATGCTCAACAAAAAAGGAACTTTTTTTTTTTTTCTCTCTGAAGTACTTTTGGTTCTCCAGTAAGTCATCTACCATCACTGAAGAGATTAATAATCTCTTCTTACGACATATATTCATTACCCTTAAACCTGTGGCTATCATTTTCTCAAAAAAAAAAAAAAAAAAAAAAAAAAAGAACATGGCAATAATACAAAAAAAATATGGTTAATCAGCACAACATTGTATTTTCATGTATTATTAGATTGTGGCCATTAGCTTCTATGGTTTGAACAAAAGCACATCAGCCTATGATCATCAAGGCTTTAGGAATATTATGTTTTGATTTTATAAGAACGCTAGACAGCTGAGCTGGCAAAAATACTTGAATTAGATTTCTGATGTTAACAGGGAAATAGTTAATAGGCAGACTACAGTGTCAACATAATGCTCAACCTTTAACAGTAATCAATAATATTTTTGAAAGTAAAATATTTCAAGATACAACTTCATTGTTCCAAGTTCTGAAAATGTTAAGACTGTAGGATTTTAGGATTAAGACACGATTCAAAAATTAAAAATATAGTTTGTGAAACTTTTTCTCCTCCAAAATGCTGGAACATTTCACAGTCTCAAAATAAATGTGAACAGAAATAACAATGGATTCTTCCATAGATCTATTAATTCTTTATTAAGTTCTTTCCTTCACAGAAATATTACTTCCTACAGATGGTGTCAGGTTTGATAATGTCATAGTGACCTTAAGGTTCATTAACACTGAAAATGACTGCTTTGGGAAAAAGTTGCAAGTGCAAATTCCGTGAGTTTAAGTCCATAACTCCTTCCATAAACACACTTTAGTGACTGCAGTTATTGAGGCGTAAGTAACTGCACTGCTGTTCAATGGCTGACAAGTCTTTGGTTGATGAGCATGGGATGCTGCTCATCCCACGACTTTGTATTACAAACTCTATAACAACGTCAGAAACACAGATGTTGGAGTTGTAGATGTTTATATGACAGTACTACTAAGGGTTTTATTTTGCATTGGAATACTGGATTTCTAGAGTAGAATTTTGTACAATGACCTTTAATTGCAGAAAACTTTTTTTTTTAAATTGTAAGGACTGTCTTCAGTAGGAAAAAAAAAAAATCAAAAAAAAAAATCTGAAGAAGAGCTTTTCTTCCTGTAAATTTAAGTATTGAATTTATTTAACAACTTGAATTTAGTGTCTTCAGTCTCTTTTTGATTATCTACTTTGCCTGAGAAACTGCACTCTAAGGGTAGAGGTTAAACCATAAGCGCTGAATAAACATAACAAACAATAATTAATTCAAACAGCAAACTAAGAACTATACTGTACTAAGTATAGCAGCCACAAACCTTTATGTATAATTTATCAGCCGCGTTTTTTAAGGTTACTACAGAATATTGTGGGTTTTGGAGATGGGAGAGTGATGAGGAAAACGAAGGTTTAAGGCCATTTTTACCTCTCAAAATTAACGTGCCATGAACTTCGGTAATGCTCTCCACACTTACAGTTAAAACAATTCTATTTTAAGCAAAATCTTTTATTCAGTCATATGTCTTCAGAAATTAGTTATCAGATGAACTGACTTCATGTGTAATAGTCATACCTTTTCCCCTACTTTATACAGTGGCACCTCTGCATGGGAAAAATTAATTACAGCCAACAGTTTTAATTCAAGGGGAATAATTAAAGGCAGTGTGGGGGAGTGAAAGGAAGATGATGCCATTTTCTATTTAACTGGAGCATTTAAAGATTCACTATCCTATTCTTTGTGCCTAATTAAATATATTAAAAATGGTTGTGAAGCCAATATATTTAAGCTATGAAAAGAGTTTAAGATTTTGTAGCTTTTAAACATAAACACTTTCACATTTTTTCACTCATGACAACTAAGTTAAATGTGTGATTAAGTAAAAAAAAAAAAAAAAAAAAAAAAAGGAAGTAAAATTTTGGGTTAATTTTAAATGCCAGCATTGTTAATATCTCTTCAGTTGGTTACAATCTATTTATGATAGAACACCAAAATGTCAAGGCTGCAGAAAACAACTTTCATTTTGTACTTGCTGTAAATTTACAGTTATTAGCAGTAAAAATATTGACAGTGACTATGGAGACTGCTGGACTGGTCATCTGAGCTGCGATTACTTTTGCCTGATTTTACCTGACCTGAAATCTAACGCTATATAAGCTAGGACCATATGTAAGAGAATATCCTGATTTCTCAGCAAGACAGTTGTGATTTCAGAAGTCCTATTCCTTTAACAAATATTTCATTATATATACATATAAAATATACTACGTTAAGTGTGGCTTTGAATACTGCCTGTATGACACATATTAACAAAAAATGACACAGATAAGAGATATTTTTCAGAGGCTATTATTGATATGGGAGATTATTTAACACAGAGACATCCATATATACATATATACACACACAAACACAAATATATGTAAGTACATATATGTAAGATTAAAAATATCAGATACAAAGGGGAGAGTCATTTCTGAATCAATTTCCTAGTTGACATTTATCAGATAACCTCTTATTTTTTACTAAAAAGTGCAACATAACTTGTCCAAATGTTGGTTTTCACCCAGTGTTAATTAAACACTCTGAACATTTTCCTGAATGTTCTTGGCAGAAGTTTTGCCAAGCACCATACATGCAACTTCTGACTGCTGGACTAGATGATCTTAGTGGTCTTTTCCAACTTCAACGATTCTACAATTCTATGATTATATGCTGTAACAATTGTTTATTTATTAGGGTCTTAGTTAGACTTACAGAATCATTAAGACTGAAAAGACCTCTAAGATCATCTACTCCAACCGTCAATCCGTCATCACCACTTTGAGCAGAAACTTGAGTATATCTGTGGATAAAAGTTCACATATCATGAATTATCTCAAGAATTTGCAACCTGGCCAGTATATATCTAACCATCTGCTAGATTGTATGGAGATGTTTCCTGTTATGATTTGCTATGCATTCCAGTACACTGCTGAAAAATAGATGTACAGCAGCTATAAGCACATATTTGAGTATATATAGAGAGTATACACATTAACTTGACATATTTGATAAATCACAAGTATCATAAAGAAGATGAATTTTGAGGATTTTCTTCCAGCTCTATATAGGAAGAATCTTCATTTTCTGTGTACATTAAAATCTAAATTCTAATTTGTTTGGAAAAAAAAAACTGATTTTATGACAAATTTTAAACACCATGTATTAGTTTTACCATTTAAATGTCTTTCAGGACCTAGAGAATTTTACATTAATGTTAACACAGGTCAATTAAATATTCTTGAAAATGTCAGAATATTAACACATACAGTTAACAAATTCATGGTTGATTACTATATAATTACAGCTCAGAACTACAAGCATTGTAAAGACTTCTGCCTATGGCAAAAATATATACTCCCAACGTTCATCTAAAAGCCTTGTTTCCTAAATACTACGAACATTTTTCCACCCATTCCATTTGGATGAACTGTAAATACATTTATCTCACCTTAGTTTGTAAACTGAAAAGAACATGTGATTAAGGAGGCTGCCAATAGTTAGAATATATAAATTCAATCGAATTTGATAGGAATTAAATCACAAAAAGCTTTAGGAACTAGAAGAAAAGAAGTATTTTCATACCATCAAGTTAAATTCAGTGCAGTTTATTCACAAGTGGATTTATTTTCTGCAGGAGAAACAAATTCTTTGCCTTGTTAGGTTAATAAATAAGGGTTAAATCACTATTGGTGCATTAGAGCCATTCTGCAGTAGAAAATGGTGCTTTAAAGCACTTTGTATGTGAAATTCTACATCATCTTCAGAGAAGTACAACTTAAATGTCAGTTCCTCATTACAGATGATTATGGCTTTCCACAGATTCTGTTAACTTTGATGCTTTTCTAGGCCACAGCCTAGAACGAAAGAATTGAAATATTATCTCTTTCCCTACGGAGATACAGCAGTGTTTTCCAACTCTGAGCAGAGCTCACTACAATAATCTCCCTAACATCTGGGCCTGGACACCAAGTCAGGGTTTGAATCTGCATTGCTTTTCAAGTTCAGCAGAAAGTAACAAACTGTATATATTCATTTGTATTTTAGTACAGCTGTTTCATAAAACATAAAATATCTCTCTAGCATGAGAATTAAAAAGTCCTAAAATACAACCATGGCAAACTCTCTCTCTGCTCCAACAAAAATATTCATTTTATGTAACTTATGATTAATTCTAATGCCTAAAAAAAAAAAAAAAAAAAAAAAAAGCCAACCAGTGTACTTTATAAATTTACGCAAAATATTTGCCCATCTGATTGCAACATTTGTACAACCAGGCAGCTCCCATGTACTTACAATTTAGGGATAAATTCGAGGATTTATTTTCATACATTTCCCTCAGCTTCCAGATCTTTCATCTGTAGCACTTCCATGAAATCTATGTGTATACTTAATGTCTTCCAGGAGTTCAGTAACAAATGAAACCATGTTAAGCAAATTACAAATTTCAGATGATATCATTACTAAAACAGTCTTTATTTAGGAAAGAAAACACAATGTTCTTTGCTTCTGAATGTCAGCTTTTTGAAGTTATCAACTCTCAAACTTTATGTAAACTACAGGATATGTCATAATACTATTTATTATAGTTGATGGATACTAATACTTCCGATTAGATTCCCAAACTGACACATGCCACCTTTTCACTCTAAAAAGACTGTTAAAATTTGATGTGTATCACTGTGGAACTGCTACCTAGAAAGTGTGAGTCAATGCTCCTACAATGAGGTAATGCCTCTGGCACTGCATGTACAAAAATGGTGAATCTTGTAACAAAGGTTCTTTTGAGCTCAACAGCAAGTGTTTCCTTTTGTTTGTATGCTTTTTAAAGTTTCTCTTAAGTATGTATGTTATATGTTTAAATCCACTGAATGTGGATTTATCTACTCTACAAGATTATTAATAAGTCCATTTGGTACATCCTCCATAGTCTACTGAATCTCTTCTAATTTCACATCAGGTTTCTTCCAAGAGACCTTCACCTGTTGATCAGATCTGTTAGCAACACATTAGAAGCAAGTCTGAATAAAAATTAAACCACTCATACCACACTTTATTACATAAATACACTTGCATTTTACTAATAATAAATTTCATGCCTATAGTTGAATGCAATGATAAGGCAAAGACAAGGCATACTTAACAGAATTTGTAAGGCAGAGTTCAAGTTTAGAAATGATTTAAATCACAGTACTCTTAGAGTAGTATCACTTATCACAGTGCTTTCAAGATAAATGTCTGAGGAAACTCCCTTCTTTGCTAGTGGACAATACAGTCGAGCAGCTAAAGAATAGCAATCAGGATCAAATGCAGATCCTTTGGAGTAATAGTGATCAACCTATTAGCTCCAATATCTCAGTATTTCTTCTGACTTTCATTCCTTTCTGAACAAAATAATTGACATTACAGTAGTGTGAAAAAAAATAATAGATCAAGTTCCCCCTTATAGTTACTAGGAACTTGCTTACAGGAGACTACCCTTAATATAAAGAACAGGCTAAATCAATGGAAACTTGGTTAAACTTCTGGACGGGGAAAAGTCTACACTGTTTTCTGTTTACTATTTGAGGAATTATTTTCATACATTTCTCTTGGCTTCCAGATCTTTCATCTGTAGCTAGGCAAAACATAGTCACCTTGTTCTTAGCTATAATGCAAAAAGTACATAGATGAAAAGAGTCTGAGTCTTGCTTTTTAAGGTTTCAGACACAGGCAAAATCTATTCATAAAAACCTGTCTCTGAAGGGGCAGGGAAGTCATAATCCCCAGTTCATTATGGATTATTATCTCCATGCCATGTTTTCTCAATATTCGAAATGTAATGGAGAATTCATGAGATCTGAACTTAAATAGGCTAGCTGCAGCAATGGAAGAGTATTCCAGAGTGCCTTGATAAATACTTCATTTTTTAAAGTGGACTTGATCAGACTAAGCTTATACTAAGATTTTGCATACAATCGTTTTTGTGCAAAACTCATCCCCCTTTTTATTTATTTATTTTTTTTTAAATAGTTCTTTTATTGATGGTGGGTCTTTTTTGTATTGTTTTGTTTTGTTTTTCCCCAGGCATTTCTTTTATAACAGAGGTCTGGAACAATCCAATTCCCTTTTCACAATGAGAGTTCAGAATTATTCTTAGCTAGAGGATGGCCCTTTGTCACGCAATCTATGCTGCTAAGTGTCAAGATAGATCTGTTGACGTCAGACAGTAGACAAGGAGTGCAAATAAGACACATTGCAAAGCTGAGAGAAGAAAACCTAAAATGACAGAATATTATGAACTTCTTCTAAAACTGAAGGCTGATATATTTTGTCTCAGAACAGTTCCCCCTGCCACATAAACATGGTCTATAGAAATAAAACACAAGTTGACTTAGTACACGGGGAATAACTGGGTGCTAGCATTTGCAGACTGTATTTCTCTTCCTGCAGAGAAGTAAATAAGCCTAAGCAACACACTTGAGACAGTAATAAAGTCAACAAAAAAGCTTAATAACCTCAACACAATCTTATTAAATTGAAGAGTCGAGATTATTTTCATCATGTTTAGCAAAGTGCTGTTGATACCAGGTTTAGAATGCATAGCAAATAATGAAAATACTCCTCAAGTAAATCTAGTCAATCAGTTAATTACTGTGTATGCAGGAGATTCTATAATCTTATCTTAATTTTCTGGTATTGTTAGATTTACATCTTTCAGAGAGCAGTGCATCTTACCACCATATATATTGCAGGTGTTTTGAATATGGCTGATTTGCTAGAGAACAGCCCATTTGAAAAACTGCAGGTGACATGAACAGAGAGTAGAAAATTGCAAGGCTTGTGGAAATGAAGAGTATAAGAAGCTTAATTTAAAATCATTTTGATGTCATGCCGTTTGTAAAACATAACTATATTTTATAATCAGAACAAATAAGTTTTACAAATCAGAAAATGGTACTTATAGAAATATATGGGACAATCTGATCATTGTCCATTGTACCTTGTCAGCACAGGGGAATGTTGTGTCTGCAAAGACTGAATACGATCGCTCAGCTTATATTTCATGAGCAATATGTTTTGGGCCATTTCCAGAAACTGCACATTCACTGAAATACTGAATATGCTGCAAGGAGGTCCACAAAGCATGCAGAACTTCAGCACTTTTTATTAACTTTTGTTTAGACATATTATATTCACAGAATGAAATAATATTCTACGTCCCCTCTCAACTTCTGCCACTATGTACATCCCACATAACTACACTACATAAAAATCTTCTGTCTTTGATGGCCTGAGGTTTTCAATTCAAATTCCTCTTGCAAGCAAAGCAACACAACCTAACACAATCTACTGTGTCTTACAAGTGACTGCGGCAACATTCAGTTCCTACAACTATGGAAGAACATCTAAACATAGCAGTCTGGAACTTTAAAGTTCAAGAAAAAACATACAGAAGCTTGAACAATTAAACTTATCCTTTCCTAGATGGTAAACAGACCACCCAACTCCTTTTTAAAAGCAGGTAATTTCTCTCATGAGAAGTACGAAGAGCTGTCATATGACTATGAGGCAGCCATGATTCTACAGCTTTGCAGCTTCAGATAACCAGTCGCTACATTCTCTTGGTTTAGACTAACTATGTGACTGGCCTGGACTTAAATCAATGCTTAAGGGGCAAATTCAGTTTTAAACATCCAAACAGATATTCCTAAACCAACCACACAAGAAGAAAGACATGTCAAGCAATTTATGAAGCGACAACATAAACTGAAAGTCCAGAATCTCCCTGGAATTAATTTATTCTTTCAAATCTCAGTTGAGAATCTGCCACCTACTTTGAATATAGCAAAAGTCAAAAGAGAAAAGGCAATCTGTAGTCCTCAGAAAATGGATCACCTAAATCTCTCAGTCTTTCTGATTCCTGAAGGTCTGTGACCTGAATAATTTTTGGATCTAACCTCAATAATGAAATAAATGCAGGACGTTCAAATGATTGTAGCATTTGTAGTAGCGTTGAAAACTTAAATGTTAGACTTCTTTCATTATGTATTGTTTACCAGTCTGATGACACTAATTAAGTTTTTATATATTTTCAGCTTTTGGTAATACAGCATACAGTATATTTGAAGACTAAGACCAAGAAACAAAAAAAAAGGAGTTGAAAACTGCTTATATTATTATTTTTACAAGGGAAAGAATTAGCCAGGAAATTCACAGGACAACATTATAAACTATGATTTATCATTAAAAAAAAGTTAAAACATATGTTATCAATTTATCCACAGTTTGATCCTGAAGCAGATGAATGCAGTAGTAAAATTCATACTCCCTTCTATTATAAAGCAAATACCAAGTGTTATTTTTCAATTTTCCCCCATTTACTATCTAAGCATAGTAAGCATTTCATTAAGTCAACTGCAGACAACCAATATCTAATATGAAATACATTTGTCTATTACTCTTATAAAAAATAGCTAAATGGGAATTAATCAGAGTGCAGAGTTGCTTTAGTTTCCATTTTGTTTATGAAAGCAAATATAAAAATGTTGGCTGATACACGCATAGTCATTTGTTTTCTTACTCAAAAGGTATTGCAATTCCCATGCAAAACTCTATCATTTTTCAAATTATATTACATACATATTTTTAAGTTAATATTATAGAAGACCAGAACCTTACAAAGAATCAGGGTACACTTGCATTAGAAGTTGCTAGTACTTTACAGAGAAGACTCCCTTTCTGGATGACAAAAACCCTGAACTATACCAGCGTGGGCTAAATTTTTGCACAGAGTAAGTTAAATGTGATGAAACTAAATAATTTTTCCGGGATCATATGTTGATCTGTGGTGGAGAATCATAGTTTCAGTGCCCATCATAGCTCTCCTCATTCTGCTTTGTAAGTCATTTGCTATCCTCTTTATTTTGTTAATTCAAGATACGCACCTGTTTAATGCTTAAAGCTGTTTTTGAAAAATCACAAATCAGCCTTGTGGGGATCCAGATACAGGCATTCTGCTTTCGAGATGAAGAACTCTAGATTCTTGGCAGCAGTTTTTATAGGACTGCAGATTGTCCAACTTGTATATCAGAGAAAAATGGAAAAGCTTATAATGATCAATGAGCCACCGGTCTCATATCTTTTCCTGCAACCATCATTACTTTACTGTGAAATCATACAGCTTAATGTTTTACTCCACTGAAACAATAAATCTATTCAGATGTACTCATTTGATACAAAGAAAGTAGAAATGAACACCACGTGCTGTAATAGAGATCAGGAAAGCATGTGACTCATTTTAAAGAGGTTACAGCACAGTATTACCAGTTGAATACAATTAACAGTCATGATGCCTGTCCTCCGCAGAAAATATCTGTAACTCTCACTGGCTCTACCTCTTTCCCCTTTTTTGCTCTAATAAGAGATGTTCTCATCATTGTTGGAGATACGTCTTTATGATAAGATTGATGAATAAAAAAAGGAAAATAAAGACGTACGAACACACACCGTGGAAAGTATGATGGTAAAAAAAGCAATTTTAATAGAAAGATGTAGCTCCTGAAGGAAAGTGAGATAGAACAAATATCGGGGGGGAGGAAGGGTGGAAGAACACAAAACAAAAAGTGGAGAATCATCTCCATTGTGATTACCTAAATGACTTTTCACATATTTATGCATTACCTTAGAGATACACCATAGCATTCTTCGCATCTTCTAACAGACACAGCATCCCAGCAGTGACTTAAGCACCTGACCAGGATTTTTCAGTCAGGTGAATATCCTAGCTAAGTAACAAATGTTTTGACTGCATAGAAAATGTTCCAGTTATTCTATAGACAAACAACTGGTAATGTTAAATATATTTAGGCTGACTATATTAGAGTAGACTTGACTGTAGATCATCAACTATCTTCAAACTTTTGAGACTGAAATAAAATTCTACATTTGAAACAAGACTCAAATCTTTTCTGGGAGCTAAGAATGAACAATATATAATGTGATAATTAACATATTCATATGGAGTACAGCCTTAAGTCAGGAGAATCCACACTCCTCAGTTTACAGAGAGAGACTTAATTTTAGCAATGGTAACATATTGAGGTAGATCATTTACTCATGGATATATACACTAACATTAAGTGTTGCTAACAGCATTCCTTTCCTCCCTCTGATGCTGCAGCTCCAGAATCATAGAATCACAGAATCACAAGGTTGGAAAAGACCAATAAGATCATCTAGTCCAACCGTCTTCTCATTACCCCTGCTACCACAAGCACTAAACCATATCTCGCAGCTTCTCGTCCAGACGCCTCTTGAACACTGCCAGGGACGGCAACTCCACGACCTCTCTGGGCAGCCATTCCAGTGCCTGACCACTCTCCGAGAGAAAGAGTTTTTCCTCGTGTCCAACCCAAACCTCCTCTGATACAACCTGCAGCCATGTCCCCGGGTCCTGTCCACTGCCTGGGAGAAGAGGCCAAACCCCTCTTCATCCCAACCTCCCTTCAGGAAGTTGTAGAGTGCAATGAGCTCTCACCCGAGCCTTCTTTTCTCCAGACTAAACAATCCCAACTCCCTCAGCCGCTCCTCATAAGACTTGTGCTCCAGACCCCTCACCAGTTTCGTTGCCCTTCTCTGGATACGATCCAGGGCCTCGACATCCTTCCTGTAGTAAGGGGCCAAAAACTGAACACAATACTTGAGGTGCGGCCTCACCAGTGCTGAGTAGAGGAGGATGATCACCTCCCTGCTCTTGCTAGCCACACTATTTCTAATGCAGGCCAGGATGCCGTTGGCCCTCCTGGCCACCCAGGCACACTGTCGGCTCATGTTCAGCCAAGCATCAACCAGCATCCCCAGATCTCTTTCTTCTTCACAATCATCTAGGCACTCATCCCCAAGCCTATAACACTGCTTGGAGTTGTTGCGGCCAAATGCAGGACCCAACACTTGGCCTTGTTGAACCTCATCCCATTCATCTCAGCCCAGCGATCCAGCTTATCTAGATCCCTCTGTAGGGCCTCCCTACCCTCAGGCAGATCGACACCACCTCCCGACTTGGTGTAATCTGCAAACTTTCTCAGGGTACACTCAATCCTCTCATCTAGGTTGTCAATAAATACATTAAACAAGATGGGCCCCAGTACTGACCCCTGGGGGACACCACTTGTAACGGGTCGCCAGCTGGACTTAACTCCATTAACCACTACCTGTTGGGCATGGCCCTCTAGCCAGTTCCTTATCCAAAGAAGTGTATACCTATCTAGACCACAGGTAGCCAGTTTCCCCAGCAGAAGCCTGTGAGAGACCGTGTCAAAGGCTTTGCTGAAGTCTAGGTAGACTACATCAACAGCCCTTCCCTCATCTACCAGACTGGTCATGCAGTTATAGAAGGAGATGAAGTTGGTCAAGCACGACATGCCCTTCATGAACCTGTGCTGGCTGGGCTTGATCCCCTGGACACCATGCACCATGTGATCTCACCCAAGATGATTTGCTCCATTACTTTCCCTGGCATCGAAGTCAGGCTAACAGGCCTATAGTTCCCCAGATCCTCCTTACAGCCCTTCTTGAAAATGGGAGTCACATCAGCAAGCCTCCAATCCTCGAGACCTCTCCAGTTAACCAGGAACGCTGACAGATGGCCAAGAGGGGCTTGGCAACCACCCCTGCCAGAATAGTCCAAACAATTACAACTGATGATTATTAGTGAATAAATCCACATAATGCAGTACGGATCCTGCACTGAACCATTTATGAATGAAAGTTTACTTTAAAAACATACACTGGTTTAAAGAAATAATTTGTGTTTCAATTCTCAGCATTATAAATCCTCGAGATAAGCTAAGGAACCTGAAAACAGGATATTTTTATGTATTCAATCTGTTCTCTCCTAACTTCTCTCAAGTCTTAAAAATAAGAATTCAACAACTGCTAATGCCTGTACAAACACCAAATTCTGAAATTTGCCAAAATTCTACTTTTTTTTATTCCTTCCTATGTAGGAAGCTGTTTTGGCATTGAAAAACTAGAAAGTTTCTATGGAAAGCATCTGCATTCTAAATCTGGCTTTGGAATGTCAAATGCTGGAAAGTACTCTCACTGTTTCATCAGATAGTGTCTCTTAAGGAGAAGTCTTTCTCTTGAAAATCTGAAAGAAAGCTTTTTTTTTCCTATAAGCAGAGAATAGTAAAACACCAGTTTAAATAAATTACAGATGCAGTTTGCGCCATCTAATTGCATTTCACAAAATACAAATGACAAATAAAAATATATCACAAACACTTCAATATTCCCATGAATATCACAGAATCGTACAATCACAGACTTGCTGGAGTTGGAAGGCACCCCTAATAGCCATCTAGTACAGCTCCCTTGCAACAAACAGGGACACCTACAGGGACATCAGGATGCTTAGAGTTGGGTGCAGCCTGACCTTGAGTGTCTCCAGGGATGGGGTATCCACCCATCCTCTTTGGGAAACCTGTCCCAGTGCTTCACTACATTCATGATACAGCAATACTAACCACGCCTTTTGAATTCCTATAGTTCAATTAAAATGCATTTATCTTCTCCTCTATTTCCTCCTTTTTTTTTTTTTCCTATAAGTTTTACAAATGAGCAGAATTGCCTTTACTTTCACAAGTGCATTCATTTTGTCATGTTGTGAAACATTATTCAGTACAGACATTCATTATGGTAGGAAATGTCCATACTAAGACTAAAGAAAACAGCTCACCTGCAGTGGTTTGAGTTCCTAGTGTTCTCTATCATAGTGACTGTCCCTTAATCTGTTTTAATCACCAATAGGATTTGCATCCTATAGTAAATGGAGAATGTGAAATTCGATCCCATTTAAATTACTGAAAAACCAGAACACATCATAACATGATCTTAAAAGACTTCATATAATTGACACAAATGCTTACTAAAATGATTGCTATTTCCTTGCATAAGAGAAAACATGAAAAAGTTGAATTATAAAAATCTTTCAACATTTTATGCAGATATGAACACTTTTCAGTAGAGAAGTGATTATGAGGTAGAATAAACTGGATAGATGACTTCTGCATTTGATAATTCAGGATTTCTTAAAATGAACCGGTATGAGTTGAATACTAATTTTACAGATTTTAAAGTTAGTGTCCTGAAAAAACTCAGTTTTATCTAGCAGGGAAAACCTTCCTATTCCGAGTTTCTTATGGGTATTATGCAGTAAAAGATTAACTCTAAAGCCTTCTCCATTCACATGGAAAATTTTTTCCCAGCTGTTTTGTAATTGCATTTATGTAAGTCTACAAAATACAACACTGTTATCTGTATTTTACTGACTACATCAGCAATGTAAAAGAAACATGTTTCTTAGATTCTATTAATCCAACTTTACTACGTTCAAAGCATGCAGAGTCATTCATCCTTTTTCACACCAAATTAGCTTATCTATGGAAATGTTGATGTAACAAAAATGGAAAATCCAGGAAATACTATCTGCAGCTTCCTCTGTATACTCATCTCACCATCATCCTCCTGTAAAAAGTGGAACTTGCGAGGAACCACTAGGACACTTTATTCTATTGAAAGAAGGTGTCTCTGATTGTACAAAGGGCGAAAAATAGACTTTTGGAAAACTAACCTTAAAATTTACCTCTGGAAAACAGAACTGACTACTGCAATCTCATGCTTGCAGGGAGGAAAAAAAAAAAAAAGGACACAGGATGAAACATCCTGGCTTCCCATAAATGCCGTAGAACTTACAGGAATGTAATAGCTGCAATACTTAATGCAGTTATGGAGGCTTCAGGGAGCAGAGATGGAAAAAATCATTAAACTTTACAGTGCATCTCAATAATGCAGAAACTCATCCCATTTCAATCGCTGACCATTCTACAGAGAAAGACCAGGCTAATGACAAATTTCAGTCAGTGAATTAAGTAGCTCGCGTAATTATACTTTCCAAGCAGCACAATACTATCAGCTCTTTACCACACTTTTCTGCATTAAGAAAACAAGCCAGAACAAGGTTAGGCCAGAACACCGCCTAAAACATATAACTATTAACCAAAGATTTCCGTCATTACAGTCAGATTGTTGTTACTAATGAGTTTGCTTTCTTTGACATTAGGTCCAGAAGGAATTTAAAGTTGAAGAACACAGTAATGCAGAGAGATGGGGCCTGCTGCTCTTGTTGCTCAACTTCTGCACGTACTGTAATCTTTTAGGAGGAAAAGGTAAAGATGGAGTGTTTGATTAAAAAAACCAACTTCATATTGTTATCAACATAAGCCAGATAAGGAAGTGCTTGATTAATGTATGAACTAGAAGTAGGCCCTGCTGTAGAAAGACTGACTTGCTTATGAGTATTACCTTTATAACATTATGGAAAGACTGGATTTTCATAATTCGGATGTCCTTTTCTCCTCCTGAGTTCTGCTTAACATATTGTTAACAGGCATTTCCTTGTAAGACAGAGTAACTTCGTGTAAGATGCAGTGATTCCACTGTTGCTGAATGTTAAGTATGTGATATGCCTGGAGTCTGCATTTTCAATGAGAGCAAATGGAGTGTATAAACCAAGACATTACTGCAGCTCCTGATAAGAGGCCTGCTAACCTGAGAGTTAATGTCAACATCTTGCCCTTTCCTATCTTTTCTGCAAAGGTTACTGACATCTCTTGGGTCTTGTTTCAGTGCAAGTGAACTAACCGCTCAACATTCAGTGTTCGGTGTGTTTTCTTAAACCACATGAGCAAATGACAGAAGAAAGAAACACAGAAGCGGCTAAGCTGATTTTTTACTTATGCCAATCAAAGAGTTAATCCTGGGCAAGAAAATAACACAGACAGCATATTAGATATCTACTGATATTTAAAGAAGGAAAAGTTCTATCCATTATAAGTCCTAAAATCAGTATTTTTAAATCACTGTATGCATGAAAATAAAAAAAAAAAAAAAAAATCAATTTTCAACACACATGGTCAATCATAACTTAAATAAAAAAATTACTTAAGTTACTAAAATTATGAAAAAAAATCTATCCCATGGATATTTCTGGAACACATATTTCTTTTGCTAAATTCAGTCAAATTATCGCTAAAATTGGTGCAAAAGTGTTTCTCAGTCACTTAAATAAAAAGAGGCACATCGTTTATTTGTTTTTTTAACTCGCAGAGTTAAAAAAAGACTGTCTCTATGTTTCATGTCAGTGCTATTTCCACAGTACTTACAAGAATCACACATCTACAAATTTTGCCCAGCTGCTGGCATTTCTGATTATGATGGAAAAATCTGGTGTATTCAGCTATCTGTCTTGTCATGCTACCTGAATAAACTATTACCAAAAAAAAAACAACCCACCTTGTTCTTAACCCTTTTTCCTGTCAATTACAACACAAATATTCAATTCTATTTAATGTTGTGCTTTTATTGCATTTCCTTATGAAGCACCTGTCCAAATAATTTTCCCTTCATTTGTGCGTTTTTGAAATGACAAAATTTCTGAAGCTTACCATCACCATTTTTCTTTTTCACTCTCAAATAACATTATTGAATCTACTGATTCAATCCCTGAAAAAGTTAACTGTTATGTGGAAAAGCTCATATAAATAAGTCAGATAAAGGCATTTCACTGCTTTTAGAGAAAAAGAAAATAAAGAGAAAACTAAAATGGGAAATTTGATCAAAGATCTGAAGTGAACAACCAGAGTTATACAATGTACGGAATAGAGTATTGCACTTAACATTCTCACGTTTTCAGGGGTTTTTTTTGCACAAATGTCACCAAGGATATACTGTTATTTCTGTGTCCATCTTCTAAGGATCAAAGATTATATTATTTTCTTCATTTTTCCTCTCTTAGCACCATGCTGCAAGAACAATTTCCAGTTAAGAAAATAAATAAATTATTCTTTGCAAAGTTGAGATATAAACTCCATTCCTCTGGAGTACTCTGCCTTGTATCTCAACACTGTAACTTCACCATCACATTCTCAGATTTCAAAAGAAAAATGGTTATCTATATACACATTTAATGTATTAATTTAAGAAAACAGCAATAAATGAAATACATTCTACTGCATTGAAACTGATTTCAATAATATCTAACAATCTCAGTTACTATGCTTTCCTCAGATAAGTTCAGTGATTTGGTGAAGTCTAGAAGTTACAATCATTTCAAATTCATCAGTGAGTACTTTTGCGTCAGCATGTATGCCATTTTCACAGATTTTTTCGTAATGTCAGTCCACTGTAGTGACATCAAATATAACAAATCAAATAACAAATTAGATTTATATGAAAAGTTCCAAGCAAGCATTTAAGTGTGGTTCCTGAAGGGAAACAATGATTTCTGGTTTGTAGTATTTTAGGCACTTATCCGGTACATTAAGACGATGTTGAAACTCAGTGAAACTCATTAACTTCTTGTAAAATAATTTACCTGAATTATCCAGTATTTCTGTAAGTAATGTTGAAGACTGCTCCCTCTTGGCTGTTAATTTCATCTACATGGATCTTTTTGGTTTGTACAAACATTTATGAACTCTACTGGCAATACAAAAATATGTCAAGATACCTACTCAGAGAAGGAAAAAAAACAACAAACAAACAAACAAAAAAAACCAGTGCAGGTTATTACGCATTTTTCCTACAGAAAGGATATGCATGATTTTCAGCTTCATGACAGTGAAAGGCAATTTACCCCCTATTGACAGTGTATAGGATTCTGACTGGCAATTCATCCTCTGTGATCTGTTTCTTATGCAAACAGAGGACTGCAGCGCTCAGATTATGTATTATCTGAAGATGTCAGTTAGAAGAAATACTGGTAGTATACAAAAAGCATTACAACTTAAACATCATGAATATGCAAAGGTAATGATGACATGTTTTACAAGACCTGGCTTGTTACGAAGCTTTGTAGCACTGCTTCTATGCATATTTCATTTAATTGACAGATCACAATCCTTTAACCTGACTAACAACTCAGAAGGCTGAAACACTTAGGCTTAAAAGGCAGAAGTGTACACTGCAACAATTTACATTTATGAAACCTGGGAAGGAAATGCTGCCATCTCAGTGTCAAGTATAAAAAGATCTAAGACTAACTATACTTCAGAGGCTTCTAATCAAAATCAAATATGTGCACAAAGAGTTGCTGAATCAATCTGATGTTTCTTCCCAGTGTCAAGAAGGATTTATTTTTTCCAGATATGGATGCATACTATGGTAACTACATCGGAGAGTCTAGCTGGAACTATAGACTATAGGTGTTTCTGCAGTTCAAATGTAGTCTTACCAACAGCTGCATTGGATTTAGGTCCTACAGATATACCTTGAAATATTTTCCCATACAATTCCAATATTCTTACTCCAAAGAAACAGAAACGTTCACTAAACACCAACCACTGTCATTAACACAAAAAATGACTTTGTGGTTGATGAGCTTAATTACTCTTAAGGCTCTTTTCTTATCGAGAGTGTCTAACCACATCATCTCTGGCTTGTCCAGAAGTCTCACCTTCTCCTTCTCTTATCTTCACATCATGTGCTAATACATTTATTGGACATAAAGGAATAAGCAGGAATATATAAAACAGGTATATTTAAACACTTTAATCCCATACAAAAAAATCTTACAAAAATGTTTTGTAATATCTCTTTCCCTTTATTTCAAAATATGTAAGGTTTTAATTGATTGAGATAGGAATGTTATACTTATGAACATAAAAAATGGCTATAACTTCATCTACAAGCAAATCCAACATTCACATAAATTAGAATAATCTGCAACTGTCTATTTATACAGTCCTAAAAAAGCCCTGATGGACAACTCTTTATTTTGTATATCTTTTGTTACCAGTATATTCATGTGCTGCGCAGGAAGCTTGATCTCTATCACTGCTAGCCAGAAAAGCTTTTTTCCTCAACTATTAATGAATATGAGAGGCATAATATTCATTAATTTGTCTAGGTATTCTGCTTAAATAATATTAGGAAATATCTTTTTTCATTTTTAAAGAGCCTTTAATTCACCTTTCCAAATGCTACAGAATTCTTGACTGAAAAATCATATTCCATACACCGTGATCTGAACTATTACATATGGAAGTACTGACATAGCCAACTACAATAGTAGTAAAAGTGTCCAACTTATTTAAGGCTGAAATTTTACAATATTTTTTCTCTTTCTTTCTTTCTTTCTTTCTTTCTTTCTTTCTTTCTTTCTTTCTTTCTTTCTTTCTTTCTTTCTTTCTTTCTTTCTTTCTTTCCTTCTTTCTTAATCTGTAATCTAGAACTGTTCTGGTTCCACGAGTGTTTAGATAAAAAAGGATTCAGTGTAAATATAGGCATTATTAGTAATACATTTATGGTGTGGTAGTTTCTTTTTACAGCATATTTTCATATCAAAAAAAAATCATAAGACTCTAAGTGATTGAGAAACTATATTAGATTTGCTTTAGCAACATCTTGCTATTCCAATTTTCACCCTTCATAAGCAGACAGAAATGTTTATACAGAATCTCTATAAAGACTATTCTAAAAAAAGAACCACTTTTCAAGCCATTGTCCAGCAACAGTTGTTTTAGGGAAAGAACCAAATGTGCAGAGCAAAAGGCAACAATATTAGGATCAACATACCTAGCTCCTCTTTGTGTCTCCAACCTATGAAAAAGCTGTGGGCTAAGCAGTTAATTCTCAGTGACATTTAATGTTTATTGATGATTTTGTTTGGATTTGGATGGACTGCCTCTTAGTATACTTGCATAAAACAAAACTGAAAGGTCCCTAATGGTGTCTTAGCCCTCTTTGCCACAGAGCAATTCAGTAAACCTATTAAATCTCTGTGCACTCCATAAGCAATAATTTTGACATCAGTTCCATTACTTCCATTTTCTAAGAGAGCAATGCAGCAATGGCTATATCCTAAGATAAAAATGACACTGGCAATTAATTGTAACATTAATGCAGTAAATGATATGGTGTTTTCTCTTGCTAACTATCACCCAAATAACTGGCCTAAGATGTCCATGCAATATCATCATCCCGTTAAAAAAAAAAAAAAAAAAGGAGAATAACCGCTTTGAAGAACGCATATTATTTGCCTTGTGTACTTTAAAAAAGTAACGCAAGGGTTTGGGATTTTTTCCTCTAATAACTGTATCTGCATTTTATGCAATGAATGTTGATCAAAAGAAAAAAGCAAGACTGCTTTGAACAGAACCTTCAATAACCTCCACTTTGTTATTCCGCTTTTCTTAAACAAACTTCTTGTATGTTCCTGTTCTCAAAATAAACACTTTGCTAAATGACCATCTATCCATGGGAGTAGTTAGCATTTTCATATTGTCTTGATTTTAGTACCTACAATGCTCTTATATATATATACTGGGGAGCTCTTCATACAACAAAGTAAAATACAAATATAAATGTTAAGTCAATGTGAAAGAATATGAGAGATTTGTTGTATTAGTACTGGAAAAGGTTCAATATGGAAGGCAATACATTATGTCTGCCATAGGATTTTTTTCAGCAGCTACAGCTTATAGAAGAAACACGCAAATGAAATAAAAAGTGACAGTTCAGAGGGCTGAACACATTTAAACACTAGTTTTACGAGATTCTCCTTTATTTTTGAATAAGTATAAAGAAATAAGAAGAGAATAATAACGAGAACTGCAATTCCCAGTAATCTGAAGCCAACTAAAAAAAGACCAGGAAGCAGTTCTTTGGCATAATGATGTAGGTGTTGGAGATCATCAGCATTACTCTAGAGTTTACGGTGGACACTGTGCAATATATAGAAGTATCCTTATTCTGATTCTTGTATTCTCAAAGTTATGCCAAGGTATGCCAGACATAACATTTCAAACCAAAGTTAATCAGAGGAAGCTGTTATTACACCAAATAACCTCTGATGAGATTTTCAAATATGGAAGATAATTTTGAATCTCATGTTCTTCATTAGAACCCATTATAAGAGAATGAAATTTCCAAGAGTTGGCAGCTGAACACCACTGGTTCATCATTCAGGTCCTTTTGTCTAACCACATCTGTCCAGACATATGACAATGCTTCAAGAGATGAAGCTCAGGTGAAATTAAATATTGAATTCAGATACAGAAATTGTCCTAGTCAGCTGCAGGAACAGGTAAAAATAGTACCATAACCTTATAGAGTGCCTTGAGGGACCATTCTGAGACAAGGAACCTGTACAAGCCCTCTGCCCCATTTCTTCAACTGCATTCTTCTTTCACACATCAAAAGGAGGTGACAAACTGAGCTTCTAAGGTGAGCGTTTTTAGAACAGTCAACATCCAGACATCAGCAGGTTTCAGTTTTCCTTCTTCAAAACAGAAATTGTGGGTCAGTTAATCCAATACAGACCCTCCCTCAGCTTCAGTGATAACCTGTATCTCAATTATCATTTAAAGTGGACTATTCATAAACTTGGATAATAATCATCATTGCAAATCAGATCAGTACATTTTTAACGTGTGCAGCATTTAAAATCTCACTCCAAAATGTCTTACAACATAAAATACTCAACACACATGGTTCTATCAACACTATTTTAAGCTCTTAACAGTTTTTGTCATCTTAACAGTCAGTGGGCTGTTCATGTCCTTTCTTTCCACTACCGTAACATTAAGTCAGTAGGCATTAGGACATGCCCTGAAACCCTAGGTAAGATGTAACATGAAGTGAGCCGCAGCTACCTTTAAAAACAGACTGTCCCTGTTTTGTTGGCTGAAGCAGTAAATCCAAGGACCCTGCTGCTTGCAGAGCTTTATCAGAATACACAGTGGCAGCACAGGCTGGTTTCTTCAGGACTTTGACAAGCACCTGGAGAGTTTTGCAATTAATATTACTACGTACTTTTCACCAGGAATGCCCTTGAAACATGTTCCTTACTGTATCTGGGCAGGAGGAAAATCATTAAGGGTACTAGAAAGAAAGAGGAACTCATTTGGGCCATCTTAAACTGTGAAAAAGCAAAACTCTTTTGAAGGTAATTGAGCCAGTCATTAGCAGAATGTTAACTACAGCGATTCCAGACATTTGTGACCAGTACTTGAAATCACAAACAGCCTTGACACACTCCTCTGAATCTCTGAGATTCTGGGCTGCATTTGCATTCTGAGCGAGGAATTTAATTATTACAAGTATCTTGTAATCAACAGTTCGCTATCACTCTGTCAAGCTGTGAAGGGATAGGCTACATTTTAATCTCTTTTCATTTCATTATAAAACAGGCATGAGTCCAGTTTAAAGAGGACACCCATTCACCTGCTTATACTCCGTACTTATTCCTTGTGCAGCTACGAAAAAGCAATTCATGATTATTTGATGCAAAGCACTGGAGAAACCATGAAGTGTCCTTCTCAGGCCAAATGTTTATGTAATGTTCCAGTTAAAAGTAAAACAAAACAAGGAAAAAGCAATTCGAATAACTTTCTGCTATCCTATCCCCTTCAGGGACAGGCATTAAGTTTTATATTTTTTGTTGGAAACAAGGCTAAAACTTAAGTCAGTCTCCTGTATTAAATTTATTGAAGTAAAATAAATACATTTTTTGAAACTTACAGAAATATTCAGAGTTTTGTGAACATTTGTAAGTATTAACACTGTTTTATATCAATGCTAAAAATATCGAGAACAGAGGTAGAACCAGATGGCTTCACAGGAAAGCAGAAATTATTGTATTGTATCTGAACAATGGTTTGTATCGTTACTTTGAGAATGGCCAATGCCAGCTGTTTTAATGAAAAGTACAATAAACCCAACAGTAGGTTGTCACTGCTTTTCTTGAATCAGAAACACTATGGAGCCAAGTAATTACTTTTTTTGTTTTTTTTTTCTCAGCAATTTCTCTGTAATAAACACATTCAGAAACTATAATAACTATTATAAATGGCTGTGCACTTGACAAGAAAATTTAATTATTCTTCAGTAATATTTCACATTAGTCTTAGAGATACCCTAATAATCATTAAGCTACAGGAAAAATGCACCCCAAAGACACAGGCATAGTGCCCGTTTTTTTTCACAGGATACCACAAATCTCCTGGCTATTCGGTTTTTCTGAAAACTTATTTCTTTACTTAGGTTTTAATGTATTTGAGGGTCACAAGGGAAAGATGAAAAAGGAGGGAAAATGCTGCCTTTTCTCCATTACCTGGAAGTAAAACTGCACATCATCAGAAGGAAAGTAAACACTGCATTGCAAAGAAGCACTGACAAACTGTGGGAGTAATGGATCAGCATCAAAATTTTCCCAGGCACTGAACTAGGTAACTCATCAGTTTCAGAAGAAGTTGTAGATTTTTTTTTCTTTTTTTTTCTTTTTTTTTTTTTTTCTAGAGGATCTATGAGGACAGCTCCAAAAGCAATGCCTCATGTTTTATGATGTTGGCCAATTGTGTCAAAGGTGGATGTTGATGGTGTGACTGCAGAGGTTGAACTTTCCCACCAATATTCTATTCCATTCCACTCTATTGCTATGTGACAGATGGCAGCAGAGGGGCAGATTGACAAAATGGCATCTGATGTAGAAGTGCTCTGGTGTGTCACTGAATTCCTCCATGTAGAAAAAATGGCATCCACTAACATGCATCAAGGTTTGCTGAACGTTTTTGGATGAAAAACAGTGGATGTGAGCACAGTGAGATGATGAGTGGTGCATTTCAGCATGGCAGCAGCAACATGAAAGACAAGCCACGTTCTGGATCGCCATGCAGATTATTACAAGCGTGGCATGCATCACTTTCACTGAAAATGCATAGCTAAAGGTTGAAAAATGCTGTTCTGTCACTGAGAACTTGTACTCAAATCATGTCATTGTGCTCTTTGTACCTGTTGTAGTTTCCCTGTAAAAATAAATAGGAGGCATTACTTTCAGAGTAAGTAGAATCACTCTCTGTTTCTTGTGGCACTGAAGGAAGAAGACAATCTGAGCACAATGCGAAAATGTTTTAGTTGACTGATTTACAGCACAAGAACATCTATTCATAAACTTCATCGCTTTGCTGTATGAATTTATTGCTTTTTCTCTGTTTAGCAGCAAAGCCAGATAGCCATCATTTTGACTGGTAAAAATGGGAGCTACAATCCAAGACTGACAAGACGCATGTAGCCACAAAAAAGCTTATGCATTGTCTTTCATAGCCATCTTGGTAGAAACACATACAGCTTCTCAGAACTTGTATGAAGAACTTTAATTATTTTCAGAGGTGTTTCATTATTCAGACAGATGCAAATTACTGCATGCACAAACAAATGACTGCCAGCAGTACTGGCTGAAGGAGATCAAGATGCTTTAAATTCCATTGTTGTTTGACTAAATAAACCTTGTACAACAGAAATGCTATATGCAAATATTTTTATGTATTTGATTGACACCACTGATTGAAGAAAATCTTCTTGATCTTATAATACAGCAAAGTGAATTTTGTTGTTACTATCCTTGTTCAATTAGATGTGTACGTACTGTCCAAATAAAGAGTTTAATTTCTCAAAATCATCTCCAAAAATTTTCTAATAAGGAGCAATTATTATTATTGTTTTGAGAATTGAAGCTAAGTAATATCTGCTTAATTTCTGTCGCATCATTGATAATCTGGATCTCTTTTGTCTCTTCTCCAATTTAGGTGTATGCACTGAGAGCTTCTGACAACTCAGTAGCCTTTGCAATTTCAATTATATTAGCTTTGGCAGATTTATATTTGATGCATAATTCAATATATAGTGTATACAATAGCAGGCATGACACCTCAGTTGAAAAGGGAAAATATCTTGTTATCAGCTACTTATAACTTGCACTTATCAGGTTGTCACACAAATCCTTGGTCAAGGTCTCATGTTGATGAGTGGAGCAGAATGAATTTGCTGATCACATGTATGAATGCATGCACACAGTCAAGCTCCTCTGTCTCAGAGATTTGCATTAGGATTGCAACTGCACAGATCTCCTTTCCACTTAGGCATTAGGCACGATTTCAGACACATGAGGAAGTCCTCACAATATTTGGTATGTCTGAAAAAGCAAAGTCTGAAAAGAGCAGCTAGGTTACCTTAGTACATTGCACAGCACCTCACAGACAGTCCATCATTCATTATCCAGACCACAACAGTACTGCTCCAGCTGCACCTTCAGTAGTATTGTACACGCAGCCTCTTCCTTGTCAGTATTCCAGAGTTTATGCTGCTGAGTACTTAGAGCAATGGTTCTCATTGCAAAGAAAATGCTTGATGCATGTAAACGCACAGGAAGACCTCTTACAAATAAGACAAAGCAATATTAATTAATTAATTGATTATTATGAATGTACTTACAGGAGTTTCCCCACTGTGATGCATATTACTGAATCAATATACACTTACATTAAGGACAAATTATGCCACTGGAAATAACAGAATATTCAAGTAAACAAAGAGATAAAGTGGGGAAATTAAAAAAAAAGAAAAAGAAAAAAAAAGAAAAAAAAGGGAGAAGATTACTTTTTAAGCATGATTTTTCAATTTTTTTTCAATTCTACAAAACATGTATCAAACTTATAAAGAAGGAAAAAGAAAACTGCTTTTGTAAATAACTAGCGAACCACAGATGTGGAAATTCAATTTATACAAATTGGTTTTTAAAGATAATCCTTTCACAGTGAAGAAGATTGCTTGTATACATTTATGGCAGTGGACTACTTTATACATCTCCACAGACAGCAATTGTTTATTTCATTACCAATTTTCAGTTGTCCTTTTGCATTTACTCTCCATGATGGGATCCAACACCCACAGAATTTTTCACAGAACTTGGCATTGCTGTTTATTTAAAGGGTTTCTAAATTTTCACTTTTTTTTTTTTTTAACATAATAAATACACACAACATACTTGATACTGCTCTAAGCTACCATCAGGTACTTCAGCACATCAAGCTTTCCCTCTCCTGCATGATAGTAAAACTTCTTATCAAGTCTAGGGTTGTCAGGGTCATCCAAAATTATCCCATTCAATTAGTCAGTAAAACCTCATGATGAAAACACACTCACTCATATATGCGTGCATACACACTCAATCTTCTCCAAAACAATCTTAATGAACTAAATCTAGCACTGATCCAGTATTCGTTACTCCACTCTGAAGCACAAATGTATGTGCCTATGCAGTTACTCTCTGATTCTGCCAGTGCGACTCGGCCAAGCAACTTTGCCATTTACTATGTCTGAGTTATTTTAACCCATGTATGTCCTTAAAGAGACACTGCAAGCCTGACTGGAAATGTCTGCTTGTCTGCTTTGTTGGTTTTTTTTTTTTTTGTGTATGTTTTGTGTATGTTTTCTGCTGCTGTTCTTTTGGCAGCTTGTTTCAGGACGGAGAATTGGCAAGAAGAGTACTGTTAAGAATCAGAATGGTGGTTATATGCTGTATCTTCTTCCTCATAGTGACCTTATGAAAAACTTTGCCTCCTCATAGAGCAGTCCTTCTCCTATTGGGGAACATTTTCTTCCTTTACCAGCAGCTAGTAGTTTTCATGAAAAACACAAGAAACTGAACTGAAAATGGAGGGAACATTCAATGCTCCCTTTGTTGGAGGCAAGGCAAGAAGAGGTGAGGCAAGGAAAGGGGAAAGGATAAATCAAAAAGTTTCAAAATGAATTTTGAGAGAGAAATAATGCATTTGGAAGTCTTAAAAAAGAAAGCGGGACTGTCACTTCTTTTACTCGGGCATTTTTATTGTCACAATCTCTATCAGAGTAGAAAAGACACTAAGATGCAGTATTGCTTCTTCGAAGCATTATTTAGAAGAGATAAACCCATGTCAGTAACCCCTTTCAGCTCACTGAAGCCAGCTTATCTGGAAATACAGCAGCAAACCCTCACACCTGTCATATGCATGGCCAGGACGGGGCTCAGCCCTGCACTCTGCCTGCCACCCTCCTGCTCTGATGGCCGCATGTCACTCCAGGAGCACTGCAGCCAAAATGCTCTAATAAAGGACAGCAAATCCAGCGGCAGCACAGGAAAAGGCATGCTGCTGTTAACTGCTCTCACAGAGATAGCAAAGTACTCTTTAAGAACTTATGCACTGTATGTGTTCTTTTTCTTTTTATTCACTTCATGCTCCAAAAATATAAAACTGAGTAGAAAATTTCATCTACATACACCTGATCTACTTTCCTGTACTTTACTGTCATGTTTGTCAAAAGGTGTCTATGATGGCAGAGAATACCAAGGAGGCGTTCTCCTGGTCAGTTCTTTGCAGACTTTTTCCTCATTCCCTGTAATATCAACAAATGTGGGTACATTGTGGCAAAGAGATTAGACCATAAACATCCACACACCCTGATCTCCAGTAGGCACTGGCACTATCTCTAATGTGTATAATAAGAACAAGGGAAACAAACCACAACAGATGGAAAATCAGAAGCACAGAAAGATCCCAGTACACCCCAGATATCAAACCATTATCATCGGCAATTATTGAGGCAGTACTCAAAGCAATAAGCAAAAAATGCCCTGTACTACTCAACAGTTGCAAGGACTGTTGTGTAGTAGAAATCTTCCCCCAAAGCCTCATGTCCCAGATCCTAAAGCTGAATTTACTATTTCTGAGTAAAGACTTTTGTGATAGAGCAGCACATATGAACCGTCACCGTCTCTCACCCCCATAAATTACACGCAACCATCTTCAGAATTCCAACAAAACATGTTGATGAATACAGCAGGATTTTACTCCTCCTCGATCTGCCAGCAATAAATGCACTGCCTGAATTAATCATGTTCTTGTCAGGCAATGAAAAATCCAGTAGCTGTTACTGAGCAAGGCCCCTGGAGTGCAGGAAACCACATGCCACCTCAGCGTGCTCAGGCCCTCAGAGCTATCTTTGGCATCTGGCTGATGAGATGACACGTGTAGCACTGCCTGAAAACTGTGATGCCACAAGTCAAGTTTTGCTCCAAAAAAACCTTTTTGGGATTCCATCTGGGGGTGTTCCAGAGCCAGAACAGCACAAGTCCTGGGTTGGTTGAGACTGCTGACTGGGCACTCTGGGTCTCCATACTGTTCACACACCTCTTCTCAGGCCAAGATCAGTTTCATCAATTCTGTCTCTCTGTCTCATCTCAGCAATGACAAATCAATAGCTATTTATATGTAGATACTAAATTTCTGGATTAAAATAAGTGTAGAAAGAATCTAATGTAACATAAGGCAACATATAACATCACTCCTTCCATTCTATCTACTTGTACCTAATGTATGGCAAAAAGAAGAAAAAAACAGCATAAAATCAGAATATTTAACTGTTTTTTTCTAAATGGCACTCTCTGAGAATGTTGTTCTCAAGAATGTGTATTCAAGGCTAAACAACTACAAATAACCTAAGAGTAATAATTCAATTTGCTAATGATGATTCAATATAGTTTTATAAAAGATCTTACAGTCTAATCAAGAATAAAATACTGAAGCTGGACATAGCTCTGGTTGGCTTCTGCAATTTAATTTCCTACTGAGCTAGTAATGTAACCAGAACTGGTGCCATGACATTTCTTTAAAAGAAATCAAATTACATTTAACATTTGTTTATGATAATCACAATACACTTTTCCAAGAAGCCAAAATCATCACTGGCAAGGTTGGAACTACTTCATGTCCTTAGCACAACAATGTATATGAAGTCAAAAATCAAATGTCAAAGCTGAATTATTCTCCATAGCATGCATATCCAAATGATGGTTTCTAAAAGGGATTACTAATTTTTAATCCTCTCCAGCAAAAATACTCCCCAACTTACTCTTTAATATGCAAGCACACTTGTGATCCTGCTGATATTTCCATAAGAAACTACACTGAACATTTCTGGCAAGTCTTCAGAAATGGCATCACTCAGCCAAGAGATTATAGCTCCTCAGTCCCTACATAGGACATCATAGTTCAGCTGAGTTGTACATTCCTACAAAATTATTTAGACACACTGCTATTTAAATAAAACAGAACTCCCATAATTAAGAATATCAAGGGCTCAAGAGTACACTCCATGATGGTTTTGCTGATCACTTACAATCTTTGAAGTCATCTTGCAAACACATCCTACAAGGAATACTGGCTGCTGTTGACTGCTGTGATGAAAATCAATTTCAATTTTCTTGTACTGCTCTAGGGATTAATCACTGTACCAGATTGTGTCTGTGATATATATATATATTTATATATTTTTATATATATATATATATAAATATATATATATATAAAATCAAAAACCGATGAGCCACTAAGGAAAGCAATCTATTTGAACAGAAACATGGAACTTCATGCTGATTTACTTTCCAGAAAGTAGAGAGACTTTTTAAAAACCATGTTTGGGGAAAACACATTGCTTGAACTTTTATTTTGAACTATTTTGCAACAGACTTGTTTCTTGGTGTCCAGGGACGTCAAAGTTTCTTTTCTCTTTCTATGTTAACAAATTGGCTTGTGACAATAAAAAGGAGGACGACAAGACAACGAATGAATTTTTAAGATCAAAACCGCTCAAAAATGTTATAGTGACACGGTGCTATCTTGCACTCCGAACTGATGAAGCTATCTTGCTAGTGGTTATACATTTATGGTGGTTATACATTTATGACTGCTGAAAAGTGCTGGGCATCAGGTATGACTGGAAGCAAGACAGGACAGATTCGTGGTTGGAGTTTAAGTCTCTGCTGAAAGAATGTGAGACTTACAGAATATATGTTTCTAGCCTATGTAAGACTGTAAGAATCTTCATGCAACTTATTCCCTACATGGAATGCCAAATTCACATTATGGTAGCCCAGAGACAAACTATCAGTGTCACTTTATTATGAATTATTTTACCGGAAAGCAGCACTAGCTACATTCAGGAAAGACACTGAGGCTCTTTTATGTCACAGGAACAGCTCTGATCTGATCTGTCATTTTTAATATCCTATTCTGTATCCAAGCCCACTTTATTTGTAAGGACTTGGAAGTGCTGGGAAAGTACATTTATGGGCTTTTCTTTTTTTCCAAAAAGTACTAGGATTATCTATTCCCTAGAGGCTCTAAAGATGCTCCACTGTTATTCAGTGTTATTATATAGACCATTAAACCAGTGATGCTTTTTCCTAATATGTTTGGAGTGCCTCTATTACTGAAAGGTCTGAACTCAGCCTAGTATATGTTTCTCTTCATCAGAGATACTCTTGGAATGCAGTTATGCAGTATGTTTATCTAAATATGGTCTATGGAAGCAGAGATGCTGAATGCACTTGTCTTTAAAGGTGTATGACAACTGGAAGATGTCATATACCATTTGCTGCCCATTTATTAAATGTTCATTTAATAAATTCTTTATTCACATCAGTAAGTCTCAGGGTTCTGATGCTTTCAAAGTGTTGCTCAAAATACAAAATATAATGAGGTTTTTCTCCTGATTTATCCTAGTGTGAATTATGTTGATGCTGCAAGAACATGCAATGGAATCTGCCCAGAAAGGCAACAGCATCAAAAATAAAGTCCTAAGATTCGCATCACTCTACCAAGCAAAACACTTACACCCAACAGAAATGGGAAAACTGGAACCTGCAGGGATATTAGAATGTTTTTCAGAGCACTGAGCTGCAGAGATTGACCCAATACACAGCTGCCAATTCTGACATAATAACTGAGTACAGCTTTGGCTTACCTCAAACACATCTCCCACTGAGATAAATGTTGCTAAATGATGCCAGCAATGCCAAGGAGTATTGCTAACAAAAACTAGAACCAGCAAGCCAAGGACAGTACCTGTCACACAACTCCATGCTGTTCACTGCTACTTTTGGAAAGAACCTTCTTTGGCCCACTTCTCCACTTCATCTTGTTTACCTTTTATAATTTCCCACATAGCTACAGCTGATTGAATTGTGAATCACGGAAAGGCATAGGTTGGAAGGGGCCTTAAAGATGACCTAATTCTAGCCCTTTCCCATGAGCAGGAAAAAGAATGTCTTTTATCACTTTTCCTTACAACACATATTCTGGCAACGTAAAAACACTCAGATAAAATAGCTCAGTTATAACACATTTTTAGGGAGTCGCAGTTATAAAGAAATGTCAGAGCCATACCTAAATTTCTTCAGCAGACTGGTCCTGCTTAAGTATCAGTTAAATACTATTTTCTTTAAACTGTGAATTCAAATAGTAGACTTTCTGAAGGATCTCATTAAATTAAATAATAATAATAATCATTAGCATTACTGACATCTATGTACTCAGTTTTTGCACTAGCAGTAAGTGCTGAGGGCTCTACCAAAGCTCAAGGTAGGTATTCTCCAGCTCGTATAGAGAATGTGTGTATTTAAAATGGCACACAGGAGCCTTATAAATATAATAAATGTGACGTATGAAGTAACCTATAATTACCATGAGCTTATGGTCAGTGTAGGCATGAAAAAGATTATTCATCAGTCCTCAATAAATGCAAACTGAGTGATACACTCATCAACTGGCAGTTGATTACAGCTAATTAGGTAGTCTACTAAACTGTATTGCTGCTGCTGAGTGAGCATGAGCACATTTTGAGAAGCAGAAGTTACTCTGTGATACCATTACTTCCTTTCCAAACCCCATCTCAAATGAATGTCTGTAAAATAGCACCTAAACAAAGCACTTCTCATTCCATATGCTGAGACTTCATCAAATTATTTTGCCAGACTAAACAGCTACTCTAAACTATGGAAGATGCTGGCACGCACAGAAGTGTATCTTTTTCATGGAGTAATTTATTCAAATTCATTTGTTTTGCGTAGCAAAACACTCTGCTGTCTCATATTCAGGTTTTAGAAATCATTCTAATTGGAATACTCTCCTTCAATACTGGTAATACGTAACTGGATGTGAATTCATTCCAGACCTAACTTCTGTCTACCAGAGCTACCACAGGAGCTTCATGGTGCTTTGGTTCACATGTTCTTGCTCCTCCTTGTCTTTGTTTTTTTTTTTTTTTTTTTTGACTCTTGAACAACATACTTCCAAAACTTGAACATCAATTAATTAAACTGTGAGAGAACAGTCAGGGTTTCTGAGATGTGTAATACTCCAGCAATGAAACCATGAACTCTTATCTGATAAGGAAAGAGTGGCAAACCCAAAGTCAAAGATTAACACTATTCAGTTTTAAATAAAACCAAATTAAGAAAGAAGAATTGCTGATTATTTTAAGATTGTCAACCCATGAAATATCATTGTTATTTTGAGGCTCCTATTCTGGCTTGAAAACGGAAAATCTGATTATTTTTTTTTCTCTTTTCAGATACACTTTCTGATATTTTCTCAGTCTTAAAAGTAAAATTTAATCATTAACAATAAAAAAGTTTCAGAGTAAAATATGAGAAAGGCTAAAAATACTGTTCTGAAGGTCAGTCATTACCTCGCAGAGTAATCATAAATATTGATATTCTGTATAATCAATTTGAATATTAGCAAGCCAGATATTTAAAATCCTACTTCTTGTGTGCTGCCAATTTTTATTTTTTGCTATGAGCAGTAATTAAGAAGTAGAAGAAAGTTAGTTAGAAATGGCAAATTTTTCATCCAGGATGAAGAAGAATAAACTGAGTCTCCTAACTGTTTAATATATAAAGATTCCTGTGCTACTCAGGAATACAGAAACACCATGAAATAGGTGAAGAATGAGACTTCATCCAATCAGGGTGCCACCTTTGTCCCTGTGCCAAAGGCCTATCTCAGCAATGATGATTTAAGCACTCCACAGGCATAACAAATTTTTCTCTCACTCACATGAAGATGTAAATAAAGTTTTGGTGGGAAGACTGGAAGAAATGTATTCCTCACTTATAAGGTACAGATCAACAGAATCAAGTAACAGCTCTTGTCTGATGTCTGATACACAAACATAGAAGTAGCCCATGGATGTATGAGCAAGTGACTGTAAATTCTGCATATTTAAATTCAATATGTATTTTTAAAAGTACTTTACCTGTTACTTAACATTAAAAATAAGTAAATAAAATCAGCATTCAGAATTGTGTTGTTAAAACCTCATTCATATGCTAGAGGATATTCAGTCCTCTCTTGCATGCAAGGATTTTTTACCATGACTATGAGCTGAAGACAGTGAGAATTGTGAGGTAATAAAAAAAACAAAAGCAACAGCATTAAGACGAGGACAGAAATAAAGAGCCTGTGGTTCAGAATGTGAGTTTAACCTTCTGGGTTAGCCCACAAGAGGATAAGCAAAGATAAATAATGCACACTTTCTAAACAGAACTCTTCCAAATATGTTGGTCTGCACATTACCCTCTTCTGAGTCACTGATCAGAGGACAGAACTCATAGGGAAATAAACAGCATAAACTGAGACTGCATGCCTTTGCTCAGGTTATGTATTTTCTTTGCAACTGCCTGCTATAACAAAAACTCTGCAGTGGCAGAGAAGCTGGTCTGGGCTCTTTATTACTGTAGGTCAGCCTGCAACTCCACAAGTATAGATCTATAAAGACAGATTCATGGAGGAGAGCAACATTAGTAGTTATTATTTCATCAGAGTAGGACTCAGCACAACTGAGTCTAAAGGGATTGAGAAAATTGCAGCAAGAGAGAAAGAAACCTCATTTCATTGCCTGGAGTAGTCGTGAAAACAATGAAACCAAATACTTTCTGACAGAATGTTCTTCTGCATTTCCTTTCAGTTTTCCTTTCACATAAAGAAGAAAATATCACCGTGGCCAGTCAAGTATTACTCCTAGATTTCTGTATTCTATCCACCTACTGCATTGACTTATACTTTCAATTTCTCAAAATTCTCCTAGGAGATAAAGCTGACAATAAGACCAAGTTGTCCTTGATAGCCTGGTGAAACAACTGTGCAGGCTAAAAGATACTCCAGCCATATATAGCCCAATATTTGTTAAACGTCTCTTTTATCTCACATCTGGGTGGGACTTTCTAGATTATAAAGTGTCTTTTTAAAACCTATGAGTCATGTAGATTGTACATGAGTACAGATTAGCAAACAGACTAACTAGAAATCTGACATAAAACTGTTCGTTATTAAAGATAAAACATAGAATGTCTAAGCCAGAGTATCAGTAAATCAGTCATTTAACTTATCACTGTTTTGGAGTGCATCATACGCTCCTCAGAAGCATGGTAGATATCAGTATGATAATTAGATGAACATTATATTAACAAAAAAAGTCTTATTAAAAGCAGAAACCATTACAAAAACTACCACTTGGTCTAATAGACTTTTTTTTTCTTCTTTTTTTTTTCCCCCTGACATAAGAGAACAGTTACAAAATGATCACCTGTTTCCAGAATCACCCATACTTCCATGGATTAATATGAAATTGATGTAATGCTGAAATACAGTGTCTGTCTAAATTTGGCACAAAAATTCCACATTTTCTAGACAGAGCTACTAAATGATTTTCTAATATTTTTGGGACTGAACTGTACAATTATTTCTTGTATTTACTTATATTTCAAGTACTCAGCTGGGAAAAGTGTTCTTTCTCTGACAGCTGTATCCCTCATCTTGGAAATCTACTTAAGACGTAAGTTGGAGTATGCTGTCCTATTTAACTTTTTTTTTTTTGGAAAAAAGGAAGGAAGTTTCGCAGAATTTCATACAGGAAAAATGAAAAAAAGAAAAAAACATGTAATTAATACAATGTCATAAAAGAAAACAGAAGATCTGAATACAGAGGATTGACTCCAGCATTTTGGTATATTTTTTTCTATCTGAAGAATTCTGGGATCTGGCCCTTAGCAGTCTCAGTTATACACATGTACAGTCGTAAGTATAAAAGGCTGAAACATCACGTGATGATGTTTCATATCCATATCTTTACTGTATCAATCCCTCTGTTCTCTATTAAAAAGTTACTGCATCAACAGATAATCATGATGGTGGCCACTATGACATCCCTGGATATTTTAATCCACTGTTCATAATGTAATGATAAGGGACTGGACAGAATTACCAGTGAGAACACTGAGACACAGGTCATTAAACAAGATGAATCAGCCTGCAGAAAGCTCATTAAAAAGCTCTACCACTACCTCAACTTCTTGAGACATTCATATTAGACTGGGAAGTGTTTGTGTGTTCTGGAGTCTCGCAGTGCCCTGCAAAGTGTAATTAACACTATGGCTGAAAGTCAATCTTGAAATTCTTTTGTCTTCTCAGCTCTGCAGATAATTCTTGGAACAGCCATAATAAGTACATCTATGAGTTTTTCATACCCTGCAATGTGCAGTTTCCAGTGGCCTGACAAGTAAAAAAAAATGCCTTTAAGGAGACTCGGAGATCTTTGCTTTAGCAACAGGAATTCTAAGTTATTATAGAAGGTCAAAATTATACTCTGATCCTGGGGACAAATGATTTCAATCTTCATGAGCACTTGTGTTGACTTAAAAAACTGAATTAAAAATTTAACATGCTTTTTACAATATTTCAGCACCCTTTTGTTTAATATATCTCCTTTTCAATATGGCAGCAGTTCCCTTTACTTCCAGCTTCTGATGTGAACAACTCTTCACTGAGGTTTGTTTTGTAAAATTGATTTCTGATGCAGATGAAGTGATCCGTCTCTGAGTATGAAATGAATTTGGAATTTATACACAGATGAGAAGAACAAAGATAGGATTGTCACGTCCCTTCAATCAGCTATCAGTTTATCAAAATCCATTTCAGTAATAAAAAAATAAACTTCTTCCTTGATATTCATCACTAAGCTTTTCTGATAGAAAATCAAAACCAGACTTGAAAAATACTTAGCAGCAAAAGTGTATTCTGATATATCTGTATCTGTATGTTTTCCACTTAAATAAGACTTTCTAATCAGCAGTCAGTACAAGCTTTAAGTATTTAAAAATATTAAAAAATCTAATGAAACCAAAAAGTTCAGTATGTATACTGCAGAGCTGAAATGACAATTTTTTTAAAGTTCTCTAGCTACAGCATGTTTATTTCTAAACATATTTATTAGCAAAAGGGGACTAAAAAGCAGTAAATCCTAATTAGTGTAAAATGAATGCACCTGCTAGATTCTTTGGCAGATGGCTTAGACAGCAGGGCAACCAAGGATTAAATATTTTGGTAATTACTTTCAGTCAAGTAGGTATGTCTGTGAGTTACAACCTTGTACTTCAGACTCTCAAATCACCTCACAGAAGATGAGCATGCTGAGTTAGATTTTGGTCTTTATTTTTCATTTTATTTCCCGAACACTTGCAGGTTGGCACCTAAAGCATAAGCACAGCTTCCTTTCCACATATATTTAATTTTTCTGTGTCCAGTTTTCATTTCCATAAATGGATGTTGCAATGATAATACACCACAAACGAAGAGAAAGGAAAGAAGGTATCAAGTGCACCATAACCAGAACTACTCAGAACAAGAGAGTTGAATTTTTAAAGATGGCTTTGAGAAATTAAAATACATCCTCCAAACTTACTATGAAGAGGTTATTTGAGACACAGAAAGTGGTAAAATTCAATGATGGCACAGGGCAAAATATGAAGTTGAGAGCAGGAGTAAGGGAAAACTGAAAAAAAGCTGAGCAAAATGTGAGGTAAAGACAATAGTAAAGACAAAACAATTGTGGCAGAAATCAAGGAGTTAAAAATGAAGATCAGTGCAGGAAAGAGGACAGAGAGAAAATGTGGCCCAAAAGCAACTAAAGCTTCTGATATGAAAATGCAAACTGCATGAAAATGCAAACTGCAGTCACATTATTTCAACTTTGACCATGTTCATAAGGTTCATTAGCTCCTTTGTGAGAGCAAGTATTGCACATGCATGTTGGTGAGAGAATGGATAACGTTGTTCTGAGCAGCAGTTGCTGGCTTGTGTTTCTAAAAGAGGTAGGATATTAGTACTGTTCAGGGTGTGAGCCATTAGTACTGAAATAATGTTAAGACTTATTGCTCAAGGCTACTCAAAGGGAATAAGGATAAAACTGAAGGAGGTGAGAGCAGTGAGCGCTGAGATAAACACATATAACAGGAATCACAAAAACATGATTAAATCAATGGAAGGAAGCAGCAGAAGTGTTGGGATTGATGATTCACAGAAAAGATTGGTGAGAGAATTGAAAAGTGGGAAAATGGTGAGAAAGGGAACAAGATAAGACAGAATACAACAGAAAGGATCGTGCAGTATATTAGAAAAGTGAAAGTGGGACTTTGCTAAACTGAGTGAGAGGAGTCAGACTGCAATGGAGGTGAGAGAGATGGCAGACACTGGAGCTCAAAAGCAAACAGAAAAAAAGAACAAACCCAACTAAAGCAATAACAAAAATATAACCACCAAATAAACCAAGAAACCAAGGCAACTAACCAAAGGGAAAAAAAAAAAAAAAAAAAAAAGATGCAAGAGAGAAATCTGCTGCCCAGTCCTTCTCCAAGTAATCACACAACTAAAGTGACTGCAAATCACTACAGTGGCACTAACGTTAAAGAAACTGCCACTTCATGTCACCTAAAGCACTAAGCAGAAAGTCCAAAACACCGCTGCTGCTTATTAGCAAGAAGGAATTTCATTTCCCAGTTTCTTCAAATGCCAGGCACAAAAATCTGGAGGAAAGGTAATATAGAAAATCAGACTTCAGAAAAGAGCTCTGCTGGAAGACAAGAAGTGATACTCCAGCTTTAAATTTAGTTTTGATGGATTTTTTTCCATCACTGTTAAGAATTAGAGATATGGAAGTACATTTACTAGGCATTCATACTCATAACAAGTCGTAAGATCACTTACTCTTACATGAGAATAGCACATGGGTAACAGAGTGCTTGGATGTCAGGAAGATTTGGGAACTGAGGATAGTACCATGATCTGGGTAACAAAGATGCTCATCAAACAAGAATAGTAGTAGTACAGAAATAAGCAATTGGGTGGAGAGCTGAGAAGGGTGGACATGTTGATCAAATAAAGACCCTAAAACTGAAACTCACCTGCTTGTAAAGTTATTATGAGTTATGGTTTGCTAAAAGCAGTGTCATTTATCCACTGTGTGCACAGTTATGAAGAAGGTTTATAAATGTAATCAGTGAAAGACGTTACAGCCAATGTAAAGCCAGTTATTTCTAGAAGGTTTGAGGACTGTCCAGTGAAATCAAAGGATCACTGATCAATAACACTCTGGAAAAATCATATATATCTTTCTTCCATACTAGAGAGAGACAGACGTCAAATCCCACTCAAAAGTGGATGGTCAAAGATTGGATATGCATTTCATAAAGTTGCAGAGGTAGCAGGAACCACACATTGAGACACTGCTTCTATAACTAGCCACCTTTTCGCTCCAAAAATCAGGTAGGATTACCTGATTATAGCAAATAAAGGATTACAGTGTAGGTAATACAAGCATACGGACAAAAGGTGACAGTAAACATCTAGAGAAGTAATTATTTTTTTAATTGCAAGATTAAGTGCCTGTTGAAAAAGAACTGAAATTTTTCAAAGGAAAGGGATTCATACTAAAAAAAATGTGCTTAAAATGATGCGATGCTCACAATACTTTCTTTTAAATTCCACACAGCTCTAGAAACCTTCACTATATCCACAAAATATTTTCCTTGAGATTACAAAGAAAGTAATTACTTGTATATTAGCATTTCTTAAGTGAGAAGAACTAACACAACATAAAAGAATCTTAAAGACAATTTTCCTAGATGTTGTTTGCATGCAGAATCTACTTCAAAAATATCAAATTTATATCCTTTTTTCCTTACAGCATTTCTACATAAATATACATGCTGTTAGTTAAAACCATGAAAATTATATGCAATCTAACTTAAATTACAGTAATCTTTTATTGGGCTTCTGATATACAAAAGTAAAACTTTTTTTTTTTTTTTAATGAAATGCAGGATGTTTACCTCTCTCCATGTTATAAAGACATGATAGTTATTGAAACTGAGTATCCTACCATAAGAAACATAATGCACTTACACACTGAACGGAGGAACAATGCCAAAAATTCACTTACAAAATAATATATGGCATGGGACAAAATTTTAATTGTTAACTAATGATACAACAAAAATATGCACACCAAGTTTCAGAAATGAAAAAACAATTAATTAATTAATTCTCACTGTCCTTTCTAGATGTCACAACAGTGCAGACTTTCACAGATAAGATTGTGAAGGACTTCCTATTCTAATTGAACATTTCCATTTACTCCTCTAAATTCCTGGATCAATTATCTTTTGGGATGAACTTTCTCCACATACCACTGAACACATCTTTTTGTAACCTCCCATCAGAAAAAGAACATACGTAATGCTTCTTCAAATTAAGGGTATTCTTAATAGAATACTTTTATTTCAAGAGAAAACCTTTATTTTTTTTTGCCATTCACAACAACTGGTACTTTTACAAGAGCAAAATCTAAATTTCTCCCATTTTGTTCATAATGACATCCAGTGAGTGACAAGGAGGGATTAAGCAGATTCAGCACAATCTCTACCCACTTCTGCCAAACACCCTGGTCTAACAGAGCATCTAATCATGAAGAGTTGGTATTCTCACATGAATACATTTCCACCTATCAATATTTAAGAAAAATTTCTGAATATTGGGCTTCAGTTAGCTCTGCTGTGGACATCAGATCCAGGGGTCCCAGCAGCCTGTGTCATCTTTCTTCCACCACAGTTTCTTCAAAGTCTGAGCTGTTTCTCTAAATGTCTGTTGTACAATAATCAGTAAGGAAAAAAATGTGTCCTAACTGGACAATCTTATAATGGTTCTAAGTGTTTGTGGAAATTAGTGAAATTTTCAAATGCAGAAAAACCTTGACAAAACAACTACATAAACTCAAACTTTTTATCCATACAACTCTTGCATGTAACCTGCTTTTTTAAAAAAGCAAGATGTGTAATTCTCTACCAAATTCTCTTCTTCTCTTGCACACCAATGAGGAAAATGGAAAGAAGAGAGCAGAAATCACAGCATAATTCTCCTCAAAAACAGATGCTTTTGTTAAAAATGTTTTTCCATTACAAGCAATTGAGCATTAAAAGAGTATTCCGAGAAAAACAAAAACAAAAAAAAAAACTAGTTGATCAGTTGTGGTTTACAGCAATGGGCAGTACTAACAAACTTAAGGGAGCAAATTCTACTTTAACTCCAAAGGTATGTACTTGATAGACTCTGCAGGCTTGTATAAGTAATAGATTAAATTAAATGAACATCTTTCAAACACAGCTAGGAGGCAACAATCTGAGACATGGAAATGGCTTAATCTAAATCCTCATAGTATACTTTTTTAAGCTTCTTATGTGGAGGAAAGGCTGCAGGGCCAGCTTGAACCACAAAAACAAATAAACTCAACAATCAGCCTCCCAAAACCCCACATTTTAAAAACAAATCAACATACTAATGAGCAAGCATGAATACAGACACAAGCTGGACAAGTGAAGAAATAATTCCATTGTGGAGGAGTCTGTTTTTACATCCCTGTCTCATTTCCTTCTGTTCAGCACGGCTGTCTCTGCCCACTTCCACTCTAATTCATGTTGCTTTTGAACGCAAGTCTACCAGGGTTGAAATGAGGATCTCATTTGTGTTCCACATTTTACTTTCTCATGTTGTCCTCTAAAGACAAATACTTGCTACTTGTACACCTCACCTCTTGAATACTCTGATCTCAGCAGTCGTGTGCATGCCACAATATTTTTTGGAAATGAGTTAATTCATTGGTTAGTAGTTACTTGCTACAGAGGTTTAGGGATAATTCATATCAAGAACAAAACAAAAGCTGTTCAATTATTAAGTGAAATCAGCTGTGTCTAGTATCTGCCATGCTTTTCAATTATTGAACAAATAAATGTACATGTTTGTTTAATATATGGGCCAAGAAAAACACTGAAGGTAAGAGAACACATAGGAAAATATTTGGCTACAGTAAGCCAAATTACACTTCATTTTCTCATTTCTTCTCCATTACATTCAGCTTATTATGTTACAAGCCTGATGGCTTTGGTGTATGTTTTCTCTTGAAAATATTTTCAAGTCAGCATCAAGATGCTCCTAAAAGTTTATTTTCCCCTGAATATGAAGGAAATTAACATACCATAAACCACTATCGCAGCCTGTTCTGAGAGTAAGTAGTCATAGGCAACAGAGAAGAAAAATAAGTATCTTTGTTTTCTTCATTTCTCAGTCCTGTGTATTAACTTTATTGATGATCTGATGAAAAGGGCTTGAGGATATCTGTAGATGGGAAGCTGGACATGAACCAACACTGTACCCTCACAGCCCAGAAAACAAACTGTATGTTGGCCTGTATCAAAAGAAGCATGGCTAGCAGGGTGAGCAAGGTGGTCCTGTCTATTTATGTTGGAAAGACCTCACCTGGAGTACAGTGTCCAGATGTGAAGCACTCAGTACAGGAGAGACATGAACCTGTTGGGGCACATCCAGCGGAGGGCCACAGAAATGATCCAAGGGATGGAACACTTTCCCTGTGAGAAAAGGCTCAGAGAGCTGGGGCTGTTCAGCCTAGAGAAGAAAAGGTTCCAAGGTGACCTGACAGTGGCATTTCAATATCTAAAGTGAGAAGACTTTTTAGCAGGGTCAGTTGTGCTAAAACAAGAGGAAATGGTTTCAGACTAACGGAGGGGAGATTTAGGTTGGACACAAGGAAGAACTCTTTTACAGTCACAGTGGTGAGGCACTGTTAACAGAGAGAGGTGGTAGATACCCTGTCATTGAAGACGTTCAAGGTCAGACTGGATTGGGCTTTGAGCACTCTGACTGAGCTGCAGATGTTCCTATTTATTGGAGGAATTGGACTCGATGGCCCTTAAAGGTCCTTTCCAAGTCCAAAGATTCTACAGTTTTATGATTTTGATGAGGGGACTGAGTGCACACCCTGCAAGCCAAGTTAGCAGATAACACAAAGTTGGGAAGAAGTATTTATCTGCTTAAGGATGGGAAGGCTCTACAGAGGGACTGCAATGGACTGTTCAGCAGGCTGAGACCAAGTTTCAACAAGACCAAGTGTCAGGTCCCACACTTCGATCACAACAACCCCATGCAACACTGCAAGCTGGGGGTAGAGTGGCTGGAAGACTGTGAAAGAAACAGATCTTGGAGTATTGCTTGATGCTCGGCTGAGCATGAGCCAGCAGTGTGCCCAGGTGGCCAAGAAGGCCAATGGCACCTTGGCTTGTATCAGAAACAGTGTTGTCTAAAAGAGCAGGGAGGTGACTGTCCCCCTGTACTCAGCTTTGGTGAGGTTGCATTTCGAGTATTGTGTTCAGTTTTGGGCCCCTCACTACATGAAAGATATCAAGGCCTGGGAGAGTGTCCAGAGAAGGGCAGCGGAGCTGTGAAGGGTCTGCATTACGAGTCTTATGGGGAATAGCTGAGGGAACAGGGATTATTTAGTCTGCAGAAGAGGAGGCCCGGGGGAGATCTTATCATTCTTCACAACTACCTGAAAGGAGCTTGTGGTAAGGTGGTATCAGTGTCTTCTCCCAGGTAAGGACGAGAAGAAACAGCCTCAGGTTGAGCCAGGGAAGATTCAGGTTGGATAAGGGCTGCTCAGGAAAGTGGTGTGGTCATCATCCGTACAGGTGTTCAAGAAATGTGCAAATGTGGCACTGAAGGACAAGTTTTACTGAGCATGGTGGCAACGGGCTGCTTGTTGAACTAGATGATGTTAGAATTTTTTTCCAACCTTAATGATTCTATGGTTAGGTTAACTGACATTTCCATTTGAATTCTTAGAGAAACTCGATGGGGATGAACAGCACAGCATGGACTTTCTCTCTAGATGGTGGAAGGACTTTGTACAGAAAATTCTGAGTCATACACGATTTAAGTGTACAATGACCCACAAAATTCTGTAACTACTCTCATTTTCATGTAATGAATCAGGAACCAAGAAAGGTATTTTAAAATATGGGCTTCTCAAGTTATATCTAAATTTTTATCATGCATGGAACGGCACATTAAAGAGACTGGAAAACTTTGCCTTCAGCAGCTGAGCCCAGAACTGTGCAGTGAGGCAGCAAAGCCTTAGAGATTTACATAACTGAATACTTAAAGGCTGAAATGCTATACTGTTATTTAAATGTATGTAAAATAAATACAATAAATAAATTAATAAATTAAAGTGTATTTTAAAGATATCTGAAAATAAACAGAAGATTTTCTTAGTTTTAGCTGGGATGGAATTATTTTCTTCACAAGAATTGTTCTTCTGTTCACACAGAAGAGGGACAACCTTATCTTATAGTGTCTCATAATGAAGAGAGAAAAGAAGGATTTGTAGTAACTGCATATTTTATGAATATCTAAATGAAGAAAATGTTCATTTATTTTATATAGGAGACATCCTTGTATGAATTCCTTCTCACAAGGACTGCCATTAGAAAGAGACATTCATTTGAATATAGGATTTAGAGCATTGCAAAAAAAAAACATAAGACAATCTATCGTTATGTTTACATGCAGATGTCTGGCAAGTTGTTCTACATCAGGGTTGCATAATCTCAAAAACAAAACATGTATCTTCATGAGCTTTCATTAAGACCTCTTTCATTCTGCAGAAAAGTGTATTTTAGACATCCATAGGAAAACAAAACAAAATGAAAAAAATAGTGCAGCTCAAGATGAAACGTGAAGAGGGAAGCTTACTTTCCTGTCTGTGCTTCAAAGACTAGGTTGTCATCTCAGTAAAGCATACAGATAACTTTCAGATCTGTAATACTTCTCCCATTGCTCTGAATCTTTTTTCAGTCTTTCAGCCCTTCACTTTCACAGACAGAAATAATAATGGGTACGGAAGTTGCCTGGGAAATAGGCATATGCAGAAGTAAGTTGTATATTCTTGCCTATACTCTGAATGAAAGGAGAGAGAAGAATGGTTGCAGCTGCAGTTACATCAGAAAATTGGCACATTCTGGTTTGTTTGTTTATTTGTTTGTTCTTCTGTAGACTCTGCAGTGAGCCTGAAACACCTATGGACATCCACAAAAAGTTGAGTACCTGAGGAAACTTCACCCTGACTAATGCAAGCATCCATAAGTGATAATCTAAGACATCTTGAGAACTAGGTAAGCATGGGACAAACGGTGACATGATCAGTCACCATGACATGTGATTGGACAGCACAAAGTCTTTACAAATAGATATTAAGATAAATATCTAGATAGATAAATCTGTTAGCTCTTTAAGAAAATATTACTATGAAAAAGATAGTAAAGACAACAGTTGTATCTCAGTAAGTCCCTCGTTTTATTGTCTTCCAAAATAACAAAAAAGCATAAGTAATATCCCGTGGCAGCACATTAATTCTCCTAAGTGATTCTGCACTACACAAAGAATTCTTTAAAATTTATCACCAAAGAACTGTGAACTACATTTAAGGCCACTGCTGTAATTAATTACTTTTTTTCTCTGGCATTCCATAAAGCCTAGGGAAAAATATATGCCTAACGTAAAAACGTTAGAAACATGCAAGATTGCTCTGGAGGATGCAGCAGACCAAAAATAAAAGAACATAAGCCCTCTGCAGTTGTCTAAGATTCAGCCAAGGCAATGCCTCTGGCATCAGCTGTGCAAAGGGTTCAGAATACCAGTTATAGCTGCAACAGAGAGAAAGGTGGCTCAATCCTGCTTCACTTCATAGTAAGATACTGGACTCAAGGGTATCGCATGACCCAGTGTCTCCTGCAGCACACTTACCTCCAAAACACTTCTATTCATGAAGACTAGTTTCCCTCCTGAAGGCAGTCAGATCTTCTCAGCAGGAGAATGCTATTAGAATGACAAGGACAGCAATGCACAATCCAGGTGTTGCATGCCAGCCCTGTCACAAAGCTCACCCCTTGTGCACTCTGCTACAACACATCTTCTTCACAGACAACTTTTTGAAGCCTTGTGTTCTTCCTTTGTCGGACCACTTATTTAGGAGGAATATGACATCGGATTCCAATTCCATGTTGTCTAGCTGCTTGACAAAGTTTTACCTATTTTATAAGAAATATCAAAAGCTAAGCTAATTCTGGGACAGACGAAAGCACGTTTAATCACAGAATATAAGGAAATAACAATATTCAGCAGAGATAACTTCAAAGGATAGTCTAGGAGGAATATAGAGCTGAAAGATATGATAGGTAATGGCAAATCTTACCATGTGACCATTTTACAGAATAAACTACAAAATGAAATCAAGGATGGCAATTCAACTAACTTAAAAAAAACAAAGGGTAACAGTGCAACAGTTTTGAAAGTAATGCAGACTGGATTTAGGGTCCTATTTATGCTAGATTGACTTAAAAACTCTCCTTCACCAGAAACAAGTAACTCATGGCTATTTCAGCTTGCCCAGCATCAGGAAATCTGGACATGGCACCATAGCTTATAACTTATCCCGCCCTATTTTTAATTATCTATACAACTAAGCAGAAACTTCTCATGTTTCTTTGAGACACCATATGCCTACAAAACTATTTGCTGTGTGTCTTTGTGTGCTTCCTTATTGGAAGGGTGTTTCTTTTTTTCCCTTCCTCATCATGAGACCACTACTAGAATAACCAGGCTTTCTTACAAGAGAAACATTTGGAGCATGTGATATACAACAACCAGAACAGCACTGGAGCAGAAACTCATTGAGGGCATTGTCAAAAAGGGAGAGACTAACTTAAGGAACAAGAACCATCACAATTAAAAGAGCCTCAAAATCAATGGCACAAAAGGCAGAAACTTTAATGTAATTGCTAAGCATTTTCCACAATGCCCACAGATTGATTTTCTTTCCAATTCGCTGTTTCCATCTACTCTTCTGCCTCTCCTCCAATCTCTTACTGACTGTGAAAATAACACGTGGAATTGCTGATTATTCCAGACACTTCCTAATGCAGACCCGAAGGAAAGTTCCATTTTCTTCCTTAATTTCCATCACAATGCTAGAAGCATTACCTTGCTTTTTCTTACGTTCCTTATACTTGCTACCTTCCACATAGATACTGTTATTTTTTGTTCTATTTTTCTAATCTAAAATGAACATTTAATTTGACTAATTTTAATGGAAACCAAAACAGAATTTAACCAAGCCAAATTCATAGCCAAAAAATGAGAGGGAAAAAAAAAAAGGAAAAAAAGACAGACATACAATAGCTTTTTCCCTATCTTCCTCCTGCTGCTATTTGCACAGTATCTTAAGTTGCTAATAATTAAAAATTGCAGTTCAGCTGCCTTTCCTCCTGAGATTAATTTATGACCAAGTAAAGATTCTTTGCTTTCTAGCTATTACGACTTAAGAAGAAATTCAGAACTCTTTTTGAATTTATTCCTGAGTGCATTCTTGCTGTTGCCATTTTTTAAAGAGAACAGAAGCCCACAGCGAATCACACCATCCCAGGTACTGGGATCATCTCCCTTTAAATCATGACTGTGAGAAAGAAGAACATGGCTGAGAGAAGGAGACAAAACACTTATCTCAAGACATGTCATTCTTACTCTGGGCAATTAGAAAAGAATATCCAGTACTCAGTAAAAGCAGGTACTGAATCTGTTGCTTTGGCAGCTTTTCCCACATCCACACAGGAAGCGCTCACCACACAAAGGCTACCTGCTCCTCAGCTACCTGCTGCGAATGAGTGGTCCTTTTTTTGTGCTTCAGACCCTTTTTATCATTCTGCACTCCTAAGGCAAATGAGCAGCATTATATTATTGTAGCCTTTTATCTACAAACGCCCTGCCACACAGGATCCATTGCTAACCAGACAGCTAGGAGAATAAGTGTTTACAGCTTACTAGGAGTGGATCTGTATAATGAAAGAGAACATCTAAAATGCACAATTCTTTTACTTCTGATGTTCTGCACAAGGCTTTTTTAATGTAATTTTATACTTGTTTCTAATAAACTCAAACCCAGCAAGTCTGCTTATTTGCTGCCACTCCTCTCCACATGTAAACCATAGCACTTAGGGGTGCTACTTTTTTTTTTTTTTTTTTGCAAGCCTGAATTTCATTGTTAGAACAGCTTCTCCAGCTGGACTCTAAAAGCTATACACTAGTCCCACACAGCTACAGAAGAATTACTCCTCTACAAAATATCAATGCAAGAGCTGCTTCTCAGGACTCCTGAACTTCACTGCATTGAAGGGCAGGAAGACATTAGATGTGAGACATCAGACTTGTTGAATATCCCATGATTATGCCCGTCTGACATATAAACTTGGGAATATACAGATATATTATATAAGTATATATAATACATGCCTCTTCATGAGAGTAAACTACCACCCCTGAGGAGGTGAGGCCAGCAGGTTCATTTTGAGGGAGGAAGGCAATTCTGGGTCACTCAGCATAAAACCTCAAGTAATGGCCTCAGACTACACCAAGGGAGGTTCAGGTTGGATATTAAGAAAAATTTCTTCACAGAGAGGGTTGTGAGGCACTGACACAGGCTGCCAGGGAACAGGTAGAGACCCTAGTGGTGCTCAAGGAATGTGGGGATGTAGCACTGAGGGACATGGTCAGTGGGCATGGTGGACAGTTGGACTTGCTGATCTAGGGGTCTTTTCCAACCTGAAAGATTCTAGGGTTATATTTTTGCACAATCCTAACTAAGGTGCCAAAATGCAGATAGTAGATGCAAATGCTCTATGAAAAGATAAAACATCTTGCTCATGGTCACAGAATTCTGCCTCAACATTCAGTGATAGTTCAGAGAAAGTACACAGAAATGTGGACAGAAGGCTTACTTGCATTAACAGAAGCAATAATCAGGCTCACTGAACTACCAGACTGAAATTTTTAAAAGGCCATCTCTATGCAGAAATGAAATAAACAAGTACATATCTCGCCTGTGTGTGATATAGGCTCAGCAGTAGGGATCAATATATTAATTTAAGGACCAATTCGGTAAAAGGCAACAATGTGTTCTAGATCTAAAACTCCAGTTTTACTTTCGCTTGGTGTGTGAACAGCCTTGTTTTTCTCAATGACCCTGTTTCACAGGAGCACTGAAGTCACAACAGATTACTTTTGTCTCTGCATCTACCAGGTGCAAGTATTTTTACAGAGATCCACATAAAATGTTTTGAGTTACAGTGCACCAAGAGAGAAAGTTGTTCATTATGGCATAAGAAGCAATGGAAATCTGACAAATTGAGGAAAAACAGCTAAAGGTCAGCAAAAAGTCACTGTGATGAAGGTGAAGGAGAAATAAAAGGATGCAGGTGGTTGTATGACCACCTCAGACACAAACACGCATGCCCAAAAGTACTTCAGCATATTTTCATGAGAAAAGAATGAATATGTATGTCAACATATTGCATATGTATATCTTAACTGTTTAAAGGTCAAACCTGAACTCTGAGAGCATGTGCTTGATTTATCTAGTCGCTTGGTACATAATACTGACAAATAAATTAATTCTCCTTCATAACACCACATTGGAGTTAGAGACTCTTCTTTCCAGATTTTGGATGATGGGACAGTATCACTAGAAATGCAAAGTAGAACTGACTTCAAACACTATTGTTACCCAAGAAGTTGTTTGCTTTATTATACGATATTTGAATATTCTCATGCTTTACAAAATATTGATGCATTATATTTTTTATCTGTGTTTAACTCAAACATTTTATAAAACTAGTACGTATATTTTCTAAGCAATAATTAATAATCAGTGATTCTGATAATTGCATCTAAATACACTCCCATGAAATTTCACTGTCTACATCATACAGTCAGCAATTAATTGGAATCACAATTTTGATCTGCATAAACAAACATTCAGTGTAAAACAGTCCCTTGTGTTACCTACCTTTAACACGGTATTAACTGACTGATTCTCTCATCATGAAATATGCTATTCACATGATCTACATTCGCTAGTATCAGTAAGTCTAATAAAACATAGTCAAGGAAAATGCAGGAATAATATTTTTAAGCCTAAGTATTTTTACTTTCTATTCTGTTTTCAGAAGTCCTGTTGCAAGTACAGTTTGAACTGTCATGCTACTGATGACAAAGTAGGCACATGTCAGACCACATTTAAAGAGTTCATACACAATCTCAGCTCGACGCTGGCTAATTACCCAGGAACAAAAAAAGATTTCAGCAGCTGCAGAACACCTTGCTTTAGAAATGATTATCCAGAAAGTATGTTTGAAATTGTCCATATTGACACAAGGACAATAAGGACAAGTTTTTATTTACTTGTATTGAAATACAGTGTTGATTCTAAATATGGAATTATTTCATATTTAAGCAGCACTGTGAAACTGACCATAACTATTTCAACAGCACCTTCATTAGATGATACTGGCGTTTACCTTGCCTTTTGTTTTGCCTCAAAAGCAACCACAGCTTTACACATAGTGCAAAGAGAGTGAGAAGCAATGCCATGAACTACAAAAAAACGTTACTGAATAAGCCTTTAATACCATATATGTAAAGACTGAGATGTTTTGCACAGCTCACTCATTTCCAGTTTTCCATAAATGACTGCAATAAGAAGACACAGATATGACAACACCACTTGTGCTGCCTGCTGGGTTAAACCACAATACCTGAATAACTGCTGCTCTGTCAGACGCTGAAGATCAGTGCACATGTGGAAGAATAAGTGTTTTCGTTTCTCTTCAACGAGAAAAAAAGCAAAATGAAACATACATAGTTCACATCTAAAAAGCTAGAACCCAGAATTTGTCTTATGTGGTGAAGAATAAAGGCAAAAATCTGTGTTTTATTAAGAAAGTAATGCGTAACCTAAAAATGAAAATAGGATGATCTTCCTACTTTTCATAGAATCGTAGAATCATAGAATGGCCTGGGTTGAAAAGGACCATAATGATAATTTCATTTCAGCCCTCCTGCCATGTGCAGGGTCACCAACCTGTTGATTTTTGCTGTGCTTCTTCTCAGAACTTTTTCTTCTTATGCTCTTCTCTTTCTTTTGCTATTTTAAGTTACAAAAGCCAACTGATTCTTCAACCTTAAACAAGAAGGCATTTAAGCACGTACAAAAACTTTAAGAGTGTTTTTGATATAACAATGTACTTAGGACATCCTCCTCAGTGCAGCTGGAACAAGTCCATAGAGTTGTATGTTTTCAAATTTTAACTTAATAAAACTTTTCAAGTGGAAGAGAAAAGATATCACTAACTCCTACAACACCATACAGAAAGAGAATGCTCATATTTCTGAATGTAAATCCCTCTGAGCTGTCTATACAGCATTACATGCCCACTACTTAAGCCTAAAGGGCCTGTGTGAATACAGCTAAAACAAATATTAATAACTCTGGTGAGTGTATTTAAAATATTTTTCTTTTTGAAAAGACTAATTTATATTTCAAGATAAAAAAAAAAAAGTTCTGACTTTAAATACAATTAATGCATATTTGTTTTATATACAATCCGATAACTTTAATTTAGTAAGTCAATTAAACTCTTAGCATTAAAAGAGGAGAATATTCCAGATCTATTATTAGATGCAGAGTAGTGGCATAAAGAAAATATACTGTCAATATAGAGATGTAGTATTCAAGAGGAAAGGGAATGTGAGCTTCAAATTGTATTTGCTGTACTCCCTTCTTATGATCTTGAGCAATATGTCTTATGCAGTATATCTTCTCTGTTCCCTATCTTTTTTCTCTCCTTCAACACATTTAGAAGTTTCATTGTTAGGAAGATTGACAGTTGAGAGGAAGGACATGACCACATGACTCCATCTAGTAGAATGGGAAGGTAAAAGAGTGAACTTTCACTTGCTTTTACACAACAGCATTCAGCACCTTGTAGAACTGGTTGGTATGAGCTACTTTTTCATCAAAACATATTGTATTTTTCATAGAAAACTTTTAAGGATAGCATCTTATCACTCAAAAAGAGTCATGGTCAGTCTTATCAATGATGTTAGTACGCAGATGCAGATACATTGGATAACTTACTAGGTTATGAAATTAAAAGTCTGCTATGTTAATGCAGCCACTCTGAACGTAATATGCAAGAAACAAGATTGCATGTAAAAGTGTCAGGTGTCAACTTTTAGTTTAACCACGCCATGTTTTCAAATGCAGACTGAAAAATAAAAAAAAAATCAGCGCTCCAATTACCCGATTGCCTTTAGCACCACCACGACCACTGTGTGATTTGCTCTCCAAGTTGTATTATCATTTGTTGGAGTGAAAGAACAGAAAAACTGTTCAGGGCTGTTGTTACATGGTGAGGGTTATCCGTAAGCTCCGCTTATCTACGTGAGACCTTGAGTGCATCTGCCCTTCTATAATTGTTCAGATGTGCACTGAAAAACAACAACAGCAACAACAACACAACATAGATGAAGTTTGTTGTTTAATTGTGGTGAGCTCTTCATCCTTAGAGCACACTCAAGGGAAGAATTTAGACAGCCACACAATGAAAAGATAGTAATTAGATTTATGTATGATGAAAAACACAGTGGCCTGCTGCAATATGACATGCAAGGTTCTCTGAGACTTCTGACAGATGTAGGGGCTATGGCAATGGCCAAGGCAAAGGCACAGGCCCCTCGAATGGTCAGAATGAACATTTCCTGCTGCGGCTGGGGCCTGCTTTGTGTGGGTGCTTCCTATGGGAGCACTTCAGCAACTTCAACAACAGAAATTGCTAACTAACCAAACGCTCTTCCTGCTTAGAAGATAATTATTTTTTAAAGTCACTAAATGGTGTGGTTCTGTACTTGCAGCCACCTCACCCCAAGTTTCCACATGACATCTATCCATATCACAAACAGTACTAAAAGAGTAAAAAATACGCAGGATCTGCAGTATGTTAGCATACGTGATGCTTTCAAAACTACAGATACACTGTGACTTACGAAAATAAGCATTTTGTTTTCCTGTTCACAAGGCAGACAGAAGACAATTTCACAAGGCTCAAGAATAAAGTGACAAAACTGGCAGATGTATGAAAATATATTTTCTCATTACATTACATAAATATGTTACTGAACTTTGAAAAAGTGTTTATGGCAGGTAGCACCAAAAAGGGACATTCTGCATTTGTTTTAGTCAAGTGATTTTATTTCTATGAGAAGCCAATCTTCTGATTGAGTAAATTTTTTGATAGGATTGTTAATGCTTTTTGATATCACTGTTTATGATTTTTCTATCTCAGTACAGTAGGATGTGAATAAAGGTTCAAATAGATATATGTATACACATATGTATATGTATAGGTTATATATGTGGGTCTACATGTATCTACATATTCTTTTTATTACTGGTACTCTGTGAAAAATCTTCAATTATAGCAACTATGCTTATGTTATATTATTACGTTTGGGCTTTTTTTCAGCTATTGATATTGGACAAATTTGCCTAAATCTTCATTTCAGAACTCATCTTCTTTTCCAGTTAATAAAGCCTTGAGTTCCCCAGGAAGTTTCTTCTAACAACTGCTATAGAAAAGAGACTTGGATTTGTTCCAATATGAATGATCTAAGTAATTAAAGAGTAGTTTATACATTCTTAGGTATAAACTAATGCAGTAGTTGTCTGTCTGTGTTGCCGTCAAGGGAAAAACCAGTATTTTTTGCTCAGATTCAGTTCTACTTTTCTTCTTTCCTTTTATACTACTGATGATTTTTACAAACATGTGTAAATTAAATCCTGTGCAAATAAATAAATTTATGCATTTTTTTATAGTGGAGGTTTATTGACTACACTCAATCCAAGATTTAACCCACAATAATTAATCTTTCTGTAGACTTCAGCAGGGCTAGATGTCAGGCTTATTTTTCAATATCCCTGGCCATATAATAGAGATATCTTGTTAAACAAGACATCTTGAATCTTTGTGCAATCAATAACATATTGACTAAAATTGACTGGCTGAAATCAATGACCTACCAACTAAATACATGGTAAATCAAAATCAGCACAATTTAACAAAGTAAATATTCAGAAAGACTGAAGGCTGATTTTAAACCACTTGCCAAACCAAGTGGTAAAAGAACTCCCTGAGAAATACTGTGAAAATCTTTACCTGTATAGTACAAAAAAAGATCAATTACTGCATTTTAAACTAGAAGCAATTAAATTAAATTGCCACTGATGGAGCTATTCCTGTCACTCCAAGATATTTACTGATATTACCAAAGCAATGAACTTCCCATGAATGTATGAAACCACTGCATTCATCAGTACATCTGCATCAGCTGGCCTTATTTAAAAAAACTCACTGCCTAACTGGAAAAACATCATCCCTATCTATGCTGTAGTTCTCAGAGTTCACAACTCTTAAGTTCTACATATTATAATAGAACATACTGCAATAGCTCAATGATTCTACCTTTACTGAAAAGGCAAAACAACAGAACTCCTTTTTCCACTACTAGCATACTTTAAAGTCCTCAAAATCTTAGGGCAAGTTAAATTTAAAAACCTAATAAATAGCTCACTCTCAGCCCTGCTACATAAGCAAGGCAGCTTAAAGGTCTTTGCCGTACACATTATCGTTTCAAGTACTACAACACAAAAAAAAGCCCAAAATGCACTAACCATTTATACTTTATTTCACTGTTTCTTTCATTATTTGTCAGTGGAATCTGCAGCTCACGCCTCAAAGAAGTGCAGAAAGCAGTGTTACTGCACTGTTACTCAAGTGTAGACATCTTGGTGTCACGACCACCGTGGAAATGCAAAGCAGGTTACTGTGCCTTAGCATGCTGACACGATAGCTGGCACACCTGAGCTCTCCATGGCAATTGTCACATTTAAAAAGCTGCAATATATATACTCAAGCAGTCATCTGCCACCCACACCACAAAAGTTAGTGCTGTTGAATCTCCCAGAACATCCTCTTAACATTTCTTCTTTTGTGTGCAAATATGTAACAGAAGTTGTAGTGTTTAACTGGTGTCAGTCTAGTCTGGAATGGCCTCCTAACGATTTCCCTCTACAGATTCCACATGACAACAAGAGCACTCCATCAACACTGTGCCCTATGTGCTAAAGCTCAATCTCCCTTTCCCAGTTTTTAAACTAGATGTTAAATTATGCAAGATGCAAGTAGTGTAATTCTATTGGAAAAAAAGAAGTCACAAATATTTTAATTTGTGGACAGATCTGAACAGATCGGTCTCTTTCATATACTTTTTCTTCAAGTAGAAATTTTACCGATGCATGCAGGCAGCAGCTTGTATAACCATAGTCAGAGAATTATCCTATGTGGAGGAATAGATTCTTGTTAGAGATTCTGCATACAGGGAATACAATGCATCTGACAAGATTTAGATCACAGAGTTCTCAGGGCTAAAAAGTACACAGCAGGAAAGTATGACTTTTCAGTTTCCAATTTTTACATAGGTGTTGTCCAACCTGAGGGGGGAAAGGAAACATACACATATAAATATATATATATAGTTGTGAATTGTAAGAGCCTTTTCATATCAGTAGCCTTCATTCCCAGAATCAAGCAAGAGACTTAAGCAAAACCAATGCAATACCTGCAGGAAATAGTTTTATAATAAATTTGCAATAAAAATGATACCACCATCTTCTCAATAAAAAACAGTACACAGCTATTAGAGCACAAGTGCATACACACAGCATCTGTATCCTTTGAGAACATACCCTGGTATGTTCTCCATGTTCTCAACCACAATATGAGTAGGTACTTTATTCTCTCTCTTCTTTGTTGGAATCTGAATTCCCTTCCTTCCATAATAAAATAGGGTAGGTGGGCGTGGGAACTGTCTGAGAATTCCAGGTTTACAACAAACCATTTATGGAAAACGCTGCATTAATGCTGACAGTGGCCACACAGTGATAAGCACCTGGAAACTCTGGGACGTGTTCCAACATTGGTGTTTAACAGATCCCAAACAAAGGGAATGTATCACTGAAGGTCTAAGGCAGTTGTTCGTGATTCCAAAAATACTATACAAATCATACTAGAATGAACCAGAAAACAGTAATTTAAACTGGCACTGCAAAGAAAGAGTGACTATATTAAAAACTAGAAATATCATTGGACTGCGTCCAGTATTACAGGGCTAGATGAAACACAGAGAGACAAAATAAGCTTACTCTGTCATCTGCTTCTCTTCTTGTAAGGGCAGAAAGCATTTCTCATGCAAGTATGTCCCAGTGTTTCCAATTATTTATGACTTAATTGCATGTCACACCCCAGTGCTGCCTCTCATCTTTTTATCTTTCTTCCATACATAGTTTGTAAATTCTCTGATACAATATGTGTTGTTGTTCTTTTTAGAAAAGAGGTAAAATACTACATCTACCAGAATGACTACATTGGATAAAAGTTTGAAAACTTTCTATCAGGTTTAGATCATGGATAAGCCAGCTTATTCATCCTATTTGTTTATTTATCCTATTTATTTCATGTGCAAAAATGAAGAAAACTGAGACAGATCACAGTTCATGCAAAATAAACTGAAAGATGAAGTTACTTTAAACCTTAAATTGATTTGTGCTGTCATATGAGAGGGAATGCACTGCATGACAGTGCAATAAGCTCTTCAGTCACTGTGTAATCATTAGGGCAAACACTACGCTCTCACAGAGCAGTCCACAGGGGAGCTGGCAGTCAGATGAGAAGAGGGAATAGAAAATGCCACTTGCGACAAGGATACGCACAGGCACAAGTATGAAATACAGCAAACATATTTACAGTTTTTGTCTCTGAAACATGGCATGGCATCAGTTTGACAATTTCATTTTAAAACATAATTTAAACAAGCAGTGCTTTATGTCTGCTTAAGACTTAATACTGATCATTTAATCTGAAGTCCCTAAACTCATGCCATCCATTCTGTTACAAAGAAGTAGGTCACTACTGACCTTTTCAGAATTACTTTTTCTATCTTTCTCAAATTTTTGGACTTTCATCCTTTCTCTCATTCATCTTTTTCTTCCTTTCTTTTACATTTTTCTTTCATAATTTTTCTATCTTCAAGGGATGCTCTGGAAGTACTGCCTCCTATTTTATTATGTTGGCCTATGACATCAGAGACAGATGCTGGTTGAACCTTCCCACCAATATTCCATTCAGTTTTGTTGCCATGTGACAGACGGCAGCAGAAGGGCACTCTGACAGAACAGTGTCTGACACAGAAGTGCAGATGAAGCTAAGGGGAAAGCAACACTCACTGACATTCACTGACGCTTGCTGAACATTTACGAAGACCAAACAGTGGATGTGAGCATGACGTGGTGGGGTGGTGCACTTCAGCAGTGAGAAGAACTACAGTGGTCTCTCCTGCTGGTGCAGATCTGGATGAGCGTGGCATGCAGTCTTTCGGCAACAATGGAACCATAACAGTGGTTTCTACATTGAAAAATAGTGTTTTGCAGCTGAGAACTTGCTCTATCAAACAGTGTTACTGTTCTCTTTGTTTCTGTTGTACTTTCCCTGAAAATAAATAGGAGGTGTTACTTTCAGAGCAATCTACATACCTATTTATCTAATCTATCTATTTAACTTACCCTCTTCATCAATTTTCCTTCAGAAACTATTCTGTCCTTTGACACTTCAATGAAGTGATGGATCCTTCCTTTTAGCTCCAGACAGCTTTACTGCAGAGGTTTCCATCAGAGAGATACAAAATCACACAGGCTGGAAAGGACATGCTTTATTCAGTTAGCCTAGCTCCCACAAAGATGGGCCCAGTTTAAGCTCAGAGAATTAACTAAGTCTTGATCACATCCTGGGATGGAGATCCCTATGTATCTCTGTGTACCTATTTCATTTTTTGGGGAAACTCTTTGCAAAAGTGTCTATATTGATCAGGGCAGAATTTCCCATGTTCCCCCCCGACCTCATCCTCACACTGTGAACCTGGGCCTGAGATTTGGATAGTGGACCAAACAGAACAAATAGAAATTCTTTACACAAAGAAATTACAATCAAAATCAAAATGCAAGATGCAACAACACTAAAAGCTGAACAGAACAAAGCAATCAAAAGCAAAGGACACACTAGCAAACATAAACGAAGACAAAGAATGAAAGGAGATGAGAAAGGATGAAAACAGTTATGGAAAGAAGGATACTGCTAGCTTCAAAGACACAGCGGTACATATACACCTCTAAAAATGTGGAGTGCTTAGGAGAGATCCACTCAGCCTCAGAAGAGCTGAACCTTATACACATTTTCACAAAGGTTAGCCAGTTCACTTGACGTAGGAAGCTTCTAGCATCCTCACTGCTAGAGTTGGAGCACCACTGTATTTCTGACACAAAACTCAAGACGTTGGTCTGTGCAGCATCAACCTCTGAAGGTTGTTTAAGCCAAAACTGCCTCAAGAAAGGAAAGCAATCCCTCTGAACAGAATGCCAGCATGCAAGCTGTGCAACTGCACCAGCTGTCCACCATAAAAACTGAGGAAGAGGGGCTCCAAAGATAAAAAAAGCTAAATAACGCAACAGCTCATGCTAGGTGTGATAGCAGCAATCTGGCAATGATTTGTTGCTGTATAATGAATGCCCAGAATATATCCCAGGCAACAAATCAGAGACTGAATTCATCAGTCCCAGAAAAGGAAATAAAAATCTGATATTTTAAGTTCCAAAAGTATAAATAAAACTTTAAAAATTCTTTAGTCCATCCTTTCCTCCTAAATGTCTGGATTATCTCAAGCTATAAAATTTACTTTGCGGTGTCTTAAAGAAAAAAGAAAAAAAAACAACAGAAAGTAATGCTGTAGTATGACAGTATTTTACCTGGGAGCCAAGCACTAGACTGACATGCTTTTGGCAAGTACTCTAAGACAGCAGTGTAGTGCTTACCTTTGCTAACTTCTTCAGAAATGTCTGATGGCTGCTTTTTGTTGATTTTTACTTGAATTTTACACTATCACTTAGGTTCATTTCTATTACACTGATACTGTCAATTTTATTAATTATTAATTTATTAGTAAATTAATTATTAGCATTAAGCTTATTAATAAAATTAGCAAGCATTTGTGCCAATAAGGGGAAAAAAATTAAGCACTAAAACACAGCAACACCTTTCCCACCACTCTTGTGCTTAGAAATAATGCTCAAAAAGCAGGACTGAAAGCACAGGAATCTGAACACCATTCTCAGCAGAATATTTACTTCTAATATGTCCTCTTGCCAACTTGACTATTATAGTGAAACAACATGCAGACAACAGATGGTATTGTTTTTCTGCATCTCTATCTCTTCAAGGAACTCCCAAAAGTCTTTCATGGGGTCTTGATATGTAAAAAAAGTTCTTTCCAAACTGAACATAGACTTTCAGTACTAGTCTTTTTTTTCTTCTCCGAGGCCTTACTTTCCTGCCCACAGATTTCAGTGCAGTTGAACTTACAGTGAGTACTATACATTCTTCTGGTGTCACAACAAGAAAAAAATCTGTGTAATTGGAAGAGAATGGCACCTCCGTCACTACTGAGGCAGTAATCCAGCAGCATTATTTTGACAGGAATGATTTTGGTATTTTATCACTACAAAGATCAGAATTTAGCCCAGTTTGCCAGGAACAAACACTCATCATTGAATCATTCTGCATGGCTGTACTGCTGTTCACTCTCAATTTGTTCCTCCAAACATCTATGTCTATTTGGCAAGGTTAACTGTCTTACCCACAAACTTGAGTATAAGGCCTTGAGTATAAGGCCTTAAGTATAAGGCAACACACATTCTCCAGACGGTATAAAAAGCAGCACTTGTTGCTTATCTTTCCAAGGAAACCATTTAGATATGTGTTGTATGACCTTGCACTGCTAGCACAGGTCAATCCTTTTTAAAAAAAGCAAGCACTCAATCTTCAGTTATTAACTTAATGCATCATTTGTCTATCTGCAAGGCTAGACGTATCAAATTAATAAGACTGTACAAAACCAAGAGAATCTTGCTGCAGAAGCATTTAGTACCACTAAGCTGTTTACACCACTGAAATACACATCATAATTTTTGTTACATCATAATTTTTTGTTAATGGTATAAATACTGACATAAGAAAAGTTGTATATGAAATTTAGTCCACCAAACAAGACTGTAAACTCAACCATATTTATAAAACTAGTCAATTACTCGTACTTTAAACCCTATCTGCACATATAAAAGTAATCCGAAATGTCACAAGTATACCATCTCCAGTCAAGGAACTGTGCCTCACTTGACTTCGTGTCGCCAGGCTCTTAGAAATCCATCAACAAATTCAGGCACCTGAGTTAGAGGAAGGGGAATTTCCATTTTTTCTTACAAGGAAGTGCTTTGGTGATTCATACAATTTAAGGGCTTGGACATATTCAGGCAATATTCAGTTTCTTTGTGCACTGTATGTCTGAATAAACAGACCCATCCATATGTCTTGGCCACACTATATGGTGGTACATAGTGCACCACATTTTTTATTTGATTGTGTGCAAGCTGTTTTATCACTAATTCTTAAATTTTCTGAGGAACATCTTAAGGAAGGTGCCTTTTATCAGTATGGAGCATCTTTTGCTCATATTCAATTAAAACACCTTTGTTTGCACCAGGCATTTAATTCATGTTTCTAATTGTTCTTTTCTTCTCTTGTCCTTTTCTTTTTTGCCAAAACTTTCTTGAAGAAATAATATCTGCAAACTTTATCACAGTTTCTTACAGAAATCTGGTTGTAAAAAACAAAAGAGGCTGTTTTCACTTTCTGAGCACTACCATGTGTTCTTAGTTGGTAGGAGCAACAAACCACATTCTTTGTAGGAAGTGGCAATGGCCAGCAATGAAAAGTCTGCATGAATTCACTCTTGCGCCAGTCTCTCTCTCTGAGATCTAGACTTAATGGCACAAGCAGTGTATTAGCCAGTGTCAGCTGCACTAGTTAAAGAAAAATAAAACAACATCGCGAAGAGGAATTCTAACTTGCTAACTTTTCAAGTTAGTACTTCAATTAACTGTCAACACTTGGTTATACAGTCAGAAAATAATAAACATTTGCAACATTGTTATAAAAGTAAGAAGTACATTTTTTTCTCCATCTACTGCCCACTAAAACCTGGTCTGTAGGCAAGTGTGGTTTCATCTTAGATTTGGCCTTTCCTGTTGGCAAATATGTAGATGGCACAAGAAATCTAGCTCGGAAATGACTGGCATTGCAAGACTTAGAATGATTCTGAAATTGAGCTTACCGAGAAAGGGGAAAATACATTCATGTATTATTTCTCACAGAATACCATACATCTTCTATATCCAAGATTTATTCTAAAGACTACTTGCAGGGAGGACAATCACCTGAAATCAAATATTACTCGAACTAAATTTGATTTTCCTGCATTATCATCAGAAGCTAGAGGATCTTGTTAGCACATAATTTATTGCATTAAGATATAATTTACTTTGGGGAATTTGTTGGCACTTGCATTGTAAATGGGTGAATTACTTATTCCCACTTTGTCTCTAGTAACTGAAAAAAAAAAATATAATAAGGTATACTTGTAAATTTGTGAAATTCTCATATGGTGAGCAGAGGAGATATTTCACAAGATGTGTGGGAAGCTACCAGCAGAAGAAAATGAAAAACATTTTTGCTAAGATTTATTTATAACCAAATTGCTTTTTACCTGAGAAAAGTACAAAGGCATAACATTTCCATGATCCATAAAAATGAATTGTTTCTTGGCAGAATGTGTGCTAGTGACAGCTCATTTTATTACGAGAAGACTCTAGTGGAGCAGATGTACATCACATTGTAAGAGAAAAGGAAGGCTGACAACTGATTTGAGCAAGCTCATTAGCTAATGTACTAATAGTACTTCTATAATAATAAAAATAATAAAACAACAACAAAACCTTAAAACCAAAATTCTCTTTGTTTAACACATCATCAGGACCTCTGACCTTTTTTCACACACCTTTGCGCTAAACTAAACCAGATTTTATTGAAAAGTCATTTTAACAGAATACTGACAAGCGTAGGCTAACAGCTTCACATTCAATCCATCCCAAGGGTCAAATGTGCCCCAGAATTATTCTCCATGTTTACTTAATAATTTTTAGATGCTTTGACTTTGTTTGTTTTACTCTGGAATTTTTCTTCTCTTAATCTACTGGAAGCTTCTGCCTCTCAGCCCAGCGCTGCCATGCTGCTAGTGGCAGCTGACATCGTTTCCCATACTAGAGCCAATCTTTAGGAGTTCTTATTGTCTTTGTTTGAGCTGTTGTAGCTGAAATGTTCTCCTAGCATCAGATGATGCACTGCAGTTTGGCAGACTTTCCCTCCATTGCAGGGAAGCCAAAGAAAAATGGCATCCAAGGATGCAAGGATTGCTAGGAACAGGCTGAATATGCGCCAGCCTCCAAAGCTGCTTTACAGTGAGCTGATCAGCCAACAGTGCAGTTGAACCAAGGGGAGATCTGCCAGAAAGCCAGATGAGAACCCAGATGTCACTGCTGGGGAAAGAAAATACACAAAATATTTCAGAGCATTGTCTCTGGATAACAGAGCTGCCAATTTATCACTTTAATTGTCACAGGAATTGGCCTGAAAAGCCAGATCCCTCATAACGGATTGATAAAGTTTAGTTCTCTCATAAACATTAATAAAACATGGCAGAAGACTAAGTCAAAGTGAAGAAAAGAGACAACTCTGTTTTACTTTAATCAAATGTGATTTTTGTGATCTCGTCTGGATGCTGCAATATCAGACTAGAACATAAACAAAACCTCAAATACACCTGAATTCACTGCCATTTTTAAAAGCTGGTGCTTTACACCCTGCATACTTCTCACACATTGTCTGAATTGGACTATTCTGTATCCACTGCATACTGCAGTGGCGTTGGCTTAGATTTAATATCAACTAATTCCCTGCAAATTGAGTAGCATGGAAAGTTCTTTAAAACCCCATCAGTTTCCAAGTACACTGAATATGCCTACAAACCTACACTTTGCAATATACAGATCAGTACTGCAGGGTAAAAAAAAAAAAAATCAAAGATATGAACACTGCTGTCATAAATATTCCACTTCTTTCCCCAGCCAAAATCAGCATCCCATGTCAGCATGCCATATGTTTGCATTAAATTTACTAAAAGTTTACTTCACTCTAAATTCACTGCAGGTGTCATTAGAGCTTGATAGAGGCATCCTTCATGCCATATCATCATCTATTCAGCCAGTGACAAAGCCACTACGGTGACCATTTGACCAGGTAAGTTTTTACATTATTTTTTTTCTTTCTGTTATACCACGCATACATTCAGAATATTTCCTCATATGGTGCTGTCAGGTACATTTTTTTTTCAATCAAATATAACTGTTATCCTTATAAATTGTTTTCTGCAATGTCAGTATTACATATTAGGACAGACGCACGTGAGAACCACTGAAAGGGTTCCGTCACGTAAGATAAGGGAGCCTTCTTTGTCAAAGAAAAGGGAAATGTGTTTTAGTCATCAGTATAACTACATCACAGCTGCTTCATGTTTTTAGTTGCATACTGCAACCCAATTCCAGAAATACTCAAATGTAATTCAGTAGCAAAGTGGGACTTTAAAAGCAATTTAAAATGAAAAATAAAATTTGTCGGATCAGGATCTTCCAGCAACTTCTGAACTGGAGTCACACTCTGTTGAGGAAGATCCTCTTCCATTGAAGAGTAAAGGATTAACAGCTGATCTAAAATTAAGTTGTTAATGCTCCAAGACTGCTGAGATTTGCGTGAGCTGAACTGCATTTTAACATGCAGCCCCAATAAGGTCAGTTAATTTCCTCAGAAGAACAGAACTTAACATCTACAGATTAAGTTCTAAAACTCTGGCAATTTGAGAAGCATTGCTTTTATGACCACAAACTACATCCTTGGCAGGGTTATTCACAAATATACACACACAAAAGTATGGGCAAGGGATGTATACCCCATACAAAAACATCACAAACTGATCATTTTCCAGACATGAGGCATGTTCAAAAGGTTTTAATAAATTCACCTATAATATTACTGACTTATAAGCATACATTTTGTGATACAGTTTTCTTAACTTCATGTTATGTTTTCTTCTTATTGGAATAAATGTTCCGGTTCCCATTTGAATTCAGATCTGGAAAAAGGCCTGATTTTAATACTATAAATTAATAATATGTAATTCTTCTTGGTGTTGTGCTTCCATCACAATTTTTTGCAATCTTTCTAATTTTAATGAGAAGTTCTTCATTTTCTCAGATTTCATTTTCATTGAAGTGCTAATTTAAATTCATTTAAGTCTGTTCACTTAGATGTCTAATGATATATTAACCCATTTCCCCAGAGTAAACACTTTTCTCTCTCTTTAAAAGGCAAAGGGAAAAAAAACCCCGCAATATATGACCTTACTGACACCTTTAAACGTTCTTGCATTTAAACCATCCAATTAAGCTTCAGAGTTTTGCACTCAGATAGTGAGTTGGGCTGGGGAACAAACACTTTCCCAGCTTGATTATTGCAAGGTTAGGTTAAGAGATCACCTGCATGCTGATCAGCACTCAGTGATAGCAGACTTCTGCAGTAAAGCAGAAAGCTGAACAGCTTGTAGCAGCAACTAAAGCATCTTGTGTATACTGGGGTATCTTTTGCTTATGCAGCTCAAAATGTCTTATGGTCATGCAGTCAGACCCCAGGCAGAACATTCAGCTTGTAACCACTGCAGTGAAGAAAATTAGTCCTCTCATTTCAAATTCTCGTTTGAATTTTAGATCTTTGTTCTGTAGACAATTCAATAAAGGATTTGAAGTCTCTTTCGGAAGATCACAGCTGCATTTTCAGAGGTGCAACTTTTAATAACATCTGTTGGTTTTTTTTCTTCCACCACAAAGGCTATGCCATTTCTCCCGCTAATCAGAGGAAGAAGAAAATACAGGCAGGAAGATCATTAGCTCTCGCAGCTTCAGAGGAGTGTACTGAATGTATTCTTCAGGACAGTTTTAACAGCGAGTTGTGATGCACTGCACATTTTCTTTGCCTCTGCCTTTCTCTTTCTTTGAAAGACCTTGAAGTCAGATAGGCCTCAAGTTTATTCAGGCCAAGATGGAACAGTATCGGCATACTGCACGTGCCATAAATAACGTATCTAAACCATTAAGTATACAAACGTGTAAACATAGACAGAAGAAGAAATGTTTCTTGCCCACTTGAAATGTTTATTACCCCCCTCAAAATACGTACAATCAAAATCTCTTACTGATTACAAACAAAGTCAGTACTGGGCCCTTTAAAAGCAAAAGCTTCCCCATGAGGTTACATTTTTGACTTGAAGTGATAATGTGTTTCCAGTCAATAATCAGAGCTGATAGCGATTACCCTTTTCCTGGTTAACTACTTTAGAAAACAATCACTGAAACAAAACATATATAAGGAAACAAATTAATGGAAGAATACAAAAGTTAAAAAGATACACTCAGAGCCCAGTGCATTTTGTTGTTAGTCACACAACAAAAAAGGTAGCACAAGGCCTTGAAGCTGATTTAATTTGATGCCTTCCATTTGTTTGGTTAAAGATGTTTATGAAAAGGTTGTTTAACCACCCCTGGTTAGAAAATCTCAAATCTATCAGAGCATATACATGCATAGGCCTTTATTTTTATTAAGCCCTTTTCACATATACATACAGAGCAAATAAGATTTTGTTAAATGAACCTGAAACATTTCTTGTTCTGCAGATTCAAACAGTTCTGCTTCCAGCATACTGAACTGGAATACAAACCTGAGTTCTGTGGCCCAGACCAATCTGTCTCAGAGGATTTTATATTAATTTGTTCCTCTTGCACCTCAATAGTCTTGGAACAGAAACAACTTGCTGCAATAGATATGACTGCCATTCAAGAAAAATCGTCATATTTGTAATTATGAAAAACAAAAGCAGCTGATGACACAAATTAACAAGTGCCATAAGACAATTAAAAAGCTAATGTATTATGTACTCGATGGTGCGCCTGACAGTACATACATCACGTTTAACAGATGCTGAAGAAAGTAAACCCTATCTTAAAAAAAAAAATTACATTTTAAACTGTCTGTCAAAGCAAGGATTTCTGAGAACCAAGCCAAGAAAGAAGCAGGAATTTCATTCAAGTGTAAAATAGCAAGTTATTCTACACTCTGATGCCACAATGTTTTGAAAGCTTCCCTGAAATGTATAATGCTTGTAACTCAGACCTAAATGGGTAAAACATACAGAGATGTTCTCATCAGTCATAACCCACAACATTCAGTTTATGCCATCTATGCACTAAGACATCTAGAAATACCAAAATCAAACAAAAATGGGAATAACACATTCTTTCTTTCATAAAGCAATGTAAAAGGAAAAAAACAGACTGCACCTCAGTGACAAATGTTTTCTGCAAAGACCTTTGTAGGTGTTTATAGGAGAGGGTTCTACTCAATAAATGTGTTGCCAACAGTTACTGGTGAACATTTTTCTTGTATCTATCTTGGACAGTATATATTGGCCAACAGTTAATATCCATTCAGATTCTTTCTTTGCATGTTGTTTAACAAAATAACAAAGGAAAATATGTTCTTGACAATAGTTATAATATCATTGTCATCCTGATCAAAAAGGTGAATCATCAAAAAGAAGGAAAAGAAATTTCAGTACATTTTTGTAGTATGCTTTCATTTCTACTCACATCAATATTGTGTATCTTTACTATCAGAAAAATAAGCATAAGAACCTACTGGCTGGCTGTAACCGTACACTGAAGTTCACACAGCTGATACAAAGAGCTTCAGGAGATTCTTAAGACATCTTGATGATAACTTCTTGGTAGAGTTACAAATGGAGCTGACAAGGAAAATATTCCTTGCTAGATTGTTTGCTTGTAAAGAGGGAGGATCTTGTGGGTAAAGTGGGAATTTGCGCCTGTCTTGGTCATAGTGACCATGAAGCAGTACTCTTTTAAATCTCTGGCAGCGAGACAAAGATGCAACAAAAATTTCAGCCACGAACATTAGGAGAGCACTGATTGCTCAGGAAACTCAGAAGGCAGAGAGTCCCTGGCACAGGCTGCCTGGAGAAGTTATGGGTGTCCCACCCCTAGAGGAATTCAAAGCCAGCTTGCATGGGGTCTGGAGTTCAAGGAATGTTTGAACAATGCTCTGAGACACAGTATTTGAATTTTTGGTGTGGAGGCAGGAGTTGGACTCCGTTTAAGAGAAAAAATGAAAAATAAAAATTGTGATCCATGCTATTATTCTTAAAATATTTGTAATTATTCAGTGTAATGACAGATTAGTAACCAGTTTTCTTGTTCATTTCAGAAGTACTTTAAAAACCAATTGGATTTCATTAAGAAGGATGAACTTTATACTATTACTTGCAAGTGAATCTCTCCATGATGTAACAAACGCAACATGCCTCATCACATCATCACATGCCTTCATTAAGTTATTACTTAATGAAAAGTATAATTGAGAATAAAACTAGATGATTGCCAAAGAAAAAAAATTAGGACATCAAAAGTATCAAACGAAAAATTAGCCATTTCCTTGTATGTCATTAGACTATTTGTTTGTTTGTTGAAATAGAATTCAGAAGAAAAAGCTTTTCACAGAAGGTTATAATCAAGAAATTACATCAAATCCACCAATTATAAAACAAATCTTCACATCAATTGTAACTGCTCTAAGCTCTTCTACAAAACAAAGGAAACTAAAACTAAAAGAATATAAATGGAACCTAAAAGTAGTCATAAATTAAACCTGAAGGCATGACTCTTGCATCACGTACCTAACTCAGTGCACAAGTGATTCCCTTCTATATAGCTAGCATATTCCTGACCTACATTAGAAATACTTCCTTACTCAACAAAATCTTGTGATAACCTAAACATGTAACCAAATCAGAACCTAAACAATGACACAGATTTAAAAGCTTTACAAAGGTATACAGGTATTCAGTACACCGAAGATTTGGTAATGTTGACATGCATTCACAAATCATTACTTGAGAAGAAATCAAGCCATTTTGTGAAAATGGGACTAAAAGGCTGAAAAATAAAAAGTTATGTACCATTAAGCAGGAATATAAACAGAAAAAATAATAATATTAATCAAAATAAAAAACTGAAACAAGTTAGTCAGAGGTTGCAAGTGATCCCCTATGTTCTATGTACACGTCTTCCAGAAAATGTGATCCGAAGGACTTGCTGTTTGCAATAAAAATGTGTGGAGTTGCTGTAGATGAACACAAGGTTTGAATCAGGGTTTATATGCTCTGATTTGTTTATTTTGTAATTAAAACCATGGAATGATTGGGGGGGGAGGAAGGGAGAGGAAGAGGAGAGGAAGGGCAGAGGAGGAAAAAGTAAACTTGTAAACTTCTACTGCTGGTGGTCTACACTGTGTTAAGAGAAGATCTAAACTGAAAAATACCTTTGTGTGATCAGGAACTGCCTTTTCCCTTTTTCATTTTTTAATAAAAAATACATTAGATTCCATTCTTATTTAAAAATAGGCCTTGTAATACGATCAAAACAATTATTACAGTTTATAGGTTTAATATAATAAGGATCACGCATACCTGAACAGAAAAATTGAAAGACAGAACTGAAAAAATAATTTTTTCTATTTGTAGCTTTCACAAACTATATCAACCACCAGTAGCTCTTCTCTATGTTAATGAAAATTAATTTTGGAGTTAATAAATTAATGAAAATTAAAGAGGAAGCAGTAGAGGATGTAGAGTACAGCCCCTAATTGGTCTATAGAATCCTTGTTTTAGTCAGAACTGAAGTGTGAGTCATCACTCAATACATATGAGATCACACCTATTTCCTACACAAAGAAGACTATGTGAGTGTCAGCAGACTCAATGGATTTAACCATGCTTATATGGATCCTACACAGATATTTTGGCCTTCTCACTGAGAACAAGAATCTGAAATTAAATTGAACTTCCTTATAATTCCTAAACACCTAATTCAGTTATCCTTCTGCACCACTGATCAAAATCACATCAGGAATCAATCTGGCCTTAGGGTACCTCTCCCAGCTCACACACAAGTGATTCACTACCTACTATTTTTCAAATAGTTGGACTTCAAAAAAAGGCAAAACACTTTTTCTTGCCCATCTAATATGATGACCACTCAGGATGAGTCCTTGGAGATGTGCCATAAAATCAAAGTCTGCTCTATCTACTAAAGTGTGCACAAACTCAATACCACAGCTTAGATTAGTAAAAAGAAAAAGAAAAAAACACTTAACACTTGTAATGATAGGAAAAGTTTGAATTACACTTTATGGCTTAGGATTTTCATATTTAGCATATTACAGAACTCAAGACATCTAAAATTCTGGCTTAAATACCAGCAATTTCTTGGGTGAACCTGAAAAAAGAATCTGTTTTATGGAGAAGGATATGCAATCATCTATGGTTCTAATTCGTGTAAGCTTTATTGCTACATTCCATCAGTATCTCCATATAATTCAGCATATATATTCCCAGTACACAAAATTCAAGATGTCTTTAAGTATATCAATTCAGAATTAGATTACAGTCACTTTTAAAACCTATTCTTTCTGTGGTTTGAACTTGGATGTATATTATCTTCAAGATAGTTAAGCTTTTGAGTTTCATTTTACCTGAATTTGTGAATATATTAACATGCATGTGCATGCTTTAAAAGTCATTCTTTGCATTCCTTGAAATGTCTAAAAAAATGAAAAATAAAAGTCAGCTTGCAAAATAGAAAATCGGGCTTATGTCCAATGCTCCAAATTTTACTATTAATTTTCCATCTGCTTTGTAAGAATTTCAAGGCATTTAGCCTTGTGGAAGTCTTAATTTAAACAACACTCAAAGTCAAAGCAGATATAATATTCTTCAAAATACTTCCATGTTGCAATGGACCTTTACTGCGAACTCTGAGACCAGAACACCCATTAATCCACAGCTGACCACTCAGGCTGCAAATCAAAGGAAAGAGAGCTGCAAATGAGTGCCTGAGCACAGCCAGACAACAACATGGATTTCACCCACAGTGAATACCAGAGGATACTTCTGAGACAGTCATCAATTTTGCATTTACACAAAAACAGGAAAAAATCACTTTTTCCAATATCTCAAATTGTTCATGACTTTTACTTAACAACTTTGGTCCTGAATATTGGTAAATCTATTAATTATCTAGTCACAACACAGACACATCAACACAATCTATACTAGACTGGGACCTTCTAATGCAAGATAACCTACCAGAAACTTAAATTATGTGCTCACTCTAGATAAACTCCCGTACGCAGTTTTTGGCTGAACTGAGAATCTCTGAACAGAGCTGAGCGCGGAACTGTTGGAAGTGCTGAGTCAGTCACTCTAAGTTTCCAGTTACTTAATCAATCAAATTTTTATCCTCTTCTATATTACACTTGGTGGTACTGACAGACTGGGAAAGTGCCCTCCAAGATTACAACTATTTTTGCATACACATATATTCAAAAATACATTGTTCCAATCTTCAGATAACAGTTTATCTGAAACAATCTACCCACATATCTGTCTTCAAAACCGAACTTCACTGTCCAGTTTTTGTTCTTCAAAGAGCTAGTTATGTTTATTTTCCAAAGCAGTGTAACAGAATCCAGATATTTTACACTAACAGGATTTTCTCAGCCGTGGAAGGTAGTCTTCATGGAACAATAAAGCTGGCACAGAAGTTGGAAGCTTGTGTTATCAGCAAGTTTCTTTCATTGACTCAGTATTCCTTTTGGCACTGACACCAGTGGACTCAACTGCACAGCACTTCTGACTATACAGAAGCAGCAGTCCATCACTTCTAGTCATGTTCTTATCCTTCAGACTCTAACACGCTAAGACATATTCAGCATCAACCAGACCAAGAACACTCACTGAGTAAATTTCACTGCAGTTTCATTTCCATTGTAGTCTGGTGGTGAGGAAAGGAGTGAGTGGACCTACATGGAACTACTCTTGAATGAGAATTCCTCACAAATTTAATTCATTACAGAATTACAACTTCTAATTAGCATTGGTTTCTGGCAGATTCCTTTTTTGGAAGGTCTAATCTGTGATGTCATCATTACATTATTCATAATAGCATCATAGAAGGGAATTCATTTCTGACAGAGCCTCTGTGGTAAATAATACAAAATCAAAGTACTAAAGAATACAGCAAAATCAATACTGTCGGGGAAAAAAAAAAAAAAAAAAAAAAAAAAGATTTGTGCATATTTTAAGGCTTATATTGACATGTCCATGGGGGAAAACAAAACAAAACAAACAAACAAACAAAAAAAAAAACCACTAAATAATAGATTACCAATATTGAAATTTGTAAGTTAAGAAAAATACACCCAAGCTTACCCTTATACCTTTTTTCAATCATCTTTGTTTCACAATTAAAGGCAGACTTTCTTCTTTGCAAAAATAAGCAAAGAAAACTCAGCAAGGAAATCAGGTTGATGTTATAAACAGTGAAGAACTGGAAAATCAGATTGGGTATATATTTTTTACACACAAGTTAGGAAAAAGGCTTTAATGCCTATGAAAATTTAATATTTCTTTCCTGGGTAAACTTAAGCTTGAGCTGAATGAAAAATTTGGTAGTATTAGAGAATTTCACTAATACAATCAATATTGAAATAAATTTCTAAAATCATAATGAATTATTTAAAAGATTACGTGAGAAAAACAGATTTTACCATTTTCTTTCCTTTCTCTGCCACCATCTTTCTGTTGGTAGAATACAAAGCATCTGTCAGCAAAGAAACATGTATATGAATGCTGAAATAGGTTATTAAAAGAAAAAATATAAGGTCACAAAAGTTAATTAAATAGTATTTAATGTATGAAGACTTCAACAGAACTTCTGACTTTGGCACTGGTTCCCAAAAATGCTGTTTCTGCCCATTTGTACTGTAAGAGATCACCTTCGTTTCTGTCTCTAAGCCTAAAGGTGTTCTGCTCAAAGATCACAAAAAAGAATACAGTTTTGTTCTGATGTTTAACATACTGCATTAAAAACAAATTTTATGCATGCCTGTACACACTGTTAGTCTTAACTTCATTATAATATATACCGTTTATCATAAAGATCATAATCTTTTTTAATTATAGAAGGATAAAATAAATTATTCTCTTTCTGTACAAAGAAGTAATCTAAAATAATCTTTTCAGTGTAGATTTCAATAATCCATGGTCAGAAACGAAGCTGCAGGGAAGCAACTTCTGCTTTTCATTTATAGCTTACATATTAAGGACATCAGAAAAGCCTAAAATTACTTACAAAAATAGCCAGTAGAGTTCTTCTATATAGAAAGGGGAAATCTTCCACATATATTTGTTAAGCTTGAATGTTGATCACATGACTTGACTGGTATGCAGAAATGTAATGATTTTTATTTATTTTTAATTGTCTCATACAACAATTTCAATTTTAAAACAGAATTAAATGACATTCTAATATACTTTAATGATAATAGTTTTCAGTATCCTTGTATTTTAGAAAGCAAAGCAGATTTGAAGTAGGCTTATTCATCAGAGATGCTCCATTAAAGAGGTAGGACTTACAGTTTGGGGCAGATATATCAATAAACTTCTGAACTCTAAACACTCAGTAATTATAATCCCTTAAAAATTCTGTTCTGTATGGCCAGATCAATTGTCCCATAGTATGCAAAAGACAGTCTGAAAAGCTCACCTAGAACAGCTGCTATGCCAAAATTTAATGGAATGTAAAAAATGTTTTAGCTTTCTCTGAACTATGTGTCAAAGTTGATATGACTCAAACAAGCAAAAGAAATCAGTTTTGCTACTGTGAAATGGCCTATTCTAAAGCTAAGCACTATTTCCTTGCATATGGTAATCTTGTCATATTCTACCTATTTTTGCCACTATCAATTTTCTATTAGATTCATTCTTCTCAATGTGAAGCACAGTTGAAGTATGAGTGATTTTGTTAATATCCTAGGTACAGTTGCATATGTTCAGTGAAACCAAGATGTAAATAAAACACTTATCTCACAACAACTCCAGAAGTGACAAAAAATGCCACATGTAGCCAGTGGCAGAAAGTCTACCTGGAGGTAGACTAGCCTCTCAAAAACAGAGAACCCCATGAGTGCATGTTCCAACAATAGTGTTCAACCTTTTCATTAACGACCCGGATGACAAGGCAGAGTGCAAGTTTACTGATGAAAGAAAATAGACACGTGTAACTGACACACCAAGCAGTTATGCCACCTTTCAGATGTGCCTTAACAGGTTGGAGAAACATAAAGTACAAAGGCATGCACTTTGTGGGGAATGACACCAGGTGAAAGTACGTGATAAGGAGTATATGGCTATAAAATGGGTTTGCAGAGAAGGAGTTGGGTGTCCCAGCAGAATGCAAATTGAAAATGAAACAGCAATGCGCCCTTGTAGTAGAGAAGGTCAACAGTATTCTGAGCTGCATTAAGAGAAACAAAACCATCAGGTAAATGGAAGTGATCCTTCCTTCAGTGACAGGATCAGAGGCAACTGCAACAAGATCTAAGAAAATTTTAAACTGTCTTAAATCAACTAGATACCAGGAGAGGATAGGAAGGGATGCTGTCCAAAGGGACTGGACAAGCTTGGGCTCACAGGAACCTAATGAGATTCAACAAGACCAAGGGTTACATTTCATTGAAGACCATCCCATACATGCATACAGACAGGAAGAAGAAGTCACTAACAGCAGCCCTGCTGAGAAGGAAATTGCAGGTTCTGGTGGTCAAAAAGCTTGCATGTGTTTAGACCTGGAAGGCCAACCTTATCCTGCTCTGCATTAAAAGTGGGTTGCCGGCAGGGAGAGGGAGGGCATTGTTCCCTCTGCTCTGCCCTGGTGAGGCCCCATCTGGAGCACTACGTCCAGGTCTGGTGCATCCAGCACAGGAATGACGTGAGGCTTTGGCACAGGTAGTCCAGAGAAGCTCTGGATGCCCCATGCCTGGAGGTGCTGAAAGCCAGATTAGATGGGGCCCAGGTAGCCTCATCTACTAGAAGGCAACCTTGCCCAGAGGAGGAGGGCTTGGAACTACATGGCCTTTAAGGTCTCTTCCAACCCAAGCCATTGCATGATGCTACAGTTCTATGAGCTATATGAATAAGTTACTGTAACTAATTCTTCACTCCTATTAAATTGTTAAAACAAATGTCATTTCTACCATTAAAACAACCAACTCCTTTCATTAATACATTTTTTGAACTTTAAGAATTATATGTGAAGTATTTCTGGAAACATTGAAGGAGTCATTAATTTAAGTAGATGATTATCCCCCACCTATGTTAATGGGTCTTCACGAAAGTTCTACTGATTGCCAACAGGCATTAATCAAATACTAATTGTCACAAAATCTTGCATTAAACACAACAAAAAGAAAGGCATCTCTATGTCACTAATTTATCTGCTTGAAAACTACGGCAAGAGATCCATGGCTTTCACTTGCTAAGGAATTGTAATTGTGTCCAAGATGTGCTGACCAGCTTTCTTTACATCTGGAAGACCTTAATCTCAAACAGCAGTCCTTGACCTACCAGATAATAGGAGACTGCAAAAAAGAAGTTAATAAAGTTTGTTCAGACAGCATAATTTGAAAACACTTGAAGACATGTCAGAAAAGTGCATGTTTGTTCTGTTTGTTACTAAGCTCACTCGGTTTCCCAAGAGAATGGATAAAACTCTAGGGATAGGAGAAAGATTGTTTTTGCCTTTCACAGATAGACATCTTACACCAAGAAACATTAGTCACTATAGGCATTTTATGTTGGCACTATCATAGCTCGAAAAAAACATTTCCATTACCTTCTTTAAAAATAAGTGCTGTGTACTGAATCTATATAATTTGCAGAAAACAACACTTGAAGAACATCAGAGTTCTTGAAATTCTTTCACAGAACTCTTCAGAGAGCTATCTTCTGCCCATATGTTCAACAAGTAAGTATTTCTGAATTTTTCTGTCAGCTGCTGCAGTCAATCACCTTAGAAGATACCTAGTCAATATGATAACATCATGGATACAGCTATCTAAAAAACAAAATGTAGTTGCCAACAAAAAAAAGAAAAGGACAATTAATTAACAATTTCTCTAATGTGTAACAACAAGCAGAATGCAAGTTGAGTTGTTCAGAACTGTATCAGTCTGAATTGCCACAAATATACAACTATTAAAAAAAAAAACAGACTACAAAACTATGAAAATCTCATCACAATAGGGCTAAACACTGAGAAATTACTGTATCTATACTTCCGTCCTTTACCTTAGCACTTGATTTGTTGTTGAAAACTCTTCTCTATGACTTGTTAGTAGAATACTTATGTTAGTGGAGAGAAGTCTCCTAATCCTGAGCAAGGAAAAACAGTACCCAACAAAGAACATTCTCCACAAAGAACAGGAAAAAAAGGTTTACTGAATAATAGGACAGCATCATGCCCACACAGTATCTGTGTAAATGAATACAGAGTGCATGCTATATTTCATCAGGGATAAGCAGTGAGAAATTGCTAGTCTTTCCCTTTCTTATGCATCTTATTCCAATTCAACACAGCATTTATAACACCCTATTCTCACAATTATGAGTATCAGTAACGTGATCTGCAAACACATTTTACCTCTATGCTTCCATCCCACATACAGACCAATTATAAAATGAAAGGCTTACTCACAAGTTCAAACTTCAGAGTATGCTTTACTCTTTTAGGGCCACAGATATCAGTACATCACAAAATTAATAGCCATAGGAGAAAAAAAACAACTTTGTGTAACCTTTTAATGTGTCCACTATTTCCTTTTCATAAACATACGTGCAGAAAAGCACTTGTATTTTGAAAGCAGTACGACTTCCCAAACTGCTGTAACATATACAGCTTCAATTTCTTGGATTCTGATGCTGCATTCCTCCTGGTGCAGTTCTACCTGGCAAAGACAGGACTCTAACTTACTTCTGTTCTGGATGCAAAATGCATTCTGTCCTTGCTTACTAAGAACAAGTTATTCATTATGCAGAAAGCTATCTCTGAACTTTTACAGTCAATGACTTTTCTATGGATGATCATGAGTTACACACAGTATCATTCAAACCATACTAACAAATGCTAAATCCAGATTTTCTGGATTGTATTCTGGTTAAATACGAAAAGAAAAAATATAAAATCAACTTGGTAGTAATGTGTTTTCTTCTGAATATATTTGCCATCATTTGTGCCTGAGTGTTAGTAATTTCATTCTAATTGATGATGATAGTGTTCGTGCTCCATCTGATCTGAAATGTCAGCTGCAAAGTGTAGAGAAAGGGACAACGCTACACTGCAGTTCTCTGGCTGCTCCCAGGCTGCCCTCTGTAGTGTACACGAACACTCTTAGCATTTGGACGTTACCGAGAGATACTCTTAAGTGAATACTTCCACTGCTTCCACTGCTTCTTTCAATTAGGGCTTTGACTTTTAGCAACAGTTTAACCAGCATTTTTCAACTTGAGAATCAACAGTCGGAATTCACAGAAATGTGTTGTTTTGGTTTGGTTCTTGTTTTTTGTTTTTTTTTCCTAATTGCTACAGTGAATTAGAAAGTGCACCACACAGGTTTTAATTACTCCCTCACAGAAGCAAAATGTTTTAAATGCACAGATTCTGTTTGCTTTGTTCTGGAGGAGAAAAGGGAGTGTTGACAAAATCAACGCAATCAGAAGATATACCACATCTGCTGTTTTGCAGTATTTTAATTCAGGTACCCCATTCCCCCAGATCTTCCCCTCCCCATCTCAACTTATCGTTGAAATGCTGAAGTACCTTATGAGCATGCTTTAATCAGAGCAGCTTAGAAAGGATTTCAGGAAGACATTGTGCCCTTCCCTCTACTCAAAGTAAAATCAGCAATATGTAATACGATTTCAGAAAGTTATTTGTTCAGGCTGTTTTCAAAAACCACAGAGAAGAACCAACCACAACGTCTGTAAGCAATGTTCAGTCATCCTTAGCCAGACATTCTAATCCTAAAGCTCACAACAGTGGTTAAATGTATTCCAATGCAAGTGGACACTGCAAATGCTAAGCTACTTTTTTACTTGAATAAAGGGGAAAAAAAAAAAAAAAAAAAAAAAGGGAATTGCTAAGCCTTCCTTTTTCAATACAAGATAAATCTATCCCTTGGAATATTTCAGTCAGCAATGTTGCTACCTTGGGTCTGTTACCCATGCATTGGACTCTCTCCAATTGACTGACTGGTAGAATCTCCTTCGCTTAAGGAAGTGAACATCAGAACTTCAACACACAAGAATTTTCAATTTTTTTTTAAAGTATTTTCTCATTGCGTTTAAATTTCCCAGTTTTGAGATGCTCCATTTCATCCACAGTCAACTTTGTGATCGATATGATGTGATTCAGGGTCATTTTAGGATGGCTTTAGCATTAAATGAAAACTTCGGGTTGCCATCATAAATAAATTTTTCACCGTCTCTATTTATTACTAATAAGGCATACATATTGAATTTATATCAATTTAAATTCTTTGAAAGGTTGGATGTCAGGAGGAAGTTTTTACTATGAGAGTGTGAGGTGCTGGAACAGGCTGCCCAGAGAGGTTGTGGATGCCCTGTTCCCGGAGGTGTTCAAGGCCAGGTTGGATGGGACCCTGGGCAGCCTGGTCTAGTATTAAATGGGGAGGTTGGTGACCCTGCCTGTGGCATGGGGGTTGGAAATTCATGATCCTTGGGTCCCTTCCAACCCTGGCCATTCTGTGATTCTGTGATATAAAATTTCAGCTGGTATACCTGAAGACACATCTACAATTCTAAAATGATAAAACACAATCTCTGTACAAAGAGTGTTTATTTTTCCCTTTCAAAGTCTACCCATTAGCAGCTGTTAGAGGAAGCTCAAAATAAATGCTAAGACTTATAACCTCATCCAGAAGTTAAAAGATAATATTTCTTCATAATATTTCAAAACATAATATCTCTATATTATATAAAGGATATTATATAGACAAAGGATATGTATATATACATATATATAAGGATATTCTGCCAGATAGCATACTCATAGAACTAAAGTTATGATTATTACAGATGATGGTGATTAGAGAAAATTTTGCATGCCCTGGGGGAATCCTCTCTATAATACTGGCAAAGAATCATAACTGATTCATCTCCCAGATTATCTGCTTTTTGGACAGGATAAAAAAAAAAAAAAAAGTATGAAGAAGTATCAGTGAAAGCAGATTAAAATGTAGATTTGACTGTCTTTTCCATCTGTTTCTTCTACAACTGTTTTTCTCAACTGTGCAAGTGTCAAGGATAATCAAGTAAAAAGGACTGAAGTAACATACATCATCGCCTTTTTAAGCTGAAGAAAGACTATGCAGTTTTTACCAATATAAAGTTAAATACGATCATGATTCAACACGTTCTTTAAAAGGGACAAGTAGGAATGTTCAGGCCTCTCAAAACAGAATGGAGAGCAGTAAATTGCTACGGAGGAGAACTAGAGTGCTGAGAAATCATAGAAGATGTCACATTTTTCATCTAACAGTAGCAGAGAGGCAGGGGATTTACTCTGTCAATCTTTAGAAAAGCATTTTTTTCATTTTCACTGTCGCAGTTCCAGTTAATTCCACAGCATCAGTCTGTATGTAAAAGAATCAGCTGAAGAACAGAAATTAACTATACAAGCAACCTTGTCAGCTCAGAAATGTGAACTCACCCCATCTGAGAATGTGATTCCACATTTCAAGCTCAATGTTTCATAATATTTCATGATTATTTTCTTATCCAGTCAGCACTGCATAACATACTTTGAAACAGCTTTCTGGACCAGCAAAGGTATTTTTAGTTAACATCCGTTTCTCTAGTTTCTTTAAAAAGGACTAAAAGTTCATAAAAGTACATTTGGTTTCAGTACCTAAATGTTACTGATGTCCTTTAGATTATCTACCAGTGCAACGCGAGTACCAAGAACAATTAAGCTGAATTCTCAGTTATTTAAAATAAATGTTTAAGTGGAGAGAGATGGAAAAGTTCTGCCAATCATTTCACTATAAAACTTAATGTTATCAAGTTCTGAGCTGTGACTTATCTTTAAACAAATCTCTGTAGTACTGCTCTTTCCAGTAGCACTGGAGTAAATGACAAGATGTCATTGGTGGGAGGGCTCCACGACAGATCCAGCTGAGCCCATCAGTCAAGCAAGTGATACCTCTGGAAGAACAAAGTTAAGAAAGGGCAAAATAGGACCTGTAGTCATATGTTAATCCCAATAGGCAGCTCTGCCTGATGCTGTCACTCCCTGCCTACCTCTCTCCCTGCAGGATGGGGACAGAATAAGAAAGGTGAGTGCAAGAACTCATGGATTGAGATAAAGACAATCCAGTAGGAAAAGCAGAAGACATAAGAACAAGCAAACAAACCAAAGCAAAGGTCAAAACAATCCTCCCTTTTCAGAGAGCGGAACGTATTTATAAATTTTGCAGAATTAATACCATAATCTTTTAAGGTCTAAAAATGTATGAGTGGAAACCATTATGCTTTCATCTGCCACCTTTTTTAATTCACAATTAAGCTATGACAGAAATGGCAGTATCTCAAAGGAAAAAAATATATATATAGCTCTCCTACAGTGGTTCTGACTGTCACTGATAATTTGATTTTGGGTTCTTAAGTGTGCAGGCAGACAACATCCATATTTCAAGTAGGAACAGGTTCATGTACCAGGTAAATGCAAGAGGCAGGGCAGATGGAACCAAGAGAGATGCCGCAGTTCAGGATTTGGCTGTTTTGGAAGCATGGTCTTGGGAAATACTTCCAAAATTCTCTCAGTTACTACACAGGTACAGGGCCTTTGTTCTGCATACCTGCTTTCACAAGAGGAAAAAAATGAATATACTTCAGCCTCTACATTCAGTCCATGACTAGCACTACAGAAGTGATACAAGCTTTGTTATCAAAATCATTGCTCCCTTTCTCACACTGAGCTAACACTTTCTTTGAATGTCAGATACTGCCAATGAGCAACTGCAGCTTATGCTTCACAACACAACATAAAACACAATGCTTCCAAATGCAGACTACTATCCAATGCTGAAGGTATGTAATTTCCTCATTTTTAACTTGCAGTTCTACTCTTTTGAATGTCCATATGTAATAACAAACTTATTAAGAGGCTTTTTTCCTTATTTCTGACTTACCCACTCAGTTTTGCATGCACTAAGTCTACAAGCTTAACTTTTCAACCTTTGATTTCTTGCTAGGTTCTGTGATAAGGTCTTTTGTTTACCTTCTCCAATTCTGTTAACTAGGTGAGCAAGAATCAAAATTTTCTCATGCTGCATGCCATGCTTGTAAAAATCTGCACAGCCATCCAGAATGTGGCTTTTTTTTCATATCACTGCTGCTAATGCTGAAATGCACCACACATCCCTCACTGTGCTTACATCCACTGCTTGGCCTCCATAAACATTCAGCAAGCACTGATGAACGTCAATGGGTGCCGCATGGAGGAATTCTATAAAACAACTTTGTCCCATCTGCACTTTCATGCCAGATGCCATTCTGCCAGACTGCCCCTCTGCTGACATCTGTCACACGGCAACAAAATGAAACAGAATAGTGGCAGGAAGGTTCAGCCTCTACTATCATACCACTACCATTCACCACTGACATCATGGGCCAACATCATAAAATAGGAGGCATTACTTTTGGAGCAGCTATCACATTTAAATAGTCTCAAACAGTTATTAGCTATTTGAACTTGATGCAGAAGTGGATGTTACAAGACAAGAATGGAGATACATGGACAACTTTCATACAAAGGGCATGTAAACTGGTAACTCATTATTCTCTACCATTTTCACATTCTCAAAAACTTCACATGCTTTTATGTCTTCTACAAATGTTTTGCTTAATACAAAGCTACAAATTACACACTATGATATCATGTAAGCCAGGAAAGAATACTATGACTTATCAAATTATGACACAAAGATTTTTTTTAAATAAAATCTACAACCTTATTTTCATCAATGGGTTCATAAACAATGAAATATCTGTAATTAATTTCACATTAATGAAAGCACCTTATGACTGAACTTTGAATTTAAGATTACAGAAATCGTAGCCCTTCACTGTAAAGACTCAATTGTTTTCACTCAATTCAAACATGGCAGCCAGTCTTAAAAGTAAATTACACACATAAGAAAGGAAACCATTTCAGTAAGTATCACTGCCATCATAAGAGGTTCATTCACTGAATTTTAGATTCCTTCTTACACTTCTGCACATATTTGGCCTTTGCAGAGGGGGTGTTAAGACTTCTATTTGAATTAATGTGCCTGGCAAAAGGTTAAGTGTTTTCCGAATGAAAGAGGCAACAGATGACAGAAAAAATGACCACTTAGTATTATTGCTAATGAAAGCTAAACCAAAGAGAAACAATATGAAGGTAATATGTACAGTATGAACAAATTCATAAATGTGAATAGTAGCATAGACTGACACAGTGAATTGTTCTGAGGACTGATTCACAGATCTTAGGATCAACACTTCTAGAACTATAGTACACGGCTGACTTGTTAATACTCTTTTTATATCAGGCTGTACTTATGGCAAAATAGGAAGATGTAATTATTTGAAAGTTTATATAGATAAAGATCGCAACTGAAAGTCAAAATAGGAAAGGTCATGTTACTCAAATTCTTTTCAACGCTTAAAATGTTACTGCTCCTCAAGATTTATTTTCAAGCAGTATATTTAAGAGGAGGGAGTAAGAGACAGCACACTTAAAAACATAAATTTAAAACTAACTAAAAATGTAAAGGTTTTCTGACATGGCATTCACTTAGAAGAGGAAAAAATGATATGTATATTAGCTAAGAAGTTCACACATGTATCTTCTCCTTAGACTGGCAGAAAAAAAAAAAGAAATGCTTCAATGCCTTCATTTTCTTAGCTTATGATAAAAAACAGTAATTACATATTTTTACATAGATATATTAGAAATTAGCGTTAACTCAGTAAAATAGAGACAACTGAAACACAGCACTACCATTAAGCACGTGATCATGCCAAGGTGCAAATAACTAACTAACTATGGTAATTAGAAATCAAGCTAAATACCTATAAAGAGTTTCCTGCAGACAGCAATCACATTACAAGAAATCTTTGACAAATGAAGGTGCAAGATGAAGCACTGGGGAATGAATGAAAGTTTCATTAGAAAATCATACTTTCATTTCTCATATGTAGGCTTTAGAAATACTTCAAAAAAGGGCTCTCGTGCTAAGAAAAGTCTTTTCACAATGTTTCTGAATTACTTCTCTCATTATGAAGTCGTAATATCAATATTTAATCAAACTTATAATTAGGACAAATTAAGCAACAAGTGACATTCACATGTCGGCAGACTTTTCACAGCTTCCTCCTTGCAAGATGATGGTTTCACAGGAGACCTTTTATTCTTGAAGTAGTATTGCTTGCTGTATTCCTTTAAGAGACCTTCACGAGTGTCCCCAGGATGATACACCAGGAATTGTAAGAGCTTTGTGTATCTGTTTCACACTGCAAGATACAGGTTATTTCCTGGCAGGCATATATACTTTGCATTACGAATGTTATCTCAGTATTAGTACCCTTAGAAGGAAATACATCTCACCATCATGATTATCTTTAAGATCCCTTCTAGCCAAACCATTCTCTGCTTGTATCATTCCACTGTATCTATATTTCTACTCTGGTCTGTGTATACACATGTGCATCACAATCATATTGCAATTAATACTGAATTGTCTTTTGATAACCACAAAGAAGACGCTATTAAATTACAACTTCATACTCTTGTTGTTAGTTGGAATCCCAAAGCAAAAAAAGCATCTGGCACAGATATGTACACCACTCCCTACTATCAGTTCATGGACAGAAGAATGAGATTTCAAAGCTAGTGAGTTCCTAAAAGCCTTGTGAAAATAAACAGCCACTGAGGTCTCACTAAAGAAGGAGTTGGAGACCTAAGTTTCTTCCTTCAAAACAGCAGTGATTAGACAGAAAAAGCTGGAAAAGAACTACCTTGGCTGCAAGCTTATAGGCTATCTTGATTATAAATACAAGAGAACTGATGAGTTTTCAGACAGTTTTGCTTACCTGTAAAAAGTCACCTAAATATCAAGCTTCTTAAGGAACAAAGTATGCTATGTTGAGGACCACTGTGTATTTTTCTCTCTCTCACGAACACACTTTGTAAAGACCATATTACATTAAAAGTTTCCTCCTCTACCTTGGGATCTTGTTATTAGCATTCTCTGCCCCCAAGTCTCATGTTTAGAAATGTGATTCAGCAATCACTGGTTCTGTGACATGCCAGCATGTAAAACAGAACAGCTAAATTTGGAGATAGTGGGAACTCATGACTCTCTTCTTATACAAATGCTTTGTCATCTGTCAAAACACAAATAAGAGAGTTCAGAGGAGGCACTGCCTTTGTTATCCATGGTCTACAGTATTTCAGTGAGAATGAAAATCTTCCGTGCACTTTAAATATACTTATTTCCTTCCAGGCATGAGAAGGAAACTAACACACAGACCCCGGATGGTGGGATTTGGCTGCTGGGGCTGAGGGCATCCTGTCTCCATTACCAGAGGTGCCCAATGCCTGGGGCTGGAGTTGCCATGGAATCCAGTGGAAAGTCTTATATCAATATGTAAATTCAACAAGCATATTCAAAGCTCAAGAAAAAAAAAAAAATCAGTATTTTGCTGAGTTTGTATGAAAAAAAAAACAAAAAACAAAAACAGTCACAATTGCCATGCCCTTGTGTAGCATCTGTACCTATACAAAACGACGTGTAGTCAAACTAGAATCATAATGATTTAAATTAATTTTGCAGTGGCAAAAAAATGTAATTCTAATAGTGGTTAATACCCTATGTTCTAAAAAAAGTAATAGTATGGAGCCTTAGCATGAAATATGAAGAAAGTTAAGCCTGATTCTGAAGAAAAATATCCTTTTGAGACATTGTAGTAAAATCATGAACCGATTTTGTATATACTTTGGGTACAAGAAATCTGTCTGGCAGGAAGAGGTCGGTCATCTGCAATATGCACAACTTGGGGGGACTACAGATTCAGCTCAAAGGACCCAGCTCCCTCATCCATTACACATCGCAAAAAAAATGGAAAGGGACCCAGGGGTTCCCTGTATTCAAAGTTTTTCTGAAGAGGGATGCCCAGCTTTTCTAAATATTCCTTCAAGCAATAAAATGCAATAGAAGACGTGCAGAGATTGAGAAAGCAAGCTCTTTAACAACAGACAACAAACAGCTGGACTTGTTTGATACTGCCTCAGCATTTACACCACCTTTTCCTTATTTATTTATTTTTTTTTAAATTCAAGCATCAATAGCCCATTAAACACATAATTTGCCTGTAGGACATATTGATTAGTGAGAAAAATGATAAACCACTGTAAATAAAACTATGAGTCTTTTGGATACTAATCTTCCCACTCAATACATTGATGCAGGGATGTTTTGAAATGAGTACATCAAAATTAATTTGCCTCAAGTTTAAATGACTGCTTAGATAGCCCAGGACAGGCATCATTTAAACTGTGAAATCCACAATGTGCAATATAGTTACACAAATTTCAACTTTTTACATTCAGATAATGGCACTGATTACCATTCTAGAAAGGATGTAAATTACTACTGTGACATTGTATTTCACTGCAGAAGGTGTCTCATAACTACAAATATTTCACCATTTCTTCAGCAACAGAATGTTAAGTCTAGTGTAAAATACTGGGTAAAGTGTTGTATGGAAGAATAAAGTTTTACAAACTTGTAAATTTTCACCAATAATTTGAAGTATGGTCTCTTTGAAAGAAAACAATCTTCCTCACTGTCATCTCTAAAATGACACAGTTCTGATTTTCTCCTTGACAACAGGGAATGCACTGAATATTCCAATTTTTGTATGACTATTAATGCAAAGTACAAGATTGGTCTTAGGAAACACAATGAAATAAGCATACTGAGCACATACTTTAAATAACAGAGAAACAGACATAGGCTGTACCTGCTGTTATGGGATCTGAGTTTTCTGCCTTTTCCATTTCTGCCCTTTGTATCCTGGCAGCATCCTGCTTCATCACCACTTGTACTCACAAAAAGCAATTTTCAGAAACTACTACGCCAGAACACTGCTCATTCTGACAGGATGTGGGGAGCCAATCTCTTCCCAACTCACTGGCTTTGAATCTACTCATTGACAAAGGTAAAGCTTTTGGGGGTAGTTATACTCTGAACTACTCTGAATGTGGGAGGAGGATTTCCTGGAAAAAGAATGAATGAATGAATGAGTCAATAGATAAGCACAAGACATGAGATCTGGTCAAATAAATTGAATTTCACACTTCCAGGGAAGTGCAGTAACACTTATTATGGTAACTGGTAAGACTGTCTGCAAAATCAGAAAAATAAATTAGCTTCAAAGAAGATGCTATCCAGAACTTCTTAAGCACTCCAAAGGTAATATTGTAAAATATAACTAAGAATGCATCATGCAATATGAGTCTTCTCTGACACCATGGAGCCTACAATTGCATCGAGGTTAAGACTCTTGAACTGTGCGACCACCACATGTGAGGTGGAGCAATGCAAAAGAGATTATCCTCAAATTCAGTGCTCAAGTGAGTAAATGCAGCTTTTGTCTGTTCAGTTTCAGAAAAATAATAATTCAGAAATCTTTCCAGATATTCTATTTTAAAAGCTTTCAATAAACACTAAAAATTACTGACAATGGATGAAATAAAATTCCTGTGGAACAAGATAATAACAAGGTATTCAGCCCTGTGGGAGATTCCAGCTAGTGCTCTTACTCCTAGGATTTTATCAACAGGACAACAGAACACACCTGGGCACTGGTGGATCCACTGGAAGCTCAATAACTAGTATCAGAGAGTCAGGGCAGGATAAAGTGTCTTCCAAGTCTAGAAGAAGGAGGATTTCCAGTATCTGAAAGCTAACGGGAGGCACACAACCAAATTCAGATGGCCACCAGACTATGTGGGATGGATTCACAATAGAAAGGCCTCTACAACTGAAATGTGGCTGATACTTTTAAACAGATGACTAGATTTACCTACTTGATAACACAGTTGTAGCTAATTCCAGCAATTCTATGTCTTTATTATTTCATTAATGCCTTCTGATGCAGACTGGGGAAGGAACTTGCTGGTGTCTGTTTCTTAGAAAGGATAATTTGGGCAGTAAATGAAAGAAAAATATAGGAAATAAAACATGTGACTTTGCTGTACAACCATAATGATCAGGCTGTTAAGTGCAGGGAACACACTGCCCTACTAGAATACTTCTATCCATATTAAAAAAATATAACCTACCCAAAGAAAATTCTGAAGAAATCTTAACAGGATACAAGGCATATTAAAAATGAAAGCAAAAAGGAAAATGATGATAACAGTGAATGTTAAAAGCTGAATTTGATTAAAAAATGGGCTCACACATGTTCAGTCAGGAGATGAAGTAACATGACCTACATAAAGCAGCTTCCAAATTTCATTTATTTCTAAAACAAGTTAAAAAGTGTCATGATAATGAAATATGTATCGGGGTTTAAAAAAGGCTAATAAAATAAAATAAACTAGAAGGCAAAAAAATCTGTATTTGACAGAATCACCACAGCTGATGACTAAGCTTATTGGTGACAGTGTTCCAAGCCCTCTCCAAGAAATATGCTGCCTATTCTGAGAAAAGTAAAGGACTTCCATATCCAGGCTCATAAGGACAGCTTTTTGCTAAAACTAGATTTTCTTCTCCCAGTAGGTGGCAGAAATTCAGTCCTGCAGGAAGCAGCTTTTCCTTTTCCAGATACTGTTATAGACTGATTGACTGACGTGCCATAACTATTTCTCATGAAACCATCTACCTTTTCCTGATGATTACGTGTTATGTCTCATGCTATTATTGCAGCAGGAGGGCAAATAATCACAAGAAACAAAAAGGGAACTATTTCTCAGTGCTGTTTCTCATGAGGACGGTGATAATTTGCCTCCGAATACAAAAAGGACAGCTGAAACTCAAGGTTTATACTTAACACTATTGCCATGAGAGATGCATTCCTTCAAGTCCATGTGGGAGCTGCACTATGAATTCCAATGCCTTTAAAAGAACCTGCACTGCACCTATCAGTCAATTGCCAGCACTTGTAATTCATTATAGTTTTCTGCTGGTATGCCTGGTATTGGTGATTCACTGTGCAGCTATTTTCCCTATTACATTCAGTGATCTTAATAAGCAATTTTCTTTCAGAGTTCTAGTAAAACACTCTCAGGTAAACTAAATGTTCATGTCTTCACACACCCTCATCCATGTCTCCTCCAGAAGCAAATAAAGGTTATCAAGTTTAAACTTTAAAAGGCCTTTAAATAAGTATAAGCAATTTCTGCCAATTTTATCTCCCACTTTATGATTTATGATTAAATAGGCATCTGTACTGTAGAGGTGCTGCATTGCATGTATCACAGAATCACAGAATGGCCAGGGTTAGAAGGGACCTCAAGGATCATGAATCTCCAACTCCCCTATCTCAAGCAGGGCCACCAAGCTCCACATGTAACACCAGACCAGGCTGACCAGGGCCCCATCCAATCTGGCCTTGAACACCTCCGGGGACGGGGCATCCACAACCTCTCTGGGCAGCCTGTTCCAGCACCTCACCACTCTCATAGTAAATAAATGTACAGTGTCTTAGATCTGGGCAATAGCCAGAATTAAGCAAGAGAAAATTAGAGTAGTATTTTTTCTCTTCCTGTGTCCCTCATTTCCTAAAAAGAGCCTTTCTTTTCAGAAGAATGCTATGCTGAACATAATGTTCAGAACTTCTACACTTTCCTACAGTTAATTTTCCTTTGGATCTACTGGATCTACCTATTTTTCTTTGGCCTCTCAAAAACAAACAATAGAAAGAAACACTCAGATTTAGAAGGGGCACTCAACTATATAGACAAGGATAAACCATCAGTAAGTACGCACATGGAAAACAAGCTCATTATAGGCTACAGGTCTGAGTAACTGAGCTGACCACAAAGACTCAGTAGCACTGAGCTTTTGCCCAAGAGAGAAAGTCCACCCTGTGACACTTGGACAGAATAACAATTCACAAACATGCTTAGCTCTACTGTTACCAAAAAAAAAAAAAAAAAAAAAAAAAAATTTCCTTTGGCTGCAGTGAGTTCTGAAGAAAGACAGATCATGGAGAAGAAATTTATGAAACGGATCCAGTGCTCAGGGCAACTAACAGAATAAAGGGGCGGTTTAGACCAGTGAAATAACAAGGACAAACAAGGCAGAATTTAGTACAAGCAATGCCTACTTTCCAGAATGTATGTTTAAGAGAGATGTACATTGTTTAAGTCTCTTTTCTATGTTGTTTAAGTCTCTTTTGTATTTTTTCTTAGTTTTGTTTTTGTGAATTCTTTTGTTAAGATCTCAGTCTATGCTGTTAATTAATGAATTTCTGGCAACTTCTTTATTTCAAATTAATCATTTTTGTCTAGTGTAACAAATAGCTGAAGGCTCAATTACATCCAGTATTTTTGGGTTTTTTTGCTCCCAAGACTCGGTTTATCAATACACGCATTCTGCTGGCTGTACATTAGCTCACTCTCAGTTTATACTAAAAGGCATCCAGTTCATTATTGGCATAAACTTCAGGAGGAAGATTTATAACCGTATCTGGAAAATAAATATCTAAAAATGCTGTAAACAAGCAAACAAACAAACAAAAAGAAAAACATACAGTGCTTTGGTGATCAGATCTTTCTCACAAGTTTTCTTACATCCAAGCTCGAGTTGTGGAGATTCCTAGCACACATAATGGGAACAGCTGAAATCCACAGTTTAATTTATATTATTTAGTAAGAATGAGAACTGGACTTAGATCTTTCAAAAAAACGATTATAAAGTAGAAACTGTTTTATGACTAATTAAGGTTTTCTCTTGAATGCATGTCCTACTTACAGATATGAAGGACAACACATAACAGGCTTAATAGAGATATTTAAGAATTTGAGTCTATCTCACACAGAACATTAAAACCAATTTCCAGAAAGTGAATTAATGTATTTTGTTGAAAACAATTTATTTCCTTTCTTAGTAAGAATATTGTTATTTTCTCCTGTTGCTATTTGCTTTGGAATACTAAGCTGAAATCTGACAATTAAACTGGAAAATGACAGCTCTTTTAACTTCATTATTAAAACATAATATAGTAATGAGGTATTCTTGATGTCTTAATAAAAGCGGATCTAATTCCCAAACGAAACTCATTTTGTCAAACCACATCTGGTGTAACACTTCTCTGATGGCCAATTGGTTTATGACAGTTATGTCCTATTTATAGATTTCCTCTGTAACGTTTTAAGTCAGAACTGAATACACTCCTACGCTAAGTGGATCTGCAGCTTATTTTAAAATAGCTTTTTTTTTCTCTCTTTTTTAATAAATGTAAACAAGGAACTGTTATACAACAGCAATATACATAGAGCCTCCTGGTAATTATTTTGTTATAGTTTTTAGAGGCAAGAGAGTGGGCGGCAAAAACAGAAGAAGCAGTAACTCAAGGAGCGATGGAAAAAATGGAAACAAAAAGACAGAAGCATTAGGATAAACTAAATCACAATCCATAAGGTAAAGCAGAGTGAGCCCTTTTGTGTAAAGGAACATTCTGATGGAAACAATAGCAAAATGCTGATGCATGGCCCATAAATCCAGGTATGAAAGGGGCTCGGAAGAGCTTAATATTGCCAGTCTTGAAAATTAAATATGAATCCAAAGATAATTTTTTTTTCTTACTCTCAAAATACGCGTTCCTCCAAGAAGAAGGTAAGGCAATACAGCATTTACAGTTTTACTATTACTTAGTCATGAAGAAGCCACGCTACCAAAAGAGAGCAAAACATCTGCCTTTAAGAATTCACAAAGAATAAGACAATAGACCTGGACACATTAAGACAGTGAGAGCCAAGACAGCCTCATCTTTGCCTCAAAGCAAGATCAGTTATGCTCACACCCACAGCTAAAAATGCTACCACCTCCTCTGATAAATTGTTTAAGTGCTTCCCTTAATGCATTGTTCATTGCTTTCCCAAAGCAGCACACTGCATCCCATCCAAAGCATTATGTATGCAAATAACCCTGCTTTCTTCAACACACCTAGCTGCTTATACTCCTGCTTATTTATCAAAGAAGGTATTTCATTCATGAATCGTGTTTGAGTTTATGATCCATAATGGCTCTTTTCTAAAGAACTGACAATTATTTATGTTTGTATAGTTGACAGTTCATGACTAAGTGCAGTACCTTGCAATTGTCTCTGTTGAATTGCCCTGGATTTCTTTCAAGAAATTTCTTTTATTTTAGAACAGTTAGAAATCTAGTCCCAGAATGCCTGCAATATTTCCCAACTCCTTGTCATCTACAGATTTGGAAGAATACTTTCTGTTCCGTGATTCATGGTATTATTCAAAGCACTAAAAATAAAAAGAACGAGATCACGCCCAAGCAATATATCTTTCTTCACTCACTTGTGGGTCAGCATGTCACACCTTGACATCACACTGGTCAAATGAGACAACCTGCTTCCAGAGGTCTGCACTCAGCTTCTTTAAGTTACCCCTGACTCCCTACTATTAGCTGTCAACTTCTTGCTTTACATGGTTGCAATTTATCACCATGCATAGCTACTGCTGTTTTCTAATTACATACAGCTCACCAAAGGTTACCAATATGTTCTTTCCTACACTATGTCCCCCTTCCCTTTCATACATCTGGGGATCAGCAGTGGGGATCTAGAGTTAGAATTCACACTAAGAGCTAATAAACTCTACTTGATCAAGGCCGTAATACTGCTGTCTTAATTTTAAGTGAGAGTTAAATACAATCAACATTCAGTATTTACTCAGCATCATTTATCCTAAATTAACTCAGTAACACTTATCCTACAGGTCAAAGACCTAGATTGCCATATTAATCCCTTCATGTTTTCTCAAGAAAACTGAAAAATCGTATCTACTGGGAAAAACAACAAACAAACTCAGAAAAACAAACAACAACAAAAAACTTTCCCACTTGCTCTTTCTATTGCAGATCTCTCTCTTTTCCCCATCACATGTGCTTCCTTCATTGCTGAGCTGGGCTCTAATTTGTAGGATATAAATAAAACAACTCACACTGCCATACGAATTTTGAGTCCCAGTCCTGACAAGACACTCAGCTGAACTACCAAGCTATTTCAGTCACTTTAATACCATTCCGAGACTAAATTATACAGAGATCCAATTATCCACTTCTTTTATATGCCTGTAGAAAGCCTCTCTTGGGTGAAATGTGTTCAGATCCAAGGGCAGAGACCCTTTAGTACCTCAAAAAGAATCCAGTGCCAGCACTACATTTTGAGCTCAGAATACCCATACTTCCTATTACTCATTTCCTTAAATTCTTAAAAGTTCATATACATTGTGTACAACCTGAAAATAATTAATCATCGCTGTTCCAATAAAACTAACACTGAACAGAATTCCAAAGATTTTTGTGTCCCATAACATTAGTAATGTCTGACAGCTTCACAAGTTAATCATGTATGTCAATACTGTGAATATAATTAAGAAACAAAGATATGAGTTAACAGCAAATCTAAAAAGGAGATCTCATGTAAAAAACACACTGATAAATAATGTTTGAAATATTTACTAATAAAAGCCATATTTCAAGACAACTCAAACGTTTTTTTTCCTCTGAGCCCCACCGGTTTCTTAGGTGTTTTATTTGAAGGAGTTGATTGCTCTTATAACAAACCACAAGCTTATTTTCTTCAAATCCATACCTATTTTTAATCTCTGGTATTTTCAACAGCACAGTCTCTTGATATTTCTACTCAATAGTGACTTGAAGCAGAAAAGAACAAGAACAAATAACTTTTCTTGAACTCTGTGCTGATGGATTTGGCAAGCCAATACGTATTAATGTTGACATCTACGTGATATTTTAAGTAAGAATGAAACTATAATATTTGTCTCAGCTCATGGTTTGAATCAAAACTTGAAATGTTACACCTCTGGGAGAAAAAGAAGAAAAAACACGAAAGGCTGAAAAGACTGCAGCGTTTCACAAATGGCTAGATATTCTGCAGTGGCAGTAAGCTGTCCTTTCAAACAAAAATTCTCTGCTTACCTTATCCAACTTTGCCCATGAACATGTAAGAGACAGAGCAAATAAAAATGAAAGACAATTTTTAAAACTTTTCCTTTAGTACTCTGTGGGATACAGCCTAAGTATCCAAAATCTAAAAGGTATAAGAAAAGAAAAAACATTCTGAAACGATAGAAGATATTCAGGGGAAAATCGAAGATGGTTACTTTTATAGTGTGGACAATGAAGCATCTTGAAGTTTAAAAAAATTGCCCCTAATATTTGGTAAGACGTTTCAGAAAATAGAAATACTAAAAATATGCTACAAAACTCATCACCAGCTATGCTGCATAATAAAATATCTGGATATCATTTGCCATAAAATGAAATACAGACTGCTTAGGCTATGGAAAACTGAACTGGATTTTGAAGGAAGGTTAAACTTCTGTAAGTACATTAAGGGAAAGACAAGTTTTGTGTCAAGCTGCATTTTTTGCAAAATTGTTTTGAGAAAAATAGTTATTCACTAAGAACTGTAACTGGTGGGAGCTATAAACAGCAACAACTCAAAAGGGCCATCTCCCAGATCTCTGCAGTCACTGTGAACTTAATGAAATTGCCTCATAAAAAATAATAATAATAATAATAATAATTTTCTTTCAACACAGGAGAACTGTTTTTTTCTGAACAGAGAAAGGCTGTAACATTGGAGATTTTGTTTTTAAGCATTTAGGAGTAAAAAGTAAAATATTTTTAAGGATTTCTTTACAGCTAACCAGCTCCTCAACCTAAACAATGAAGACTCTTTTGTGCTGTACAGTACCTATACTATTGTTATACACAACCATGTGGTTGTTGGTTGTTTTTTTTTTTTTTTTTTAATATATATAACTCTGCTAATTACATGCTTCTATTCTGCTTTAACATCTCTCTAGGTGCCATCTCAACTTGCAGGAGTTGATTAGGTAGCATATATATACTACCTGAGACAGCAGACAAAAAAAAAAAACTGCCTCTGGTTATGTATAAAATCAGAGCTAACCACCTATTACACTTGAAGGACAGAAGTTCTTTAAGACTGAGACTATCGAACCGTATCAATGTACAGAGACATTATATCATATACTTAGCTATAACTTCAGTACTAAAGAAAGAGAAAAAGATTTTTTTTTAAGCAGCCAGAAATCTTTTACTAGGAATTAGGTAATTCTGTACATAACTATTGAATAAATCTCTAAAAAGGATTATTTACGTTCATCATTACATTTTGTCCAGTGTGTATACCTGCCATATTTGATTTTTCAAACAGAAGACTACAGGTAGCATTTCCTTCCAGACGTTAGTCAACTGGACTTGAACTTTTTAACTATAAATGTACAGTCCTTCATTATTCCTGTATAGAACACCAGAAAAACAAAAACAAAAAAACTTGCTTTACTTCTCTATGAATAAATATCACAGGAATGATTCTAATACCTCTACAAAAGTAACTTACCCCTCTAGCAAGTAGGAAGAGAGTGAAATAGAGAAAAAATAAAAGTGCAAAATCATAGAACCAGAAAACCATAGAATAGTTTGGGTTAGAAGGGATGTTTAAAGATCCACCACCCTATGAGACCTAGAACTGAAGGCAAAGCTTTGAGATTTATTTATTTATTTTAACTCTCCTGGTTTGGTTTTGGCATTAAGCCACCTCAATCCTTCATTCTACTAGTGAAGATCATAAAGTGAATCCAACTCCATGGCTTCAAATTTCTTCAAGTAATTTATTTTACTTTTTCAGCATTATTTCTAAATTTAATTCAGATACTTGTCCATGGAAGATTTTAATCAGGAAACACTTAATCTTGTGCTGACTCTGAATGCCAGCTTTGAGTCCTCCATGCTCTCCCCTATCCTCCCTCATCACATAGGTTAAAGACTAAATGTAAGCATTTGGATTTGATTTGTACCTCTTCAATTCCATCAATTTTCAGAGACCTTCAGAAGATGGTGATGAGCAAAGAAGAAATATAACATCAATAAATACATAAGAATAACTTTAAGCAAACGCACTCAAAATCTGGGAAAACAGCCTACGTAGTTCTGATTAATCCAACAGAAGGAAACATTATTCAATGTAGTTTCAGTTTATCAGATTTTTACTGTGTGGATCACTAGCAGCAAGCTGTGAGGGGAGAAAAAAAAGACAGTAAGGAACAACAAAAGAAAATCATATGGTATTGCATTACTGTGCTTCTCCCTTGTGAAGCTGGATCATTTATAAATGTTTCCTAATTTCAATTACGCCTTCATATAATCTACAAGAAGAAAATCTGAATTTCTAGAAGTTGCAGCTCAATTCAGTAACTAATTCTAAGAAGTACCAATATGTAATTTTAACTCCAATTTGGTCCAGTGTTACCCATCCCTCATTCTTGTACTGCAACAATTCAAGTCCTGTATTATTGTGACCCTGGTGTAAAACCAGTAGGTTCATCTGGCCAATTTATTTTCTTAATGAATATGCTTCTTTCTACTCTTAACTTATATCAGAAATGTTTCAAAGCAAATCTAAGCTTTGTGATAGCTCTGTAATTTTACAACACAAATCAGTGTAACACATTATTTTAAGAATTTGTTCATATTTCTAAATTGACATTTTTCTCATTAGTTTGCATTAATGGGATTATAGAAAGTACATAGACTAGCGTTGTAGTCCTATTGTAAAATGCTTCAGGAATATAAAAAATATATCCCAAAACTTAGGAGAAAGAATGGCAAAGAATAATCAATAACATAAAAAGCATAATCAAATGGAAACCCACCTTTATAGGTTTGGCTGGAATTGTATCTTCGTATTTTCAGTAATGGTTAATGAAAGAAAAAAGACAAAGGGAAAAATGGTTTCCCTTTTAATTTTTGAATTCAAGTATCTTATAACTACTACAAGGAACAATCCAAAATTACCACTTTTCTGCAATGTTTAAAGCCCCAGATGCTGTTTCTCAGCACTGTTACACTTTCCTCATACATGTATAGTTAATCCCTTCTCTACTATAGCTAAACAGACTGTAGACATCATTAAATTTACTTCATCTACTGTTCATCTTGAGATGTCTGCAAGATAAGACTAATTCCCTTAAAACAGTTATGCAGTTATGTCTGTGTTCTTTTCAATACCTTTGACAAAAACAACTAACTATACAATGGGTTAAATGCAACATGTAAGAGAACTGTAACGGTAAGTAAAATGCATAAAATGTGTAAAAATGTTATTGACTTTTGCATGCTTCTGGGCAAAAATTACTCGAAAACCACATTCCTGATTGACTAGGAAAAAAGTTGCAGTTTAAAGAAATTGCAAAATATCACCTACTTCCTCAGGGCTTCTGTTTTAATACTGGTTTGATACTTTGGTGAAAAATAAAAAATTAGGACTCTCTAAATGAAATTTAGAATTCTATGTCTGAACAACAGGAAACATATTCTCACTGTGAGGGTGACTAAGAGCTGGAAAAGGCTGACAGAAGTCCTTTGGAGACTCCCTCTTTGGAGCTGCCTAGATAAAGTCTTGGGTAAGTTCCCATCTTCAGACATTATGGTTGGACCACATGGACTCAGAGCCTTTCCCCAGTCTCAACCAATCTGGAATGCTGTTATTCTGCTCTCACTTTACAAAGAGACAAGTTAATGATTGCAGTATTCCTAAGAGAACGCTGAAATGCTAATAACAATGGAAACTTCACTCCCATGTTTCATGTACACACCATATGTTTGGCTGAAAACAAATGTCCTTCTCCAATGTTTTGTTTCTAGACTCCATCATTATGGTAATAAAAGAGCAGAACAAAAATTACGCCTTAATTCTTAGCTTAATATAATTCTCATTTATGCTTTCTATTTCCATCTGTGGCAGTAAACAGTGACATCAAAACAAAAATAATCTTACAGATGGCATAATAAAGTGAAAAATATTTCTTTTCTTCTTAAATCCCATTTTTAAGTGTCTGTTAACACTCTTAAGCCAACACAAAGACTCCTCGGTAGAGCAGCAAATTAAAGAATTATTTACATTGCTTCCTAGAACAAGACATAAATGTAGCATACCTAGAACCATAAAACCATAAAAGCACAGAACATAGCAAGTTGCAAGGGATCCATAAGGATCACTGAGTCCAACCCCTGTCTTCACACAGAAGCACCCAAAATCCACTCTATGTGTGAGAGTGGTGTCCAAACATTCCTTGAGCTCTGGCAGCTTGGGGCCCACTGCCTTGAGGAGCTGTTCCATGTCTACCGCTCTCTGGTGAAGAACTTTTCCCTTACCCCCAGCTACCTTTCCTCTGTCACAGCTCCATGCCATTTCCTCAAGCGCTGTCGCAGTCACCAGAGAGCAGAGCTCAGTGTTGCTCCTCCGCTCCCTGTGAGGAGCTGCAGTCACCATGAGGCCACCCCTCAGCCTCCTCTATGCTGGGCTGAAGAAACCCAGGGGTTTGCTAATGCAGCTACTTCTCATACATCTTCCCTTCCAGAGCCTTCACCATCTTCAAAGCTCTCCTTTGGATGCTCTCCAATAGTTTTATGTCCTCATATTAGCACCCAAAACTGCACACAATGCTCAAGGTAAGGCTGAGGCCACATCAGCACTGAGTAGGGCAACAGGACAATCCATTTCCTCAAACAGCTAGCAGGGCTGGATACCACAAGGCTGCTGTCCAGTCCCAGTCTGTGCATATATCCAGAGTTGCCATGTCCCACATGCAGAAGCCAACACTTATTCTTGTTAAACATCATGTGGTTGGAGGCTTCCCAGCCCTCTAATTCATCAAGACCTCTTTGAAAAGCTTCTCCATCCTTGAGGCAGTCAACAGCTCTTCCTAATCTAGTATCATTTGTAAACTTATATACTTATATAACATATATAACTTATATACTCAATTTCTGCATCCAGATCAAGTGTTTATAAAAACACTGAAGAGAACTGGTCCTAAAATTGAGCCCTTTGGAACCTCAGTAGTGACTCATGGCCAGTCAGATGAAAGGCCATGTACTATAATCCTTTAAACCTAATCCATCAGCCAATTGTTCAGCCATCTTATGATGTACCTGCACTGGACATTTTGTTCAGAAGGATACAATGAGAGGCAATATTGTTAAAATTTTTTAAATTTTAAAAATAATTTAAAAAATAATTACATTTGCTGACTTCCCTTGTTCAACCTGACTGCATTTTTCATAATAGAGAAGAATGCATTAGCAGTATGAGTTTCGGAAGCATTTTATGCTTGCCTGTAAAAGCATTGGTTATGTAATTGGGAAAAACTTAGCAAGTCACAGGTTGTTCTTGTAAGCATTTTTCTAATGGAGACAGAACTCTCAACATATACGCTCTGGAACATTCCTAGTTAAATGTCTCCTTACAGTTCTCCTCCCAGAAAAGGAGAAAATGCAATTACGTACCTCTATTAGGAAGGAACTTCACATTGTCTCCACTGCCATGATATAAAGTAGCACAAGTAAGTTTTGCATCATTTATGGCAGTAACTCTTTCAAAATACATAGCCAATGCCTAATTAATAAATACAATAAGTGGGCAGTGAGGTATAAAATATAATATTAAAAATTAATCTTTTCAAAAACAGATGTCACCATTTAGAAATCACAATTTTGAACACCTTATATTTAAGTGCAGTTTCACCTGTATAATATCTCTGTACACTGCTTTTGTAAACATACTCTGTAATGACATGTTATGTCATGGACCTATCTTGAAATAAAGCTCTACAGTGCTTGTTCTTACCATGACAGGTTAATTATGAAAGCATTCAAAGAGATTTAAGAATTAGCCAGCTGTCCCTGTTGAACTAGTAAGAGAAAAAGAACTTTTTACACAGAAGAATATACCAAATCAAACACAGTGTTTCAGTTTTATATTCGTAAGTGACAAAAAGCATTCCTTAGCATACAATAAATGTTTGAGACCTTTAAAAATTTCTTTAATTGTAGCTGTCAATCTTAAGGAGCTTTAGGCAAAAAGGGGATAAAACAAATGGCTTTCATTTAAGCTTGCAGCTTTCTCAGTCTGCAGCAAGACGTAAAATGTTGCTTGTTCTGAAATAACATCTCTTTTGTGCATGTACATTAGGAAGCCCTAAATAAAACAGCAGACCAATATAACATTTAATTTCTCCAAGTATCTCCTTGTTAACACTCAAGTCCAAAGGCTTTTGTATACTTACCTGTATCCTTGGTCAAGAAACAGATCTATAGCAGTCTGATAGTTGATTAAGAAGCATCCAAACTCTTCAGTTTGTTGGCAAGTTATCAATAATAATTTTAAGAGGGAAATACAACAGCTGTTGGATTATAAGAGCATATAAACCAAATGGCTGTTTTACTAGTACTGTTTTCTGTTTCACCAGTCAGTAGTTAAACAGTCCAAGGCCCGAGGGTGAGTATAAATCCTCAAAGTATTTTCACACATCCCTTATTTTACTTGCATGATTAGCCAAGTCAGTTTAGCTACATGAAAGGAGTTTAAAATGTAGGCCTTGTGTCAGGGGTTAAGCACATAACAAAATTCCTGGAAAGTATTACTGAATTTATGGATTTTGTTTTGCCTTCAATTATGAACACATTATCATTCACTTCCGTGGGCTTATTACTGTTGATAACTATTTCTCATCTAACAGAATGCTGAATCATGTAGTCCTAAATAATTACCTTTCATACTTATGCACTTCTGCGTAGGATGATCTTTGCTGCTGGAAGATGAATCATGACTCCCAGCTGAAGGTAGGCAAAGCCCAGAGAAACAGCCTTAATAAAGGAAGTGTTACTTCAGCCACATAGTGTTCTTGGTTCCATAGTACAAACATTTTTAACTCTTAAGTATTATACTCTAGGAGCAAGGAGCTGTCACAGGAGAAAGCAGAAGGTAGAAAAATAATGCCAACATCTTTGTATTCATCAAGACTTGTTAGCATCAGCGCTATCAAATTTAACATGCTGCTGTTTCAACAAAAAGAGCCTTTAAAGATTACCTAAAGGTGGCATTCAAAAAGTTTACCAAACCAACAAAAAAAACACAGAAATTTTTTAAAATTAAGTAGTTAAAGAAAAATTAACTCTTTAGAAGCAGAGCCACTGAGTTGCAGTAAAACAGTTTTGCAAGTTAGACACACATGCTCAAAATACAATGATGCTTGGTAGTCCTGTTTGTGGTAAATGTACCGTGTACTTTCTGCATGAAGCAGTGGTGGACATATTAATCTCTTGAAATCACAGAAATCTCAGGAATTAATAAGCTTCTACTTACTTCAACACCATGAAGTTTGAGTCATACATGCTACCTATACCACTTTCACAAGTACAGCAATGAATCTGTGCAGCAAAATAATTCAGACCTTCATAACTCTCGAAATAAATCACACCTCAGCTTAGGCCTTATCTAGCCCAAGGACCCAAATGTCCAGAGGTGGACGTAAACTGCCTTTCATTTCAGCAAGGTCATCCACCCCAACATTGCTGTGAACAGCTGGGCTGAGGCAAACAACATCACTGGAGACAGCTGTGAGGTTTGGTTCCAAAAAATCACACCTCTGTTCAAAACAAGGACATTAGTGCGAACACACCTGAGGATGGCAGAAGGTAAAACTAATTAGCGATTCTAGTCCAAAGAAAAACTTTGCTGTAAATCAATTTAAGTTATTTTGCTGTCAAAAATTTTGCTATAATGAAGATGCATGATCTACAGACCAGTATCTAAAATATATGGATTTATGAAAGGTCAAATGATTTTTAAAAGACTGGCAATAAACATGTTATTGAAAAATACATTGCTCTGCTCTTCATGACAAGCCATTGCATAACCCAAATTTATGCGGAGCTTATGAAAAAATGGAAGCACAATATTAAATGCCGCTACAACTTTTCCCAAATGGTGAACTGGTTTATAGATAAAATTCCTCAAGAGGAGGAAAAAGCCTGCCGAATCTCATACAGTCTCTGCATCATCTGCATCGATGAGGGTGCTCCATTTATAATGAAACACTGGCAGGTAAAAATATGACACTCATGAAATGTAGGCTTCTTTCTAGTTCTTTTTAATGATTTGCAGAAGAAACATTGTTCATGCCCTAAGAAAGGACAGGCGCTTTGTTTCCATTTAAACCACAGGCAATGTGTGTTTATATGGCTCCTGTCATGCAGCATGAAAAGAGGATGTACTGTTTTCCCATAAATACATTACTGTCAAGCTCTACATGAAACAGAGTATCATTTATAAACAAAGACATCCTTTTCAGCTAGACCATTTTGAAGATGAATTCTGTAATAAATGTTTTTTTTTTTTAAAGATTGACTAGAGGCAGCTTAAATCAATATGCACTTAATTATGAAACAGCACATTTCAATTCTACTTAATTATATTTCTGTACTCTGTTTCTACATAAACAATTTTTTTTTTTTTTTTTTTTTTACCATGCTAGAAGTTCAGAATAGCAAATAGAGATCTGATTAACCTTCTTGAAGTTTACGGGGAATCTGCACTGTGTAATTGCTCTTGTGAACTTGATAGTAGGAAAAAAATTACTCTGACTTAAAATTTTGTTTCGATTAAATATATACATGTATGCCTGAGCATCACATGGCATACTTGAGCTTGATTCTGCAAACAGGCCTTGTGATTATACGTAATAGAAAGTTAAATAGCATTGATAGTTTTCAAGGCATCTGCATTATCTTTTTTGTAAAATAGTTTAGAAAAGATTGCTTCCATTTCCTGCAATTTTAATCTAATGAAAAGAGAAAAAATTACATAAATTGGCAACAACCAAATACAACATAATTTCATGCCAAATCAAAACTAAGCAAGTATTTTACAGTAAGTTAAGATGAGGCTATGTCTCTATTTTCATGATAAAGAAACAAAGAAAGTAAGTACACTGATGATATTCTGGTTATTCAAGCTGCCAAGCACTGGAAATTAAGAGCAGTAGATGAATATTAGCATGAAAATCGGCATAGAAGGACCCGGCTAAGGCTAAAAGACAGGCTAGAGCCAAATCTCATCTCCTGCATATCAAGCTTCCAGGTAAAAATCACTAGATCAGTCTATCATACATGACAGAAAAAAAAAAATCACCTTGTACAAAATATGCAGAGTAAAATGACTGTTTTCTCACCATAGAAAAAAAGAAAAAAAAATGAATTATCATAGGAAGGCTGCCAGAAACCATATATTTTACTTGGTTCTCTGATTTATCTCTCATTTCCAATTCAGTTCAAAATACAATGATACTGACTAATGACCTGAAACACAGCAGGTTACTGCATAAATTGAAATAGTTCTCTAAGTTAGCTTTAGGCCAAAACTACTAAAATCAACTTTTAACACTAAGTTATGCTTGTATCATCCCAAGACATTATCTTTCCCTAGGATAAAATTAAAATACAGATCAAAAAAAACCAAACCAAGCTTTTCTTAAAAATCACACACTATCAATCCCTAAAAAATATTAATTTGGTTAAGTATGCTTTCCTTTTCACATATATAACATGGAAGTACAACTTATCTTACTCTAATTCATATTAGTACAATTGCACTAACAGTAAATATTTGGTTACAGAACTCTTTCAACAATATATTATTCCAACAATAAAGGGAAAAGTTGCTACTTTTACATGCTGTATCCAAAACTGTTAGTCAGAGATGGAGTATTACATCAGGGAAGAAATTGCTCAGCAGGGTTTGGCTTCACTTCTGTAATAACATTTAAAGTTCTGCTAATGCATTTAAAATGTCCTTCAAACAGTTAAAAGTACTATTAATTTATACAGGAACAACAGTAGAACAGTCAGGAAACCTATTATTTTTACTGTGGAAAAAAAAAAAAACACAACAATGAACAAATACTGAAACAAGGGCTTACTACTTCGCTGCAGTCTCAATTTATTGTGGAAAATTTCAGGTTATCACAGAGAAAACAAGCATCTCTTGTCAATCACACATTCAAAGGCCATGTGTGAGGCAGAGGAATCCCTGCAACCACACAAAGCAGTGTGCAATTTGTGCCCTGAAGGAGTATATTCTAGAGAAAGGTGAAATCAGGACATAACAATTACACCCAGATGTTCATCACCTTTCTTCAACACTCACCTTTTAATGACTCACACTTTTAAAACCAGCGCCATGGTTAACTCCTTTGAAAGGAGCCTTATAGGTTAGTAGCATAGTTATTTCTCTTGGATTCTTCTCCAGCAGTGAAAAGTGGAAATCTAGAATACCAATGCTGAATCACATTTTCTAATCATAAAAATATGAGTACCACAAATGTATAGCCTGTTGTGTCACCATCAGCTCACCACTAGTCCACCTTGCATAGCTTATTTCTAAAGAACTTGCAAACCTACAAACAAATCAGTTAATATTCTTTTTTTCCTCATTAGGTGTAGAGAATGGAAAAAAATGGAATTCATACCCCTAATACACTCTTTTTTAATTGATTGCCTTCTCATGGGGAAGGTTTATCCTTATACTTTATACAGCCACAAAACAAATTCAGAAGCATTTCTTAGTTCAACCACTGCAGAATGAACAATGTATTATCATCTCACACTACAGCATTTTTTCAGTATACAGAAACCATTAGTGGTTTTAAATTTATTTATCTTTTTAAGCATCAGTCTGAGTGTACGCATTCTAGACTAGCAATTTTCTGCCTGGCTATACATTTATAGTTTCAAATGCGTATTTTGTTTTCATTTGTATGAAGTCTGCATATTCACCATCTGACTGGGCCTATGAATGTTTTATGGGAATACATCTCAGCACAGGAGGCACAGAAATTAATTTCCACAAGCAAAGTGCTGCGGTTTTAGCTTTTAGTATTCCCCAGTGGAACCCACCTTTCTGGAAGGTAAAAGGGGTCATTTGTGACAGAAGAATTTGTTCTTACTAAGAAACAAGCTACTTACTGTCTTCCTTCGTTTTGCAACAAGTATTTTCATTATTTATTTTGTTATTATTTGCTATTGTTACTGAAGCTGTGAGGTGAGTGATCTGGAAGTTATTTCCCTTTATCTAACTGCCAAAGCATAACTGCAAAGCATGATGGCAGCATATTAGTCGTCAGTATCCTTACTTGTTTCTAGCTGGTTTCAATTTTTGAAATCTTCCCTTGAAGTTCAGTTTCCTAGAAGGGAGGAGGGACGTAAATGGAATGATTGCTAGACTAGGCAAGCCAGAAAACTTCAATCTTTTGCTTGCAGTAATGTCTCCAGGAATTTTTACAGATTTTGAAAACTTCTGGTGATAGTTTGAAAATGGCTATGCAAGATCCTAGTGCCTCCCACACTGTTATTTATTTGTATCATTTCATGAAAATCAGTCTTATTCTTTCCGCCAAATGTAATTCTGAACTGCTACATACAGGGGAGGTTTGCTCTTCTGGGAAAGAGAGGTACATGAAGATGAAGAAGTATAATTGAACTAATTCTGTAGAAGCCTGGCAGAATAGAAATGAGGTTTTAAAAATCAAAGGTAATTCTGGATTTCTTTCCTCCGTGATGTATTGTACAGACCTTTAGTTATTCCCTTTTAAAGTTATGAGGAAGGCTAATTTACCACTAGCAAAGTAAGGGGGACGTGTTCCAATACTGCAACCCTCCTGGTTTACTTTGGTGGACTTCCTGAAATTAAAGCCAACAATCTTAATCTTCACTGAATTTAGAATGCAAAAATTACTGCATCTCCATGTCCACACATGGACATACCTCACATTTTTAGTGAGACAATTTTTAATGGTAATCTTAATCTTGTCTTCTTTGCGGTATTTTATGTCTTGTAAATATCTTAGAAAATATATTTTTTTAAACAAAAATTCTCTGTCAGTCATTGAAGTGAAAAATAGCTTAGAATTTCGCAAGATTAAGACTATATGACTTATTAAGGAACAGAGAAGCTGGAAGGAAATCATGGTCTTCATGGTTTATGGTTATACTTCATAATTATTGAATGCTATGGCCAGTTGCTCACTGTTCAGTTTTAGAGCTCCAACTTACTGTAAAAGAATTCAGATTTCACATTACAGTCTAAACCGGTGTGTTTCATAGAATCAAAGAATCGTTTGAGTTTGAAGGAATCCTTAGAGGTCATCTAGTCCAACTCCCCTGATATGAACAGAGACATCTACAGCTCAGTCAGGTTGCTCAGAGCTTGATCCAGCCTGACTTTAAACATTTCCAGGGACAAGGCATCAACCATAACTCTAGACAACCTGTTCCAGTGCTTCACCACCCTTATTGTAATAAACTTTCTCTTTATATCCAAGTATATATTTTATACAGAGGGTAGTGAGGCACAAGGTGGACTGTGGATTGTCCATCCCTGAAGGTACTCAAGGCCAGGTTGGACAGTACTTTGGCAGCCTGATCTGGTGGGTAGCAATTATGCACACAGCTGAGGGTTGGAAGCGGATGATCCTTAAAGTATCCTCCAACCCAAGACACTCTGTGGTGACTAATTCTATGATACTTCTAAATTCTCTTTAACAAACTCAGTTTCTAAAACCACTTCAAGATTTTAAGTTCTTTACAGAAAGAGTGGTGAGGTGCTGGAACAGGCAGTCCAAAGAGGTTGTGGATGCTCCATCCCTGGAGGTGCTCAAGACCAGGTTGGATGGGGCGCTGGGCAACCTAGTCTAGTAGCAGACTGGGAGGTTGGTGGCCCTATCTGTGGCAACGGGGCTGGAACTTGACTTGCATGACATGGTGTCTAGACCTAAGACATCTCTATAGTTTTTGATCACTTAACTGCTGAGTTAAAGTCATCTGGAGTGGCTAACTAGTACTGCAATGAAGACAGCAAGTAGCCATCTTTTACAATACAAGGAAACATGGGACATACTTAATCCTATTTTCAAGGGAGGGGACAAGTCACTCAGTATATTCCACTGCAACAGAGCCATTGTCTACACCTGCTCTGAAATTCATACTACTGCTTCATAAAATAGAAGTGTCATCTAAGAGTGGACTGGAGGCTTTGTGGAGGCTGTTTTCATAGCACAAATGACTTCGTTAAATCAGTGTGCCCTCAGTAAACATATTACCTGTCCAAATTAATCATTCTTCTAATACAACTAAGGTTATAGTGATTTATTTCATAGAAAGGGATTCAAAAGAACTAAGAGCAGAATCATGGAACTATTTTATGTTAATCAGACACTCCTCCATCATATCAACTAGTGTAACTGACACTGGAGGTGCTGAAATGCGTTCTTGTGCACTTAGCACGTAACTGTTAGAAATGAAGAGTTCCAGCAGAGAAATGCGACAGAATCCCTAATCTTTCTAAATTCATGTTAAGACTTCCATTTTGCAATTCTTTGTGCATTTGCTATTTTTCCTCTTTTTCAAAAAACCCCTTGCATTTAACACAGTCTGTTTTACAGTGATTCCATAACTGGTTTCATCTTTTTTAAAGGCTAGATTATAGAGAAGATTTCAGCATTTTTTTCATTAAACCAAGATATCCCTTGGTTTACAGCAGATTTTCACTGTCTTTACCTACAGGGAAAAAAAAGAACAACAGAGCACTACATCTGACATCCTGCCTTTTCCACAAATACTCACATGAATGAATGAACGAAGCACAAGTGCAGAGTTTGATGCAGAAGTAAATGCATGACTTTGTTTACAGTGAGATTATTTGAAAGCTGTAAAGTTTGGTTTCATTCAAGTTAAGCATTAATTAACCCATGGGCTTAATTATGTTTCCCTAAACATCTGAAGTTATACACCTTGGAAATCACAAGTTATCTATGATAGTACCCCAATGAATGATTCTTGACATTTCACTTTGAACACTATTTAATTATTAATAATTGCCTTTTATCTTGGACTGTCTCTTTCAGAAATACCAAATGAATACTCTTGTATGTATCTGGGATTTTTTTTATTATTAGATAAAGCACTGGAAATAAAAAAAACCTGCCAGACTGAGTGCTTGATGAAAGTCTTAGTATGTGCTTAACCAGCAGTCTACTCATTATTGGGCATTTGCTTCATATGACAACTCTAAGTACCCCATTATTTCAGGGACAGCTGCTCAACTACTCAGGGCAGCTATACTAAGACTGCTACCAGATATCATTTCAGTCAGGCCCATACCTGTTGACAAATGACTTCTACACTTTCCTACTGGTAGCATTCCTCTCAGGAAAGCAGACGCTTGATGTTTCAATCAGTAAATGCAGTGAACTAATGCTTTTGAGCTTTGCCAAGCAATGACCAAATACAACAAGGGACAACAACTGCTGACACTTTTACTCTTTTTATGTTGTGTCACTTCTTACCTCTTTCACTTCTTGCTGAGCCTTCCGGACCATGTCACTGATGGAGATAAAGACTAGAAAGGAATCAGTAACAGCACAAAAAGCATCACAAAATGTTGACACTGGTTTCTGACTTGATAAGACATACAACAGTGATTTAAGAAACAACTAATATAGAAAACCATTGCACAGCTCTTATCTGAGCATCTAAAATATCACCTGGCTAGAATCCAAAAGTAATCGGCTCTTCAGTAACTTCATTTTCTGCAAAGAGACTGAATATTAAAAAAAAAAAACAACAACCCACTGTAGAAATGTAAATAGTAATTTTACTGGAATGTACTACTTGCACAAAAATTTGGAATGACCAACAAAGCATTTATTCAGAGTAGGTAAAAATTACTGTTTAATACGCTCAAACATTGTACATCTCCAATACCTAACATATCTCATAATGACAAAAAAAGTAACAGAAAAATCAGTTTCATTTTTAGTTTTTAGGATGTCATCTCTACAGAACTTCTAGCTTACTTCTTCTTATTTCCTTCTGAGTTCATCTTTTTTTTTTTTTTTTTTTTTTACCACTTTTTGGTTACGTCAAAGCAACTTTCAGTAAAATTCCAACTGCAATAATTAATACGAGATTCTTTGTCCTATGGAGTTAACACATAGTTCACAAATCCTGAAACAAAAATACATATTTCTTTTTACTAAATTCATACTAATTTTGATATTTGGATCCATTCTTTAAGATTATAGTTAGCATGTTTGTAATTTGGGCTTTACTGAAAAAATATGGTGGGTTTTTTTTTTTTTCATCTCATGGATTTCATGATGTAAGATATACTTATTCTTTTCTCTAAAAGGTTAGTTTTAACATGTAATTTACCTTTTCCTTGGATGGAAGAGAAAATAACTAAATGTTTGTTCACTTCATTTACAGCAAAGAGTCCCAACAACAAAGAGAAACCTCTAACCACTGTAGTGAAGGAGAATTATAGGCTGAAGAAGCAAAAGAAGACAAAGTGAACTTCAAAACAGTCCCATATACTATGTCACAACAGAAAAGATCAGATTATTTTAATAGGTCAAATTATGGAACCTCATGATTAAAAAAAAAAAAAAGTACTGTTACTAGCAATAACTAGCATAATAATAAAATTGGAGATTCATCCTTCTATTTTAACAAGGAAAAGCAACAGGAATTTTGGTCTCCATTAAGTGATAATACAGATCAGAGAGGAGTGCTGATCAACAGCAGGCTTAACATGAGCCAGTGATGTGACCTGGAAACCATGAGGGCATTTTGGGGTGTATTAAAAAAAACAGCATAGTCGGATGGACAAGACATAACTCTCCTGCTGCAGTGCTCGTGTATCTTCACCAAGAGTACTGTACGCAGTGCTGGGCTCCATAATATAGAAAGGATGTTAATGTCCTTGAAAGCATTCAGAGAGGTGCAATAAAGCTGGTAGAAGGGGACAGCATGTCCTGCAAGGAAAGGCTAAGGACACCTGGGTCATCTAGTCCAGAGAAGAGAAGGCTGAAAGGTGAACCCATTGTTCTGTGCTGCTTCCTGAGGAGGGAAAGCTCAGAGGGAGATGCCAAGCGCAACTCCTGATCATCAATGATAGGACAGGAGTGGCACAAAACTGACAAGGGGAGGTTCTGACTGGACATTAGGAAACACTTTCTTACTGCGAGAGTGGAGAAACATTGGAACAGGCTTCCCAGAGAGCTGGCTGATGTTCCATGCCCATCAGTGGTCAACAAACTCTTAGATAACATCCTCTTGCTGTAATTTTTGGTTAGCCCTTAAGTGGGCAGGCAGTTGGACCAGATATCTTTGAAGGTCCCTTCCAACAGAACTATTCTATTCTAATTCTATTTAAAACTGAGTTGTTAGATCTCATTGTTGTTAATAACATCTACAGTCCAGGAGTCAAGTCAATGGTGGCGGATTCTTTTTGCTGGCAAGCAACAGCAGAACAAGGGCAATGGGCAGAAGCTGGAACAAAGGAATTTCCATGCTAACGCAATGAAGAAATTCATTGTCAGAATGACAGAGCACTGGAACAGGCTGCCCAGCGAGGTTACGTACTCTCCTTCTATCGAGGTATTCAAAACCCATCTGGATGCCTATTTGTGAGACCTGCTGTAGGAACCTGCTTTAGCAAGGTGTTGGCCTCAGTGATCTCCAGAGGTCCCTTGCAATCGCTACAAATTTGTGATTCTGTGATTTAGGATGCTACTGACAGACAGGATATACAAATTTGCACCACAGTGTATTCTATACCACCTTTAAAAACTGTGAAAGTAGTTTAAGGATGCTACACAGACTGAAGCACACATGGGAACTTCATCACAAGATTCCAAGTAACTGTAACTCTTTCATAAGGAAACCTGGAGAGGAAGACAAAACAAGAAAGAGACTGGACAGCCAAAGGCTAGTTCCAAACAGAATTATTTTATGATTTATGATAGAACCAACCATCCATATCTTCAGTATCAAGTACTTACACATTAAAGGAATGATACCAAGGGCAAACTGATGAATGCATAAATCTCTGAAGGAGAAATGGTACTGGATCGTAGATCTATGGATGAGAGTCAGCCTGGACTGGTTGTATATGAAGGCTAGTAATCCACACTTAGAACTGGCCTTCTCACAAGGACTTTATAATCAAGTACAACACCAATCAAAGCCAATATATAATATAAACAAAGTAATTGTTTAAATACAGGTAATGCAATATAATCCCTTTATGAAGGCACTATGATTCAGAAATGGCAATGAAACTAGAGCTATATTAAAAAATAATCTATTGTAGCTAGAATTTGATGGTACATTCATGGAACTGTATTAATCAACATCAGCAGCTAAAATGTCACTCCACACAATAAAAAAACACTATTTCAAAATGTCACCCTCTGTGTTGTTTCCAGATGAGTAGGCTAAGTCAGGCAGAGGAGTAGGTGCCTCAGTACACTTCTGAAAAGACTCTGCCTGAAAATGAATGGTTAATTTCGGCAGTGAGAAAGGACAAGGTATTGATGGTCTACTACCAAGTCCTGGATGAACATGGATATCAGGATGAAGTACAGAATTTTGCATTCTTGATAGCTCTAAGGCAACTAATTAAAAATCCAAAATATTTTATTTCAATACTAAAGAAATAGAGTGGTATAACACAGAACAATGACTAAGAAATTTCTAAAATACACATACATGTAATTTCATAACTCTATTAGAACTACTTATAATCACAAAACAGTGTGATTAAACGCATCACAACATACCTCAGAAAACTACATAACACGTGGAAATCGGGGCTGCATAATCTGCATACACACCCAAACACTAATCTCATTTATATTTAAAGCCCAAATGAAATAACATAGAGCTAACACAAAACATTCCCTTAGAATTGTTTCGTTTTTATCCCAGCTTTTTCACTCTATTGGTTTAATTATCATGTTAAGTCCTTATGTCTTTTGCCCACACCAAGGAGAACTTCTTGATCTTTTAATCTCAGCTCAGAAATCAGCTGAAGTAATATCCTCCACCCACTACTGGAATCATGTTCACAGGCGGTGGATGTAATATGAAAGATGAGGAAATATTCATTTTAAGATGCCCTTTATCAGCTGCCTGCATATTTTCCACATGTATCACAAACCATATTTATCTGCAGAAACATAAAAGAACAGTAAGCTCTCTTTTCATGAAAAACATCATCACATCTCTACTTCAAGATTTATCCTGCAAAATCAGCCCATGTGTAGTCACATAGCACTTGCTCAACTTACCTATTTTTGAGTGGCTCAGATTACCCACATGAGATTCAGTAACCAAGGAACAGTCTTTAAACAGGTATCCAAGAGACTATGTGACCACGTAAATTTAGCATCATTAAAAAAGTAACTGTTTATTCTTAATAAGTTCTGACTCCGCACTAGCAAAAGGGATAGGCCACTGATTTTCACTACAAACTTATTTTGGACAGTTGCCCAGATGCTAAGTAAACACTGTATTCACCATTGATAAGGCCTGTCAGCATGGTTAGTACAGCCTCTCACTCAAATGCAGCAAATGGCATATATTAAACTGAACATGAGCATCAGTAAACAGTCTCTAGGCTTTCACTTCTTGACAGAAGAGGAAAAGGCTATAAGAGGAACGGATAATGATAGAAATACAGAAGAGATTTTCAAGTTGTTGAAATCTTTAACTCCCCAAAGAATTCACAAAAGCTTTTCTTACATGTAACACTTGAAGCATGAACCTGCTTACATAAACAATTCTCAACTAGCTAAAGAAGCAGTTTGAAAGTAGCAATTTTATTTCCCACCTAACTAAAGGCACACAATTACAGCAATCTAAAAATCTTCAAGAGGAAGACAGAAAGCTGGCATTCTTAAAGGAAGGATATCATACATGCACAGATACTCCTTGACAAAATAAATAAATAAATAAATACTATATGCAGAAAATGTCTCAGGTGGCATCATTCCTAAGTGGTATAATTTCAACAGCACATTTCTAAGGCAGTCCAAAATCTTTTTGCATGAATTACCGTACACACGTACTGAACTTTCAGATAAAAGGTAACTGATCACTGAAGTCTTGTCTGTGCAGTTGGCAATCTGGTACATGATGATATATTTCTGCTGTTCAGTGATTTTTTGTCTTTTCTCCTATTTGCTATTAGATCATTTTCAATAAATTCCTCCCCACATCACCCTTTAATTCTATTTTATCAATCTTGTTTTTTAATTGGCTTATACTCTGGTCATGTTTATATACCCCTGAAGTCAATCATAACTGACCTGACATAGAAAGTAGAGCAAGCTGGTGTGCTTGAATTACACTCCATCGCAAGATACATGTTAGACAGTGACTATTCACAAAATGCAGCTGTTTTCAGAAGCAGGTTTACTTTGGAGACAAAAAGAAAATATGTTCTGACAATGTCAAAAATGTTCTGCTTCCAAATGACTTCCCCTTTCAAATTGTGTTTATATTATGTTATGATGGCTCACATGAAAACATGAAGATGAAATGGAAACCAAACACCACTCAAAATATTTTGGTCCAAATGTTATTGGTCCATTTTTAGCTTTCCTCTGCAAAACAAATTGAGAAAATTTGGTATTATCTCTAAATCAAATCCCTAAGTATGCCATGACACAGAATGCACCATTTTACAGCATTACTAGATAGTAAAACTGAACCTAAAATCAAAGCAGCGGATATTGTCACAATGAAGCACATTCCTTATCTTTGATTACAGAAACCCAATCTAGGAAAAAAGAAGCAAAAGAACTTCCTTGTTGAGTGCTCTGTTGAAAGCAAAGACTTAATGATTTGAATTTTTGTTTTGATGTCCATTTATTAAGCAGCCATAAAGCATTTTTGCTTCTAGTCTTAAAAACAAATAGAAAGACCTCCCTCCTCCACAGCATCCACATTGCTGGAGATTACATAGCAGAGTACCACCTTCAACATCATGTCCTCAACATGAGTTACACAATTACTTTGGTGACCTTAATTGCAAAAGTGAATGACTGTCTATTTTCCCATGGTACTAGTCATAATTACTCTGAATCAAAGGCATGTTCACTTTATTTCAAGTGACAATAAAGCAGTTTATTTTCTCAGTTCATATGTACATAAACAACAAAGCAGTGCTGGCAAAGATACTGATTTACTTGTAAGTATCAAAAACAATTCCAATATATCTTCTGCATTTAAAATTTCTTTTCTGCTTTATTTGTTTCCTAGGGCCCCTCTGCTGATTTTTTGTGTGTTTATTTTTAATCATGGAAAAGGCTTTGGGGTTTCCATTTAAATCGTCAGTTGCAATCACAGGAAACTGAAATCCCAAAAGCTTACACGTATGACACTAAAAGAAAGCAACACCAGAAATTGTGAAAACTTACTTTAAAGCTTCAACAGCTTGCAGAAACAAAAGCTATACCTAATGCCTGTGAACTGTATGCTTTCCCTGGAAACAGCATCCCCGTGGTCAGTTAGAGGTGTACTTACGTTTTATCCTTAACTCAGAACCTTCAAAATCCCTCCTTTTCTCAGCCAAGAGGTACATTCACCATTAACTCTCTTTCAGCCAATTTGCCTTGCACAAAAGCAAAATAACCAAACAACTCTCATTCATTTCCCCTCTAAACAGACTTGAGAGTACAGTTCCATTACTCTTCATTCATCTTTCGCTGTGCAAGTATATCTTCAGAGCATCTTGGTAACATCCAGATGGCTCATCTGTCACAAGTCAAAACAATCACAGAACATCCTGAGTTGGTATGGTCATACTCGTCGACCTGTATTCTCCAAAGACTCTTCCTATGTCTGCAGTCCAAACTACTGCTGATTCTCTAGATTTAGCAATACTAACCTGAAGTTATTGAAGCTCTAATGGGAAGGAATACCGTAAATATTTTAAAATTACTATGTTTGCTTTTTCCCCATTTTTTTCCCACTCAGCTGACACAAAACCACCTGAAAAAGCAGCCATAAAGCGAAAATCAGCTTTATGCCTGCTTTTAAAAAATTACTAAATATATTCATATTAGAGTAATTGATTTGATCTACTCTTCATAACATTACATGAACATCTTCTTAGTAAGACAATGCTCTTTAGGAAGTGACCTTATAAAGACTAACTACCTGATTTATCTAACACACAGACCTGTATTACAACTGCAATGTACTGCTCTAGTAGAATAAATTGGCATCACTAAAAGCTGGAGAAGCATTGTTACCACAGGACAAACAGTTAAGGCAAGACTGAGCCAGCTCAGAGGTGTTGGAAATATAGTACTACCTTCATCCAGCCTCCCCAAAAGCTTGAGCCTTTTCAATAAGGTTGTTGTAAATATCACATAATGAAGCACAGAAATACTGTCAATGTCACCACCTGCCTCAGAGGGCTTAAATTTTGGGCAGTAAAAATAGTTAGTGTAGAAAAAAAGCAACAACCAACAACCAAGCTTTGCAGAGGACTAGTATGTAGCTCTCAGCACACAGGCCACCACATGAGCTAAATCCTTGCCTCCACAGCTTCAAGATGGTACTTTAGTCCCAGTTTTGTAATTGGATTAATTTTGAAATGTTACCCAAATGACATTTTTCTACCCACAAAAATGCTCGAATGGACAATCCAACACCAAATCCATTCCAAAAATAATGCATGTGTCTCTTTCATTTGGATGAGATCCTCGCTGTTACTACGTATGTAACTAAAGACTGCTAGAAAACAGAGAAAGTGGTTGTCACTGAATATGAGACCCTATTTCTGATAAATTCAGTCAGCCTGGACTGACAGAAAACTACTCCCTGAGGACAATTTGCAGGGCAAGTGAATGGGAATAATGTTTAGCTCATACTAGCTCAACCACCCAGGGTGAAATAGATCAGAATGCATTTATATCTCACTTTTCAACTTCTTCCTCTTTTTTTTTTTTTTCTTTTTTTTTCTTTTTTAATAGGTCTTTCCCTCAGTTGCATGAAGTGCAAGATATCCCTAGGGAAACAGATGCTTGCTACATATGTGAATGCCAAGTGAAGCCTTTGAAATGCTGTGGGACTGGTACTAAGTCTCTAAGGATATCTCCTTCTAACAAAACTTGTTAAGTGTCTTGGTGTTGGTTTCTTTTGCAGCCTCTGAAACAGGGAATTTGATTACTGCAACTGCACAGCACACAAACAACAGAACAAAAGCAGGCAGGCAGGTGCAGTGTTGAGTGACAGGCAGGAAGTTTCAAGAATCAGTCAGACAAAGAAGAGCACTTTAAAAGCTTCATCCTAAAAAGAGGCAAACATATGTGGTCCTTTTTTTCCAACAGAAGGCAAATTACTGGTCAGAACTCTCTGCAGTATCTGTTACAGTAACACTGTACCAAAATATATACTGTTCTTAGCTTCAGTATTCAACAGTGAAGGTCCTGTTTCAATCTCTGGGAATGGGATTTACACAGTCCATTCTTGGGATGTCTTATGAAAGTCCTCTCATGTAACTCAGACTGCTGACTTGTGACTCAGAAACCTCTGCATGCAACTGCTCATAGTCTTTATGACTGAGTACTTTACCTAATTATACAGCAACAATCAGAAGCAGAGAAAACAACGCTAATGAGAGAACAGCCTCCCTGAAGAGAAAAGAACAAGGGCAATGAAGGTAACTGGGATAGAAAGATTGTTTAGGCTATACCAGCCTGAAAAAAACAGAAACTTACCTTCAAACATACATCAATGTGACAGGAGACTTGCATCATGCGATAAGATTCTGCCATGCAGATTAAGATCTTAGGAGGAAAATAGTCTGCACACAGTATCACCAATAATTGATATGCATCTTGAGTAGCCCAATTTCACTAAATACTTCCACTCTTACTTGGCTTTTCACACATTCATTGACTTCAGCTGCACTTAACTGGCAGCCTCACAGCTGCCTCAGTACCCAGAAAATGATGACAACACCATTACAGAGCACCTTTTAAAACATTTAAGTAATCCACCAGTTTCACAGAGACAGCGCTTCAGTAGCAAAGATGAGAGGTAAATACTTCAACTGGATGTCTGCTAAAACCACACCTCAATCCTTTTTTTTTTTTTTTTTTAAATCCCTTTCAATTTCCAACAGAAATTTCTTATCGCTCCTATTCTTACAAAAGCAAAACCTTTACTTCAGGGAAAACCTTAGCTCTTGACAAATTTAAAAACAAATTTATAACTATTTACTGCATTTTTTGTGGTGTTTTTTGTTTTTGTTTTTTTTCCCAGACTTCAAAAGGTAATGAGACAAAGATAATTCCATATGATTCTTCTAAAGATTCACAGAATCACAGAAGTACAGAATCGTTGGAATGGACCTCAGAGACCACAAAGTCCAAGCCCCCTGCTAAAGCAGGTTCCCTACAACAGTTCACACAGGTAGGCATCCAGACAGGTCTTGAATATCACCATAGAAGGAGACTCCACAACCTCCCTTGGCAGCCTGTTCTTCCAGTACTGCATCACCTATGCTGTAAAGAAATTCTTCCACGTGTTTGTATGAAACTTCCTATATACAACTTCTAGGCCATTACTCCTTGTACTGTTGCTACACACCACCAAGCAGAGCCTGACCTCACCCATTTGCCTCGCACCTTCCTTTAGATATCTAGAAACATTTATCAGATGCCCTGTCTGTCCTCTTTTCCCCAGATTGAACAGACCCACGCCTTTTCTCATATGGGAGATCCTCCAGGACCCTTCTCATCTTTGTGACCCTCCTGACCCTCCTCAGATGCAACACAGAAAAACAATCTACTTTTAGCCATAAAATACAGCATTCTTACATCTTGTTTGGTTTTGTCTATTAGTTGTTAAGAATCCTGACAGACCAAAAATTGATCAAACGTTCACAGTACCACATGGAATTTTGCAGTTAGAAGTCTGTAGAATTTTTTGGCTCATATAAATCACACCAGCATCACCGACTGCACTGGATCTAAACAAAGACAAATTGTTTCCTACCAAATAAGACCCAGTTCTACTTAATCTATTTATTTATTCATTTTTACCTCTAACACAATTTTGCTTCCCAGGGCAGAAATCACAGTGGTACAGTCATTTTTACCAGATAGCATGCTTCAGTGAATCAGATACTGTGCTGAAGAAAGAATGTAATTCTACTGTCATGACAGCTTTCAAACCAGTTTCCCTTGCAGAAATCTATGGAATGGAGAAACGTGTCTTTCAAATCTACACTTTAAGGTAACAGTAAGATTTAATCCCGCTGTGGAGTAACTGCTATTGGAAAATAAAAATAGAAGCATTTCAAACAACATCTTTGTGAAAATCCATTGAGACATATAGCTGGGCAGGTACACTTCATACTGGCAAAAAGATCCACTTATTAAAGTTTATCATGTATTAATATTTATTCTTGTACGTCAAAAACAACATATCAAAATGAACTCAAGAAAAGCCTGTAATCACAACACAAATTGGGAAACAATGAACAGTTAAGGAGCACTTGGAAGTAAAAGAAACCCACAGCTATAGATATTTTTCAATAAAACTTTGTGTTCCCAATTTTTTTCATGGTGACAGAAGCTGTGAAGAACCTTGTTATGGCAGCAGTAAGTCCAAAAAATTCTTCACATTCCTAAAATAAAAATGAAACCTCTCCAAGAAATGCTGAATTTCTTGACAAAAATAAGAGAATGTTCTCTAGGAATATGCATGGTGCCAGCTAAAATCTAACTTCTGCTGTATGATATTTTAAAAACAGTGCTTAAAGAAGAGATAAGTTACTCCCTATTAATTAGGATGGAATGGTCTTATTTCAGAGAGAAGAAACACCTTTCTTGGCATTCACATTTAATTTTTTCCTAGTCAGAAGATCTGTAAGTGCAGAGCTTACAGACCTGCTATCGTAGTTGGTTTGCACATAAGAATTCAAAACAAAAGAGGTCCACAGACAAGTTCTGTGGAAACCTAACCGTTCTTCTGGGTGAGCCTCATTTTCCTAAAATATCTGTAAAAAGAGAATCTTGGTTCTTAGCTGTACACCATTTGGCATTTTTGAGACCTGCATGTTAGCATCTGGCATTGCAATGAGCGGTTTCTTCCTACCACTTCAAAAACACTCAGAAAAAGCAGCACAAAGCTGTGCATACTCTGGCACAGGCCCCTGCACAAACGCGTACAAAAAAAAAAAACAACCTTATATGAAGTTCACTGCCAAGACTTTTAGCAGCTGTCAGAGATTCAGTTGAAACAATGCATCTTTATAGAGAAGAGCTCAGCAAATTATTAGTAAAACACTACCAATAAAAAAAAGGAGCACAACAGAACAGAATTATGCTTGTTCTCCACAATTCAGCATATTCATTTGAGACAATGCAGTTAAGCCTTTAAGACATACATAAAGCACAGCTTCATTAAATGGATCAATTTTACAATAAACATACCTTTATCAACTTTGAAATTCTAGGTTATTGTGCAATCTCTGTTCAATACAGAGCGCTGGACAGGTCATTAAGTGTCTCTAACACATCCAAAAGTGTTCTTCTGCAGTCCTATCAAGCTATTTTCCATCCTTATATAGCTCATCATTAAAAATATTTCTGCTTAGTTTAGTTAACAAGGCTTTTCTACAGGATTTTCTACAGCACATAAAGGCATTTCTATAAGGCAGTAGCAGCCATAGCAGCTTTAAAGATTTGCAAAATGGTTTTGGAAAGATATTTAGCCACTGTCACCATGCCCACAATACTGTAAAAATACTTTCAGTTTGTGTGCCTACAGAAGAGCTTATGATATTCATGAATAAAATTGACATTTTATGTACTATACATATTCTATTGTCATACGAAGAATGGCCCCAAATTACTGTCGTGATGCTTGTAACACTTCAGTGTTGCACATCTATCATAGGGAACCATGGCAGGGATTGGAAGGGACCTTGGGAGATCACTAAGTCCAACCCCCTGCTAAAGCAAGTTCCCTACAATAGGTCACACAGGTAGGTGTACAGACAGCTCTTGAATATCACCATAAAAGGAGACTCCACAATCTCTCTGGGCAACCTGTTCCAGTGCTCTGTCATGTATATGTTCAGAATTGTAGTCAATCACTCTTCATTATTCAATTCAAACACTATGAAAAAAGGAAGAAAAAAAAAAAGGCCAGCTTTCATTCTGAAGTACAAATTAGCTAATACCTCAAAACTCAAACAATCCTCTAAAACCTTTTAAGCAAAACTTTTAAGTAAGAAATGTTTTACTAAAATAATCAGATTACTACTTCATCGAAGAGCAAACCAGAGGGTAGTTCGCAAAACAACGAACTTATCCTTTTAGACTGCTGCGAGTTTTTTATTTTTTATTTTTTTTACTCAAGAAGTGTCTCCTAAGCTGATGAAGTTTTCTGTAAAGAACTGAAATCAGAAATGCTGCAGCCCCGTTCTCCTGCCAAAGCACAGTATGAAATATGTGCCTGTTCTTTTACAACTACAACTGATAGCAGGGCAAAAAGGAAAGTCTGGGAAGGAGTGTTTGACTCGAGTCAAGCAGAAGCAGAACAGCCTTAGGCATAACAGTGTTTTCCTGTGTTAGTAAAATCACTTTCTAGCATTAAAAGAAAATGACTCATTTTAAGACTTTTTTGTTATTACAGTGCAGTCTATGTGACAGTTTCTGGTATTTGGTTGCAGTTCATGCAGTCTCTCTTAAGATACTCACCAATTCAGTGAACTATATCCAGAAATGAATACAGAATAAAGCTCAGATTCAAAGCACTGGTGAGACATTAGTAACAGGGCTGCTAGCTCAGGAGCTGGTGAACAAATGTCTCCCTCACTACAACGTATGCACAGATCTCAAATGTAATACTTTAACCAAAACAATTCCAGCACCACTTAAAAATCAGACACAAGCTTACAGATAGCCAAGTGATAATAAAAAACAGGTATTCCTATCCTGAAGTGCCTCTGTCAATCATGTTGTTCTGCATGAAGACATGAGCAATGGTTTCAAAATCCAGGTCAAAAAATGTTCCAATCTAGATTCTTTCAATGTGAAGCTACCATTGCTGCTGTCTCATCTTGCATCCTACTTTACTTTCAAGCTGCTTATTAAAAGCGTACATAAGTTGACATCCTCTTCAACAGGTCATTATCAGGTGACAACATCACCCTCTGGCCTCCAGAACCTTGACTTGAAAAATGATGGATTATGAAACAAACTAGATTTTACGGATTTCTTTAACAGTCCTGCAAGAGCTTCCAAGATTATTGTCTTCTGCATTAAGCATTTTCACCTAGCTCTCTGTAAGGCATGTCACTATCACCAAAATCAGATTTAGAGATTTTTTCAAATAATAATAACCAAATTAGGTAAATACATAATGAAATGCATTGTTTCATGCTCAAAAGTATTTTCATTATAAAATACAAGGCTCATGTTGAAAAATAATTAATGCAAAAACTTTGATATTGTTTCAATGCATTTCTTATTCCATCTTCCAAAATTATTTTCTGAATGACTTAAGCTGACTTTTTGTAATTGCATCTTAGAAGCTGGAAAGAAAAATGAATAGATAACAACAAGCTTTAGCCAACGGAGAGCACAGCCACTAAATCCGGTGCTACAATAAACACTTTTAAGTACCATTTTAATCGACATGCTGGAATAAAGGCTTTCATTTAACACTTCTCAGTCTTTATACTACACAGCATGGAAGTGAAATTTAATTTTCACCAATAGCTAGACTTACACATTCTTATTCTGCAATACATTTGAAACAACATACACAATTTCAGCCACAGTTTTAATGCCAAGATGTAGATCTATGTCATATAGAATTTGGCACAGTTATTTTTAAAAATACCTTCAAAAGTCCAGCTCTTGCACTGCTCAAAATCTGAGAATGGCAAATGCTCACTGGCTGCCACTGCTGACTCTGTAGCCACCTGCCCTTGAGAGAACTGCTATACAGGACTGGCATCAGGAGAGCTCCTGGTGAAAGAAGGCCTGACAGCACTTCCAGCTAGAAGAGCTGATGAAACTCTGAACAAAGCTTTACTGGGGAACAATGACAGTCCGATTTATGTGTAGCCACTGGACAAGTGTATTCTCTCACATCCTTGTTCAAATGAGCCAGGAAGCAGGCCTGGAGTTCCACTCTGCCAGTGTGTGATACCAGCCAAACAACATCAGGTAGGGAATATACAGACCAGCATGCAGGTACTTTCAAGGCACTGGGCTTTATATAACTTCTTAAAAACTTCCTTTCCTTACCATAGCATATTTAACCTCAGTGTTGAACTCACCCTTTGACAAGACCCTATGTGAAATCAATGCAAACAAAAGCAGCTTCTGCTTCCTTATTTTGGCAGCTTGAAAGTGCTGTCGGTTTTAAGTCTGCCAGACCTTTTTCACCTTGTTTCCTGACAGTGTTGCTGCAGTGATGACACCTCAGCACACCTTCTGAACAAGGATGGAGCTGTTAGAGCTGTCCACTCAGAGAAATTTGTTTAATGTACAGCAGTGCTTTCTTCGCAAAGAAAAGCAAAATACAACTTACAAAGACCATAGAGCACTGCCATCTAGTGATTGCCATCATAAATATAAGAGTTTGCACTAATTCATGCTGCAAACAGAATGAATATTATTGATAATCGAGATTCATTTCTGTCTTACTTTTTTTTTTTTTTTCTGAGGCAAAACTTCTGTGTAACAAACTGTAAGGGGAGTAATGAGTCAGATCAGAGTTCAGGCATTTGTCACTCAGCACTTGTAATTTCAAAGGAAAAAATGCTAGAGGTAGCAAGCCCACAAGAAGATCCTACTCATCATTCCCAACTACAAAGAATTAGGATAAGAGCTAAAATTTTCAGTACTCTAGAGAACAACACAGAAATAAAAATAGCCAGCGATATCACTGTAGTTACCTAGACGGGATATATTGATGAATTTTGAACTGTAATGAAAGAGAAGCTACACAGCTCATACACAGGCCTGAATTGTTTTCACGACAGCTGCAGAAAACGGCCCTGTTGGTACTCTAAGTGAAATACCAAAAGCTAGGAACCCCAGCTGCAAATATGATTAAATTTCTGTTTCCTTGGATAAAAATTCTTTTCCAAACACAGTCCATAAAGCAGACATCTTAGTATTTTTTTATTTATCAAATATGCCATGATCTGCTGTTAACATAGTTTTACTCTGATCTTTCAAAGTATCTATGTAACAGCTGCAATTCGCTGAAATAATATTCTATGTCAGATTTCAAAATTGTGCAAAAAAAAAAAATTTTGCATAAGTTCTTGAAAGTGTAACAGGTCATTTCTGCTAGTATACCTAGAATCACAGAGCCTGAGTTCCAGAAGAATGTTAAACCATATACATATATCTTATAGTAAATTTAAGTGAGCACTACTATTATAAATCCCTTAGCTGAGTTCAAAATATAACTAATTGTTCTTATAGACAAAGTAGACTTTACTGTTACATATGTATTACAGAATTACATTTTGCTTCAGACTGAATGAACAAAGAGTTACAGAATTTTCCAAGCAGCACAACCTATGCATAACAGTATACTGGTAGTTTGTCATGGGCTCAAAAGCATGAGCAATTTTTCATAGATGTTCACAATCAGTATCAAATCTGAGATACAATCATATTGCACTCAGTAGATTTGAAAAGCTGCAGAACATTAGATACTTTGATGGCTGCTGAAAAAGATGCACATATGTAAGATCTTGATATATTCCACACACTCACTGAGTGTCCCTCCATGTGTTGTTAATACCTAGTTATCACATAAATAAAATAAAGCTGTAATACAGATTAAAGATTTAATTGTAAAATCCAGTTGGACAAGGTGCAGATTTCTGTTAGAGAACCTCCATAATGATGAAGAGGTTTAAATCTCCTATACGGAATATCTCTTACTTCCAGTCAAACTCACATCTTCCAGCTAAACAGGAGTATCTCTCAACTGCAACCTATGGCAATAGTTTCACTTACTTTGTAAGAAGCAACAGTGAGGGAAAAAAAAAAAAAAAAAAAAAAAAAAAGACGCTATCTTCATATGCACCAAATACTCAGTAATGCTGCCTTAAAATGAACAAGTAGTGAACTGTTGCTGGCTAGTAGCTGTTAAATCTGACCAGTCATTTCTTCAACTGCAGCACTCATCTGATCTTTACTGAAATGAAACAGTCTCAGAAAGTTCTAACAAGTACTTTAAAGTAAAATGAAGTTTTCTACACTTATTAAGAAGTAAAAGTGGTAAACTTGCTTATTTTGATCTGATATCGCAATTATGTGTTGATATTGCATTCTATACTGGGTGCCAATTTAATTTTTCAGACAATATGCCTGTGCACACTGCAAAATAACATCCCAAACATTTTTAAGCAAGACTACAAAGACTGGCATTGATGCTCAAACCACTGTGTCCATAAAACAGGATGGTTTAGTAGTGCATTGACCAGTGCAGCAACAACAAATTGGTGGCAATTAAGAGCCTGATATCCCTCCCATTGAGCAATGTGCATTTCTTCAGAAGAGCTAAAGCCCAAAGAGACAGATAAGCCACTATCCATGCAAGCAATTGTGTAATATGACATAATGCAGAAGATTTTTGATGGTATTCAGAGGATACATTCTTAGTTGTTAGTTTTGTTTTTTTTTTTTTCCAGTTTAAAAAAAAAAAAAAAAAAAGGTACCCCCAGATAAACTAGCTCCAAAGTTTTAGAAGATTGAAACTCTTACTTCAATAAAGTTTGGTTAATGTATTATTAATTTTTAAGTATTTTGTAATTCAGATTTCTTTTCCCATCAGATAATTTTTTGTTTATCTAATGGTAAAAATAAAACTGGAATATGTAATATTAAAGAGCTCACCATACCCCCACCTTTCCATTCCAAAGCTTTAGCAAGTGTATCTCAACATAAAAATGGTTTACGTTAGGGAAAGTCCAAAACAATTACCAAAGAGATTTAGGTCAATTCTTTTTATCCTCAGCTATAAAAAGGACAAACTACATCAGCTTGTCTTTTCACAGTATTTGTAACTGCTTTACAAGAGATATCTGATGACTTGTTTTGCAGTCTCCAATGCATTACATTGCTTAGTACTTAATTATCTCAAAATCAAAGTAGAAATTATGTCTATTTCTTCACAAGAGCTAGTTCTTCCAAAATCCCAAATACACTTAAGACTTTGACCCTTTTCACTTCCACAGATAGAGTGTTGATGAAAACAACGTATGAACAACTTGATCCTGAACATTTTGAAGGAATATGTTCTCAAGAAAAGAAGTGTTCAGTAGTAAGCCTGGAACTATACACTCATGTTAAGCCACACTGAGCATGAGGAGGGAGTTGTACAGGACTATTTCCACCAGCAAAACCACAGAACCATTTGTCTCCTTAAAGTGATCAGAAGTGTATTACATCTTTTTAACACATTCTTCTAAGTGTTGGTGACAATTTATTTTCCTCAATTACTTAGTTGGGTTTCAACTTCCTGTCAGTTCCTCACCATTTTTCTTCCTCATAATTGGTTACCCTCCAGGTCATATATAGTATTCAAAACTAAATGACCGATTTAGAAGTCACTTAAGTCACATCTTTCCTTCAGAATTCCTGGAAACAAACTATTATACCCTTGCAGTTTGTTTCTCCACCTGCTTGACTGCTATATATCTTGAAATGTTCCCTCCTACTGCCTTGTAGGAACTCCACAGTAACAACTTCCTCCTCACACCTGCAAGGGCAACTGAAGCAAGACTTTCATCTATTTAAACTTTTCTGAAGTTATTTGTATACCTTATATCTAGTTTAACAAACACAATTCTCAATTGGAATAAATTCTTATTTGTACGAGGGTTTACATACACTGGGAGCATGGAAAAACTCTTTTGCCAAGTTAAACTGGCCCACGCGCTCTTTGGAGGCTTCCGTAATCCAAAACGGATTTTGTTAACATCTTCTGTGTTCAAATTTGTCTCTAGCCCACATGCCTCGATTGCATAGCAAAGTGTGGCAGTTCATGTGGAGAAGAAGTCAAAAGCTTGCTTGAGACAGGTATTTTCTCATTTCCTTGATCATGCTCAGCATTCCAAAAACAAGATGTCAATTAAAAGGATTCTAAAGCCATACAAACAATAACCAAATGCAGAATCATGCTTTTTCTTCAAGATTATCTCATATGTTTATCTGAACGCAACTGATTTCTCATCAGTTCCTCCACACACACTGTATTAACATTATTTTTTGCACGTATTGCAAATCAAAAAAAGCTATTCTAGTTCCTAATGGTCAATGCTATCATTTCTACTCAAATTTATAAATGCTATCTTTTCTTCTATGTGATAACCCTAGGCTGGACAGCTGCATCTAGCACTGGAAGCATGCAGAAGAACCTCTAATGCAGATTTTGTAATGTGACATGGTCCTTAATGATGGATGTTTACTCTTCTGCACACCCTTGGCAGACTAGGGCCACACTCTCTCCCATCAGGACAATTACTGCCAGGCCTAGAAAACAGCATCACCATTTTGAAAGCTGAATGCAGTTCACTTCTTTTGGCGATGGTCAGCCATGGAGATGCTGGGAAGTCATAGCTCAGATGCCTCTCTCCTTCACAGACACACTGAGTGATACCCTAATTCCTGCTTCAGTTTCCTTTATTTCCCTTTAAGAAATGTGGGATTTTGTCACAAGTACTACACAAACTCTACTCTTCTCCAATTGGGTTGTCAGATGTACTATGTCTCAGATAAGATCTGCAGACGGCTGAGTGGCAAAGCCTCATCAACTTGAAATCTTTGCTTTTCTCCAGAACCTAAGAAGCAGCAGAATTTTTTCTTCCCAAAGAGCTACTTTCTTGCATCTCTCTCCTGAAGTTATCTGTGGTCTTACTATCCAGTCAGCCTACCTGGGTAACCAGAGTTCCAACCACTGCTTCCCAGGGCAACTGCAAATCCTTCTGACAGCTTCAGCTCTGATGCCTCTGACAATTTAATTAGAAGTAGCTACAAGTCTCAGCAATACATACAAATATTTACACATCTGAAAGAAAGGGGTGTTCATTCAACCCATATTAGGCTGAGAATTACCTAAGCACTTAGGTAATTCTTGAGAGCTTCTTTTTAATAATAATTTTTAAAATCTCAGTGTTCTTACCTTTTTCAAAGATCTGAACTATACCCATATAATTTCTCTTCACTGCTGTACTATATGATTTCAGCACTAAATAAATAAATAAATAAATAAATCAGGCTATAAATTAGTTCCTGACATAATTATAGGTTTGCAGACATTCATATTTCCCTGGGTCTATCAACAGAGTGAACTACTGCTCTAATAAACTGAAACCAGAGTTACTGGAATTAAAAGGCATTCACTAGTATTTCACATCAGACAGCTGTAACAGCAAACATGCACAAAAAAAATAAGCAGCCTTGAAAAATAAGGAAATGTTTCAAATGGATGGGCCACCAACAACATTTGAAACTTTCTTATCCGCTGCTGTAATAAATTAATGTATTCAATGTAATTGACTTTAAAGAGCTTCACTAAATGATGCAGCTAAAGAAATTTCACTTTTTTACTACATTCAGGGAGAGTCACTAACATAACCCATTAACCATATCTAAGTTCAAACTAAAGGGGAGCCTTCATCAGAACCAAAGCAGGTCCAGCTCACAAAGTCCAACCAAGAAACACTCTTAACAAATACATTTACAATAAGCTGAAACATTAATATTTTACAATCACAATGATTTCTGCTTTATAACTAGGTCATTCTGGATAGAGAACTTAAATCTCAGGAAGATCCTCTGTGACACACGGTTTTATCAGCATGATCAAACACCTTGGCAGCCTGCTTCAGCAGCAAAAATGGTTGCCTCAGTGCAGGAACAACACAGCACTTGCAGGCTGCTGGGGCCAAGCCAGCACTGGAGAACTGCACCTCCGAGGCCCACGTGCACCATGAGTGGCAGCTCACCTGGCAGTTCATCACAGGCAACAGAAAGCTTTTCCCTTTGCAGGAAACAACTCCACAACAGCCAAACAGAGCTCCTTCTCAGAAAATCCCCTCTTGCAGAAGCTCTCACTCGTGGCCTACTACTACCTGCTGGTCCACAAGGCCATCACCAAACTCGAAGTTCTCATACAGCTTATGAGCACAACAGCGAAGAACCAAAAACTGGAGCTGAGAAATTAATGCTGTTTCATCATATGCAAACTGAAGGACATAATAGGAGGAAAGATCAATTAGATGTTGGGATGAAGACGGAGGACGAGTCCAGTTGTCAGATCAACGCATTTGATTTCTCAGGTTGTGTAATTCACCCTATCTTGCTCAGTTGAAACAAATCTATCAAAGAAAGCAATATACAAAGAAGGAACTTCCATGAAATCCTATTTTCTGTGCAGTCAGGGGTTAAAAAGTTAGCTCTTCATTCACATTGGAAGGCCTCTGCCTTACTTCAATGACTATTACCCCCGTGGCTGCAATACGTTTTCAATACAGAAGGCAGGCATGCTTAGAACGACAGATATTTGTCTTCACATTAAGTCCCTGTAATCTGATCTGCTGCTCTCAATGGATGCTCTCAGTCATCAGAGATGGCTGTTAGAGGAAACACAACTTCAAAAAGTATAATTTCAAACATAAAATATATATTACCATTCTGTATCCATTAAGACACCGTGCCTACAGTTTGGGGTTTTTTAATGTGATTTTACTACAATCCAAAAGAAATTGTCTTCAGTTGATTAATTTTTTTGAGAAGATATATGATTTTTTAAAACATAAAATAGGACACACATTTATTACTGGTAATAAAATATTAATCACAAGTTACTGTTGTATAAATTCTTGCTAAACAAAAAGCAACAGGATTTTGGATAATTACTCTTACTCATCGTGACCAAACGACTGACTTTTTGCAGTTAATCAAACAAGCTCCATAATAAAGTAAGATTTTGCACAGACAAATCATTCTGCTAAATTTAATTCAATTCTGTTCTACCAAAATAAATTATAGTTTTACTACCGAGGATGATAAAATTTTGACAGCATTTTGCCTTTTTTTCTTGTACCGTAACTTTAATTTTGGCACTGACAGCTTATGAGTTAAGTTGCTTTATCTTTTTAACTAATAAACAATTTTCTAAACAGTCTGTGTAATTGGTCCATCAGGTGAAAACGCATGCACTCATTTCCTTCAGACACAACTGGTTTTCTGAAAAAAAAAAAACAACAAAGATCATCCTACTTTCACATCATCTTTCATCATTTAAATGGTGATATTTGGATTTTAATTGCAATCTAAAACCAAATGGGACTTTCCTCTATTACGAAGGGACAAAGATTAGCTAAAGTGTTACTCAGCAGCAGAAAGCAGCTTAAAATGTTTACACTTCATAAAGAATATTCGTTTCAATGCAACTTTATTTCTATTCAAGAGTAAATAGCAGTATTTTTGGACGATGAGTTCAAGTGCTCACTAAGTCTATCTCATAGAAAACTGTTCACCAAGTATCCACATTGGCCTAATAGGGATGCCATCATAACCACGAGGCTGAAAACACAGTGTGCCAATATATAAAAACACTTGCCTACAACCTACTGATATAGATATCTACTTCAAGTTTCAAAGGGAATGAGAGATCAGGCTTTAATCAAATAGCAGCTCTGATCAGTATGATTATAAATAAGCACATGAACTACTGCTTCACAGGATAGTTGCTGAAAGGAAGAGGGAAAAAAAAAAAAACCCAACACAGAAGATTTGCATTTTATCAACAGAAAATGGGTCACTGAAATGCCATTATACAACACTGATGACAGTTTATCTTCTGTCTTTCCTCCCTCTAAAGATTTCCATCGTTAAGGAATGGAATTGTTCCCTGGGAATCCAAAGGCTTATCAGATGGCAAGAAACCCAAACAAGAGTTCTACTCAGTGCATCTCATGAGGATAATACTGACAGCACGGAAACCATCGATTGTCATGCCGCATGAACATCAGTCTTGAGTGGCAATACTTACAAATTTCAAATACTTCCATTTCGTTCTTAACAGAGTTACCTCAATCATTTTAATATTTTTCAAGATAAAAAAGAAGTTATTCTTTCCAGAAAAAGAAGCAAAAGCTTCTCCCTATGCTTTCAAATCAGGGAAAGAAGCTCCCTAAGACTGGCTGAAAAAAGCATGAACTAAAAATATTTCAGAAAACAAACAGCAAAACTAGTCACTGTACTGATCAGAAATGAGCAATAGTTCGTAAGGATTCATAATTAGACACAGCTTTGACTAATCAGGCTTTATAATGACCTAGGAATACCAATCAATGAGTAGTAAGAATCAGAATTTTCTTGAATGTCCTGAATATCCACAAAGAATGCAAAGAGAAATTACGCAAAGTAAGACTGTATTTAACATAACGTGTTAAAAAAACTTGTGGCTGCACAAACTCTAAGGCACAAGGAGCATGGTGCTTGGTTTTGTATAAATCCAGTGAAACCGATCCACTTAATGGTCCCTCAGCTGTATTTTTAATTATCAGCAACAGTGAGGAGGAAATGTACCTTCACACAAAGGGTGAGCCAGTGAGCCAACAGGCTGCACACCCAGCACTCAGAGCTCCTGCACTGCCTCCTCACTACATTCCCTGACCTTTTGACAGCCAAAAGGCATTTAAAAAAAAAAAAAGAAAAAAGAAAAAAAAAAAGATAGAAATAAAATCCCCCCCACCAACAAAAAGAACAAAATAAAACCCACAGAAACAGAAGCAAGAGCCACAGCAGCATGAATTATTGAAAGCACCGGAATCCTCTCGGAGTCCTCATCAATATCCTCACCAATAACCACACCCACCTGGTGCTGATGTTATTCAGAGGGTCTGACCTAAAACCTTCTGAGATGAAAGAGCATTTTAAACTCAGCAGTCACAATCCATCCTACAGACCTCCTTACCTTTCTATACGGAAGAAAATGACATGGCTTCAGACCACGAACGGCAAGTTACTTTGGTCTTTCTCCCTAACTGCAGGGTACTACAACCCACAGTATCAGCCCACGCAGCACTGACGGCAGTACGGGTGGACAGCTGTCTAGATGACAAGCTTCTCTAACACTTAATATTCCTTCACCTCTTGCAGCTGTGCAGGAAAACAATTCCACCTAGAGCCCTTCCACAGAATGCCTCCATCCTAGAAGAGAAAATCCTGGCTGTGGGCTGCACCACACTGCTCACAGCAAGCTGAGCGTACCGTGTTCTCTCCATCCTATGGAGGCATTATTCCTACTTCCTCAAGGGGGAATTCAGAGCACTTAAAACAGTTCTCAGAGATCTTCTGTTTACCAAAAGGAGAAGATACTGCTGTTCTGCAGCACACTGTCAAAATCACTACTTTTCAGGACAGAAAGGTGAGAAGGGGACACAGTAGCTGGGGAATCAATCCAAGTGCTGATCTGGGGGAAAAACCCCAACCTATCTTTGGAGAGAGTATCTGCAGGCACACACAAGAGCACTGCACACCACGGCCCACTGCATGCCGACCACACCACAGCTCTGCATGCACAGGGCAGTGCCTCCAGCATGGGGTGCAGCACTGCTGATGTGCAGTGGGGAGACAGCTCCCACCTGCACGGCTTTCACCGCAAAACAGACCCTTCTCTTCCTCCTTCCACTGGATTTTCACTTTTTCTTTTTTTTTTCTTTTTTTTTTTTTGCATAAGAACACTGCTGTTGAATGATGGATAGAACACTCTATAATTCTCCCAAGGTGTACACAGCAGCTCCAGGTGTGATCTTCTTTGCAACCCAAACCCCTCAGTGCTGGATGAAGGATGCAGGACCAGGTGTGAGAACCCCTGGGAACGGGTTTCACACGTTTTTTACCTCCCTCTCCCAGCATCACATGAACTCATTTTCACTTCCATCCCTCACTACTGTAGTTTTGACTGAAATAAAGGCTGCATGGCTCATTTTGTGACAAAGCCACTAAAAAAAGCAGTTGTGCCCCCCACCCTCCCCCCCCCCCGCTAACACTTAGCAAGCTATCCAAGTTAGATCTGATTTATTTTGAAGCATTCTGATGCTTTCCTTTCTAGATGAAAAGGTCTTACTTCTGAAAGAACAGCATTCTGAAATAACAGCACATAAAGAGAGAGCACTGCAGTTCCTCTCTGCTTGGCAGGGAAACCTACAGGGGGAAACACTCGCGAGCGTTGAGTGTTTATCGCAGCAGCTGTGGGACAGAGCGTACAGAACCCCGTACGGGGAGGCAACGTGGAGGCAGGCGGCTCTGCTGTCTTGGCCATACCTGCTATTCCCCTAGGTGCGTGTTCTGGAGTACCGCACTCGGAGCTGCCCCTTACAACCGCAGGCGCTCAAAATCCGCTCTGCAGAACGAGGAGCATCGTCTCCACCGTCCCCCGAACCCCTGCTCCGGGGACGCACGTTCTCCATCCAGCGCACATCCACCGCGGACACAGATGTAGGAGCATACCCGCTACAAAGGACGGCGGTGTTCGTGACACCCTGCAGGGTTCCCACCCCATAGTGGGGGGGGGGGCACCGCGGTCATCCCTCTGTCCTCAGTCCCGCACCACACCACAGCCCCGTCCCGCAGCCGGGGGGGAGAAAAGGGGGACTCGGCGGGGCGATGGGGCCGCCCCCGTCCCGCTGCCGCCACCTGTCCTCTCCTCTCTCCCGCCTCCCCCTCCCACCCCCCCGCAAAGTTCCCCATCCCAGGCGGGGACTACCCCCGACGGCAGCGGGGCTGCCCCCGCCGCTTACCTGGCGGCGGAGCCGGGCGCTCCCTCTCGGCGCGCCGCAGCCGGGGCGGGTTCTGCCGCCCCCCTTTTCTGCCCCCTCCCGAGGTGAGCGACGCGCGGGGCGGCGGCGGCGGGGAGCAGCCGGAGAGAGCCGTGACATTTAACCGGGCTGCAGAAGGGTCGCGCCGACCCCGCGGCGCGGGCGGGTGCTTCTGTTCCTCGCCGCTCGGTCACCGCCCTCCTCTCGGCGGGCAGGCGGAGGCGGGGGGCGAAGCGCGGTCCATCCCCGGAGACCGCCAGCCGCGGCGCGCCGAGCGATGCTCTCCTCCCGCTGTCCGCTTCCCCGCGTCGGGGGGCGAGAGCGAGGGCTGTCCGCCTGCCTCTCGGCGGGGCCCGGCACCACGGGGACGGGCGGGCGAGCGGCGGGCGAGGCGAGACGGCAGCGCTGGCAGCGCGGGGAGGCAGCGCCAGCTCGAGGTGAGGGCGGGCGGAGGGGGGGGGCGGCGCTGTCAGAGGCGGAGCGGCTCCATCCGCGCGGCTGCACCCGCCGAGACGGCGGCGGCGACGGCGCCTCGGGGCGGTGTCCGCGCCCCCTCCGCGGCCGGCGGCGGGTGCGGATGGACGGGCGGACACGGAGCGGCGCGCCTGGAAGTCCGCTCCCCCCCCCGCGCGCGGTCCGTTTCCCCCGTGCCCTTGCAGCTCAGCTCCGCTCCGGCCGCGGAGGTCAGACCCCCCCTTCCCCTCCCACGGTGGGGTGCGGTAGATTTAGGGGAGCGCATACCGCGGGAACGACCATTTGCAGGGCGGCCCCCACGGGTTTGGCGGCAGGTGGCGGGGGAAGAGGGACCGCGGTGCCTCGACGCCCTCCGCTTTGTGCCCCGCAGGCGGCCGTAGCCCCGGGTTGCCGGCATCGCGCCGTGCAGTCCGGAGGCACCGTCGGTGCTGGGAGGAGCCACGGTGGTCTTCGCTCGGCTCGCGCTCCGCTGGTGCGGCTCAGGTGCCTGCCTGCCCTGTGGGAAGGCATGGTGCGGGGTTGGTGGAGCGCGGATCGCCGCTTTCTGCCCTTCTCTGCACGCGAGGCAGTGGTTGCGTTTAGCACGAGGGTGTGGAGCGGCAGCTTCCTGCCGAGTAATTCGGGAACAGCAGTGCCAATTCCCAAATGATTTCGTTTTTAACTGCTGATAAATCACATCTCTATATGTACCAACCTGGCCCAGGGGCTGCAGTCCTAAGAAACGCACGGGTTATAGAAGTGATGAAAAATGGGCACATGCAGAGAGTTCCTCTCAGCAGCAGCAGCACTGACAGGAAAGTTACAGTAACTGATGGATAAACTGTGAGTTGTCTGTTTCTGATGCTCTGCCTCTTGCACGTGTACGGGCGTGTGTGCGAGCACAGTGTGTGTGGCTTCCTCACACAGCAGAGTAGGAGGCAAATGAAAATAGACGTACCTGTCCTCTTCCAAACACACTATGTTTTCCAGTGAGGCCAAAGGAAGATGTAGTGAAGCTAACAAGAGTGAACCATGGTTCTTTGTTCTTTTAAAGTGATGTTCAGGAAAGCCCCAAGCAGTAGGTTTGCTGGTCAAGTGTCAGACACCAGAAATATTTTTCTTGCAACACAAGCTTTTCCCTTCATCTTCTGTAAAATTTGTAGATATGGGACATGGTTAGTGGGCATGGTGCTGATGGGTTGACAGTTGGTCTGTATAGTCTTTCCAACCATAGTGATTTTGTGATTAAATTCATTATTATCAAGGTTTAGCTGCTTCCTCTTTTTCCATCTGTGGCACAAGCTGCCCAAATAGTACCAAAAGAAGCAGCTCACCACCTCTGGGTGCTAATAAAAAAGGAGCCAAAGAGCAGGATCATGATCTTTGCTTCATGTCGTGTGATGCTGTAACATGTAATGCCATGCAAGTGTCAATGGAAGGAAGCACTGTTCTCCAGCATCCCATGCCATATGGTTGTCTATAGTGAGTGGCAGTGTGTTTTCTGCAATATTTTTGAACATGAGAGCAACAAAATGAAGGAACAGCACAAGATGACCAAAGATTCATGTAAACAGAACAACTAGCAATGAGCAATATGCATTTAAGACATTCAAGACCAGACTGACTGGGGCCTTCACAGTCTAATCTAGTGGGTGGCAACCAGCCAATGGCAGGGGAATGGAACTGGATGATTTCTTCCAACCTAATCCATTCTATGATTCTTCAGATATCTGCTTGAATTGTTTTCATATTATAAACGCTGCATTGTGAGCCTTAGATTTCAAAAGGCAGAATCCACTTTTAGAAAGAGCTGTGCACCCACATGGCAGAAAGTTCTTGTAAGCTTTCTCAAGCAGGTATCCAAAGCTGCTAGTTACTATGTCCCAGTGGACATGGCTGTTGAGTTAGTTTAAAAAAAAAAAAAAAAAAAAAAAAAAGAAGCAGATATTTCTGTGGTTTCCATCAAGTAGTTCAAAAAGATCAACATTAAGAGGAACACCGGTGTTTTCATACGTGGTAGAAATGCTGTGCTGCATGTAGAGGTAAGTAAAACTTGCCAGTTAATTTTTCTGAAGGCTTATAAAAAGCAAGATAAAATACTCTATCTACTCCAAGAAATGTACTGACAACAAGATAAATGGGAGTCTCTCCCAGATACTGCCACCTCATGAGCGTTCCTCTAAGTGGGAGATAAAGCAGCATGGCTGTATAGGTGCTGAGTTACTACAGTCTAAAAATAGAAACAGTAAAATAACGAAGACTTTGTTGTTACTTTACTGGTCGGGATGGCTTGTGAAATAAGAAGAATTCTTCAAGTGAAATTTGGAAAATAAATGTCTCTTAAACTTTGCATTAGAGACCAAAACTCAAGGATAGTGGCTCAGCAAAGGAAACTTTATCAAAATATAAAGCAGCAGAAAACCTTAAAACAATCCTACATCTCATCATCCAAATCCCAGCTGTGATGACCAGTTCAATGCATTATACATATTTTGTGAATCACAAAGGAAGTTTCTGCAGTGAGATACCGAACCACACTGCAGCCTGGAAAGCTTGCCATCCTCTTTCAGCTGTAGGTGTTCGGCTTTCTGAGCTGGAACAACAGTTCACAAGGAGAAGCCAAATGTTTCAGTGTTGCTGGCCATTCAGTCAGGGATCCATATAAAAATCGAAGCTGATGATACTCTCCTTTTGCTCAGGGGGATTATGTACATAACGCACTCTAAAAGCATTTTCAAAAGATTCCATTAGGTCTTTAATTGAAAAGGGCTTCGGAAAGGGCATTGTACTGCCTTTTTCCTCAAAGTTCTGGAAAAGGAAGAAAATCCCTTGTAAAGGAAGATCACAACTCTTTTTACTTTGAACTTAACTCTGAAAACATTCCTATAGACACAGAAACAATTGTGTGTTTACCTACAGCTGTACCATATACGAAGATTATAGTGCCTCTTCAAAACAAATGAAATTAAGAAATAATCTTAAAATCTCCATTAATTAGCAGGAGGTATTAATTGTATCTACAATACATTTGCTGTATGTAATTGTCTTGTTAACATTTCCTCCATTCTAGCACTCTGATGTTTCTTGTAATAAGAATTCAGGCTTTCAGGTGTCTTTCCTTTTGTCTTGGGCATCTACAGTAAGCATTTTCATATTTACATATAGAATCACTTTGCTATATAGATCTGTGATGAGATGGGCTCAGCATGTTGTTCTCATGTTCCTTTGCTCCGTTTGCTAGCAGTGATTTGGCATCAAGGTTGAATGAAATCATGGGCTGAATCACAATTTGGAGCCCACCATTAAATGCATCTCTATCTATAAACAAAAAGAAAATAACTGTTTAGCACCCACATATGCATGTCAGCATATGGTGTAAAGTTTCCAAGAAGTACATTTACACTAGAGCAAACAAACTTCAAGTTTTAAACATTTTGAAAATATAATTTGAAACAATTGAACTTATATAATCTTCTACCTGCACATGATACATTACCCTGCGCATAGCAGGGGGGTTGAAATCAGATGATCATTGTGTTCCTTTTCAACCCAGGCTATTCTATGATTCCACGATTCTACAGTCTCTTCTGAAAAGTAATACTCTTTAAAAAAATTAATTTTACTTTTATGACATATTTCTAACATCAAAAGAGAATTCAGTAAGATGTGTTGGAAATCAAAGATAAATTCTCCATATTAATTCTCCTTTTACACCTCTAGTCCACATTTAATAACTTCTTAGTTTGGCTGCTTTTGTGTATAGTCCCTCTCCATTTGAAGAATAATTCCAGTGGAGTTAACAAACATTGTGTTGTATTACAAGTCATTCTGGATTTAAGCGAGTCCCTGCTTCATTCTGTGCATGTGGAACATGGAATATACAATGGTGAAATCCCCTCAACACTAAGAGTGAGTGCAACAATGTACTGTGGCCCTCTGTTGTTAATGGGATGCACTGAGCATGTTGCCATCCATGCTAGAAGTGACATTCTGTGTCTACAGAATGAGAAGAGGGCTCAAGCAGGAGGTACAATGGCTGCATGAAAAGGACCTATGTTTTTTTGATAAGATGGAAACTATAATTTAGTGTTGAGCTCATGCTGTATGGGAATGCACTCTGCCCATGGGTTCAGATCATAATGTTTTCCAAAATAATTCTGCTCTGTATAGAATTATAGAATCATAGCATGGATTGGGTTGGAAGGGACCTTAAGGTCCCTTTAGTTCCAGTTCCTCCATGGGCAGGGCTGCCACCTACCAGATCAGCTTAGAACAAGGCCCCACAAATCTGGCCTTGAACGCCTCCATGGATGGGGCATCCACAGCTTCTCCATGCAGCCTTCCCTGGTCATAAGTTCTGCATGTCATGGTAGTTCCCCAAAAGAAATCTTAGGGCTTTTTCTATCCATACCATTTTCAGTACTGTAGTCAAACCCTTCGCCACAATCCTTCACTCAGTGAAGAAAAATTTCCTAAAATGGTTTTGCATATATCACTAATTTCTGTCGATAAGTTCAGACCCAATAAATACCCTGCTTGGCTATTTTTGTCTCTGAGCTGAGCATTTCACTATGGTTTTAATCAGCTATGAGGTGTCCTAGTTTTATTAAACAATATTCAGCAACCATGAATAATGTATTTAGAAGTGACGAATTGGAAATTTTATTTTTATTTTTTACAGGAGACCAAATAATTCTGGAGGAGAAGCAGTTCTTCTTAAACACCTGTGAAAAGACTGGTGAACTAAAAGTAACGCCCATTTACTGAATATCTAGTTCCTAAAGGCTTCCTATCTTTAAGTACTCATACTTATTTGTCTAGGAGCAGGCCTATACCAGGTACAAACTCTCAGAAGATAAAAGCAGTGGTGTTTCCCTGTCCAGCTATTTATATGATGCAAAATGAGCTTAGAGGGGCTTTATGTACCTCCATTTTAGTTGAGGCTTACATGTAAGTTGGAGGTAGAAAGACAGACGAAAGCACTGAGGAACTGTTCTTAGAATCATACAAAATCTAGCTGAAAAGAAGCTTATCACTGTCATAAAACACTGTTTTTCTGGATCTTCTATGCTGCTTCTTTACTTCAATTTCTGTAGAACATACAGTGCCAAAGGAATTAAGAGAATGTAATTTACCAGTGCGAAATAGGAATACCTTACAGATGAACCCAACACTCATTTTCAAAATTAGTAATTTCAGTGATTTCAGAGGCCAGCCACAGAACACTCCTGTTTCTAAGGGACAGACTCTTCTTATTACTGCTGTCCAAAAGCTGCTCTGAATAACAAAATATAATTCATAACATCTCATTTTACTTAACTCCCAGTGCTTCCCATACATGTACTTAGTATGCTTTATACAAACAGCATACTGTTTCATACTTGCAAAGCAGGAAGAATAATTTTATGGACAGACAAGGAATAAACTATGAAGTCCTAGAGTGTTGATGTAGATGGATAACTTTGTAGGTTGACATTGTAAGGCCAGTAGTATGTACCATTACTTCCAACATTTATTTGACACTTTCTATTGACATTTTTACGTTGATAACTCTTTAGTTAACCTATCAGCACCTCTGATTAAAATGTATGTATACAATGTGAGGACTGTGAACTACATGTAAGAAGGTATGTTGTGAACATAAACTAATAAAACGTGCCTTCAGAACAATATGAAGGTCTCAAGTATGGATTTAACATGTGATAGAAACAAAGACTTTTTGCAATATTTTACACATTCTGTAATAAAATGAATAAGCACAATTTATTCTCAGTGATACCTGGAACTAACTTAAATTCAACTGAACTTTTTTTTTTTACAGCATTTCACCAATTATTATTGGAGCTGCTAATTTTGAAAATGTAATGCATTCAGAACACTTTCTCTAACATGTAAGCATTTCACCATTTCTGCTGGCATCAAGATTGTTCACATAGGGGACAGAAATATATTAAAAAAAAAAAAAAAGCGTTGCAAAATAATCCCATGTACAGCAGCAGCAGCAGAGAGCAGAAAGCCAAAGGCTTATGTTACTGGGTAATCAAAGTCACAATCTGGTATCTTCTTCATATGTTTTGGATGGGTAGGAACAATAGCATTAGGACTCTTCCCAAGCATTAGGACTCCTATGCTGGTCTATTAAATAGTCCTTGTGGCCATTCTGTGGCCTGGATGACAATGAAAATAGTTTGGCCTCACTATCAAACTCTCAAAGCTTCCAAACAAGAGTGGCTATGTCCATATGCTGAATGGTCCCAGAGGTCATTTGGAAGATTGTTGGTAGTGCCAGACCATACCAAGCTATTTCCCAGCCCTTCCTCCATGAGAGGTATAGATGAACACGTTCCAGCTTCTGTATGCTGACACTTAATTTAGTACTTAATATACAGTCATTCAGCTTCTGTTTCTCTTATAAGATGCAGTAGATGAAATTCTTAAAACCCTCAGTGAAATTTATCATGTGACACTGTTCCTTGTGTTTAAGGTACCAGATGGTGATAAAGACAAAATAGGCTTTGTTGCAGTTCCGTAATTGAAAGCCAGATGGTGTTACTAAGGCTGATAAAGGGAAAACAATAATACATCCCTGCCCTACTCTGCTTCAGATTTCCAGCTATTGCTGTGGAGCTGAAAATCCATCTGTTCAGATATTACTCACTGTATCATGCAGCTTTTTGGACACGAATTTCCGAAAAAGCAACAGGTGCAAGCACTTGCAAACTTTTTTAAGTTTCAAAGCACATTAGAATAATATTAAAACTGCAATTTTAAATACATTTCTGACAGAAGATGAAAACAATAAACTCTGCAAACCTAATAATATTGCATTTTATATAGGGAAACAAATCTTCAGCATTAACTAATTAAATTGAACTAACGTGATAGGGAACTAGTCCTATAGGAGAAATACGGCTTAACACTTAGTGAAATCTGAACTTTTATCTGTAAGTAGGTCTAGAAAAAATGGCTAGTCTGCTGTTTCAAATTTGTCAAATCTTTATTCAAAAAATTAGCTGAGTTTACTGGTTTGGTTTCTTTTGCATAAGAAAATTTTGCTCATCATTGTGAGAATATCAAAGTAATAAGTGGTTTCAGACATTAAACAAAAGTTGAAGTTGGCAGGGAATCAGAGATGCAGAAGAAACAAAAACATGTTGTCCTCTTAGCAGAAAATACTTTGCTTAATATTTGGGATGTTGTTAATTTCCATAAATAAATTTGCAACTCAGGGACATATAAATAATTAAGTATCTACTTTCATGAGCTGATTAGCGTTGTTCTCATTCACAAAAGGGGTATCAAGATTGCATATGCTTATCTATGGAGCTAGCTATTAAAAAATTATTACAGATGCCCTAAAAACTGTACTCTGTGGTAGTTGACTTGTTGTAGTGTTCAGATCAACAATGAAATTGACCCTCACTGAATGTTTCAGGCCCATACAGTGCTGTAAGACAGCAGCTAGCTGCTGGGGCATGTCATGCTACCCTTGCATGGGATGTGTGCTAGGTCTTGCCTTGGTGTGTGGCATCAGTCTAGAATTCATACAGATTTCTTCATTAAAATCTCATACTGATTATGGCTGGTAGCGAGGTAGAGATAGGTACTGTTATCTGCTAGAGCAACATATACCATGCCAGCTCTGACAACCCAAGGGATATGAGGCTGCTGCAACTCTTGCCCCTGGGTCTGACCAGCAGGATGTCTGACGGTGTTCTTAGGTAGCCATCTGCAAAGAGAGTGCATATGGACAGCACCCGTATACATGACCAGCCACACAGATGACAATCAGACACTCAGAGCACTCACTCAAGCACAGTGCCAATGGCCTCATCCTGATGCCACCTTTGGATGAGCAGGATAGAGGTCCACCAGGTTGGTCTGAAAGTAATGCCTCCTATTTATTTCCATGGAAATTACAACAGATACAAAGAACACAAGCACTATCTGGTAGACCAAATTCTCAGCTACAAAACACTGTTTTTCAATATGGTCACCACCAGTGCATTTTTGTCAGCAGTGAACAAAAGTCTGCATGCTATACTTGTAACATGCTGCACCAGCAGAGGTGACTCACTGTTTAACAGTTGCTGTGATGGTTTCATTGCTAGTAAAATGTTGCTTATGCAGTTTATGTTTCATTGCCCCATACAGATGGAAGTCAGAAGATGCCAAGTTCTCTTACATATATGATGAATGTGGTAGGACAGTCCAGCCCAGACTGGCAGTGTGTTCCATGGTCTTCAAACTGGTATGGTGTCTGATGTTATTTTATCGCAAGAGAAAGGTTCTCTTGTCCTCTCCTGACTCTAGACGTTTGGTCCTTATCTTAGTCAGCAGTGAGTTGATGGTTTGTTCTAGGAAATCCAGAAGGATCACCCTCTTCCTATCACAAAATACAGTGCACATAACTATGCCCACTGAAGGCTGCATCTTAAATTTTTTCTTTGATGGGAAAGTCAATTACATCATCACTCCAGTGACTCTGGTTTGACTCCAGCTTGTAGTGGTGACACCACATCTTATCACTGGTAATGATGCAATCCATGATACCGTCACCTTTAGCCTCATATTGGTTCAGTACATCTTGACAAATCTGCATATGATTTTCTTTCTGTCCCTGTGTGAGCATTTGTGAGACCCACCTGGCATAGACTTTGCGATATTCAAACATTGGCTCCATCACTTCAAACTCATTGAAGCTGATACTCAGCTCTGTACATAGCTCCCTGTTGTAATCTGCTGATACACAGGTGAGCTTATTAAGACACTCTTGATTTCGGGGTGCAGCAGCTGTGAATGATCATCTGTAACATGGCTTATCTTTTGTGTCACTGCTGCCACTCCTGAAACACAATGCCCATCATATCATTATGCTCACATCCACTGGTTGGTCTCTGTAAATGTTCAGCAAGTGTCAATGAATGTCAGTAGGTGCCATTTTCCCGCATGGAGGAATTCAGCGACACACTTTTGCTTCATCTAGGTTTCTTTGTCAGACACCGTTTTGCCAGACTGCCCCTCTGCTGCCATCTGTCACACAGCAACAAAATGGAATGGAATGTTGGCAGGAAGGTTCAAACTCTGCTGTCATACCACCAACACCTGCCTCTAATGTCGTGGGCCAACAACAATAAAAGGAGGCATTACTTCTGGAGCAGCTATTGTATGAATGATTAGAGTTATGTGCAGTGTGGATCCCCTCAGCACCTGGCCTCAGGTGTTCAGTCTGCTCAGTAGCTGCCCTCATTCCCCATTCCCAGGTGCTGGCACCTGGACACAGAAGCCCCCAACACCACCTCCCTATTCCAGCTCTTGGTGCAGATTGTGCATGCCCAGAGCTCCTTTGGTGTCTGACACCCCTGTAGTCTCACGCCAAGATTTTCTGACTCGCTTATCATCTTGTTTCTCTTGATCGTCTTGCCCTTTAATGGCATAAATATTTTAGGAATGTGATACTGAGAATGAGGAACTGTATGGAACTACGGAGATATCTGGAAAACTGGAATAACTGGGGGGCTGACTAGGCAAAAATCAGAGCTGCATACACAGATGATGGATTAATTGGGGAATCATGCAAAAACAAACATAGGATAAAAATTTTCTTTCTACCATGCCATATGCATTTATTATAATTACATCTTAATGTTAAGATGTTAAGCTCTAAGGCATCACTCCTGTATGTTTTGCGTGTGAATCTAAAAAAGATTTATGAAGTGTTTAATTTAAAGCATGACTGCTTACGCAGAACAAGGGGCTTTGCAGTAAATTGTTACTTTTTTCCATGAAGAAAATATTTCAGTAATTTAAAATACTGTCAAAAAGGAATTTAGAACCATTTAACACAGTATAGGCAGCTGAAAATTCTCTGAGATGTGTTTTTCTTATGCACAGGAGGAAACTTTGAGCTAGTTTATTAAGCTGTAGCAGAACCAATGGTAGATATAGTACTTAGGGTCATGGTTTCGTGGACAGTAGTGGTGGTAGGTAGATGGTTGGACTAGATGATCTTAGCGATCTTTGCCAACCTTAATTACTCTTTGATTCTATCATTCAGGCACAGGCTGGAACCACCACTGCTTCAGGTATGTACCTCTCCCCAGCAAGACTTCTTCGGACACCAGTGCTGCTATTACAGCAAAGTGTTGGTCCCTAGCTGATGTAGTTGAGGACAGGGGCTTTCCTGATATCAGTTTCATTCTTACTGCCTGATCCTGCCATCCCCAGGGACTCTGTGGAGAAGTTTGTATGATCACCTCCCTAACAGTGGTAGTTCCAACCCTGCCTGTGCTTTGGAGAACCTCCAACCTGCCTGCAGTCAAAGAATACAAGCAAGCAAGAAGGCAAAGGGAACTTCACCCAGCAAGAAAGTGATTTCCCATGGATTTATGGAGCAAAAAGTGATTTTGGCCTTTTGGGGTATTTTACACCTGATGTCCCATCAAGGGTTTTACATTTTTTTTTTCTGAGACAGATTGAGGAACTTCTTACAGAAATTGTATAGGAACAGCCATTGCCATTTTGATTCCCGTCTTTACCGCAAGAGGGCTGGGGTCAGGGAGGCAACGTATAGTATCTGAGACATGTCATCTTCTCAAAGCTCAGTCATCCACACAGAGACAAATCTTCCCTTTTCTCCAGAGGATAGTCCTCAACCCATGTGAGAGCACAGATAAAAGCACCTGAGAGAGTGTCAATCACTCCTGTCACTGCACCTCTTTCAAGTTAGCAGCTTTTCTTCCCCTCTAAACTGACATTTCTCACAGTGGGTTTAACCACATGGTCCTAACCACACTTTTTCTGTTGAAGACTGATTTTCCAGTTTCCTCCTCCTTTGTACTTATTGAAGAAAGCTGGTCTAGGAAGTGAATTGCAGCCCCTCTATTTTGCTTAGTCACTTCGTCTGACTTGCCTTCAACTCTGCCTTTTACAGGACTGCTGTAGGTCAAAACTTCTTCTTCCCTCCTCCATTCCTTGAACTCAGTAGTTGCAATAGATGCTTTAGAGAAGGACATAATCTCACAAGTTCATCATGAAGCAAATAGGACTGGTAATATATCGTGAAAGAAGAACACACCTGTACATTATTGTAATACCTGTTTGCATGTATGAAGCTTGCCTTTTAGAGAACAGGTGAAGGGCCCATCACTGGAGAAAGTTCCTGAGTGTCCCATGGATTTCTGAGGAGGAGTGGCTGCAACTAAGGGATCATTCTAAGCAGCACTAGACAGGGTGTTAGAAACTTTTCTTTTGTCTGAGACAAATCTTCAGAGTAATCAGGAGCAATACAGCACGCTGGGTAGGAATGACCTGTAGGAGACTCAGAAGTGTTTGGCCTTCCCATAGAAACTTGAAAGGTACCTGTCATTCCTTGGAAACTATCTGGAGAAGAGGATTCAGGCATTTCTTCATATACAGTAAAGGCTTCCAATACTCCAAGCGTTAGCCTAAAAGAAAATAAAAATCAAAGAAATTAAAAAACATGAAATACAAAAAATGTGCAAAAAGAAATTTTCCATCCGCCATCTCTGACAATAAACAAAAATGATATTTTTTTATTGTAAATGGCATGTTTTTCAGGTACAGCAGGTCAGTGTCAACAGCAAAGCCATGCTTATTTCGTATTCAAGGACAACCACGTAGAGAGGAAAGCTTTGTTTTGTATTCAAAATCTTAGGAACAGGATGTCTAGACATGCAACTGGTGTGTGTGTATATTTAAAGGACTTTGCATTTTTAGCAAGGTACATTTAGTCTCATTCTACTTTGCTGTTCAGAAGGCCATCCTATCAATTTCTTATCCACAGAAACAACAGTCCTGTGGAGTATCCCATGAAGGCATACCAATCCATTTTATCAATTTTTTTAACCTTTCCTAACTTTTTGCATCGAATTTAAAATCACAAAGAGCAAAAACAAAAAAGAAATCAAACAACAATTCAAATACTGGTCCTTTCAACAGTTGGTCTAGATGTGATTTTACAATGGTGCAGCAAGGACAGAAAATAGAACGCGATCTCACTGAAAGTAAACATATCTCACTGATTTTCTTGCTCTGTTGTGTGCTCCAAATGGCAGCCCACAGAGGAAGAAGCCACCGACTTTAAAAACCTGATAAATCTACAACTTGCTTACAGTTTGAGAAAAGAAAAAAACTTGATAGTCAAAGTGGAGGCCAGACGCTGGTGGTAATACAGAAAATAAATTAAAAAAAAAAAACAAAAAAAAAAAAAAAAAAACAAGCTTAATAATCATGATTACAGGAAAAAAAAGATAATTAATATTTTGTCTACACTTGTGACTATTAAGATTCCTGCGCTTGAGTTAAATCAAATTAGTATCTAATGCATTAGTTTGATAGAGATTTATTCTGTTTCCAGTGACTTTTAAAATGTACTTTTAGTGACAATTCTAATTCACCAATGTATGTCCTCTAAATGCACTATGTAGCATTTCCCTCCCACGCCATATGTGAGATACATTTTTATAACAAGAACAAAGAGGAAAATAATGGATCTTTGCTGCTGTTTAGTGAATGGAAATTTTCTGGGTTGCTGGATAGCAGTGCATTAATGGTGGGAAATCAGGTTTTCCCACAGGGGCTGAAATACTCTTGACTGACAACTCTGGCTTAAGGATCACTTGGGAAGGAAGCATGCTGCATGTAAGAAGAGAACCCCAGTTACTGCTGTGCCACTGACGCTCTTCTGGAGGTATGCAATTCCCACTGGGCTATGTGAGTGTTTTGTGAGCACTGGGTTAGATTTAGCTCCCTTCTCTCTTACTAAAAAAAGAAAGACAGAAGAAAGGCAGGGCAGCAGAACTGCTGAATCTTTTTTCTTAACCATCCAACAACAAACTGTCAGTGAGCAGGGAAGGTTTATAAGGCAATGCCAAGGGAAAACATCATTTTCTTTTAAAAAACTGACCATTTGTAGACAACCTGGTATAAAATCCCTTTAATAAGATATGTAAAACTGTATCCAAACTTTTTTTTTTTCTTTTTTTTTTTTTAATTTTTAAGCCATGGTTATTTGGAATCAGAAGAAACAGCTTCAGAACCTAATGAAAAAAGAAATATTTTATTACTTCAACTCAGATTTCCTTGCATTGTTACTAATTTGTTCTATGAAAACTAGAAGATAAAGTCGTAGTTTTCAGACTATGTTCATTAAACTTTGTCAGGAAGTTTGCCTAAGGAAACATGAAAAACCTGATGTTTATGAAATGGACTTTTACTAAGTTTCACAGAGGAAAACACCATCCTACTGTCATGGAAATTCAGGTTGTTTTCCAGTGCGAGCTTTACCCAAAGATATAGTTTCAAAGTTTACAAACTTTTAGGTGACACAACTGGCTTCATTCCACTGTGTATGAGTATACTGCAACAGCAGTAACATGGATTACCTGATACAGAGAGATTCCACATGCTCAGGTTTGGATGCTTTTGGCAGTAGCTCCTTAAAAGTAATTTAGTCCTTTGTTAATTTGTGCTGAGTTGTTAAAGCCAGTTGGCCGTGCTGACACCTATTTCGTAGCAGTGTTTACAAAAACCTATAAAGTATTAACTACTGTACTTCTACAGTGTATTCCAAACAAAAAGACAGATCTTGTCTTCGTTGTTCTGATATAGTGTGATCTGTTTTCTTGGAAGCTCAATCAGGCCAGTCATATAGTCTGATTTTTGGGTGGTCCTGTGTGGAGCCAGAAATTGGAGTCAGTGATCCCTATGGGTCCCTTCTATCTTGGAACATTCTGTGATTTTATGATGATTCTTCCGAAGTTTTATTGAAATGTGGCAATGTCAAGCTTTGCCTGAGGCAAGGCTGGAAAGAAATGTGCATTCACTGCTATTCACTGCCTTGGCACTGCTAAGATTATGTTTGTTGTCTCAAAGCAGGTGGCTGCACCCCAATTAATACAACCCCACCAGAACAAGTGCAAAACTACTGTGAAATGAGAGTTAAATTTCAGAGCAAATAGCAGCTGTGGTAAATGAGAGCAGTGCACACCTGTGGGGGTTAAAAGGTGTGCAATGCATTAAAAACTGGATTGCAAAAGCAGATCCTAACTGACCTATCATCACTGCTGCTCCTTGAGGCATTGTTCTTGAAAACTCACACTCTTCAGTCTTTTGAATGTAAGACTTAGGGAAAAAAAAATAGTTTTAAGACAGAGACAGTGCTAGCTCTATCAGTATCCATAGATGCCAGTATTCTTCAGAGGGCTGAGATCTCACCCCAAGTCCCTCAACATCCTCCAACAGGTGTGGTCACCATTCCTGATGAGCATTACTGGATGATTTGGCCTACCTTGTTTGTTCTTGAGAGCTGCTTTATGTGAAATTTTGCACTGACATAGGTTCTGCTGAGCTGCTTTGAAGGAGAACATCCCTGAGCCATCAGCTTACATACAAAAGGTTTTCTGTGCTGTTGTGAGAGCTGGACATAAAGTTTTACACTTTAACTGGTGTAAACAATGTGCTTCCTGTCAATCCAGGGCCAATGTGTGGTGATTTTTTTCTGGACTAATCTGTGCACAGTAGTGTAAAGTACTTGGAAAGATCACTTATATCTTGAAAAAAAAGAACCACTACAGAAAACGGATACATGCATTGGGTAAGCACGTGCCAAGACAACAGTTACCTTCAGACCACGGATACCATGCAGCTTGGCAAACAGGATGGAGAGGCATGAGTAGAATTAATTTTATCACTTTCTTGTATGAGTGACAGATCCTAAGAAAGGCAGGGACTATAAAGTTACTGTGTAAATCAAATGCTCAGCACAAAGAATCTCAAAACCATGTCTATATCTTTCATACAGTATTCAAATCTAGAAATATTCAATCCCAAATCTTTACAGCAAATATACCACATAGCAAATGGGAAAGGGAACATTTCAGGAAAAGTGCAATTAGTCGTTATTTTTTTAGCCAGAAGAATAATAATAAAAAATCAGTTAGCTCTGCTTAGCTGGTTAGGCACAAGGAAAATTAATATTCAGTAAATATCCACACTTCTTGTATGGTGAAAGATTCCTTCCATACAGCAGATTCTGACATAGGTCATCAGCAACCTTCACCGCGTTTTCCTCAAAATGCTATTTTAATGGTTGGCTTTTCTCTCCTTAAATAGCTTTTAGCCAGCCATTATGACTTAAACAGCAACTGAGTCATGAAAAACAAAGTAACTGTAGTGTGAAGGTTAGATGAAATGACAAACCATTGGCATCTTACTGTTGAATTTCTTTTATCACAAACTGCAGTTTGCCTGTTACAACACTTTCCATACATTAATGGAGAGGGAGGTTACTCTTGCATAGAAGGTAGTGTACGTTCTGTGCAGTAGTCCTGGAGTCATGCATTCAGTGTGTACTATGAGCAGAGAAAATATCCAGAAAACTGCTCTCTCTGTATTTAGTATAAGCTTGTTATATAGGCATAGAATCAAAATTTCCTTTATTTATTTTTTGATGGTTTCTTAGAAGATTAAGAATTTGTGAGGAAAGAAGTGAGCATATGTTTTCACAAGGAAGATATCGGTCATCTTTACTTGCCAGAGATTATCCCCTTTTCATTGACTCTCTATCTCTTTGCAAGGTTCCCACTCTTAGATCTAGATTTTAAATTCTCAGAGGAGGCTTAACAATCTATTTTCATTTGCTCGAACAAGATTCTAAGTACTTAGGCTGGATTGAGTACTACTTTTGTCATCTCAATATCTCACTTGTTCAACTAATGAACTGTGCAGAAGAGAAGGAATGTGTTCTCAGGTGCCCAGCATGGGAGGGTCGTTCTGTTCGCTTCTCATTTCCACTTCTGTCAGGATCAAAATCTGCTTTATTTCTAACTTAAAGGTCACTGATGTCGCTGTCAGTTGAGAAATGCTGACCAGATTTCCAAAGCTCAACAAAGTCACTTAGGAATCTGACTTTCTGAAAATCATCAGGCAGTTCGCCAGTCTTTTCTGTCCATATGGGTAGCAGTCTGTAGTCCTCAAGAAACAGAAACACAGGCAAATTAACTCCATCTTTTCTCAAGAGCCAAGGTAAGACAAACGTAATACTGATAATCATATGTGATTTCAGTCTGAGAACAGAGGAGCATAAAGGCTCTTGTTATGCTTTGTGGATGCAGTAGTGGAGCCCTAAGTGACTCTGGAAAGCATCTGTACAGTCAGTGCTGTCTATAAATGTCCCTCCTTCAGTCTCCTGAAAAATGAAAAAGGGATTCTGTGCTCCCTAGCACTCGCAGTCCCAAGATAATAGCCTACAATTTTGTTCATTGGGATTTCAGAACAGTAAGTCTGTTTTTCGAGAGATGGAGTTCACTTAAAACTCCATTTGAAGATAGCTCATCTACATACATCCTTAACCTACCAAAGATCTGGATTTGAAATGTAATAGAGCTGACAAAGTATAGAGATGTCAAGGTCATAGGCTATAGCACCTGCTTGGTGCTGATGAATTTATGCCTTTAGCATGCAGTACTTTTGCTGCCAATAGTAGTCTGCATTTCCGCTGGCAGACTTCCACACATGAGGAATGATACACTTATGCTGCAACTGACTTATAAAACCGTCATGTTAACAGAGTAATTATAGACTTGCACAAGCAACGCAATTTGCGAAACAATTACTTTACTTTTCAATGCTAGATGGTTTTATTGTGTTCCAGGAAACAATTCCAACCTTCAACATATCTTTCTTTCTCTTCTACAGTTTTGAAATGGAAACTTCACAGAGAGACGGGTAAGGTTCATTCATCACTGAAGAACTGTACAAAGCTCTTAGTGACTCTCTCTGTGTGGTAAAGTGCTTCCAAAATGCACATAAAAGAATATTGTGAGTAAACAGTAGACCTGTATGTGTAATCATCTATACAACTCAGAGTTGTCACTAAAAACAGGCTGAAATAAAGAGATTTAGATAAAAAAAACGCAAGTCATTCAAGAACATTAAAAGCACCTTCATTCTCTAGAACTTAAAGAATTTTTATATTGTTTTTCTGAAGCTGTGAATATCACCTTAAAAAAAATCAAACATATATATATGGAAAATTGGTAGAATCTTGTATATTGTAAAATATATTATATCAGAATATGGCCTGAATGTGTGGTCTGTGATCAACAATTTTTAGCAGAGGATGAAGGAGCCCCATTACCCATTACCCAACAAAAAACTCTACCTTCAAGCAAACTCCATCTGACAAACAGAACCAAACTTCCTACAGTCTCTACATGGAGAATTTGCTTCACTTTGAGTATCACATTCAGTAAGGCTTATCTAGACTTAATTTGGCTTAAAATCCTCCAATATCTTCTGTAAATACCACTTCTAGAATAACATTTGTGTAGAGTTAACAGATGGGTACTAACAAATAATTAATATAGCATCCTAGTAGTATTTTTCTTGGTTTTCCAAGAATAGTGTTTGGGCATATGCTTGTTCAAAAGCCTTCTTTCAGTTACCTGTCGTAATACCGCCTTCACAAAAGTATGAGTCTGCAAATACTGGTGCCATAATATTGAGTGGATGAAGCATCCTCAGTTCATTATTTATACCTTTTTGTGGAATTTCAATACTGTAAAATGTGCATAATATTATTGATTTACTACAGCATTTAAGAGAGTGTAATTTGTGTCTGACATGACTGTAAAGAACTTGGAATGACACCAGAAGGAACTCTCGTGGCCATTGAGAAGTGGTGACAACAGCATACTGATCCAGGTGCTGACCTCTGTCTCAAACCCTCTGTTTCTGCTGGTATGAGAACATGTGCTCCTCAAAGAATTAATTCGCACTCTTCCTGTATAATCTAGGTTTGCAATTGGTGAGTTATCAGAGCTGCAGAGATGGCACCACTGCAAGAAATGCTTAGCTACAACCAGCCTCACAACACAATCCCTCCAAATCCTGTCTGTGATCTTGTGCCTAGAGTAGCATTCTCCTTTTTCCTTTCTTCCAAGTCAATATTGGGTTTTTCTTAGGTCTTATTTACTCCTCTGCCAGGCTTTCCTCTAAGCCACATGTATTCAGGTGAAGGCCTAATATTCAGAAGTTGATACAATTGGAGAACCAAGGGTGTCTCCTCTAGGAAGATTTACAGACCAACTGCTTTGCATCCTTCTTGTACCAGACCCACTCAAATGTCATTTTTTGATTCATAATTTGAAGGAGGGGACAGAAGAAGAACTACCTTATTCTACTGTAAATGGGGCCTGGAAAGTGTTGGTCATATATAAAAATAGAGACGATCTTTTTCGAATTTGTAGCAGGTAAGGACTGTAATTTGCAGTAATTCTTTTTAAGCATGACATCTAGCTGAATTAAAGCAGAAAATGCAACCTTCCAGGCTGATATTAATAGGAGAGTGCATGATACATTCTCTCAAAAAGTTGCAGCTGCAAATATACCACCAAACTTCTAATAGGCAAAACACTTGTGTTTCTTTTTGTGGAAGTGTAAGTTTTTAGGTAGTTTATACGCTTGTATTGTTATTATTCATATACTCCTTTTTCTTTGATCTAAATTCAGATTATATATATATTTTCTCTAATAGCTAAACTGTTTTTACTTTTAAATATTTATGTCTGTACAAATAAAGTGCAAGTAGGTTTTTGTGTATTCAAATATACAGTACAAATACTATATAAATCTCATGCTTATCTATTGATGTGACTAAAGTGCAGTAGAGGAAAACTGCATTTCATTAAATGAAGTTGTAAGAATTTGATATTCCATTTCCAAACTAAAAATCTTAATGCTGCTGTACCTCTTCACACAGCCAACTAACTGGTATTAGGTTTATACTGATTCTAACAAAATTTGGACAGATTTCAGAAATCTGTCTGAACTGCAGTGCCTCTGTTCTGGGGAAGGCTAATGGCAGGGTCACTCCTGCAAACAAGTTAACAGAGGCTCAGGACTGGTGCGCGTCAGTCTGTCAAGTAATGGCTTGGCTGCCTTCACACAACACAGCAATTGGACTGTTGCAGCAGGAGATACAATCATCTTAAATCTGTTCATCTGCTGTGCCACTACTGTTTGGAGTCCGGCAGAACACAATGCAAAATTCCCCAGGTTCCATTGAAATTGGCTTCTTTATACTGCTTTTGGGGCACAAAAAGCAGAGGAGGCTGTAATGCTGTATTTTTACAGCATCCTGTTTCTTCTTCAGTTTTTTATAGTTTAGTCTTTTGATCAGACAAAACAAATGTCAATGCCAAGCTACACACTGGAAATTCTGAATTTCTCAATATAAAATTGCTTTTGTAACTGCACTATATAGAATCATGGAAGTAAATATCATGTGCTGGTAATAAAATTGTGTAGCACTCTTGTCTGTTATTGAAAATTTGCCCTCAAAAGTAGGTCTGTCATGCTGTTCTCACATACATTAACTATGTAGAGTGTTGTTGCTCAGAAAGTATCTCTGGGCTGGTAAAAGTTTATTAAATTCCTCTGATGTTCATCATGTGCATGCTAATGGGAAGTGTGGGTTATGCGATCATTTAAATACTATGAATGCTGCATATCACTGAATGACAGCAGCATCTTGGTGGCTTTCTTTCCCCCCCTCCCCAGCTCTACTCATTAGTGGTGGGGAAAAGGCTGATTTTGGCCTCAGGTCATTAAGCATGCCTTTCTACCTTTGTGTTCTCCCTCGGCTTGATGAGCAGTCAGCTCACTTAACTCATCCACAGAAAATTCTATGAGTCTATGAACAAGTCTGTGAGGGACTTGTTCAGACACCAAGAATAGAAACCCGGCTCTTCTGATTTCTTAACATGCTACTGACCCCAATTCACCATATAGTCCTCACATCTGAAGTTTAACAATTTCAGTTAACTCCTGACACTTCAGATGTTACACTGAGTTACCCATGGCCTGACTGATGGAGGTTCTGAGCATTTAGAAGCTGAGGTAAAATTAAAAAAAAAAAATAAAAAAATCAAGCTTCGAGACCTTTAGGAACACAGACTTTTGGTGTCTGTGGTTCAGATAAGCATCATCTGAAGCAGCAGTGATCTACAGGTGCTTTGAAAGGTCTTACACACACAACAGTAGCAGCAATGCATCATTGTTCACAATCTATACAAGCACAGGTATCAAAACTATCACTCTTTCTGAAGCTACTGTTTAAATAAACTTTCAATGAAATAAGTGTGCCTCCTGTCACTTTAGCTTTCAAGGCTGACTTTGAAGAAAAGGGTCCCAGTCATTTTGTCAGGAAATCAGTATTTGCCTTGGTGAGTCCATGCTTTATTAGTGTATTGGAGTTGGTTCCAAGGAAGAGAAAAAAATACAGAACAAGATGAATTGTTCATTTGTGAAGGGTAACAAAACCTGGAGTAGTTTCCCCATGTCTGATCATTCCTGTAGCATCTCTGGATTGGTAGAAACCTTTGTTCTTCTCCTTAATGTTTGCTACTTAGCCAAGCACGTTTGTATGTTTTGTTCCCTATGACTGTTTTTTGCTTATAGCAGTATGAAAAATTACAGAATTTATTCATCTGTATACTTCCCACCAACTATTTTCACATGGCTAGTCCAGTTAATTGCTCCAACAAGAGCAGTCATGCCTGAAGCAGTACAGACTTCAACACATGCCTTGCACCCTGGGCTTTCTGAACATTTCATGGCCAATTATTGCCCATGAATTCATTTGTGCATTTGTCTGAGGAAATACTGACATCCCTTTCTTCCCCAGAATTATGTTAATAAGCAAAACTACTTGGAAGCATTTAACTCGCTGGAATTTGAAGAGCTCCCAGATCTACTAGAACATGCACAAAGAAAAGCAGAAAAAAAGAAAAAGAAAAGGTATAATAGTCAATAATAGTCATATTGAGAATATTGTCTGTAGGTACGTTTTGTCTTTTTTGATCTGGAGACCAGAGAACCAGAATTCCTAAAATGGCCAGTGGTCACAATAGTAGCCAAATTTCCAGGGCAGCTCATTTCACATTTTAGATATCAAAGTAATGACATTCCCATTCATAGAACTGTACAGTTTGCTGAAGTCTTTTGAAGATGCAACTATAAGTGTTTTATGAAAAGTTAAGAGGTTAATATAAAATGAGCACCAGAAAAAAAAAAAAAAGAGAAAAGAAAAAAAAGTTTCACCTGTGGAAAATCTTCAGTGGGAACCATGAGCTTCTCTAGCAGTAATCCATTAGCAAAATTCTTTTTCTCAGGTTATTCTAGTTTTCTATGAATCCAAACATGCCTTTCACCGTAAATCATTTCTGTATTGTAGCCATTATCAGTGCTTGATTCTCAGGTTTTTTGAATTCACCCTTTGGAGATGGTTCTTTCTCAGAAATGTCAAAATAGCTAAACAAAATGTAGACATCTGTATCCAGAGTTTGAGGCAAATAATCTTATTCTAGATAAAAATAGCTGGGTTGTATTCTACTTGTGGAGGCAGTAATGACAGAGAAGGGAAAAAGTGCTGTCATACGTAGCTGTGGTTTTACTCACTTTTGAAACTGGACATTGTGTGTTTTTCAAGACAGCACTCAGTAGCTAAACACCAGATACACAACTCTGAGTACTTAAAAAAGCTCTATTCCTGCACTGCAGTAGCCCTGGCACATCTACTATTCTGTTGTTGGAATACTGGATAATTGGGTAGTATTATTTTGTAATGACAGAAAATCACAGAAAATTCAAAAGCTGGAACTAGATCAGAATCAGCCGTGGAGTTCATATGTAGAAGAGCTCACATGCAGCAGAGTGCTGTTAGCAGAAGTGTACGTTTTGGTCCCTTCTTCTCAAGCCTACAGGACACTAGCTGCCATATTACTGGACATTGGACTTGTGTACTCAGGGTCTTCTAAGTGACCTGAATGAAGCAACATCCTTGCCTGTTGCACACATTATTAGCAATATCTGGCTGTATTCTTACCTTCGTGAATGATTTTTAGTTTTCTTTGTGTGTACAGAATAACTCCAGAACCTGAATGCACCATCCTAAATCCGAGTAATCTCTACCAGAATAGAAATTTAGTTGAAGGGGAAAAAAAAAGATATCTCCAGCTGCAAGTGTCTATTTTCTACAGTTTTTCCTTCAGTATGAGTACACACGTCCAAACTATTTTGCCATCAACATGACGAGAAGAATGAACATGGCAGAACCTTGCAATTGTTCAAAAAATTCCTTGGAGGAGAAACAGCAGCAACACCTAATAGTGAGGACGGTCCCATTACTTCAGGAGGATCAGAACAAGTCCACGCTTGAGCTAGATCCTGAGTACACTCACCGTCCTCTGCAAGGGCTTCCCTCCCAACCCACGAGGAACCCCTTTTCAGCTGTGCCTTTGTCTCCATCCCTGCTACTCCTGCCTGCAGCCATCACATCCTGGACCTGGCCTATCACCGGGACTGTCAGTGCTCTGGTCAGTGCCTGTCTGTGCCAATCACATTGGCACCCCGTGACTGTGTGTTGTGGTAAACGTGGCTGTTGCTGGGTTTCTGGCTCCTATCCCTGAGGGATCAGCCAGCTCCTGCAGCTTCTGCATGATAACCTACCTATTTTGTCGTTTGAGGTGCTTGCTTCAGAATTAATGCGGAATTTCGCTCACCGATCCCTTTAGAAGATACAAAAACTGAGCAGTGAAATATCAAGCTACTTTAATTGAGCATCAGAATGTCATATTATCCACTGATTAGCTTGGCGCACCATAGGCTGGAACTTCTGAGTATGTTACGCATGTAAGTATCAATGCTCTCACAGATATGTAGCATTTTTAAATTAGCCATCATTGCATTGGTTAGATAATGACAATAATTGAAAATTTTGCATTATCAGTATTTTCACATAAATATATAATTATAATATTTAAATATTCATGCAGTTTACTTATCAGATTAGGATTATATTTCCTGTCTGTCGTAAGGTCATCATAATAAGAAATTCTCATCTAAAATTTCACAAGTAGTATTGCCCTAAGAAAAGGAAAGGTTAAAGGTGTTGGCACTACGCAAGAATATGAAGTGTGTGTCAGAATTAGCTTTCAAATTAGAAAATTACTAAAAAATGAGATATCTATGTGTTGACTAACAGCTAAGGACAAGAATATTCTAATTAGTTGTTTGGAAAATAAATTCTCTAGGCAGTGTGTTGAGGAGATGAAAACAGAATGTTACATTCTGGAGAATGACTGTAAATGCTTGTTATTATGTGGATGCAGAGAAGAAGCAAAGCAATGTAAATTTACTTCGTTCTATTATTCAGAGAGTGACTAGTGTTGAAGACTGAATTTTTCTGAATTTTATGAAGAGGAAGGAATTTTACAAAAGGAGAAACTGTTAAAAAGTAGAATAAATCCTCTAAGGATACTTGAAGAACACTATCTTCTTGCTCTTAAGATTAAGGACAAGACTTTTCACTGAGAAACACCGGTGTATCGGTACTGGCGTCAGTGATAGTACATTAATTTATAATAGCCAGCTCTTCATGATGTTCTGCAAACAAATAGAAATGCAGACATCCCACTCATATGCAACTCTTGCCTGTGTTGCTCCTTACAGACCTACATTCTCATTCAGCAGAGCCAGTGAGATCATGTTTGAACAAGAGGTCAATGGAATTTATGGGAGGGTATGAAAATCTTATTATTACTTATGCAGTGCCACATGTATTCTCAGAGACCTTCTGCCTGTGCAGAATAAATTATGAAAACAGAAAACAGTGTCCCTTGTCTCAAAGACCTTCCTGTGTCTGAGTACTGGTGGAGTACAAACTGAACATGTAGTTGATCCAGATCTGTAAGTGCTCTTACTAATAGATTATTAAAAAAATATTTTCACATGATTTCAAATCATTCAGAAACCAGAGGTGAACTCTGCTTTTTTTTTTTTTTTTTTCTTTTCTCTGTACTGAATTTCCTAAGCAGACTGAAAAGCCTTGAAAATCCAAAACATTAAAAGAGACACTATACATAGTGACTGGGTCAGATGAAAAACTGTTATGCATTATATATATGTGAATAACCAGGTTGTTCACAGCTCTGCCTCTCAGCTCTCCTGTGCAAGTCTGTTCTTGCAGACTTGATCTGAGACAAACCACTTACTTTCCCAAGCGGCAGTACATTTTTCTCAGCCTGGTCTGAGCTTCAGGAAGGCTTTTACATCCCTTTCACAAGCTTGGATGGGTGCTTCATAAGGTTTTTCTGTCTTTATCAGAGCCATGGGCTCTTTTAAACAGTGAGCACAGCTGTGCTACAAGCTGTGCTCTGCAACCTGTCTGCTGGGACAAACCCATTGCAAAATCTGGGTTAGACAGTGTGTTGTCATCTTCCTAAAAGTGTTTAATCCAAATAAATAATTAGTTGTCTGGCTATCATATCTGTACACATTAGGAATCTCTCTCCCTTGCTTTTACAGTATTTGTCACTACAGCATCAGGGCAAGTTTCATAGAGTTACAGAGTTATTGTAGGAATTGGCAGGGACCTCTGGAGATCATCTACTCCAACCCCCCTGCTAAAACAGGTTCTCTACATTAGGTTGCCTAGGAAAGCATCCAGGCAGGTTTTGACTGTCTGCAGAGAAGGAAACTTCACAGTCTATCCAGTGCTCTGTCACCCTCACAGTGAAGAAGTCCTTTCTCTTGTTCAGATGGAATTTCTTGTGTGCCTGTTTCTGTTCATAGCCCCTTGTCATGTCACTGGGCACCACTGAAGAGAGTCTGACCTTGTCCTCTTGGTGTCTGCCCTTCAGATATGTCTTAAGTGTTGCTAAGGTCCAAGTTCAGTCTTCTCAAGGTTAAACAGCCCCAGGTCTCTCAGCCTTTCCTCATAAGGGAGATGCACCAGGCCCCTAATAAGCATTTTTGTGGCCCTCCGCTGTACTCCCTCCAGCAGTTCCCCTTCTCTGAACTGAGGATCCTAGAAACAGACAGTACTTCAGGTGTGACCTCAACAAGGCAGACGAGAGGGGGAGGATCTCTGCCCTCAAGTGGGTGGCCTTGCTCTTTCAACACACCCTGGGATAACATTGGCCTTCTTATCCACAAGAGCACACTGCTGGCTCATGGTCACCTGTTGTCCACCAAAGCATCCAGGTTCTTCTCTGCAGAGCTCCTTTCCAGCAGGTACTTGTACTGATGTGTGCAGTTGTTCCTCCCCAGGTGTAGGACTCTGCACTTGCCCTCGTGGAGCCTCCTAAGGTTCCTGTCTGCCCAATGCTCCAGCCTGTCCAGTCTCACTGAATGGCAGCACACCTTTCTTGCGTGTTAGCCTCTCTTCCCAGTTTTGTATTATTCTGTCCCTTCATTCAGGTCACTGATGAAAATGTTGAACAAGGCCAGACCCAGTACTGACCGAGGAGCATCACTAGTTACAGGCCTCCAACTAGATTGTGCTGCTTATCACAACTCTCTGAGCTCTGTCAGTCATCTTAGTGTCCACTCATCTATCCCACACTTTATAAAGCTAACCTATGAGAATGTTATGGGACAGTGTCACAAAGGTCTTTCTGAAGTCGAGGTACACATCCACTGCTTTCTTTTCACTGTCCAAGCCCAGAAAGACATCATAGAAGACTATCAGATTGGTCAAGCATGATTTCCCCTTGGAATCCATGTTGACTACTCCTGGTAACCTTCTTCTCTTCCAATTGCTTGGAGATGGCTCCTCAACTCTTAGCTTATAGAGGAGGAAGACATTTATGTACTTTCTTGTTAAAACACGACCAGACTAAAGAATAAGATAAGCTTTATGAAAAGAAAATATACTGATTTGGGGCAGCATAATTTTAATCATTCCACACTTCCAAGCCTGTTTATATTAAATTTTCTTTTTCATAATGTGTCTGTATAAGCTGCATGCAGATTTTCCACTCCTACATTTTAACAGCAAGGAATGTGACTAGACAAGTCATACAACAGTGAATAAATTGATCCAGAAAACTGAAATAAGTGTGTATTAACAGATTCTGTAACTTGAAAGAACTGTCCTTGAACAAAGTTTTCACATATGTATAACTCGAAAAGGTCTGTATCTTATAGAGTATAAACAATGTACATTCATTTATGACCAATTAATACTAAAAATAAAATAGTTATCATCTTTAGTTATCATTATTTATTAAGATGTGATAAAAATTCTACTCTATAATTTGCATGCAATCCTAGTAGAATTTGAACTCTTTCAGATAAATACAAACAAGCTTCTACAGAAGTCTGAAGTTCTGGGCAAAGGTTGAAGTTTAAATGTAGGGCTAAAAGCAAGAGTTTTGTTAAGACCTTCGAGACTTATCTGTTCTTGTCAATAGTAATAACTACATTTCCAGAAGTAATATATTTTTTCTTCCTGAAATGAGTTATAAGTGGAAAAGTATGAATGGGGATTCTTACTAGCTCTGATCCAAGATTTTATTTCTATGATTTTGAAAATATTGATAATTTTTTTCTTATTAAAGGATGATGTTTTAACAATCCACAGGAAATACATTTTGTGAAAAATATTATCCTTACTGTTGAAGTGAAAGAAAGATACAAATTATTTAGAAGATAGAATCAAAAGCTAAAATTTAGGGGAAAATATTACAGGGATACTTATAACTCTGCACAGTATTAACTGTCATTTAAAGCCATAAACTATGCAGAAGTTAGGGTTTCTTTTTCTGGATTAAACTGAGGTGTTGTAAGAGAATCTAATGTTAGTAAAAACAAACAAACAAACAAAAAAACAGTAATTTCTTTCTTTTTCTAAATAAAAAAAAATATTATTAAAAAACATTAGGCAAACTTAGATATGAGGCCTTCAGAAATTCAGTTAATTTTGTAGGCTATGAGGAGTCACAAAAAGAGTGTCCGTTAGATTGTCTTCTAGTTTTCTATTTACTTCCCTAGTTTCTTGTCTTTAAAGTTCTGGGGAAAATATTTATTTATTTTTAAAGATAATTCCTTTCTTTACAAAATGGCACCCAAAAATATCAGATCATATTTTCTACTGGCTAATGGAGTTAAATCTTATTTTGCTTTTACCCATGTGAATTTTTCTGTAGACATTTCCTGAATTATGCTTCTTAATTGTGTGTGATAAAACAGCTGCTATATGAAGTGATGGACTTATTCAGCATAAATGTGGAAGATATTCCTGGATAAATAGTATAAGTGCATATTGCTCTTACCACAACCATAACATTGAGCTACTCACAAATACTTGACTGGTTCACAAGCAGGCCTATCCGAGAAGACATACAGGAGGAGCCCAACACCGCTTCCATTCACTGAAAAAAAGGCTATTGCACAATGAGAGCTCTTGAAAGGAATGGCACTAGAGAGAATCTGATTTAAAAAAAAAAAAAAAAAAAAAAGGTTTTATTGTGTCTCCACTGAATTCAACAGCAAAACTGGGTGACAATTCATTGTAACAGAACTTCACTTTCTAAAGAACTTGGAAACAATAAAGGCTAGAGTTTAACTTCTTCACTTCTGTACCGTCATGCCAAAGTGAAAGCTAATTGGAAAAAGCTGTGGGATTCCCTGGTGTTTCTTTAGTGCATTTTAGCCATTCTGTTCTGTGGCAAATGCTCAAAAGATGCCTATGATGTGTAACACTGCACATGTTGAGGCTTCAGAGCAAGTTCCTAATGAGCCAATAAATTTCTGTTGCAGAGAGCTGTACCTTAGGTTTCAGAAGTGGTACAGTCTCATGTCAGCCTAGGCAGAGGATTATTAGTTCCTCAGCTTTTTAACAGAGCTGATTGTCTTGTAAGGAACAATGCCTGAGTGCTGCTCTGCACTTGTACATGTAGAAACACCATAGCAGCTTTGAAAACTAAGTATACAGACTTGAAGTTTGGCATTTTGAATTTTGGTTGCAAATTGGACCATGACAAAAGTTTAAATAGTTGCTCAGTTATGTACATATTTAAAAAAAAAAAAAAAAAAAAAAGAAGGAAAGAAAAAAAAAAAGCAGAGGATCATGTTCATGTCTACATTTGAAATGCTGACCATAGGGTACAGGAAAACGAGAAATAATTTTAAGAAGCATTTGCAAAGATAAGCCAGTACAACAGCAAACTATGTGGCATCTCAGCAGCCACCATGTGATTCTGGAGGTGGATTGTTACTGGGTCTGATTAAGCATGAATTTACAATGTCTTCAATATTGCATTCCAACAAGGTGTTTACTCCAGCTCCACGCTGCATCATGCTCTTTTCTCTTAGCCTCATTCTTCATGCAGATTAAAATTGTCTTTAGTGCTATGCTGTGGTTCAAGACTGTAAATTTCGAGTGTAAACTACCACACACTAACTTCTTCATGTTAGCAAGCCCTTAGGCTTCTGGCAAAATAAATGACTATCTCACTAAGTATTTGAAACTTCTTTAAATAGGATTTGAAAGCTTATGAACAAAATTCAGAATAATACTTGAAAGATTAGAGAACATAAATTTGTTTTTTACTTTTCTGAGATGACACAACAATTTAGTTTTATAGAATAGCATTTTTTTATTAACATTTCGTCTGTCATTGTCAGAGATTGCATGCAAACAAGAATATTGATGTTTTGTAAATCCTTTTGACCACTACAAAGTACTCCGCTGCTTGAATGGCACTTTTTATTAAGTTCCTGCTTATTTCTGCCATTGAACTCAATAGCAACTGTGTATATCCTATCTTTTTGGATTGAAGGTCTCATGCCATGAATTTTTGCTAGATTCTCTCAATAAGCAAAAATAGAACATGATACTGGAACAAGGCCATTCTGCCACTGTAAATCTTTTGGTATGATATTTATTCTGAAAACTCCCATTCTATTTCATACAATGCTAATAAGAATGCACACTGGTTGCAAAATCCTTGGAAAGATGATAAGGGGGGAGGTCATATCAAGTAATGTGTTACAGAACTTTATCTGTACTGGTTGAGTACTTGAAGGAACAAAAGATTTCTTCCTAGTTTCATGTTGTTTAGTGCAGAGTAAGTGTAAGTTCAGAATATCATCTATTCTTCAATACCACATCTACCTGAAGTTCTGGAAAAAGTGCAGTTCTTTGCAGTCTGAAGTCTGCATTAACAACTAGACCCACTGATTTCTTGCAGTCTTCTGTCATCACAGAAATATATGGACGGTGAACTCAGGCCTTTTGCTATGGCAACAGTGGCTTGTCTGTCAGATTGCATATTTCTTAAATACCGCATGAAATGCAGCTTTTCAGCATTTTCATCACAGCACTAAGGAAATAACTGAAAATACAGTGACTAGAAAATCTATTGTCTTGTGGAGTTTTAGCCACAGTCTGGAAAGTAAGTTTTGCTATTGCATGATCCATGATTTACAGATGCAGAACACAGAGTTAGGATATTTGTGTAGAGAAGTGGGAAAATATGGTACTGAATTTTTGAGAAAATATAGCTATTATTATTATTGTAATTTTATAGGACTCTAAAATTAGCATAAAGGTATATAGGTTTCATTGTCATGATTGTCAAATATTAAAACTATGCTGCTGATACAATATTGCCAAGTCGCTAACTTCAAATTTGGAAAAGTTGGGTGGAAAGATAACATGGATGTACAAGGAAGGGCAACCTTTTTTGTCTACCTGGATTTGTAGAAGGTCTTTGACATGCTCCCACTCCACATCTCTGTCTATAAATTGGAGAGATGTAGGTTTGAACAGATAGACTATTCAGCGGATGAGGAATTGGTTGGGTGGTCACAACCAGAGGGTTGTGGTCAATGGATCTATGTTCAGATGGAGGCGAAAAGTGATCTTCAAAATCTTTATCTATGACAAAGTGGAATCATGTACTCAGCAAGTTTGCTGGCAACACCAAGCTAAGTGGTGCAATTGATACAATTGAAGGAAGGGGTGCCATACAGAAGGACCTGGACAGACTAGAAAAGTTGGCCCTTGAGAAACTAATGGAGTTCCACAAGGCCAAATGCAAGGTCTTGTACTTGGGTCTGAGCAATCCTAGATGTGTACAGTTTATGAGAAGAATCCACTGTGAGCTGTACTGCAGATAAGGAGTTGGGGTCCCAATGGATGAAAAGCTGGACGTGAACTAGCAGTGTGCACTTGCAGCCTGAAAGGCCAACAGTATCCTGCGCTGCATCAACAGAGGAGTGGCCAGCAGGGAGATGGAGTGGATTGCCTTTGCTCTGCTCTGCCTGGGATATGCCCCACTTGTATTACTATGTCCAGGTCCGGGGCCCTCAGCACAAGAAGGGTACAGAGCTGTTGGAGGGGGTCCAGAGGGCGCAACAATGGTGTTCAGAGTGTTGGAGCACCTCTCCAATAAAGAAAGGCTGAGGTAGCTGGATTTGTTCAGATTGGAGAAAAGAAAGTTGTGGGAAGACCTCACTGTGACCTTCCAGTTCTTGAGGAGAGCATATTATCAGGAGAGAGACTGACTTTTTACATGATCTGCTGGTGATGGGAAAAGGGAGAGAAGCCCTTGTCCAGAGAAGCTGTGAATGCCCATACCTGGAGGTGCACAAATCCCAATTGGATGGGGTAGATGGCAGCCCTGCCTATGGCAGGGGGTTGGAGCTGTACAGTCTTTAAGGTCCCTTGCAACCCAAACCATTCTGTGGTTCTGCAATTGTGTTTTATTTGGAAGGATGCAATATTTTCATGAGATGCTAATAGCAATTTTCTTCCCCAGAGGAAAAACAAAAACGAAAAAGAAAACAAAAAGAAAACAAAACAAAACAAAAAAATCTATTTTCCATGTGATCCATTTGTTAAGTCTCTTCAGTTAATGTGTGTTATTTTGTTATCATGTGATTATTTTAATACAGGAATACTTTCAGTTTGAAATGTCAATTTTTTTTTTAACCAAATATGAAAACTTTTGTTTTAGTTAATTTTAAAAAGATACTTATACTTATTGATACTATCATTGAATAGCACTAGTTTAAACCATTTCCCTTAAACTCTTGTCTTCACTTTTCCATAATTGATCAAAATGAAACATCTCCTGGTTGAGTTTTTGCAAATTTAACTGAAATGGTTCTGCTCTGTAAAGAAATAACCAAGCAATTTAAACTGCTGTACACTCAGTTTGTGAGCATGCACATCTTCATAGAATTGCTTCACCTTCCTGTTCATTTGCCAGGAGACCAATGATATGTAGCTTTATTTTAACCTATCTTGTGGTTTGCTTTCACTTCTGAACAAGCAGGCAGCAATATACTTTTAACACTCACATACATAAATGAAAACACATGCAGTAACAACAAAAATGGGAACAGTGAGCACAAATAGTTTCTAGGTATGTGGGTGAGTGCTTCACCAAGAAGTCTGTAAATTATCTTCTAATTGCCTCAGAGTTCTCCTGGGTACAGGATTTCTTTTAATGGTTAAGAACAAAAAAAATTCCATGAAGTAAACTGTTAAATACCAATACCTATGAAATCCTAATCAAGGAAGTAAGCAATCATACTTGACAAAAACACATATAATATGTTTTTGATAGAAATCTCTTTTCTTTATGCCTGAGGGGCTGTCTGCTACTAGCTGAAAGGAGGCTTTGTAAGATGAAAAGGTTGTGCAGCCAAATCCACCCCCCGAAGATGTTTTGAAAAATGAGGCTGTAGCTGCAATGTCACCATTTATAACAAACAAAAAAATCAAAAAACAAAAAAAAACCCCGCTGAGTACCTTCTTGTTAAAATGTCTTTTTGTGAAGCAGTGGAGAAACTTGTATTTTGTAGGAATGATTTAATGCTACTTGAGATCTATCAGACCAAAAGGCTAGGAATAAGGGATATAGAGAAGAGCTCGATGAGAACAAACGTTTACTTTGTCTCTAAGAACCCTACAGTTGTGTAGCTTTTATGTTAAAACTGCACAGCATAGAAGAGAATCCTGTACACTGTGCAGTTTTGCTTTGCTACTGGTGTCAGTGAGACATCACATTGATGCAATATATAAAAAATCCAAAACATTATTAAAATTACTTCCGTGGAAAGGCTAGGTTAAAAATATAGTTTGAGGATAGATAGGGAAATGATCACTTGCAATTTCAATTCAGAACATTTTGAATATGCTTTCAGAAAGTCTTTTCCTTATATGAAACAGTAAAAAGCCATGACAAGTAGAAATTAATAATAGTCAAAGCAGTAGAAGCCATACTGAGTTTTATGTCAGAACTGCAGGATAAAGAAACATATTATCTGTTACCTATAGTAGGGACAAATCTTGAAGCCAATAAAGTTCTCCTTGCAGTCTTCATTTTGAATCTGTAACATGCATCACTGCACACAGGAGGCCTAGAAGGTTAAGAAGCAAGGTATCACAGCAATGCTTTGTATTTAGTCATGCTTGTTTTTCTGACATAAGCAAATTCAAACTACTCTGGTGAAAAATGTTAAGGGCAGAGGCTTGGGAGATGTATTGTACTCTGTTGTGGCTCCACATCATCATCAATTTTGTTACCTTAGTTACAACTACAAAAATCCTTGGTGTGGATGGTGGTATTTGAACCAGAATTAATCTCTTGACTTTACTGGTAGCTGAAGAAATCATAGTTTTACCTCTAGTCTGACTTTTTTGTGTGCTGGCAGCTGTATTCCAAGGTACGACAGATGTGAACCAGTTCATCAGTCTTAAGAAAAGAAAATAAATCTTTAGAGGCCACATCTCAACAATCAGAAAAAATATACCTAATTATCTATTTAACAAATACAAATACCAAGGAAGTTGGCAGTAATGTAGAAATAACAGAGAGTTTCACTGTTTCTTGTCATTTTACATGAGTGTTTCAGGATGTGAATCACCACTGGTTATCTTCACTCTGGAACAATGCTGATGCTTAAGCTGACTGTATCTGGGGCTGTATCAAAGGAAGGGTGGCAAGAGGGCGAGGGCATTGTCCCCCCCTGCTCTGCCCTTGTGAGGACTCACACATTTGGATTACTGCATTGAGACCTGGGACTTCCAGCACGAGAGAGATGCAGATCCGCTGGATTGGATCCAGAGGAGGGCCTATAAGAGGATAAGAGGGCTGGAGCACCTATTCTATGAAGAAAGGTTGAGGGAGCTGTGCTTGTTCAGACTGGAGATAATTGTGGACTTCTGGTACTTGAGGGGAGCTTATCAATAGGAGGGAGACTGACTTTACATGATCTAATGGTGATAGTTTAAGGGGGGAACAGTTTCCGACTAAAAGAGGGAAGATTTAGGTTTATATCAGGGCAGAAATTTTTCACTTAGAGGATGGAGAGCTACTGGCACAGTCTGACATGTGAAGCTGTGGGTGGCCCTTACCTGGAGGTGCACAACTCCAGGCTGCATGGTACCCTGGACAACCTATTTGGTGGCTGGCAACCAGCGCACTGCAAGGCTTGGGGCTGTATGGTCTTCAAAGTCCTTTCCAACCCAAGCAATTCTGTGATTCAAGTGTGAGTCCTACTCATAAAATGACTTGAATCCAACTTATCTGCAAAACTGGCCACTCTGAAGAAGATCATCATCCCTATTTTCTAGAGGCAAGTAGGAAAGTTGTAGTCATGTAAAGGTGAGGAAAGATCACGATTAAGGTAGCTGATGCAACCTTAATGTTGGGTACAATAGCAAGGTGTTATAAAACTCTTCAGCTTTTCTTTACATCAAAAGAAAAGTCACTGCTGCATTTGCTTATCTTTTACAAAAATGCAGTTGCTTGGCATGTAATATGTAATGGATAAGTGTAGCAGTTTTTTATTTCTACTTTCACATACTATAGCAGAGTTTTCAAAAGGTAGGTACCTCAAATCTCAAAAATCTATGTTGCAGAGTATGTTTTCTTACCCTCTAAAGAACTTTAAGCAGATATTACCTAGCTTTCTTTTCATTAAAGGTCACACACTCACAGATGTTCTAGCCAAGTGCCTCATGTAATGAATTCAGTCTAGCATCTTTCTGAAGAGGGACAAGTACTGTAACACCAATAAATTTATCACAATATTCAAGGCCACTGATGAGATCTAGATTAGATTAAAAGAAAATATTCTCCACTCTCCTGCATCTTACAGTGAAATTTGAATTTACAAGTTTATGAACTCTTCCTGTCTGCCCTGGCTGTAAAAATGTAATTGTGAATGAAAAACCGATTTGCTGAACATGCAGCAGTATATCAAAAGTCACAGTTTGACTCCAGGCTGCATACTAGTGCACTAAGTTTGTGTTTTTACATAAATCTTCTCACATTCAGATTTGTGAGCCCTGATTGAAGCCCATTTTTCCAGCTGAGCTTTCCATTTGCCTATTCTTTAAAAGAGCTACAAATAACAATAAATTTTCGTATTTCTATCAAGACATCAGTACCCAAATAAAAAAACAGGCTGAACACATGCAACATGCATTCATGCACACAGTAGCGCAGTTTTGACTTCAGCAGTTTTGATCCCAGGACCCACACAAAAGCAGAGGGAGAATATAATGCAAGAAAGAAGAAATCAGATATATCTTGTTTATCACTTTTAGCTTTTTGGAAAAGCTATACGAAGGGTAATCATCTCTGAAGTTTCACATGAAAATGTAGGGAACTCACTTTTTATGAAGGCAGTTTTTCAAAATTTTCATTTCATGTTGCTTCATTCAGTCTTCCATCACATGCTTAGGTGAGCAGGACCTCCAGCAGTCTTTACCTAAGGTTCTTTATTTTCTTCACTATCTAAAATAATACGAGGTTGAGCTTCTATGAAGTACTGTTAATTTGGAAGCATCTGTTGAAACACCTGCGTCTATCATCTTAACAAGTTGTCTCTTTTTAAGTATTTGAATTCCTTCTATATTTGTGTGTGAACACTTTTTACAGAAAAGGATTTACTGACTCATAATTAAATAATGTTTTTCTAAGTCTATCAAACTGCATAAGGATGATCCCAAGAGTCTCATATGTAAGAGAACATGTACAATCTTTACTGTGTTTTCTGCCTTTTGTTAAAAAGAACAGAATTGTATTGCATTCCATTCCTCACAGCACTGTTTTGCTAAAGCGTTAAAATCTGAGCCAGTTTACCTTTGCAGCCACTCTTCAGGATGCCAGTTGAGATATAAGGAGTAATGTTACAAAAATAGTAGCAAGCAATGCAATTTAACTGAAATTTACGCCTTGTTTCTTTTAAGTAAACAGCATTAGAGAGAGCTGACAATAAATTTTTGTAGATCATGGGGACCATGGTGGATTCTGCCTAAGAAGATCGCAGAAATTGAAAAATTCACTCGCAATTTGCATGTTTCTGTTTAGTATATGTTGATTTCTACTGCAAGTGAGGAATAAGAAGTGATCAAACAATCACAGCGTGATAGAAATTAATTCATACGCTGAGGACTTCATGTACCTCCGGGTGGGTAGTCCAAACCAGACTTTTCACCACTCTTGCATGCTTGCATCCCATTACAACTGTCTTAAAGGATCTGATAATCACAGAAATTTTCAGCTTCATGGAGATAATAGACACAACCAAAGGAAAGCTGAAAAACTTATGCAAAATTACAAAATTACAAAAACATGCTAGGAAAATACGCAGTAATCATTGACTCTGCAGTCCCAATGACATCAAGGCAATGGATCTACATCATTTTTACTGGTTCATTGTACATCTCCCTAGATGCATACAAGCACAGTAGTCTTGTTTTTGAAGCACAACTGGACAAAGAATAATGCCTGTGAGCAAGAATGCTAAAATTTGCCCATCTTGCAATAGCAATTTTCTCATTTTGGATCTCTGCTTAGCACAGATAATTAATTTTTACTTCTGCTACCTTACAAAAGAATGTCTTAACCACACTTCTTAAAACAATACGTGGTTCAAGGCTTGTTAAAGCTTCAGTACATCTTTTGTTACAATCTCTTTTTATTGAGAAATATAGGCACTGATCAGCTTTGCAAGATGTTTATGGAAAGAGGCTTTTGAATGCAGTAAATTGCACTTCTGTTCCATAATGAATGATTAATTAATTAATGATTAATTATTAGGATAATATTCACAAGCAAGTATTTAAAGAAAAAATAACTCATAATGAATGAATATTTGTGTGCCATTTTCTAGGGTGATCATTTGGTATTGAATGTATTTAATTAAGGACAAAAAATTTTTCTTCCTCTTTGAAGTTTATAAGAATTTATGCCTCTCAAAACTGTGATAACTAGCAGTGAATCGCAAGATTTTGTACAAGTCTGCATGTTCAGTTGACTGTTCGTATGAGGAGTGACATAATGTGGTCTTCTGAGCTGAAGCTTTCTGGATGATAAAGTGGCAGACTGATCTTTCATACAAGTCACTGGAAAAAAAAATGTATCACAGAGCATACGTTACTGCAAGAACTAATTTACAAATGAGAATGAATTAATTACATAATCGTAGTCCATCAGCAATATCCCTAAAGAATTAGGTATATAAGAGTTCTATCTTCATTTTACAGATGAGAAAATGGAGATGTTCATTTTTACTTTTCTCCTCAAGCTGCAAATTATGGTGCATATATCAGGGTTCTTAGGCTAATTGTATTTTTGATCTATTCTGACTGCCTGAGGGTGCATTTGGAGATCAATACCAGTTAGCCCATGTAGCCTGACTTACCTTCATTACATGCATTTTTCTTCCAGGAGAAAATGGAGCAATAGATTAATGGCAAATCCTCCTAAAGCACAACATTATTTATCTAGAACAAAAGAACCTGAGCGAGAATGAGGAAATAGTCTATGCGAATATCTAAACTTATCCAGCATCTTATATTTTCTTTTACAGCAAGACCAGTGGATACAGCTTTCTTTCCACTGCCTGCAAACTTGTCATCCTGAAATTGTTCAGGTATTTTTATCATTAATTTTTTTTCTTCAGTTTAAACACTCAGTGAAATTATAATTACATTCAGACATGATCTCATCAACTATCATATTGCTATTCTTAAATAGTAGGTAACAGCTATCTAAACATTAGCAGGAATACCTATACAAAATTTGTTTTTGCCAGTTATCTCATCCTGAGATTCAGCTGTCTAACGAAGTGCTTTGTCTGTGTTTGAGCTGGATATATATAGCGACGAGGTCTATTTTTAAGAAGACAACACTTTCACACTGGATTTATATCCTATAAGACTTCAGCAATAGTTTGTATTTAAGGAAAAATTTCAACTTTCGGCAAATACAAAGTACATGTACCTTCTGTGCTCTGTTAATTTCACATCAGATGAAAAAATAAAGATTGAAAGAAAACATTTTACTTTTTGACAATAACAAGAAAATGACCTGCTTATCAGATACAAAGGAACCAGAAAGCAGAGAAATAGACTTGCAAATAAGCAATTTTACATAGAGTAGCTAATTAAAAAAATAATAGTCCTATTGACGTTGAGGAAGAGATTAGCATGTAAGCAATTCAGACAGAATTTCCTTATGCAATGTGTAATTAAATTAGAACTTTCAATGATATTCGGCTTTTATAGCTTTCTCAAGGCAAAAGGCCTAAACAAATACAGCACTGCACAAATGCAACTCTTATCACCACTAGGTATTTTGTAACTACAACAAGATTTTAAACATACACTTTGAAGTCTCTGGTTATTGTAGAACAACAACAGAAGTGATAAATCTGAACACCATGTAGCAATGCAGAGAAAAGTTGCGTTTATGGTAGAACAGCTCAGTAAATATGACTTGATATGGGTTTTGAGGTAGAGGAATTATTCATGCCCCAGCCCTCCTGCAGTTGACACAGATTGATGCTGATTTGTCATTGATAAATTGAGGATAATGCCTTGGTCAACACATGCACCTACCAGGTGCAATCCTGGGGGTATTAAAAGTATATGCAGATGTCAACTGTGTAGCAAATATCATATGGACAATATTTTCAGATTGTAAGAGTGGATTAAGTAGGAAGGCATTACAAAGCAGGAAGACAAATCAAATATTGTCATCTATCAGTAGCACTGAACCTGAGACAACTCTAATGGACATGACATCTGTCACCTTACCGTTCTACACAAAATGGACACAGTGGCTAGAAAGGCAGTATAGACATGTTTTGTTGATGGTTTAGGATGGTGAGTTTTTTAGCTTTTATGTTACTTTTCTCTATCTACTCCCACTTCTTGGCGTTTCTTTAATTTTCACCTTCCAGGAATGTTTGCAGTTCATACATTCACATTCATAGAGAAGACATCCTATGCATCCAATTATGAATTAGCACAGCAATGTTAAACACTTTCAGATTCATCCTTCTATTTTAAATTCATTATAGCTACCCAAACTCAAGACTTGCTATTATTAAAATGTACATCTCAGGCGTTTAAACCTAGATATGTCCTTTTGAATTTTACAAAACTGCTTCGAACATTATGAACAGAAAAAGCTTTTGTTCAAAAAGACAAATTCTAAGAACTGACAGATTATATAATTCTGTTTTCTCTCCCTGGTTCAAAAAGTAGTTTCTTTTCATGAGGTTCAAATACCCATGTTTAGCTAGTTAAGAAATAATCTGTGAAATTAAATATGTTTGCTTTCATGCTAGAACTCTATAGTTGCTTTACTGAAGGAAGCATCTTGCTTGAAGCAGATGAGTCATGTTTATTTCATTTTATTTTCATCTTTTTGTTTTGGACAACCCATACTTTAATTAGCTTACTACAAATTTGACTTTCATTTCCTTCAAATTTAAGTCAAGATTTTCTTCAAAATATCAGTGATTCACTCTTGATTCTCCTACAAACCCTAACAGTCTATTCTTTCCTGACTATTATTCTTAGTATTATGGCTAAAAATAGCTCTACAGAAAGAAAAAAATTCTATGCTTCGTAATCAAAAAGCTTCTCCAAGGGAAGAGAAAAACCTCAGCAAGAGTACTCCTTTTATCTTTTTATTAAAATTTGGAGGAAGCACAGATGAATCAAGCAGTAAGAAGAAATTATTAAAATATGGAGTAACTTAAAGAGTGTCAGACAGCATTATAGATTCAACTCATTGCGTCCACTAGCAATGGACCATCATGGAAGAATAGAAAAAGGCATTTCTACTTCTGCAATTTCATTAAAGGATATCTCAATCAAAACCAGGAATCAGTGTCATTTCAGCTGTCTTAAGGCTGACTGAGAATAGATGAAATTTGTTAGCTACATCAATAAATGCAATAAATGCAATCAATAAATTCAGTTCAAGTGTTTTCCCATTGCCAAAAGGATCACTGTCAGGAAGTAATTTCCAGGAAAATCTGACTGCTCGGAGGGGCTTGCTCATGATGGAATCCTTCTGTACTGTTTTGTTTTACCATTCCTCAGTCCCACATTCATCAAACTAAATTTAGGCATTTCATGTGCAAAGATTTGGTTTCCTGAATTGTATCAGGACTTAAACTCTGCATGTTGGACAGAAATATTCACACTGATTGTCACAGGCTTGATATTAGGCCCCCGAACTGGAAATAGAAACATACAGATTTGCAGTAATACAATGCAAAGGACTATTAAACTACTAAAATAAACAATTTTAATCAGTTATATTTCTTCTCTAACAAACAAATAACTCTAAGAGTGACAAGCACCTCCACTACAGCAACAGGATGAGAGAGCTGGGGCTCTTCAGCCTGGAGAGGAGAAGCCTCTGGTGGACCACTATAACAGCCTTCCAGTATCTGAAGGGGGCCTACAGGAAGGCTGGGGAGGGACTTTTTATAAGGGCAGGTAGTGACAGAACAAGGGGAAAATGGCTTTAAACTGGAAGAAGTAGATTTATACTAGATTTTAGAAATAAATTCTTTATTGTGAGGATGATGAGACAGGAGTAGGTTGCCGAAGGAGGTTGTGAATGCCCCTTCCCTGGAGGCGTTCAAGGCCAGGCTGGATGGGGCTGTGAGCAACCTGGTCTAATGAGAGGTGTCCCTGCTTATAGCAGGGGGTTGGAACTAGGTGATCTTAAAGGTCCCTTCCAACCCAAATCATTCTATGGTTCTATGATCTGCATCTATTTAGCTTATGGTTCTATGGTTTTTACACTTCCTTCACTAAGACAGAGCCATCCCCTTGTTCTCTAGTATAATGAGTGCTTTGTGTTAGCCTAGTTCAGAAAAACCATGGTGATGTTTATTCCACTGTTAGTTTTAAGTCTGATATCTAAACATAAGTAGAGAGCCTACCCACAAAAAAAAAAGAAACCAACAAAACACAGTTTAGTTCCACTCATTGTTTCATCATTTTATTAGAATTACTTGATTAACAGAAATGCAGATTGCATTTTCCTTCTCAAATTAACGGAATAAATATATATTGTTCTAGAAGTTCAAGTTTGGATATGTTGTATTTATCTTTTACAGCAATGAACGTCCTAGAATTCATGGGACAGGAACCTTACCAGAATGACATGCTATTTAAACATTCATTGGGAGTGTTCGTAACAAGAGCAAAGTAGCTAATGTGTCTATAGTAAATGCAATTTATAAATTATTGCACTAACATAAGTCCTTAAGATTAATGTAGCTTTACTTAGCCAAGCATCTTATTCATAAGAACAGATTACGTTGTGTTTCTATTCAAATGGAGAGTAGCAGCTATACATGTGTACTTCTTTTTAATACAATGTTTTCAAATATGGAAAGGTATGTTCCTTAAAGAACAATCTTTTGTATGTGAATATATTTAAAGAATATCAGCTTTGTCAGCCTATGGAATTAGACCTATTTTCCCACAGCATCTCAAAGCCCTCATTTCTGGTGCAAGAAGACCAATTAGAGCTTTCCATAAAACTTTACACTTTCACAGTTCTCCATCCAATGTTTTAGCTGAGATATCTGCCTGCCTATTATGCACATCTGATATGGGATGAAAAAAACACTCTCCCTTCTGTGACAAAATTATGATTTTGAACTTTTTTGATTGTACACGTATGTTCTTTTCATAAATGTTTTTAAGTCTTAGATCTTTTCAATTTGTTGTTAAAATCACTTACCCTAATTAGTTACTTGAATGTGAGTTATAAAACTTCTGTCCTTTGGTACACCAGAAACCATAGAAAGATCTGGTATCTTTTCTGTAATCTAACAGAAGTATCTATTTTTTTAAAGTGGCCAACTGTGTTGTATCTAATTACAAATTAAGCTAAGAACTGTTGTGATGAGGTGCTGAAATTTGAATCATTCCAGTATTCAGAATCCAACAAAAAAGTTCTGTACATACTTACGTGGTAACACCATCTGTTTTGTTGTGAGGGTATTTCTTTTGTCTTTTAATTTTTTTTTGTCTGGGGCAGTAAATATTAGTTCCTCAAAAGAAGATCTGCATGCCTTTTAAGTTAAATCCTTGTAGTTTTATGTATGAGAATAAAATGTTTATGAGCAAAACATGGAAAAAGTGTTCAGGAAGGTTCAGGAAGGCAAAACATGACTTTACTGAAGTATTATGGAAGATGTAATCACAAAAATATTTCTTAATTCTACATAGGCCAACTTCCATTTAATTGATTTAATAAACAGTAGCTGTTACAGATGCAAAATTGTTTCTGATGGCCCAGCTAAAATGACAATATTAGATTTGTTCCATTTTGTGTATTTGTAAACAACTAATTATTTGCTCTACAGTTCAAAAAGATGAGATTACATGTTCCCTTTATTCTGAGGAACAACAGATGAACGACAGAGTGACAGATGAAGCTCTTATTACGTTTTCTAATTTTCATGCATCAAAACATGAGTTTCAGTGTAGTTCAAGTAATCTAAAAAGTTTAGCATTGAAAAGGTAACTCTTCCTAAATATGTCTGTAAAAAAATTCCCATAAAAATTCTTTGTACTGCCTGTGATGGCAGTTGCTTCAAGAAAGTCATATCAATTTCAGAATGAATTGTCCGACATAGGAATACTCCCCTCAGTTTGCACTGCTCACTCATGCCTGATGCTTAATCACAAAAGTAATATCTCTATCCAGACTTTTCTTGCATGTTCCATGCAAAGAATAGAATAATAGAATAGCAGAATGGCTTGGGTTAGAAGGGACCTCAAGGATTATCAAGTTCCAGCCCTCCTGCCACAAGCAGGATTGCCAGCTACCAGATCAAGTACTAGGTCCAGGGCTCCATCCAACCTGGTCCTGAAAATCTTACAGGGATAGGGCATCCACAGCCTTTCTGGGCAACGTGTGCCAGCACCTCACCTCTTTCTCAGTAAAAAAATTCCCCTATATCTAATCTAAATCTCCCTTCCTTTAGTTTAAAATCATTGCCCCTTTGTACTATCACTGTTTGCCCATTTAAAAACTTTATTTTCTTCATATTTATAAGCTCCCTTTAAATATTGGAAGTGAAGTCTCCCTGCAGCATTCTCTTTTCCAGGCTGAACAAGTCCGTCTTCTTCAGCCAGTCTTTACAGGACAGGTGCTCCAGCCTTGGGTCATTCCCTTGGCCCTCCTCTGGACACTCTGCAACAGCTCCACTTCTTTCCTGTGCTGGGGGTGGCCTGGACACAGTACTCCAGATGGGGCTCATAAGGGCAGAGTAGAGAGGGATGGTCACCGTGCCGTCCCTGCTGGCCAGCTCTCTTCTGATGGAAGCCAGGATTTGGTATTTTGGACTGCAAGTGCACATTGCTGGTTCATGTTCAGTTTTTCATTCACTGGGACTCGTAAGTCCTTCTCAGCAGGGCTGCTCTCAGGAATTAATTTTCCTAGTCTGTATACCTCAACCCAAGTGCTAAACCTTGCACTTATCTTTATTGATACCCATGAGCTTCACAAAGCCCCAACTTTCAAGTTTATCAAGGTCCCTCTGGATGGCATCTTTGGTCACTTGTACAATGTTTCCTGATATTCAGAAGGAATGTTCTGTGTTCCACTTTGTTCCTGTTTCTTTCTGTCCTGTTTCCATCCCACCTTCTGTAATTTAATATCTGGGGCCCTGAAAATGAGTGTGCTGCTGCTGACTTGAGCAGGATTACTCCTGATGAATAAGGGTGTAAATGTAGAATTAGGCTATATGCTAATGACCATATCAAATTCAAATCAAAGATTAGTATTTATTTAATAGAAAGTGCTAAATGCCATGCAAAAATAGGTATCAGTCTTTTCATTTACATTATGAATTATTATCATATATTACACTGTATTTAATCTTCTGCCTGAAGCAGTTTTTCTTGTGACAGTTTTAGTAGATAATTCATCTCATTGTAGCTTTGGTTGCTCCTTCAACAGACCCAGTTTAGCCTCAATTTATCACTGAAGTGCTGTCTAAATCAGTTTATTTCTGTTACAATCCTCAAATTTCAAGGTCCATTGTATTTATTATGTACAATATTAAACCACACAGTTCTGTGCCCAAGATGACAGTCAACTCTGATGATGAAACTTTTCAATACTATGTTTCAGGGATGTTTTTAAATACACATTTGCATGATATGGCTTTTCCTGGTGAGACCTTCAATATTTGAGAGTAATTGCAGGTACACATGGAACAAAATTCAGTCATTTTGAGGGCTGATCCTGTTTGAATACAACAGGATGGGATTTTTAGATACACATACATTTATTAGCCAAAATTCCTTAATTTTTGAAGAATATGATTTCTTTGTACAGATGATTACTTTGTACAGTAATAACTTATTCCTAAGTTTATTAATAGTGAGCATACAATGATACAGTCTTGCTTACAATTTGTTCTTTGTTGAAAAACATACAAACCTCTTTTACATTGTTTTTATTTAACTTAAGTGTTCTGAGAGAGTGGAGATAACATCCATAGCCTGACTGAGTTACAAATAGAAAATATAATTTACTTAGACTCAACTATACAGAAATGTTCACACTGAAACAACAACAACAACAACAATTCACAAGCATTCTACAAAAAGAGTGAAAGTTACAGCATTCCTTTAGGGCAGTTATTACATTTTACAGAAAAAAACATGTGCTAAAAGAATGATAGTTGCAAGAAGATCAGTAGCCATTTCAAGGGACTCCATAATTTTTCTTCTAAAAAAAAGAACCTTTTCAAAGTAAATGAAACAGTAGCAAAAATCAGTTCAAATACACATTTTTTTTTTTTATTTCTCTGTTAGCTTTTTAGGAAACATTCTGCTGCACACTGCACTATCAAATTATAACTGTATTGCAGTGTTAGTATTTGAAGCAGGTTGCTCCAAAAGTAATGCCTTCTGATTATTTCCATGGAAATTATAACTGTTATAAAGAGTATATTAACACTATTCAATAGACCAAATCCTCAGCTACGAAACACTATTTTTCAGCATAGTACTACTACTAGCCATGCATTTTCTCCAGTGATGAACAAGAGCCTGCATTCCGTGCTCGTAAACATCTGCATCAGTGGAGGTGACCCACTGTCTCTGTTGCCACTGCTGAAATGCAACACCCACCACTGACTGTGCTGAGATTCCCTGGTTGGTCTCCATAAACATTCATCAAGTGTCAGTGAGTGTCAAAGGGTGCCATTTTTTCTGCATGGAGCAATTCAGTTCCATACCTTTGCTCCATATGCATCCCAGAATGGCCAGATGCCATTCTGCCAGTAGGGAGGTTCAACTTGTACTGCCATACCACCAACACTCACCTTTGACATCATGGGCCAACATGATAAAATAGGAGGTGTTACTTTCAGAGCAGTCCTCGTATGTCTGTCATACTACGTGGATCTTGCAGAATTTAGCTAGCTCATATTTCATTATGTAGATATGCTTTAATTTATTGGTATTCTCCTTGAATAAATGAATTAATTAGGGTCTGTCATCAAACATTTAAAGTTCTGGAATTTGAAGGGAAAAACTGTTTTGAATGTTCATCCTTACATACTTACATCCAGTCACAAAGCATTACTTCAAGTATGGAGGCAGAAGTCGGGCCATTGGTTTAGTTAATGCCACCAATGTCCATATGAACTATAAGACTCTGGGAAGTGCTCTCAGATGGCACCTGGGAGATAGGGTTTGGTGCAGAACTGGTGGCTGGGGGGTGTCATATAGAGAGCTCACCCTGGGTTTGCAGAAGGACAGTGGCCACGCTGACATAAAGTTTCAGTGCTGCTCACTATGGGAGTGACGCTTCAGGGAACAAGCTTCCTTCTCCTGCCTCCAGGTTGGGACAACCTGGGCTGCATAAATACACCTTCAGCTGACCAGACTCATGGTTGATGTGGGGAACTGATGGTGCAGATTTATTTCAATCAAAATGAGCTGCAGGCTTCTTGTAACATTTCCAGGGAGGCGTGCAATGCTCGATGGTTTTGTATCTGAAGTAGCTCTCAGTACACCTGGCTAACAGCAGTTTCATCATCTAAGCATGCAAAATTGATGGACTGGCATCTCTGTCACAGACTATAGAGTTTTTTTAAGTTGTCAGTGACTGATTCTGTCCCTGGCTTTAAGAAGGACTGGAATAGCAGAGCTACATGCAAATAATTGTAGATTCCTGCTTCAGACAGCTGCAGTTAGCCATACCTGATGTGTCACTGTAGATGATTTTTGACACACAGATTGCATTTTTGCTGAAACACAACTTTTACATCTTGGGATCCAGCTGCTCTGAACTGTGTCAGCAAGACTACTGCATCTGCAGCTTTGCAAAAGAGTTCAGCTCCAACTGTAATATATATAAATAAAGAAAACCATCTTGTGTTTGGGACATGATCTGCCCAAAGTACATCTCTCGTTTACCAAAAGACAAATTACAGTAATACTCCTACAAGAACTTAGTAACAATCCGAACTATGGTTAAAATGATCCTTGATAAAATGTTAGAATAAAGTGCTGCTGTTCCTTAGTTTGATCAGCCTAAAAGCATACAGAGCTTATATGTCTTTACAAAATAAACAAAACAAAACCAAACCCAAAAATCTCTTATATCCTGACTCTATAAATTGCTTAGCAAGAGAAGCAAATGAAAGTCTGCTTTCTTGGGTCAGAATTCAGAACACTTTAACATTATTTTCTGTGTTAAAATATGTTCACGTAAGTTTTTGTTTGGGGAACATTTTTCACCTTGCTTTGTGCAGGAAGAAAGCCTCTGTTGCTTTCAAGACTTGTCAGGTTATATTCAGATAAATTATATATTGATGTACATAGAGACATGTGATGAAAGCACAAAAGTCATTCTTCTCTAAACATGTCAAAGCATGGCATATTGGCAGTGTGCACAAACAGAGATTACACTTACTACATATTTTATTAAAAATTGTACTTGTTTTTTACTTAGTCTGTGATGCAGCTATTTAGCTTTCGATAGTATCTCCTGCTGGTGATTTCACACCACTTAACTCTTTCTTATGAAGTTACTTTGGAATGTGCAGATTTTTATTTAATTGGAAGTTATGCTGACCCAACACAATATTCTGTAGCTTCAAATCTCTAGCAGCAAGTATAATTACTTAGGTAGGATATGTTGCTGACTGCATTTGCTTCTAGCATACTGTGATGGCAAACACACCTATTCCCTGCATTTTTGTGTCAGAGAGTCTGCCTTTGCTTTGTCCGTTTTTCTGTAATTTTCTAATTCTGATTTCATGGCTCCTGCATGTCTGAGACAGTGGGCTTCTTCCATCATTCGTGGCCTAGTTCCTCACAGATACATAGCAAAGTGCTAAGAATGTTTTCAGCAGAACATTTTCAAAATATCTTATTTCAGTCTGCTTTAACTTAATCATTTTAAGCAATGCAAAAGTGTCCTTGCTGAGTTTTATTTTCTACGGAAACTTCAAATTTAGAAAAATTAGAAATGGTGGAATAGGTCTCATTGTCAATTTTTATCCTTTGCTGAGTGACAGGGTTTGACCACCCTTATGTCAGCAGTCATTTGAAAGCATAATTCCACTGTTGTGTTTGGTTTAGTCTACAATTATAATGTGTTTTTTCTACATGGAGATCCTCAAGAAAAGAGTGAAGTTGATGCTTTATTTCACTGAAGGTTAATCTCACTGTAAGGCATTTACTGAATCCCTGCACAGATGATTTAAATTGGAAGTCATGTGACTTCAGTTCAGTAGAGCTGAAATCTCTTAGGATTAGGTTACAGTGATGGTTGCTTTCCTTCTGAATGAGAAAATCCACATGGAGCCTGAATAGACTGTAACTTATGCACATTGACTTTAGCTAATTAGCCCTTTGCCTAATTTGTCCTACCTTCCTGTACAAGGCAGTCACCAAGTATTACAAATTATACTTTAGTATAACATTATTAGTGTGGTAACTGACTGCTTTTATTTGAAGAAGCACACTAATAGCAAATACCAGAAAAAAAACCCCACCAAACCACAAGCCTCCTAAGGAAGTAATTGCATATGAGGCATGAAAATGAGATACTTGTCTCCTCATAAGTACCATGGAGTTTGAATTATCTAATTGCTTGTGATAGTCTATGAAGAATGTAGACAAGCAGGGTGGGAAACAATAACCACCTGTTTCTTGGAATAGCTTTAAACAATAGCTTCTATCCCTGCGTGGCAAACAGTTAAACTTGTATACAAGAACTGTACTGAACGGCTGAAAAACAACAGCTTAGGAGATGGGGGAGAAAGATCAACATTACAGAACTTCTTGGAGAACAGACAGACATTGAATTATAATTTACTGATAAGAAAACTAGCAGGAACATTCAGGTAAAATGTTGAATCATGTTATGAAAATAAACACTTTCCAAAAGGCTTTTTTGTTCACAGTGCCTGCTCTGGCATTTGAAGTCTGTGTAATGTCTAGTCTTATTCTCTCTACAGGAGTACAGACACAACTATAATCTATCAAATATGATTGAAAATGTGCTTCATTTTCACAGCCAACTTCTGTATCACGAGAGAAATTCTGGGATCTTTTGCCTTTATCATAATAGTACTCCTTCAGCAAAACCATGAGAAGTTCTCAGGATTTTCTCAGAGAGGATGACCTCATAGGACTTATCTCACTTTGTGAGCTTCAAGAGTAATTTGTGGCAGCTGGGAGGGAATGGATGGATGGATGGATTGAAAAACTGACCCTGACCCCACCTTTCCTACTTGAGCATCCCACAAGAGCTGCTAACACATGGCCCGGCCTCTTTGGTACAAGCTGATCCACACAAGATAGTGTGTCCTCTGCATCAACCATGATGTGTTGCATCAAGCATTTTGTTAAAAAGAGACCAACAGTAAATGCAAGCACCAACGCTGACCTCTAGCTCTTACAGCTCATACCATTTGTGCTTAAACACACTCAACATTCACCTTAAAAATTCTGAGCCTCCTCAGAAGTTTGTAGGACACAGTAGTGCTTTCAACACCTCAAAAAGTGATTTCAGCTAAGGAATGGTGCTAGTTTTGAAGTATTATTCCCATCTATATTTCTGTTAGTCTGAAGACTGCACACATATATGCCCCGAATAATGTCTAGGGGCAGTGGAAAGAAAATGCTTGAAGCTTGTTCTAAATCATGTGTGGAGTACTTGTGGGAAACCTGTGCACTCTTAGAAGTGTCAAAACAAAAGTAGATGCATGGTTTCATTACTGGTCTCGTAACAGCTGATGCCAAACAGAATCAGGCACGTTGAGATTGTGGATTATGCTTTTCTGATGACTATGGCCCTCAAGAGAGAGATGGGATTCACTTGTCCAAAGGAAGAGATCTGTGCTGATGAGTTGTCTAACTTGCTGAATTGAGCTTTAAACTGAAGAACTTGGAGTGTGGATTCCAAAATGACAGTGCTTATGTCACTAGAAGCAACAAAGTAAACAGCCAAGCAAATCAGAGAAGTTATAAACACTTCTCGTCTGTCTCCCAGGATAAGACTCAGAAGACAAACTACCTCCAATGTATGTACAACAGTATGTTCACTGTCTGGGAAAAGGCAAGATCACCTGGAGCTTCATGCACAGAGGATGAATAACTGAAACACCGGGACAGTTCGCATGACTGTAAGAACGCTATGGAAAGCTTCATACTATTTTGAAAAGAGGAAGAGGGAAGAAGAGGAGCATAAGGGAGAATCATCATAGGAGTTAACTGTGTTGCCTCTGAAAGCCCTGTTGAATGCTTCTGAATCAACACTTCCGAGATTGCTTCCTATGGGAATTCTACGTTAGGCATTTGTTACTGACCTCTCAGTTGAGACAATGAGGCCTGAAAAACTTTGTTTTAATTACTTAAGCAAACTTCAGGCCAACAGAATCTGGTTCTCATGAGTGACTTCAACTTCTCAGACATTTGTTAGAACAGTACAATGATGCATAAGTTGTCCTTTGGGTTCCTGTAATAGATAGAGAGCATCTTTTTTGTACAAATGTTAGATGTGCTAATAAGAATCACAGAAGTGTATAACCAGTCATAGAAAGGCTTGGATTGGAAAGGACCTTAAACCACCTGCCATGGACAGGGTTGCCACCCACTCTATCATGTTGTCCATGGCCCCATCAAGGCCGTGGTACCTGGCCTTTAACACCTCCAGGAGCAGAGGTTCCCCAGTTTCTCTGGGCAGTCTATCCCACCGCTTCACCATTCTCTCAGTAATGAATTTCACAGAAATCACAGAACTGCAAGGTTGGGAGGGACCTTAATAGATCGTCAAGTCCAACTCCTCAGCTGAAGCAGGTTTCCTACAATAGTCACACAAGAAGGTCTTCATCCAGATCTTGAATATCTCCATAGAAGGAGATTCCACAATCTCTCTGGGAAACCTGTACCAGTGCTCCATCACCCTTACCATCAAGAAGTTTTTCTACACATTAGTACGGAATTTTCTATATACAAGTTTTAGGCCATTACTTCTTGTTCTATTGCTGCACACCACCGAGATGAATCATGCCTCATCCATTTGCATCCCAGCTCTCTTTAGAAATTTCTATCAGTCTTCTTTTATCTTTTCCCCAGGCTGTATAGACCCAAATTACTCAGTCTTTCCTTATACAGGAGATTCTCCACGGCCTTTAACATCTTTGTGGCCTTCTGCTGGGCTCCTTCTAGGAGATATCTGTCTTTTTGAACTGGAGAGCCTAGAACTGTACATAGTATTCTAAATGTGGCCTCCTCAGGCCAGAGTAGAGGGGGAGGATCACTTCCCTTGACCTGCTGGCCACACTCTTTTTAACCCCAGAATAGCATTGTGCTGCTTGGCCACAAGGGCACACTCCTGTTTCATGGCCAACCTGTTTTCTACCAGGACCCCCATGTCCTTCTCTGCAGAGCTCACTTCCAGTAGGTCATGCTCTAACTTGTTGTCCATGGTTTACAGGCTGGTTCGGCCCAGTTCCATGACTAGTGGGGCAGAGGGATTTCACAAAATCCGCACGTCCAGAAAAGGGAATACCGATAACCAAAAATCATAAAATCATGACACCTATACTGATGTTATTCCTCTCCAGGAGCAAGACTCTACACTTGCTCTTGTTAAACCTCATCTGGTTCCATCCTGCCGAACTCTCTCTCCATTTTGTTCAGGTCTTGTTGAATTATAGCACAGCCTTCATGTGTATCAGCTAATCCCCCCAGCTTTGTGTCATCAGTAAACTTGGTTGAGGGTAGACTTCACAGATCTTCATCCAGGTCACTGATGAAGATTTTGATCAATTTCTTCCTAATGTCTAACATAAATCTCCCCTGTTAGTTTAAAACCATCCCCCTCTTCCCATCACTATCACGCTGTCTAATAAGTCACTCTCCATCTTTTTATAAACTCCCTACAACTACTGAAAGGAATAAAGCACTGTTGGACTTAATTAAGTCCTGCTAACCAAGAAACAAATCAAGTATAACTAACCAAGAAAACCTGCTTAATAGTGTAACAGTTAATGATAGTCTTGGATATAGTGCCCAGGATGTGGAATTTAAGATCCCTCTGAGCATGCTGAAGGTAGATAGTAAGACAAAGATTTTAGATTTTAGAAGAGCAACATGTTCAGAGCTCATTTAAATGGAGTTCTATGGGAAGCAACCATGGAAGATAAAGGAACTTTTGTGTATTGGAAGTTTTTCAAAAGATCTCTCCTGGAAGCCTAAGAGCAGTCCATTTATTTAAAAAAAAAAAAAAAAAGGGAGGTGAAGGAAGAGTTCGCTTTGGGGTAGCAGTGAGTTTCAGGAACTGCTCAAAAACAAACAAACAGAAAAGTATACCATAATGGAAAAATGGAGAGAGGTCCATTGAAAAAATATAAGGACATTGCTAAGGAAGTTAGAAAGGCAAAAGCTGAACTTGAATTACAATTGGCTACAAATGTTGAGGTTTCTTCAGATGCGTAAGCAAAAAACAGAAACACAAGGAAAACATAAATCCTCTGTTAAATAAGGCATGCAAATTAGTTATTATCAACACAGACAAGTCAGAGATTCTCAACACTTATTTGACTTCTGTCCTTAGTAGCAATGCAGAGTTCCAGATTTGGAGAATAAAAATCCGTATTCATCTGGGCACCAACACAGTGTCAGTGAAGAAAGAGTTGGTCTGAGACCTATTACCAGTGCTTTCCCCCTGCAAATCAATGGACCAAGCCAATGATATTAAGAGGACTGTCTAACATCATTGCAAGGCCAATTTCTATAGTCTTTCAAAAGTCATGGAGATCACAAAACATCCCGGAAGAGAGATAATGTTACATCTTCAAGAAGGACTTGAAAGAAGATGAAAGAAAGCTATCAGACTTACTTCAATTCCCAAGAAAACTGTGGATCAGATCCTCCTGGGAACTATTACATACGAAATGAAGATGATGACTAGGGAAAGCCAGCATGTATACAATGAAGAGCAAATCATGGTTGGCAAAACTAATTGTCTTCTGTGACAAATTAACTAAATCAGGGGAGAGCAGTGAATGTTGCTTATCTAAATTTTTGCAAGACTTCTAATGCTGTTTTTCTACTGCTTCCTTCTAGAAAAACTAATGCAACATAACTAGATAAGCGTTCTGGAAAATAGATGGGGAACTGACTAACACTTTTGGAGAGTATTGATAAATGACCCTTTCAAGCTGATAGTCCTCGGGAAGTGAAGACTGTCAGGGTCTGAGAGTAGGTCCCATGTTATTCAATACTTTCATAAACAATCTGTATGATGGAAATGAATGTACCCTGCTTAAGATTGCTGAAGACACCAAATTAAGTGGAGAAGTGGACACCTTTGAAGGGAGAAGATCCCTGCAGGAAGACCTTGACAGGCAAAAATAGTGGGCTTACAACAACCTTATGAAGTTCAGTAAAGACAAATATAAGGTCCTGCACATAATTAAGAACGTGGTATATACTGGGGTATGCTTGGTAAGGAAGCAGTTTTGTGTAGAAGGACCTGGGGGTCCTGATGCGTAATAAATTCAACATGAGTTGGATTCCACAAGCAGCCTGGTCTAGTGAATGGCAACTCGGCCCATAGCAGGGAGTGTTGAAGCTTAAGGATCTTTAAGATCCCTTCCAACCCAAGCCATTCTATGGGTTTATGAGTTAACAAGGCACAGCTGCAGCATGGAAGGCTTACAGAATCATGGGTTGATGTCTACTTCAAGGACATCATTATCAGAGATAAGGAAATGAGTGTTGCACTCAACTCAGTGCTTGTCAGGCCTCAACTGGATTACTGTGTTAAGTTTTTGTTTCTGCCATTAAAAAAAAGCTTCCAAGGTTCAGCTAGGTGACTTGCTAAGCCATCTTGTCTAGGCCCTGATATTATGTTGGAAGATTGAACCAGATGATTTCTGAGGTCCCTTCTAATCTGGGCTTTTCTGTGATTCTGTGATTCTGTAACTTCAGTTCTTTGACTTGTTGCAAGATACTAATCTCAACAGATGACCATCCCTTTCCTCCAGGTTTGTTTTAACCTAACAGGTGGAACCATCATATGGGAAACTATTGACTCTACCAATTATGCTGAGTTCAGGCCCTTTCAGTGCAGATTTACTTATGCTCAGTGGACTCCATGTAAACCTTGTATTAATTCAGAATGTTTTCCCATAGTGGAGGATATCTTTTTGAATGTTTAGAGACAAATATATTTGCTCTATAATGACCACATATTTTTTAAGTCTGATCAGTAAAAACATATTTTTGATATGATGACTGCATCCAGCCTGAGCAACAGAAAATTCTGTAACCTGACACTATTATATGTAAATCTATTTACTTGTAGGCTCCAGAGTGCTACAAACATAAAAGTCACTAAGCAACAGTTAGCACAGACACATTGTTTTCATTATCTGAGAAAGGTAGGCACATATCTCCTGCTAACAGTCACTGGCTTCAAGCTATTAGTTTAATTTTGACATGATCACACAGTCTTATAAAAATAAATAAGTAAATGACAAATGAGAAAACAACAGGTAAAAGAGAACATCTTTGGTTGATGAAATCATCTGTGGCTTTCAGAGTGCTACTAATAGGATTCAAGCTCAAGTGGATTAAGAACGAGCTGCAATAAAAAAGACAAGTGTAAGAACAGTATAACTGCCCTGCAGGGAATACATCACATTAAAGTAATAGTAAAAAAAATGTAACAATACCTGAATTGTTCAAATGGTGGGAGTGCCTATAAGGCAAATCTAGCTGAGGATCCAGTTGTGCTACGCAGTGTACAGACATATGGTAAACACATGCCTTTGTCCCAAAGAATTTGAAATGTAGATGAGAGAGAACAATGCAAGTGGAAAGATGCAGAGCCACTTTATTCAAGTGCAAATAATAGCAGTTGGGCCAAGAGGAATATGAGGTGTATGGAGCTTGCTGTGTATATGTGGAGTCAGAGGCTAAAACTAGGTTCCCAGTCCTCCACAATCTTAATTAGAAGAAATTTTCATACTTACTGCTCTTCTAGCACTTTCCAATTCTTGAATTCACCAGTTACTGCTTTGAATGGCTGTTCTTTACTCAAATATTCATTTTGCTGCTTCACTAGCAGAAGGATACATCATGCATCTGTGCAGTGTGTTACTAGTAATCAAATAAAGACCTCTCAACCCCTTCAGGACAGAAACGTATTTCTGCAATACACACACACTTGTACACACTTACGTGAAACCAGATGTGCTTGCTGATATTTCAAAAGAAAAGTTGTGATGAGTTAGTGAGATTTTCAGCACTGTTTACTGCTTTCCAGCCTGCCCAGTGCATTCCCATCTTATCATCAGTGGTCTGTATTTTTCATGGAATTTGGCCTCACAGTGGCAGTGAGCACCAACTGACTTTGTCACAGAAAAGCCAGAGTGAAATGACTGCATTGCCCAAATTCCTTAAACCTCCTCGAAAGATCTTTATTTGTCAAGATTATCCCACTTGCTAATTAAGGACCATAGAGAGAAGGTAACTTTGAGACCTTGTTCCTCTTGCCAAAAGCAAGGAAGATACAAACGTACAAGGCTGCTCTTCATTTTGTGTTATTTCTCCCCATGATAGGTGGTGGTTGGCAGGTTGTGCTCCAGCAAATCTGTCATTCACTGCCAGAAATATGTAGGTGGGCAACTTTTCTCCTAGGGTGGGTTTTCTCTTGCTGCCTAACACGCTCTCTTTAACCAAAAACCTGCACAGGGTGGAACACAGTACGGAGAGCCTTGTCTGAGCACAAAGAGAGTGGAGGGTAGCAATGAGATTGCATCCACAGAACAAAATTCAAATTAGCAGCTGGAGGCAGCAATAAATAGGTGGCAGTAAGAATGCATACAACTCTCCAGGAAGGGATGAGTGATCTTCAATGGAACTTTGTCACCTATATCAATGGACAGCTGTGGTGATATGGTTCCCCAGGTCACCTCAGTAGACGAAAGTGGGAAGGAAAAAGTGGCTCTGGAAATCTGGTATTTAAGGACAGTTATACAAAACTGTGAGGGGATCAGAGATCTCTTCACAGTTCTTTCTCAGTAAGAACTCTTGTAATGCTGGAAATGAAGAATGGGTCCAGGGAAAATGTCTCTTGTGCACTCTCAAGCATTTGGTGTGAAGGAGCAGCAACATTTATGTTGACCTATCACTTAATTGCACATGATAAGATCCTAAGAGCTCAGCTTCGGCACTGAGTATTGTAGTGGATAAATTCAATGTAACTACAATCTCCAGTGCTGACAATGATTTAAGATAGACTAGGAATGATGTTCTGACCTAGACATTTTTGGTGTATTCCAGCAAAAAGTGGAGATAAAAAAATGGAACAATTAATCAGATTAGAAATGCTACACTGACACTTGAATAATTTGATGTGGAAAAAGAAAGCCTGTATAAGTTTTTTCTGAGCTTTTTCCCTTTAAAAAAATACATATATATATATTTTTAAATATATTTATTTCCCACATTTCAGTTTATTTTTCATTCAGTTCAGTTTGCTTCTGGTTCACTTAGTTTTGACATATGACTAAACAAAATTGCCAAGGGCACAAAGATGATGGATGATACAATGATGACAGACTTATTTTCATTCCAATTCTAAATTATTGTGAATAGAACATTTTTCTTTCTAAGTTCAACTTACTGCATGCATCAAAGTGGGAAAGTTCACCTGATGTGACTGCAAAGGAAGAAAAAGAAAGAGAAAGCTGGATGGCAGTTTTGCAGACATATTAACTATATTTGGATTCTTCTTCTCTAGGAGTCACATCCCTCGCAGCATTGCAAAGAGATACTGGTACCTTCTGATGAGTTGAACAGCAGTATTAATGAATTTCTTTCTCTGTTCTGGGTGGGAAGCAAAGAAAACCACATCAGAAACATCACAGGTTTGAACTTGCTGTTCCAGTGGAGTGCAGAGTTTTGGAAATAAGTGGCATCAAGAAAGCAGAGAGTGTATCCTGGAGAGGCCGGCTTTACTAGTTACTAGTGAATGGGAAGGAAAGGCTGAAGAAATTAAGTCCTTTTATTCTTACCATATGACTGGTAAAGAAAACTGGGTGTTTCCTTAGTTTGTGTATTCTGCTTCTACTTGGTGCAAAAGGAAAAACAAACCTTGCCAAATATGCTGTAGGAAACCAGTTATGTCACTTATTTCTTCCTTCACATCAGTGACCTACCATTACAAGGTCATGAAGAAGATACGGTTTCTCTGTTCTCTATTGTTTTTCAATAATACAAACCTCTTTCCTTAAAACTGGCAGTGATAGATAGACTACTCCATTGGTTTTCTGCAGAAGTTTATTTTCTGTGTTCTTCTAGGACTACAAAGACAGGGAGGAATATTTTCATGATTGAGCAAAACCCAGAGTAAGTTAAAAAGGAAGAATTTGCTGCAAATCTCTTGGAAATGAAAGCGTGCAAGGGAGATCTCAGATTTTTGTGTAGTGCATGATGGAACAGATTTTAGGAGCATGATTCTGGAACTCTACACAATGTTGTTTTGTTTTGTTTTATAAACAGCCTGACTTTAAGACAAAAGAACAAAATGCTCTCTGTGGCACCTCACTTGTACATCAGTGTTTAAGAAATCCCTTGATATCCCATGAAATCCTATGAAAGATGAAATGGATGAACCTTACTGGCAGTCTTTAACAGGCTTGGGCCCTTTACACAATCCCTAAATTTAGCATAAATGACAAATCATGTTGTTGGCGCAAGACAAGAAATTCTTTTCCACTATAGTAGGGCAGTTATCTGAGTAGCCAAAATCAGAGGTGAGATTGGAGAGACAATAGGGGAAAGGAAGGATAATGAATTTGGTCTGTATATCCATCTTCAGGAATGGCTTTAGTTTGAGATGGTTTTAATTGTGTTTAATTTTGTTTTATTTTATTTTAGCCTATTCAATTTTGTTTGTTTGTTATGTTAAAAGAAAAAACAGTTTACTTTCATTAGGAATCAGTGATCAAAGAAATCTGATTTATTTTTTAGCAGATAGTTATTAATCTTTGACACAGATGATACCAGCCACTTAGATGTGGATACTGCTATAGGGAAAGGTTTTGTTGGTATGTATCCAAGATTTGCAATGTTTAGACAAGATAAAAACACAAACCGAAGTGGGCACAAAAGTAAGAATTAAATAGCAGAAATGCTTGAGTTCTGGTTAATGGATAGTGTAGAGCATCTAGGATTTTCACCTCTAAGAAAGAAATAATCCGAAGGGCCATTTCTGTTGGTTTTGTGTGTGTTTGTTTTTAACTCTATGTAGTGCAATGGTAACATAAAAGCAGAGGTAGATTTAAAAGCTCTTTAGTGACAATCAGACCTGCAATTTGGAGAAAAGTATGCATTTTTAGATCGGCCCTTACTTCTGTATTTCTCCATCACCTGGTATATCAGGCAGTACAGTAATGCTACAATTTCCAGACATATGCGGGTTGAAAAATGTATTTGTCAAGCAGGAATAAGGAACTGTTTCAAGATGGTCTGGCACTTCCAGAGTCTCTTTTCACTCAGCCCTCATGCTTCACAGTAGCAGTTCCATTCTTTCAGGCTCCAGACTGAAAACCACAGCCTTTGGGGAAATCTTTCATATATTGTTTCTAAAGCAGCCCAAGCAATCTGTTCCTACAGTGCTGCACAGTGATGTCTTGATTAACCCCTTACGGATATTTCAGGATAATAGTGTAAACTAAAAGGCAGAGTTGGAAGGCAGAATGTCAATCTGGTCTGATCTCAGTAGATCAGTTCTATATTACAGAAGCTAAGGTTAAAACACGCAATGTGGTATCCAAGCTAGCTTTGAATGGATACTGAACAACATAAAGACATTAGCTAGTATCTAAGATCTGCAAATTTGCACAGTGTAAACATGTCTTGAATTCCATAGAAGAAATATTGCTTTGTGTAAACATTTCCCACAAGTCTATGACAGCATGACTTCTGACTCCTTTCTTGCAGACCTAATTGCTTTCTTGCTGTAGCCATTCAGGAAGTTCCTTCGATCAGACCTTCCAGGAGATCTTTTCTTGCAGTAATCCTGAAACCAATTTCTTTCCTGAAAGAAGAGGTGATCTTCAAAGTTGATTTTTGCTTCAAGACCACATTTCTTTATCTCTTGAGCTGTGTAGAATAAATGATGGCCACAAACTTTTCACTTAATAAGAAATTGGTTAAAGAACTTTTAGTTCTTTAAAAACAAAATCAGCACTTAAACAGGACGCCATTTGAAAGCAGTTTACATGATGCTATAAAGCATCAAGATTGCTGCTGCAGTTTGGCGATGGGCATTTGTGGTTCAGATTCACATACTGCTCTTTGATTTCTTTATTTGTATCTAAAGGCCGTTTTCTGACGCTGTATTCCAAAGTTGCTAAGAAGTTTGATCACAGAATCATAGAATGGCCTGGGTTGAAATGGACCATAATAATCAAATAGTTTCAACCCACCTGCTATGTGCAGGGTTGCCAACCACCAGACCAGGCTGCCCAGAGCCATTCCGGCCTGGCCTTGAATGCCTCCAGGGATGGGGCATCCACAACCTCCTTGGGCAACCTGTTCCAGTGTGTCATCACCCTCTGTGGTGGTGCACTTCCCCCTAACATCTAACCTAAACCTCCTCTGTCTCAGTTTAAAGCCATTCCCCCATTGTCCTATCACTATTAGCCCATGTAAACAGTTCCCCCTCTGACTTATACGCTCCCTTCACTTATAAGCTCCCTTTGATTGATGAATTTATGTCAGTGTCATCCCACATCATGACCACAAATACTAATTCTCAAAAGAGATACCTGAAAAAATGGGCCATGATGACTCACTGTCATCATCTGCACTCAAAATTTTTATTTTTTATTTAATAATTCTATGTAGTGGTATAGCATTCATAGCTTACAATACAGATATGGCATCTTGTCTCAGTCCATTTTAAGACTCAATAAGGTCTAGAACACCTTTATCTAGATATGCTCTGAGCTGGGTATTTGACTGTGTGAACTCCAGAAGTTCCTTCCAATTTAAATTATTCTACTTTGTGGTATTCTCATTTTAATTCAGGTGATCAACTAACAAAAATAACACTCTTCATCACATATTTTTCCACTAAGAACAAGCTGCTCTCTCCACTCTTACTGCCACAAACTTAGTCTGAGAATCAGAGATTATTTCGGGATGGAAGGGACTTAGGAACTAAACTTAGTTTAGTTCCTGTTTGGAGAAGGATCAGCACAGAAAATTCACACTAAGTTACCTGGGCATTTATCCATTCCTGAAAATCTTTAAGAGCAGAGAGTCTGATATCCCTCTGAGCAACTTGTTCCAAAGCTTAGTTATATTTATAGTGTGTTTTTGTGTTTTTTTTTTCCCATATGTTTACTTGGGATCTTCCCCATTTTTACATGTTTCCACTGTCGCTCTGCTACTCTGCCAGCACTGTTGCAAACAGCCCATCTCTGTAATCCTGATCACCTCTCTGTACTTGGGTGCTGCCAGGGGTTCTAAAGCCAGGTTGAAAGAGGCCAGGCCTCACTGCCTCTTCTCTAAAGGTGTGTGCTCCACCCTGCTGCTGTGGTTTAGTTCTCTGAGCTACTCTACTTTGTCAACACCATTCCTGTACTGAGAGACTGGAGTCTGAATATGCTAACGAAGTAGGGTTAAGGAAGTGCTGAGGAACGAGCTACGTTAAATCATATGAGAGTCAGGATCATGATTCAAGGTATGGCTTCAGAAAAGATCTTGTGGCCTTCTGTGGCAGAGTGATTACTAAGGTGGATGAGTGAAAAGCAACTGATGTCATCTAACTGGATTTTTGTAAATCCTTTGACAAAGTCCCAAACAACATCCTTGCCTTTAAATTGGAGAGATACATATTTGAAGGGTGAGCTACTTGGTGTTGAAGGAATAGGCTGGATAGCCACATTTGGAGAGTTGTGGTCAATGGCTCAATCTCCAGGCAGAGATCAGCGATATGGTGTCCCTCAAACATCTGTACTGGGACCACTGCAGTTTAATATCTTTACTGATTACACAGACAGTGGAATTGAATGCATCCTCAACAAGTTTGTGAATGATACGATTCCATGGGGTGCAACTGACATACTAGAGGGAAAAGCTGTCAGTATGTGCTTGCAGCCCAGAAGGTCTACTGTATACTGGGCTGCATCAAAAGATGGATGGCCAGAAGGATGATTGTCCTCTTCTGCTCTGCTTTTGTGAGACCTCACCTGTAGTACGATGTCCACTGGGGCCCCCAGCATAAGAAGGATACAAAGCTGTAGGAGTGGGTTCAGAGGAGGACCACAAGGATAATCAATCAGAGGGCTAGAACACCTCTCCAGAGAAGAAAAGCTGAGAGAGCTGGTCTTGTTCAGTCTGGAGAGCACACAGCGCCAGGGAGATCTCACTGTGGCCTTCCTGTACTTGAAGGGAGCTTATGAGAAAGATGGAGACTTTTTGCAACGGTATGTGATGATAGGACAAGCAATAATGGTTTAAAACTGAAATATTATAAGTTTAGATAAGCTATTAGGAAGAAATTAGCAAGAAATTGTTCTTCATGAGTGTGGTAATGCAGTGGAACAGGTTGCTCAGAGAAATTTTGGATGTCAGCCGATTTATTATAGGGTAAACCTTATTCACATTTGGTAAAGCCATGCTGACAGTTCCCATTGTGTTCCTGTTCTTTGCAAGTCCAGAAATACTTTCCAAGTGTTCACTTTATGATTTTACTAGGAACACATACGACTCTGACTGGTTTGTACTTCCCTAAATTATTATTATTATTATTATTTTTAAATTTCAAATGGTGTGACATCTGTCTTTCCACAGTTGTGTCAGATTATCCTAACTCTCTGCAACTTTACAAAGACATTAGAGATTGTGACCTCTAAAGTCATTAGCCAGTTCTCTGTGCACTATTATATTCACCCTACTAGGTCTCATGAACTTACATAAGTTGGGTGTTCCCAGGTAACTCCTATTTTATATTTCCTCCATGCATGTCAATTCTTCTCCTTGAAGTCTTCTAGAATAAAAAAACAAAACAAAAAAGCCCTTGAGACGTTGCTACTGAGCTAAGGAATCGTGTACTCTCTGTAGAAATAAAATAAAATTGTACCTAAGTGCCTCTCTGTACACAATAAATAATGTGCAGCCAAGACTGATCTTTAGATACCTGAGGGAAGCAAGCTAATGTATCATAGAGAGGTATCATTATTAAGTTATCTGTTGTGTATCTTGTAGTCCTATGTACAATTTCTGCATGGGAAAAAATGCACTATTTTATAACCATTAATAAAAACTTGATTTTCAGGAAAAAATAAATTGGTATATATACGTTGGTATTTGAGGAACAAATGTTCTGCAACATAATAATTGCAATATACTGGATATTACTTCCATTTTGCAAATATGCTGTGAAGTAATTTTACACTGTATTCATAATTGAGGTTTACTGCACTATCTGAAGAAGGGAACACAGAATTTTGAAACACTTTGGAAACTGAAGACTCCTTAAAAACGAGGACAGAAGAACAATTATATTAAATCACAGTAGGAGCCACTCAATCCCTCTTATTCTAGCAGCACAAGCTTAAGGAAAAAATTATAATATACAGAAAATATAAGAAGGGGTGTAAGTGATATAAGCTTTAAAAAAAAAATTAAAATTAATATTCCTGGTGCTACATACAAGACAGGCTGAGAACTCTTGGGATAAAAAAGAAAAATCACATTGTTCTGTCATACTGATTAGCAATGCTTATGAAAATCAGCACAGAAGCAGGGAAAATGATGACATTTGCATAGCCATATACCAAGTATATTAGGCTTATATCTGTAAAGCTGCTTAGAGGACTTGGGTACCAATTCTCAGTAAAATATAGGTCTAACAGTTAGCAATGAATGAATCCAGAGGGAAAAGATCTGCTTATACAGCTTCTAAGATTTTGAAAACACTGAAACAGAGAATATAGTCTAATTCTGAAAACACCTAAATAGGAGCATCTTTTCTCTTGTTAATAATCTCATTAACTCAATGGGACTGTTGACATGAATATAATTACCTCATACATACATAAGCATTTTCAGGTTTCCGCATATCAGAGACAATACCTCTCAGAACAAAAAATTAGAGTTTTAATAATGAAATCTCATTACTTGCAAGTATCTCTTTACAAATGTTTGACAGTAAGCTTACTGGCAGAACAAATACTGTGTCATTGAAATATTGCCTAGTTGTGCTTTGGAGATGATAAAGTACATGTTATAAATTAGGAGAAAAAAGTGAAACATTTTTTAAGCTAGGTGTCTAGTACTTCGAACAGTTATGCAAGTACATTTTACACTTGGGATGTAATTCAATTTGATGAAAGTGCTGTTTTAAAATAAAAGGGTCTTAGAATAAGAATAATTAGTGGGGAAAAATAAAGTGATCTAGTAGCAGTGTAGTTTGGGGAACTTCCAAACATAAAAAAAATATATATTATTTAAGATATTTCTTGTAAAACAATAACATAAACTGGGCACTCCAACAGCAAAGTATTTTTAGTCTTTTAGGAAAACAAAATTGCTCCAGGCAAAATGACAAGCTATATTTTCCAAATTCTGGTAGTAAAAGACATTTGGCATTATCCAAAATGCATAAAAATATTTTTTTCAGTTGACCTGCTGTGATAATTTTAACTAGTTGAAAAGCAAGAAGACTCAATTTGAAGTTGTAATTCCATGTAGCTTATGTTACATTTTAACCAGTGGTTTTGGAACTCAGATATGTACATGACTACCTACCTACTGCTCAGTGGTGCTTTGCTCCATTAACAGAGAGCAGAAAGCATGCACTCTGAAATTAATATATTTACATTTCAAGAAAGAACAAAAAACAGAACTTTAGGAATAACAGAACTGTGATGCATTGTGAATGGCTTTTTTATCTGTGTGAAACCAGAAGACTCAAGGAAACATCGGTTTCTGCTGACACTCAAATTGTGCAAGGGAACACTCAAACACAGTGGAATACTCAAAGTATCCACTCAGGATTTTAGAAGTTTGCAGAATATGAAGTTAAAAAAAAAATTATGCAAATGAGCCTTATATACACTAGAATTTCAGTGGAGATACATGAGATTCTTCTAGATTATAAAAAAAAAAAAAAAGCATGACAAAAATAAAAAAAAAAGAGATGGACAAATGCAATTTGAATCCTGACTTAAGTTTTCTGTTAACTAAGGTATATTTTTAAAAGATGTTTCAGTGTACTTCTTATGCTGTGAGACTCTCAAAGGAGAAACAGAGCTTTTTAATATTAAACTAATCCCCAATGAAATAACTAGTCAGATACAATTCTCATTCATTTCAGTTTTTATTAAGTGCAGTGGATCAAACTGAAGGGTAGAAACATGTAGAACTCACCAAGAAAATGTGCTCAGCAGACACATAATTGTCCTTAGAGCAATCCTTGGCAACTGACTGCATATATCAGGAGACACTCAGGGAGGTTAAAGCAAAGCAGTTTACATCAGAGCTGTCAGGTCTTTAAGAAACTTCCCCTTCCTTTTTGCTCATATATGGAATGCTAGAGCTACCTGGAGCTTTTTCTTAGCAGGGGAAAAAGATGCAGGCATACTATCCTCAACTATGCAAGAATGTGACTCCCTTGAACTGTATTTCAAGCTTTTTTATCTACTGTCAGTGATAGGATAAAAAAAAAGCAATTACAGGGTAATTGTTGGGTAATGGTGAATGCATAATCTAAACAGTAGTGTGGAAGAGGATGTAACATGTTAGAAATGTCCTGTAGATGAAACAGAAGTTTGTCTATAGAACCTATTTAGAAAAGCATAGAGAGAAGAATATATTTAAAAACCCTTACAAAGCCAGGAACAGAACAATGACCCAGTCACAGTTTTATTTACTGGAAAAAAAATATCAATCCAGAATTTAAATTAATTTGATTCTATCTTAAGAACATCAACTCTTCTCTCCATTTTTTACATAAAATAAATAAAAAGCAATCAGGAGACAGTAGAGATCTCATTAGAAAGTAATCTGAATTAAGATAATTTCATGCCAACATTTAGGATAATATGGAACAAATATGAAAGAGGAAACTCTAATAATGTTAGCTCTAACATTCAGAGCTTATTCATAACTAAATTTCAGGAAAGAAATTGCTAGTAAACTCCTTCTGTTGCTTTTCCTGTCTATAGCTCATGAAAAGACTCCATATTTCTTGTGAAAATAATCCGTATTTCTGTGGATGTGTCTAACTATATATATATGTATGTATACAAATGAGTATCATGTAATCTGTTTCCCATAGACTTTGAGTCTTATTTAGGCAGTTAGTTAAAAGAGTCAAGCAACCAATTTCTCCAATTAGGATGCTTATATCACATTAAACTGTCAATAAGTCATGTATTTATGAGGAATTCCAGCGAAGTACCAAATACTTATATTCTGGTGATTCTCCTCTTGTGAGAACTCACATCCAGTACTGCATCCAGTTCTGGGACCTCCAGCACAAGAAGAACATGGAGCTGTTGGAGCAGATCCAGAGCAGGGCCACAAAGATGTCTCCAGAGGGCTGGAGCACTTCTCCAGTCAGAAGAGGCTGAGAGAGCTGGGGCCTTTTAGCCTGGAGATGAGAAGACTCCAGGAGGACCTTATAGCAGCCTGCTAGTACCTGAAGGAGCCTACAGGAAAGCTGGAGAGGAACTTTTAATAAGGGCAGGTAGTGACAAAACAAGGGAAAATGGCTTTAAAATGGATAGATTTAGACTAGATATTAGAAATAAATTCTTTACTGTGAGAGTGGTGAGACACTGGCACAGGTTGCCCAGAGAGGTTGTGGATGCCCCCTCATTGGAAGCATTCAGGGCCAGGCTCGATGGGGCTTTGAGCAACCTGTCTAGAGAGAGAAGTCCCTGCCTATAGCAAGGGGCTGGAGCTAGATGATCTTAAAGGTCCATTCCAGCCCAAACCATTCTATGATTCTGTGATTCTATGAGACTCATAGAATGGTGACAGTTAGGGACTTCCAGTTGGTAGTATTACGGCCCACGAGAAGTAACTACCAGCAAGAATTAAAATGATTACTTCCTCATTATAGTTATAATACTCAGGCATTCATTCCTTTGAAGAGAAGGGTTGCAGTTACACTTCTCTGCAGTTCTAACAAACATGCAGCCACAATGTCTTCTCTATGAATCAAACTTCTGCTATCTGATATCAAGGAGACAAGATACTGATCATGTTATATAAGGCAGTTTTCATATCTTTTGCCTTTTCTGTGATCACTTTCACCATACAATCTATCTATTTCATAAGAGCCATAAGGAAGAAGTAACTGCAGAGGAAACTAGTAGCTAACAACAAATTTATACTGGAAAATATCTACATTTGAAATATATATTCTGTGCCTTTGTGGTGACATTCTTTAAAACACTCCAGTAAAAACACCACACACACAACACTTTCACATCAGGAAATGTCATAACAGTGTCATTTTTCTCTTACATTTGTTTGTACTGCAGAAGTGCACAAGATTAATGCCTACAATAATATAAATAGATTTGCAAACTCAGATTTGCAGTACTGACTCCATACTCTGTTCCATGGTATGACAAGCAAATATAAAAATTCTTACAGCTGAAGAAGGGACACTTGCTTGTAACCATACTAGCTTTGTAAAACTTGGAACTGCTGCAACTTATTCTCTTCTGTGTTGTCTGGAGAGCTGAGTGTGAATATTATTTTTCATACCTACCTAGAGGTTTTAAACCAACTAATGCAATAAAATAGAAGGGGACTACCTTCTCTCTAATGTCTCCTGTTTTGTTTTAAAGAGGGCCTGAAGAAATACTTCTGACACCTTAGGCAACGAAGACTTCTGACTTTCTCCTTTAGCAAGTGTTGGAGGAGAAAATATTTATTAAATATTTTTTTTATTATTTTTTATTAAAATTACACCTGTGTAGCCAAGTAGAGGAAGTCCCAGGACTTGTCACTGATATTCTTCAGATGATCTCTGATAGCCTTCTCTAGCACCCTGGTTCATCACTTTACCTGGAATGCTAGTGCAATTCCACTAAGAGAATATGAAACAAAGTTTTATGAAAATAATGAAATAGATAAGATAAATGCAGAGTCATTATTTGCCAGATTTCACAAAACTAAAATGATGGGGCACTTACTGATACCTACATGAGATCTTGTTAAAGGTTAAAAGAGAAAATATGTATTTATACAGCAGATGGTGAGTAGATTTTAGACTGCATGTTGTGGAGAAGAGACTGTCAGAATCTTTGGAAAAGATAAGACAAAGTCAGGAAATCCATAAGCAGTTACTGAAAGGAAAATATTATAATAATAGAATCATAAGACAATTTGGTTTGGGAGGAATCTTAAAAATCATATAGTTCCAACTTCCCTCCTTTAAAAAAATTAGGTTTATGTTTCCCCCTTTCCAGCCTGTGGAATTTCACTGTACTGTAACTACTTTTCAAATGTGATGGATAGAGGCTTACCAACTTCATCCTCCAAATTCTTCACGGTGCTCAGATGCATATCATCAGGTTTCATTCACTTGTGCACCTTCAGTTTCCAAAGATGGTCTAGATCCTGATCTCCTCCAGTCGACAGTTATTCAGACTCCCAAAAATTGCTGTTGCCTTCTTTGACTTGTTTAGTATTGCTAGAACTCGTTAGTGAAGAATGAGGTTAAAAAGCTGTATAGCATTTCAGCCTTCTCTGTATCTCATGTAACAAGGTCTTCCATTTCACAGAATCACAGAATCACAGAATTGTAGGGGTTGGAAGGGACCTCTAGAGATCATCGAGACCAACCCCCTGCCAAAGCAGGTTCCCTATACCAGGTCGCACAGGTAGGCGTCCAGGCGAGACTTGAATATCTCCAGAGAAGGAGACTCCACAACCTCCCTGGGCAGCCTGTTCCAGTGCTCCGTCACCCTCACCGTGAAGAAGTTCTTACGCACATTCGTGCCAAACTTCCTATGCTGCAGCTTATGTCCGTTTCCCCTCGTCCTGTCTCCACGTACCACTGAAAAGAGACTGGCCTCACCGCTATGGCCGCCACACCTCAGGTATTTATAAACCTGGATCAGGTCCCCTCTCAGTCGTCTTTTCTCAAGGCTAAACAGACCCAATTCACTTAGCTTTTCATCATAGGGGAGATGCTCCAGGCCCTTCACCATCTTTGTGGCCCGCCGCTGGACTCTTTCCAAGAGATCCCTGTCTTTTTTGTACTGGGGAGCCCAGAACTGGACACAATACTCCAGATGAGGCCTTACCAGGGCAGAGTAGAGGGGGAGGATCACCTCCCTCGACCTGCTGGACACGCTCTTCTTAATGCACCCCAGAATGCCATTGGCTTTCACTTCTGAAAGCACATTTCTTGGCTGTAACTGTCAACAATAGCTTATCATACTAGATGGATGGCTTCTGGACAGGTGGCTGGTCTGACAGTGTATAATTTCTTACCTCTTAGGTAACTGTGACTGTTGACATGCATTATCATAAGTATGAATACAAAAAAATTCTTTGGTAAATTTACCTTTTGTCTAGGTTAAAAGCTTCCCAAAACAAGTTAAAGAACAGCATATTTATTATGCATTGCAAGGAATAGAAGAAATTCTTGTCAAGCAAGGTGCCAAATGGACAACTTTAGCTTGACTCTTGGATCAGATACAGATAAGACTCAGAAACTCAGTTATTTAAAAATTTGTCTCTTGAAATACAAAATCCACAGTCAGGAAATGTTATTAGTAATTCATTAATTAATATTGTTTTGCATGATATTTCTAATTTCTTTCCAGATCTTTGACACAGATGGCATAAACATTCTTCGTTAATGAATCATGTTCTAAAAAAGTTTCTGTAAGAGGTTAATATTGTGATATCTCATTATTCTTTCAGTGGCTGTCAAGATACTTTTAAGTGGATGAGTTTGATCTCCTACCATGACTGTCCCCTGGTTCTAAGACATGGAATTTAACAAGAAGGTGTTTTTTAGTTTTCTGTATGTCACTAGTGTTGTGATTAAAGCACTGATGAGTAGATATGAATAAGTAGTATATAATGCAGAATGATGAAATTATACCAATCCTAATTTACTTAGTGGAGTAATGAGAAATTTGTGGTAATCCCATGACTGCATTAATTTGGAAACCATGATGCTAATTATAAATTACTACATGACAAAAAGGGTCAAAGGTTCTTTGCTAATTGCCACCTTCTTCCCTACATGCACTTGCACACACATATCTAACATCAGTCAAAATCACTCCCTAAGTTCATGCTTTTCTCTATCAGAGAAAGGAAAAATCAATATGTATCACTGAAAGGGTTACTCTATTATTTCCACCTCATGGGTATGAATTTAATGTTTTCCTTATTTTTTTCTGTACCTTCAAGATAGATCTCTCTTTATAAAAACAAACAAGTAAACAAATAAAATTCTTAAGTGTCTGGTATTCATTGTGATACTTTTATCTCTTGCTGAAGAGATCTTCATGCGTATATTTAAAAATTTGATCTTGCGAGAGAAACTTTAATAAAATAAGGCAGCAAAAAGCTAGAAATAAATAACTTCTGAAATACTGCTTCTCCTTGGCCACAAGCCACATAAATTCAAACAGAATCATCCACAGCAGTGCCAGAAACATGTACACATGCTGCAGTATTACAAATACTGTTGGTCTGCATGTTTATAAGATGCCATACATGCTCACCTTTCTAAGCTTTCATGTGCAATCACTAAGCTATCATCGATCTATCAAATATCTTGAAGTTGACGGTAGGCTCCACGTTTAATCATAGACTAATGAGGTGTGCAGAAACTATAGCTAGAAAAGAATAGAAAGAATAGAAAGAAAAAGCACTGGAGGCCTTTTGCCATCCATTGATGCTTGTTGAGCAGCAGGTGAAGCATATTTGTAAGACAGTGGAATCTCCAAAGCTGGCATTGGGAGCTTATGTCTGCTTTGTGGCTGTGCTCAAGTACATATCATGGGGCTGTTCTTTTCCAAACAAATCATAGTCACTGAAGTAAAACTAATTTCGATAACCTCCGATCTCCTGCCACAGTCAGTCTCTTTCCAGTTATTTTTATCTTGTTTCTATAAACCCAAGAAGGTTTTAAAATGTTCAGTAGTTGATAATCAAATAATATTTTAAAAAGCAATTCTGCCAAATATTTTTGAAGATAAACAAGTCATATATTTGCCATTTCTGAATGTGTTGGTTTTGGTCCTGGGAACCTATCCAACTCTTCCCATCTTTTCCAGAGCTTTCATGCATTACAGAGGAACTTGCTTGCTTATTGTCTATAATTTGCTCTGTCAGTGTCAAGGTCAAAGGATGAATTCTTCTTATCTTTATATACCTATATAGCTTCGCATTTGTATAAGTAGCAGAAAATATTTTAGAAGCCATACTTATTAAAATTCCTAGAAATATCACACTACTTTTGTCCTCTCCTTCAAACATTCAAGAGAAACTTCTCCGTGATCAAGTATAAAGCACATTTGTAAGAGTAACAGAAGCTCTTGTATCCACTCTGTCAAAACACAGAGAATGCATTTCATTCTAAGACCTTCCACTTTGGAGAAATTCCTTGAAGATATGCATTTTATACAGTCTGTCATTCAAAGAAAATAAGGGTTAACCTCAGGCTGACATTTTGAATAAACAGCAGAGACACTGTGATCCTAATATAACTTGAACACAAAGTTCATGTTTGTTGATAAACCAAACATAATCTAGAGTGAGCTTCACTGAGTTGCTAAAGTGTACTCCACAGATTTATAATGGTGTTTTTTTTAGGCTTAGAAAAACCAAATATAACTTGTCCAGACTAGACTTAAGGTAAAAATGTGCTAAACCTTTCAAAATAATATCTTTTGATTTAAATGAATAGAAAAATATGGTTTGTCTAAAACATCCTTGAAAGTCCACTTTCTGTTTAAGGGCAGAATCAGACTTTCCTGAAGTGTTTGTCTTTGACCATGGAAAATATACAGATACTTCTAATCCTTACCTACCACGTTTTCTTTACTTGAGCTTCTTTCACTTCTGCTTTAGTCCTCAAGCTTTACCTAATCTGTGTGGTAATGAACAGTACAGTTCCTGCTTGTTTGAAAGAATATTTTAAACACAAACAACAGCAAAACAAACAAACAAACAAAACAAAATACCCAAGTCATTTTAATTCCTACTATTTTTTTTCTACTACAGTTTAAAAAAGAAAGCACAAATTCTTCCAGTCTTGAATGGTAGCTTATTTTTCCTGCTCTTCCAGTTATTTCTTACAATGCTTAACTTTATAAATTATTTTTTCAGCTATTTATCAGTTTTGTGCCCAGCTTTTGTGTTATATTTTCTTGTGCTTCATGATGCTTGCTGTGCCTTATGGTGTTTGTTTTATGCCTTCATCTAATGTATCCTATTAATTATACAGCTTAATACTTTTATCTTTTCACATGATTTTTAATGAAATGAATCAAAAACTTGTTATTTTCAACTAGGTTAGCAGAATAAGGAGTAAAGGAACACTATCTAAAACTTGTGATAAAACTTTCTGTTGATTGATTTATTTTTAGTTATTATTATTATTATTGAGCCCTGTATGTATTCAGTATGCGAAGGTAATTCATTGAGAGCAAAAGGCCATCCTAGAAACAGAATGAGCTGATATGGCCACAGTGTTCACACGCCTTGTGCTCCTTTTCTTCTTTTTCTAGCTGAAGACAAAGAGGGAAATTGTATCTTTGGACACAAAGTTTATTCAACAGCCTTTAGAATAAAGTAATTGTAGGAAAATAGACAAAAAGAGAAAGGTAATCTAAAGATTTCAAACAAAAGAAATCCTCCGCTTCCAAACAAAATCCTTGTACCACATCTATTTGTTAGAAAAACCAAATATTCAGCTCTTCTTCAAGCCTTCTAATTAGCAATTTCTAACTTATTACTGCATTTGTCCTCAGTTCCTTGCACAGGACTTTCATTTCTGGGCTACTTGACAATTGATAATTGCTGTTTTTCCTCAAAGAAGTGTTGTTTAATTTTTTTTTTTTGTCCTGAAAGGACTTTAATATATGGATTTGTAAGAATTCAGCTGACAGGTTAAAAATAAAAGCAGCAGGAGAGCAGTATCTTCTGAGAACTGGAAATGATATTATAAATACTTATGAGAGGTAAGAAGAAATGTGATATGTAGAACTACGCAGTAAATCAGCTTAGGAGTTACCCGTATTAAACCATCCTGTAAATGTGTACACATTAAAAAAGAATTACAGTGGAAACGATCAAAAATATATGATGGAAATGCTTTGGAAAATAGAAGGAATGTGGTACTATTATAACCCATGGGCATTTTGTATGCTGTGTCTTTTGTTGTCTATAATCAATAAAAACATATTTACCTTTAGCTGTTCTACCTTTCTTAGCAAAACATACTTTGGGATTCATTTCCATGACAGAGAACAAACTTGATGTTATCTGATCTTAAGAGCAAATTAAACAAGTGAATCTTCCACTTAACTAGAAATCTTCTTGATTGTTTGCTGCTGTATGCTGTTCTTCCAAGTAATCCGACAAAATAGTATGTAATTGCAAAAACTAATGAAACTCCAGCAACTAGCCAAGAAAATAAAAACTTATCTTCAATATTCATATAAAAACGTAGTAGCAAAAGTATTTTACAATCAATATTGCTTGTTGAAATAATAATGCATTAAAATGGAAGGACATCTTAAGATGTTCATATTAAACAACTGCTATTCTTAAAAATAAATAAATAAAAATACAGTGGGAGTATACTCTGTTTAAATGCCAGAACATCAAGATTCATATATGTTTATTGCATGTATGTAAAGTCATACATAGTTTCATTATTTACAGATAAATCTAATTAGTATTAGATTTATATTTCTATTTGACAACAAATTGAACAAACCACTGTGTTATCTGCACAATGCATTTTCAGTATTTCACCATTTGAGCGTGTTTTAAAGTATTGGGTGTTGAAAAATGGGTTGACATGAAAAGAGTACCCCTTTATATATTGAACCCACCCAAAGACCATTATTATAAAATTAAGGGCTGCAGTGCCCCTTTAGACAATAACTCATTAGACAATAGTAAACTGTTAGACAATAATAACTCTCTCAAAGCTGAGAGAGTAAAAAGGAGAAACAAAGGTACTTGCTTCTGCAACACTTATCTTTCTTCATCCCTCCTGTGAATCTGCTATGGTTCTGCTGTTTACAAGTCTGCCTGTTACTGGAGAATATTTCTCAGCTGACTGCATTTTGGATACTATGATCTTACTGCTTCTAGTTCACTAGAATCTATAGCAAAGACCCCATCATGCATTTCCTCAAAAATAACCTTGACAAGACATATCTACCGCCTACAAAATCTAACTTTCCATCTCCATAAAGAGAGTGGTAGAAAAATGAGGCTTTTATGCTCATCTTGCATGAGAGGAGTAAAAAGTGGCATGATAAAAATGAACTAAAGCTGTATAAGAAGAAGGACAATGCTCAAGCAGGGAAATGAGCAGCTATCTTCTAAATTCCATTTGGACAGCTGAATGAAACCTTTCTTATTCCTATTTTTTCCTCAGAGGCAGATAATATGAGCAGCATTCTTTAAAATCTTTCAGATTTTTTTTTCCATCTAAAAAACCCAGGTTTCAAAGTTTAGATTGATTAAAATCCCTCTGAGAGTGAGAACATGTATTTCATAATAATTCAAAGGAATCCAATGCTGAAAATTTCTTAAAAACATTTAAGATCTTAAAAAGACATGAAACTACTTTCCATACCTTAGCATGACTACACGTAGCATGAGAGAAGAGGGAATCTAAAATCTTTCTCAGCATTGCATAGTTCTCAAATTATGAGTAGATGCTTTTTACCCCATGTTGTCTGTGTATTGCTTGCTTTTTTTCTATGCTTTGCTCTATAGAAAAGCAATAAGCTGAAGTACCCATAGTTTCATACAGATTGGGCTTGTGCAGCATTTCCTTTATTGCTGCCGGTGAATTCTACTATCTGATAGGGGGAGGGGGAGGTTAATAAATCTTTATGTGTTTCTACTGAATTCTGCTGAACGTCAGAATTTCAAAGGGAATTTTCTTAGAACACTTCTCCAGATTTCATAATTAAGAACCTGCTGCAATCAGAGAGGAAAAATGTATTTCAACAATCAAACCAAATAACTAGATTGATCATTAGGAAGACTGATCAGGCTCAGCAATGGTGCATCCCCAAGAGTAAGAAATCAGATAAAAGTAGCAGGTGAGTAACATGGATGAGCAAGGTGGTCATAGAAAAAATCAAATGGGAAAAAAAAAATCTTGACTTTTAGTGTGACAGAGCTCTGGAACAGGAAGCCTGGGGAGGCTGTGGAGTCTCCTGCTCCACAAGAGCTGCCTGGATGCTTTCCTGTATAACCTACTGCAGTGAACCTGCTTTAGCAAAAGGGATGATCTGGGTGATCACCACAGGTCCCTTCCAATTCCAGTGATTCTGTGATTCTGTGAGAATTAGTTCCTAACAAACTGGTAAAATAGATAGGCGACCCAACTCTTTGCTAGATTCCATTGAGTGTCTTGTTACCAAGAAAGGGTTTCTGGATAAGACAGATCTCATTCTTGATCATTTGAGCTATCAATATTGCCATGACAACAGTGAGGATTGTTTGGATACAGAGGACTGAGTGGACACACAGAGTGTCCTGGAAACTGAAATGGAGGGAATGATAATTCAAGGAAAAATTAAAGCGAGTTGTGAATTTGGAAGCTTCTGCCCATGGTATCCCTGGGGAATTTTGTATTACACATTTCAAACTTCTGCCTCATTTATTTATTGTTGTCTTTATGAAATTAGAGACCCTCTCACATCTAAAATTACAAATTCATTACAAAGTAATTGTAAGATATAATGTGGGGCATTTTTTTTTTTTTTTTCACGTGGCACAGGCTGCCTTCTGCTGTATTATTGTTGCTGACTTAAAATTAGAAGAATAACAGGTTCATTTGATTTTTACTCTAAGATGTTATCTTTGTTCATTTGAAGGTGCATTTTCTCCTAGATGAAGAACAAAGTTCTCTTAGGTTAAGGTAGGAAAAGACTGAATAGCAACTAGAGTTTGGAACATACTAATATACTGTTCCAAGTTAAAGATAATGGAAATTTTTCTGTATAACTTATCTGCACTTTATATATATATATATATAAAGTATATATATATATATTGTAAAGTATATATTTATATATATATAGTTTTTTATTCTAAATTAGAAAAACTCTAAAATTTATTATTGTATACATACATTTCTACTTGTTGGACATAAGTATTTTATAGATACAGAATTTAAGTAATATTAGTAGTAATGCTAAATAAAGTTTCAGTATACCAATTGATCATTCCTACCAGTAGGTTTTTCCATGTTTACATAAGGCTATTGCTTTAAGGACTATAGCATAAATGTGTATGCACATACTCAAACCAGTGAAAAGATATCTTAGGTAGCAGGAATGTTTTCACTGAATCAAACAAAGTTTGGAAAAACAATGCTGTTTAATAGACAGGATAATTTATTGCTCATTTGAAAATCCCCTTGCTATTCTCTTGATGCAGGCTGCTTTTTCAGCTGTAGGAGAGTCTGGAATTTTTTCTGCATTCTCTCTCTTCAGAAAATAGATTCAGGATCACTCAGTTTTACCTTACTGAAGAAAAATAGATTCATTACAATATTATTATTTATTGGTTTTAGACACCGTTCTCACATGATTTTGTGCCCATCTTTCTGGGTCATATAAAGTACACTTGGCTTTATCAGTAAAAGAAATTGATAACTTGAGTACACAGGGGTCCTAATGCTGACACAAATCCATATAACTCAATTGGAGTCAAGTTAACTCCATAACATTGCCCCAGAGGAAGATCTAACCCAGAGAGACAATCTGTTCTGAACAGAAGTGTCATTATCACGGTTACTTTTCCAAGCACAGCAACTGTGTCATTCTGACCTTTAAGAAATACCTAATGCTCTGAAAATGATCCCTTCTATATGTAAACAACTCGTCCTAATGTTCCATCTTCTATGTCCAACAGTGTGATATTAGAAGTAGAAAAAGAGACAAATAAAACCCATGATTCTGAGTTTTATTTTCAATTGGTTGTGTATGCAGACTTTAAAAGGATATGCTTATTGTTTCTGTCTTGTTTGAAAAGCAGATGATGTGCTGCTTGCATTCTTAAAGACAGAATTTAAAATTATTTTTACCAAAATGGTTGAAAAATGATGATGGAACAGTTTCTAGTGTAAGGATAGCTTGTTATTTTTTAATAAGATTCTGTTTCTAAAATATATTTTGTATGAAAATATTACACCACACGACTGAAATCCTAGTCTATTATTACTTCATATACCCATGTGTTTTAATTCCACTGAGTGCTGCAGATGTCAATGGATTTTAGTCAACCTTGGGCTTTCTGTGGAAATCCCTAGTATAACTGTCCTCACTACACTCAGAAAGAAGAAAGCATTGTGCTACGTAAAACACATTATCTAGAGATATCTCAGTGGGAAGGGTCAGTGGGAAGATAGGAACCACATTCAGCATGAAACACAGCAGTCTGCATACAAATAGTGTGAGTTATGATATTTTCTCCCAGTGAATGGCCGTTCTCTAAATAATAAATGATTAAATATGAGTGTACAAGGGACTCCTGCACTTGGCACAAGGAGTATGAGGGCTTTGTCAGTTTTCTAACTACAGCCACATTGGTGATTTAGAGGTCTGTTTCCCTGAGATAATTAATTAAGCCAGTTACAGCAGTATGGACACCATCATAGGTTTGTTTATTCTGCTTCTCATTCAGTTACATCTGTCATCCTTGCAAAATTGACAGTAATTTTCAGTACCAGGAGATGTACACAGTTGCTTCCACTGCGGAAAAAAAAGGAACCCCTCTTTCTGTTACTGTCAGATCCATTGAGACAATGGTCTAGTCTTATTCGCCTCAAGAAACAGTAAATGAAACATTTTCACCTGATCATTCATGTCCTTAAATACAGTGAAACAAAAACCTTTCAGCAAAAAGCCTTTGGATTTGAACTGGGAATTCATTGTCTGCCAGAGGTGAAAAGAGCTCTAGTAACTTGAAGTAGCAAATGTAATCTGCTTATTCTTTGTAGCGTAGGGAAGATAGGTTTTATTTACATAATACTTCATTTACACTTGTCATACACAAAATTCAGGATTATATTTCTCTACTCCTTTTCCCAGCAGTATTCGAACAAAGCTTTTAATTCTTTACTGCCTTATGTCATCATTTATAGCTGAGTAAAATGAATGCAAGTTCTGCTGCTCCAGATTTGCTGCTTGCTATTCCAAACCCTCCCAGCAAGTGCAAATTACATACGAACAGGAAACCACAGCATAAGTGCTAGATTGCCTCTTTGGGAGCAAATGCAGTACATAGAGTGAGGTAATACAATATCTGCAGTCTTTAAGGGCCACTTACAATTTCAGCCTGTAAAATCCACTTGTAAAAGTGAGGGGTACTTCAGTTTCAGAAGGAGTAAGAGCTGACACTGAAATTTTTACCAGAACATACTGAGCCAACAGCACTCTAATTTGAAATTGATTAAGAAGAATTAGTTTTTCTTTACAAATCAGTATTCTTTGGCTTCAGCACTGTCATCCTTTCCCTATATTGCCTACCTATCTATTACAAAACTAAATATCGTCTAACAAGCTTCTACTCCATTTTTCTTACTTTTTCTATTATCATTAGCATTTTAAAATCATTTTCCATGATTAAAATTCTAAAACCTCATCTAAATCTCAAGATAATTTTCTCAGATTATTTTATATAATTATTTTGTATAATTATTTTTACAGGCCATTTTATCTGATCCGAACATTTCCTCTTCCTCATAAGAGTTCTGACAATGGCATTAATAGGTCATTGTTAAATACAATTTTGGATCTACTGGAAGAACATATTTGTCTACTGACCTAAGTTCTGTTTAGAAGATCCTTAATTGCCACAGCCTCTGTACTTGCTGATAATGCTTCAAGTTATACACTGTGTAGTGGTAATATATTATTTTTATTAACAGCATCCTCACAACATGAATTCTTATCCACTTGCTAGATAATCACATCAGAGTTCTGGTTTGCTGATAGCTTGTTTATGTCTCAGTGGCTGCCCTACCTATATTCTTCTTCTGCCTCCTTATAATGATGTCTTGTACAATGAAGCAGATACGGATATCAGTTTCTGAGAGCAGCCAGTACATTATTCTGAAAAGTAACAGGGAGATGGATAAAATACAACAGTTACGTCCAGCACTTTACAAGCCAGAGGGCACTGACAGATGGGAAGAAGGAAGTATTAGAATGATATGCTACTTTTAGCTGAGACAAATTTTACTATAGTTTTTGAAGAAAAATAGAGATAACTGAGGAGTGAGGTATGAACATGAAGCAGTTAAGAATGTGTCTTTCTACTAACATGTCTTTATTGAATGAATTATACATACTATTGTAAGTGAATGGTACTGAGATGGATATTTGTATCATAACAGAATCACAGAATAGTTGGGGGTGAAAAAGACTTCTGGAGGTCAACTGGTCCAATCTCCTTGCCCAATAAGGGACATCTAGGGCAGGTTGCCCAAAAACATGTCCAGATGGCTCTGGAATGTCTTCAGGGGTGGACACTCCACAACCGCTCAGAGTAACCCTTGCCTCTACTTGATCATTCTCACAGTGAAAAGGTGCTACCATATGTTCACAAGGTATCCACTGTGTTTCAGGTGTTTGACCACAGCAAAACCTAAGAAATTTTATGAAGAAAACTTTCTGATAAAGAACTACTTGTTATATGCTTGTCCACCACTTAATTCATGTCATATATATTTATGCATATTCAAGAATATGTATATTTTCTGTATGCAGAAGAGTCACAAAGGAACAATTCCTCTTCAGTGATAAGTTCATTTGCATTTTTTTCATTATGTTGTTCTTTGTTTTACATGTAGCAATTTCATTAATATAAGCTTCATGTTAAATCAGAATTTAGAAGAAATAAGATTCAGAATAGCCTAGAACAGTGTATTGATAATATGATGTAATGATCCACTTGGGGGAGATGATGAGTTGTTCATATGGTCTTGGTTTGTAATATTACACAGCTCTTAAGTAAAATGAATTGATGTCCTCGTAGCATGGCTGGCATAGGAAAGTAACATCCATACCCACAAGTTTGTGACTTCAGTGGTATACACATAATGTAAACAACAAATGGAAATGAGAAAATGGAACCTCCTTTGAAATCCATTTAGCATCCAAGTAGGGGAAAGCTCACCTCATGGAAAATTGCACCTTCTGGATTTGCCATGAAACAAAGTACACCAGTAGCTGTCCATCATAGGACATCATGGTGGCTTTCATCGCAGGACGTCACAGTGGTAAATTTCCCACCAGTAGGAGGTTCAAATGAGTGATTATCATTGTTCAATTGATGTCAGTGATTCTCTACCGGTTAACACTAAGTAATGTTTTAGCAGCCTTGTTTTTGTTTTTTTTTTGGGGGGGGAATTCAATCTGTCAAAATCTTCTCATTTCATCAGAATCCCTAAGCTGTAAACCCTTAGCTAGAAACATTATTAGTTTCATTTTTTCATTTATCAGAATGAAAGCTGCCAAAACGCAGTCTCTAGGGAGTCCACATTTCTCAGGTCTCTAAAAGATTATCATTGTGACAGTGATGAACTTTACCTTTTAATTTGATCTGAATGGTGTATCTTTAGTGGAATTAGGAAAAGGGAACCGTGTTGCTTTAGAGTCAGTCATATGAAACTAGCTTCCAGCCATTCAAGCTGAGCCACTTCTGTGGCTCTGCAGGAAATGTGATGCTGCTGGAAGTCCATAGCAGAATGCAAAGGGTATTGAATCAGGAAGAAAGTGCCCCAAGCTTCTACCTTCTGCTCCAAGTTCCACTAAAAATGTGGCTTCTATATTCATCTTACGGAAAAGCCATACTAATATAAATTAAAAAATTGGCATCTAGAAATTTGACTGTGGTGTTTCAAATTTACATCCACATGTAATAAAAAGTCACTGTAGCATTGTCACTGCAGAGAGACTCAAGCCCATTCTGCCTGTGAAAGCTCAAGTTCTAAAACTTCTGTGATGGAATTTCCTTCTCCTGATTTATTCTCTCAATATACTGGCCACAAAAGTTTATTCATTAAAGGAAGTGTAAAATACTGACAAGTATGCTCTTCATCAAACCATCTGAGAATGCTTTTGTTAACTATCAATTATTAAGGTAATATACTTCCTCGCAGCATAATGTTTAAAGATGTTATATATGCAGCCAAGAGTATAAAACAAGAACACTCCAACCTCTACATATACACTGTGTCAATACAACTCTAAATAGCCAAATATATGTATGCATTAAGCTCCACAGAAGTGTGACCTAAATTCCAGCACAATCTGTGGTTTCCATCACACTCAGATACGTTCTTTGCTAGCATTTTATTACAAATTCTGCTTCACTATTGTCTATTCCATTTGCTCTCCCTAAATGATAATAAAGTTTGCAATATATAGTAAGTATATAGAAAAGAATAGCTGTTTTTCTTTTCTTTTAGAGTTTGCAGCTTTCCAAATGTATTTGTGTCTACATTCACTTATACATAAGAATCAACTCATATATATGCACACACAACAAGCATAGTACCTTCCATACAGTATTATATATGTGTATGTTACGTATGTAAAAACAATTATATATGATTAAAACAAAGACTGTTAAATTTGGGACTGTTAAGAAGGAATTACAGTGACTTGACTGAAGGCATTGTCTCAAATCAGGCTTAATTCTGTGAACTTAAAGCAGTGGAAATATTTTCTTAGTATCTCATTTTCCAGAATGCTTAGTAGTTTTAGAGCAGAATGCTCTTCTGGTATAGAACAGTCCACAAAGGAAGGAAGCGATAAGAGAAAGGGCTTTTTTGTTGTTATATTGGACCAGAACAAAACTGGAAATGTTTAATGGACTGAATAAAATATCCTAAGGGATGACAAAATGTGACCTATTATCTTGTATGAAACAGTTCATTTCTTCCTCTTGTTAACAACAGACTTACTATAACATTGCTGGAGAACCAGAGCCAATCATCGCCTGATTTTAAATGCTAGGGCCAATTTAACTTCTTCCCAGAAAACCATGGGGGTGATAGGTCAAGATAAAACTGCTGCCACACAGAAATTGGTGTATTATCCTCCTAGCCTCTGGGTCTACAGATACGTGAGGGGTCTTGACATAGCATTGGCTTACCATAAGGACAGTAAAAAAACACAGATAAATCCATTTCCAATGGGACAGTCTGTGAGGCAAAGGGAAGTACAGAAAAGTGATTCTGTCTTTTCAGTCTTTTTTTCCTTCCTGGCAAAGTACAACTCCAGTGCATAGAGTCACAACAAGAACTAAATTAGTCTGTGAATTCTGTGCTTCTGACAAATCTAATGAGGATTCCTGTAAGCAAAAACATCTCTATTTTCTCTGTTTAAAAATCAAAGCAAAACTGAAACAGAATGGGAGGCATAAAATATATTTGTCATTGAGAAAAAAATTATATGTACAAATAAGACACATTAATGATTGCTACTTTACAACTGGTATATACATATACTTGATGATGAAAAAGATTAAAGAAGTGCATAATATTCTTTACTAAATATTTCTATTGAACTTTATGTATGCAAACTTAGAAGTGTCTGCAAAACTTTTAATATAGTCACCATACATGTATTTAATAATTCAAACATTTTAGCCTGTATTATCTTTTCTATTTATATAAAGCAACTTAGCTTACCTTACTATATGTGGTGATAATGGATGGAGGACCTCTGATGATTCCATGAAAAGCACAGAAGTACTTATAGAAAACTCATCAGAGTGAACCAGTGTTCACAATGAATTTGTGACAACATGTTGCTCTTCAGTCCTAACCAAAAACTTCTCATCTCATGCATTTGGTAAAAACCAAACCTTATAGTCCAACCAGTCACACTCACCAAATGTTTCTCTTAGAAACTTCTCTCTATTTTTTTTATCCATTCCCTTCCCAATGGCCCAGATCAATATGACTGGCAAGTCCTGTTTCTGATAACTGTACTAGAGAAGAAGGGAATGACGATAATTCTGGATCAATTCTCTGTGGCTGCAAGTTAATATGCATTTTGCTTTCAGTGTAACTGGGGATGATGACTCAAGGTGCAAAGTGATAGAGAATCAGGATCAGGTGTCTAGAAGATTTGTAGATGATGGTGCAATCAGCCTGTATTTGTGAGATCATACAGTTTATTTTTGAGTGGTAATTCTTGACAAGCTCTGGGATTCATAACAATCTGACTGGCAAACTTCTGAGTGAAAATCTTGTCTTTCCCAAACAATGTGACTTATAACCCTTAGATGAAGACATGAAAAAGAACATGCAGGGAATTAGTACTATTGTTCGTATTTGATTAAGGATAAAAGAAAAGGGGCAGTGAAAAGAAAAGAATTTGAATTTTTTAATCTGGTACTGCATTGATTAAGAAGCTAACAGTAATCGTGATAGCAATACATAGTGAAGCATTATATGTTGAATTAAAGAGAGTTTCAGAAAATGCACCTAGTCTACATCAATAATTTTTACTATATTGTTCTTACCTGAATACAACTGCAGTTCATGAAAAGAAAATCATTGAAATACAAGCCATGATAAAAGGTAGTGAATGAAGAGAAATGGACTTAGAGATGTGATTCTCACAGATGACTTAAGAGAATGTTTTTTTCTGTAGCAGTATATAAAGATAAGTTCTTGTTCCAGGAATATCCTCTAAAGAAAGTCTTCAGAAATTGTACATTCTGCATTTTTTTTTTTATTTTATTTTATCATGACAGGGAAATCCTGGAGCCAGAAGTCTTTTTATGTTCAAAGCACTAGCTCAAATACCATCTGTAAAAATTCCAACAGTTAAGATTGGTAGTATTTATTCTGTAGTTTGTGCTAGTTGCCGTAATAGCCAAGATAAATGACTTGGTCCCTTACACTTGGAAGCTGAAATTCAGCTAGTTCTTTTTGAGTTTTATCTATTATAAAATTGCTGACTTAAGACTTTTAGAAACAATAAGCTAGTTTTGTCTTTTATGTCAGCCATACTATTCAGAATACTATTATGACCAATATGATTCCTTTCTTGTCTGGCACAGAACAAAATTCAGAGGAGAGTAAGGCCATTGGAGGCTGGACAGTCAAGGAGAAAATGGGTGGAAATATTAATTCCCAGCACACTGCCATTCCTCCTCAGCACTGCAATGCAGTGACACAATCCATCTTTATGGGAGCCATTCCCATTGTCTTTATCAAGATTGCCTGTTACTCCAGCTGCATAGTAGTATGTGAGTCTCATCTCCTGCACATTAGCTCTATGTCAGTTCATTTGGCAAGGTTTTCTGTATGCTTGGAGAGACAGCAGGGAGCAATTAAGGTTTCCTTGTGTTCTGTATGTTCCTTCTGCCATTGTCTGGCTGGGTTAAAAGTCTGCACATCTGTGTGTAAAGATTCAGACAAGCTCCTACAGTTAATTTTTATGGCTAATAATTTGATTCTGTCATTTCTGGACTGTGCATCATAAGGCTTGTCTTTTAGCCCAAAGCAAGTAACAGTACTGTATGAGTGACATCCTGACTGCTGACTTAATTATGAAGAATACTGGGGGACTGTGATATTCTAATATTTCACTGGGAAAACTGAATGGGTGTCAGTGTGGGATGATGGTGCAGAAGGAAGTATTGTCAGTGATTAGCAGTGCCTGTCCATTTCAGGGAATTTTCAAGGCGACTATGGTTTAAAATAAGTCATTCTCCTCCTTAGCTCCCTGCTCTGCAACACTGTCTTTCATATGTTATATTTCCCTTTATATTTCAGTGCTTACTGTAATTCCAAAATAATCCAACAATCCTTCACCTTCCGTTTGTAACATCTGGTTTGAGCTACATAAGCTGTAACTCAAACCTATTAGAAAAGGAGAAAAGATCAGTCATTGCTCATTCAAAAGCATGCAGCATTGCAGATTACATATTGCTTAAAAACCTGAGTGTGTCTTAATTCCAGTGGGACAGAAATTCACTCTGACGTGTAGAAAACATCCATCACTGCAATGTATGTAATGAAGCTTTGTGTGCCTTTTATCTATTGCTACAGTTTGGATTTTTTTTTTTTTAAGTTGCATTTTTAGAATAAGCAAATAAGTGTATCTTGCCTCAAGTTTCAGAGTGTAAGCAATCTTAGAAACATGCTGTGGAAAGCTTAACATTTAACTCTGTGCTGTGTTGGATCATGGACTTGCCTGTGGGTGAGCCAGGGCTGGCCAGTGTTGAAAGCAGGCTTCTAGAATCACTGGGATGCTCAGTTAACCGAATGCTTTATTATTGGCACCTGAGCAACTCAGCTTCTTGTGTTGTCCCTGAATTCTGCTTCACTGTCAGTAGTGAGCATTTGTTTCTCAGTGGACTCTGTAAAATGGAGGAGAGACCCTTCTCTTATTTCCTTAATGTACTTTAAAAAGTTCTGTGCATTGAAGTCATTCTTTATGTGAGCTTATAGTCACTACTCAGCCTCCACAGTGCTACTTTTGTGGTTTTGAGGTTCTACAGGTAATTAGGCTTAAAAAAAATCTAAACTGTTAATTGAATGGCACAATCCCTTCCTTCCTTCACAGACCTCTGAGACTACTCAGCAAGCCTTTATTACTGTAAAAACCCTGCAATATTTGCCTTCAGAGAAAAATAAAATTGCTGCCATTTTTCCTTTGCAAGCAAACTGAAAAGAAAATAACAACAGTCCTAATTCAACAGCAAGACCCGATATTGCTCTTGCTTCAAAGCAATACTAAAAAATGCTCAGATTGGCAAGGGCAGACTCTAGCCCCTTTGATCCAACTCAAAGCCTCAGGTTCATAAAGAATTTCTCAAACTACAGCTATAGGTACAGAAGCAACAATGAAATATCATCCAAATGTGTCTTTTTGCAAATGCTTTTAGAAACTAAATTCCTCAGGAAGCCCACTTTAAGGATGAAAAGCAGCTTTTGTAATCCATATGGGGACCATATTTGCTATGTGCCATTAACAAAACATAATGCTGGTCTAATAAAAGTGGTTACTGCTGAGTTTTTCAAAACATTCTAAAAAATCTTTGTACATGCTTTTACTTTATTTCAATGGATATTATCTATTATTTGCCTTGAAAACTTCAAATTTGTATTCAGGACTGTTTTCCTAACCAACAAATTCAAATTGCTGTGAAATGCAGTGTTAATTCCTACATCACATATGAAACAGAAATGATGGGTTTTATGTTATTTTCTTCTTTAATAACTATTCAGGAAAATGTTTCAAGGCAGTCAAATATTTTATGTATTAATCCATAAATACAAGAGGAACATAAAATTGTGCCAAGAGGCGGGATTGTTAAATCCATCTATATATGCATATAATATGTCTATGCATATGCATATGCATTTTCTGAAATTAAATAATTTTGTAATCTTTTATTTAAAAAATGCTGAAAATAGTTTAAAACCCCAGAGCGCTCATCCATAGCTAAACTTGCCTGCTCACTAAGGAATGACAGATTAGTTGTGCTCATAAGTCTGTCAAATGTGGCCAGCCAACTGAAAAACCATCTAAAATTTCACATGAAGAATACCTAAGTCTATTAAGAGCCATACAAAACTCTGGGCAATTGCTCTTGCCAGAAGTTCCGAGTGTGAAGTGACAGAGGCACAGGTATTTTAAATGGGTATTACCTGAGAAAAGATTATCACCATGAATCAGCTGGAAAGGCCCTTTGACTTTCCTCTGGAATTACTAGTTGAATAGAATTAAGATAATATTTGTATGTTTTGAAAAATGGAAGAGTACTGGAAGCTATGAAGCAAACGAGTCACTTAGATCCTAGTCAGTCATGTGAATTACTTCAAAGTTACATTAGTTTCAATAGCGACTTTGCTCACGTTAGATGTATATATATCATTATAGAGGTGAGAACAGAACAGATTTATCTGAGCTGATGGAAGCAGCGACCTTAGCTTTTCAGAATCTCCTCCTGAAGCTGAAAATGCAGGTATACAAGCTCCGTAGAATATTCTATGGTCTGCCTTTGATGTAGATTAAAAATCAAAATTACAATACTTTTGTTTAGACATACGGCCATGCTTTAAAAGTGCAACAATAAAAGCAGTTATCCTCATGATATTATATATTTTGTTCTATCTATCTTAAGTTACTTTTCCCAGAAAGCTGCAAGAGATGGTAGCTGAAACAAATATTAAACATAACTGGTACTTGTTGTTAAATACTGGGTAATGTTATAGGATTTTAACTAGTTTCATGTGGTCACAGTAATAGTTGCTGAAATACAAAGGCAATCTTTTAAAAATTCGTTAATTGTGTATTGAACCAAAGGTACTTTTAAAACATATGTTCTTCAGTGTTGTAGATGATGACTTTTTTTCTGAAGGCAAAATTTATATTTTTGGATACACAATGATTTATTATCCAATCCAGAATTAACAATCATTATAGATAGTCTCTTTTTTATTATTATAGCTATATGTTTTCATACAGAATATCCCAAGCTGAAGGAGGCTCAAAAATCTGATTTTGAGCAATTTTTAAGTCGAATGTTTTGCAAATTGCAGCAGCAGAATAACATCGTGCTTTTACAGACTGCTGAGTGGAATTCTATTGTATTAAAGACCTTTTTTCTCTGGTTTGCATTTTGTGGTTGGATTGTAGACTGGGAAATAAGAAGGATTAGAGTCACACTGTTGAGTATGCCATTAATTCATTCAGCTGGTTTTGGCACTTTTAAGAAATATTAATTATTTCTCACAATGTTCTAAAACTAATTCCTTTCACATCCTGCTGGGCTTCTCAACAGTAGTGAAAAGTTTCTTCAAATATTATAATTTCAAATTCAGATTAAAATCTTAACTTTGCCAAAATGGTTATCTTTCAAATGAAGTTTTTGAAATAGTTCTGGCTTTAAAGTCAGCTTATCATTAATTAAATGCTTTCAAAATAACAGCAAAAGTAGAAATGTACGTGAAATCTATTAACAAATAAAAAGGCCAATTAAACTATTATTTTCTACTCTTACTCAAAATAATAACATTATGTTATTTTTAATTTATATATGGGTAAGATTATATTTTTTTTTCCAGCATTTTATCAAAGACAAAAGGTTTTTCTTGTTATCACCACTGGACTATTTAGTGTATTAAAAATAATGAAGATATGCAGCAAAGTATAATTTGTATGAATTATTAACAGACAAAGACCTCACTAATCAAAAATGAAAATTAAAAAAAAAATTCTCTTTTTAAAAATTTGTGTGATGAGTTTAGACCTATCTTAAACTGAGGATCTTCTTTATCTGGGTTGGAATAAAGCAGATTTAAATAGGATTATATTTATCAGAAGTTAAATTATACTCATCAACAATAGGAAGTGTACATAGCTTAATATTCTTTTAGGGGAAGAAAAACAGAATGAAAAATGCTTTCTTATCATTGTGTTGCCCAAAAGAGAGATTTGCTAAGCAAAGTATTTGCTATCATGGAGACTTGAGTTCAGAATTCAACAATAGAGTTTTAACACTGGGTTCTAGGTATAATTTCATGTATCTATATGAAATCTTTCATTATCAAAATTACATAATAATATTTAATAAAAGTACATCTTTTTCTTACAAATGTAATTTGAAATTTTTGTGTTTTTTTTCAACATACAATGACAATAGACATGTTTTAATTGCAAGTTATAAGGAAATCTGGGAAAAGACCAAACTAAGTTATCTACATATGGACAGAAGAAACCAGTATCTGATGGAGCAATTATTTCAAATCACAAAAAGGACATATCTTTCAATAAACACTGTTTTCTGTTGTTAACTAAATAAAATCATAAACAGCTTATTCTGTTGTTGGAGAGATACCTTACAAACAAACTGTTTTGGAAATGGGCAAACAAAGCACAGATATATAAGGTTATATTTTAACAATGGATTTGGATAAACCCATTCTAGTAACTTCCAGCATGTATATACGAAATTAAATCTAATTCAGATTTAACTAAGTTTACCTCCATGTAAAAGCAATTACAGGATTAGGGCTTTCTTTCTTTAGACTATAAACCATATTACCATCTTTTGTTTTCCTCTTTTTAATAGCCTTCTGAGAATCAAACAGTATGAGCCATTCCAATAGCCTTAATTTGCAAAATATACGAGCGAATTATTTTAATTGTATATATAATGATTAATTTTCAGTCTACATGGTGATAAAACACAATGTAAAACATCGCTGCAAAGCGAACAAATTTTTGAGAGATTTATAAATATCAAATCAAATTGAATAATGTCCATTCCACAGAATTCCTCCTCATAGGAAGTCAAGCAGTAAGGAATTTCAAGGTCTTTAGAGAAGACCACTCTGTAACTGTATTGCGATTTATTTCACATTTTTTTATTTATACTGTGCAGTAATCCTAGAAGTTGTAAGGTAAGAAACAAAGTACACGTAATGATCTTTTTTAGGATTACTGAAGACATCACTTAGTTCACAAGGGCAAACTATGCCTCAGGACTTCGTGAGTTAAGTAAGAGGGAAAACGATCTAATTACAGTTTATTTTAGCTTTTGGATTTTAAGCCTCCAAGGTGTTAAACTGCAAATAGAGCTAGTATTTAAAAAAGGATGCCAGTTGTTATCACTGCTTCCTTCCAAATAATACTTACATAAAATCTGGACTCTTTCTCACAGAAAAGATGTTTTGTGATGAATAATTTCCGTTCTCTTTTCACTGAAAAGGAAGGCCTATAGTGGGAGCACCATCATGATCTGTATTATGTCCTTGCTATATTGTCGTCTGCCTCCAGGATGCTTGCACATTAATCAGAAAGCAAACCAAGACAAGATTCTCATCCAAATAGAGAACTTTATCATTTGAATGTTTCCCATTAACAACAATAATTATTATGTTCTCGTTTGTACTCTTGCCTCTACATAGTCCAAAACTGCTCAGTCAGCAGTAATAAAGGTACAAAGATGCTGCAGTACACATGTAGATATTTCCAGTAGTGGAAATCAGGAGAGCATCCTGCTGAAAGATTAGCACTTTGTTTGGATCATGTGCCTTTGCATCAACTGTCAGCACTAACCTTCTTCATAAGAGGTTCCTGTGCTAAATTTTGCTTGATTTCCCTGATCGTAAAAAGAGTTTGGGAAAGAAATTGAGGTCTATCAATTAAGTTTGGTAGTGGCCAATACCAGAACAGGGAAATCAGGAGAGTTTCTAGTGTAGTTCATATGTTTGAATACATGGTCCGAGATGTTAGTGCTTTCCAATTACCTAGCTTTGTCCTGGAGATTCCCTGCAGTTCTGAGCTGACATGTCCCTCTCCTTGAGGGATTTCTTCCTGCTGTGCAAAAGAAGATGTTAAATCTGCAATGTTCTGGAGTACTAACTGCATTACCAACAGCAGAAAACAGGTGGAAGAAGACATGGAATGAAACTGACTGATGTTATCTCCTGGTCTCAAAAGAGGCATGTCTGGTTCTTCACCAACACTTTCCACCTGGGCTTAGGAGATAAGTTGTATGTATTGGCATGGGGTCAAATACATGCAGAAAGCTCTTCACCTGATATTGCTTCAAGTGAAAGACAATATAGAAAGTATTTTTCTATTTGCTGTTGCTGTTTCAAGGATGTTAAAAAAAAATAAAAATGAATAAGACACCTTAAAGACTTGTATTATATTCTTGTATTTTCTAACAATCTGAGAATCCTGTATTTGTAATGAGAGCAGTTCTGCTTACTGTCTGATTAAAAACTTGAAGACCTCTATAGATGCTACAAACATAATGCCTGTTTCCCATTTTCAAGCAAACGTGCACTGTGAAAATTGGACTGGAAAACTCCACTCACTTTGATTAGATAATGCTGGAATCAGAACATATAATGTTATTTTCTGGCACACACACATAAAAAAGCAAGCTAGAAAAAAGAAAAAAAAAACAACTATGATCTTATCAATACCAAAAATAAAACATAAACTTTCATGATGTGGTCAAGCAATCTTGCTGCTCATTTATATTTTAAAATAAATAACTACTTTCTTTTTAGCTGTTGCTTTTAGTCTTTGTGTAGCCTTTTCCAGAAAGACAATACTTGAAGAATTGATTAGTATTATAGGACACACACATATATGTATTTAGGAAGATGTTTTTTAAGAGGGATAGGTTGAAATATAACAAGCCTTGGAATACACTGATTAGGACCAGTATCTGGCCAAAAATCTAACAGTAGCATAGAGATTCTTCTCCATCCTTTGTAACACCCAGTAATACCTACTAATTCATCTGTTATATTGAATACTCATTGTATTTATAAACTCAAATTCAGAGTTACTCTAAAATTACCACATGAGAATCTTTCATTCAATAGAGGCACTGGTAGCCTGGTATCACCTGTGGTAAGCGCAGTAAGAAGTCACTAAATCTTTTCTATATGTCCTGAACACTCATTTAATAAAACAAATTTACATTATTAAACTTCTGCAAAAGCTGTTATGTTGCTTATTGATAGCTAATATACATATATGCAAAAGTTAATAACTTTGATTTTAGGTTTCCAACCTTTTAAAATGCTGAGCTGTACTAAGTGAAGAGGAATTATAATGGGCCACATATAAAATATATTATGCAGTTAATGTATAGAAATGCACATAAATAAAGAAAAAAGAAAAACTTGTATTTTGTTATTTTTTTTATTAAAACATTAAAAAAAGAGTGCAGCAAAAATATAAACCCACTTGGTTATTTGAACTTTTTTTGGTGAAAATAATGCATTTATGTCTGTTTTGATGGCAGTGGCTGCAATGCATATTATGGACTCAAGGTGCTCACCAGAGATTTTTTATCTGATTTCACTCTTTCTATGTTTTATCTTGGAAAACAGTTGTTCACAAATGTAAGTACTGCCAAAAACAGATGACATGAATAAATGTGACTGTGAAGAGAGGGATATTTTTTCTCTGGAAAGACAGTGTTTCTAAAAGTCCAATAAGGTGACATTATTATATTATACATATTATATCATTATACAAATAATATATCATTACATTATTATACAAATTTTTTGTTGAGTTGAATATCTGATTGAAACTATACATTCTAGTAGAAAATTTGTAGGTAAAGTATTTATGTTAACTGAAAATGTAGTTGAAAGTATACAAAAAAATTGATGATCTTTTTCAGAAATCTTGAAACATATTCTCAAAATCTTGAAACATATTCTTAAATACTCCTTTATCAAAATGGAAAGTAACCGCATTTTTTTTGCTGCTCAAAGGGCTGTGTTACGCTGAAGTATCAGAATGCATTAAATTATTTGCCATAACTTGAGCTTATCTTTAATTACTTACCATTAACTTAAGTTTCATTTCAAAACTTTGTGTGGGCTTTTTGAGACATTGAAAATTACAAAATTTTCACAGCACCACACAAACATACTGAATTGGCTTCTCTGGTTCTAATAATAGCTCTGCAAGGTGTGATGATAACGAAATTCACCTGAGGCTCAGTGGCTGGCTAATTGTAAAGTGTTCTGTGGTGTCTTTGCTGCAATCACAACCTTACCTGGCAATATACGATGTTGGGTACATCAACTAGAAATTCAGGCCTTTCTTCAGATTAGTGAAGAGATGAACCCTTAATCAGTTACTATTAGTGCAGAAAGAACATATAGAGCGGAATGGTAGAAGTGTTTGTACATTAAAAATGTTCATAAAGCAATCCTCCAACTCCAATTACCTTTAAGTAACATTCTCCAAACTGTTTTCTCTACACAGCGTGTTATCACAAAGTTGATGTTTGCTAATGCTTAGCTAATAATCAGTATAAATTGATTCCATATTTGACAGCTCAAACTTCTGTAAGTAAGCTGTTTTTTATTAACCTAATTGGTATTAAATTAGGACTTTTAGATGGAAAGATGCAATTGAAGAAGCAATGAAAGGGAATTCCACAAGCTGAGATACAGTAGCAAGTGTTTAAGGGATACACATTTCTGATATCACTATCTGCATAGTCTGAAGGCTGTGCATTTCATTTTCTTCAAGTAGTTTGGGACTGTGACCCCTAACTGCTAGTAAACAAGAAAGAATTTAGGCTGAAAAGTTGAATGGTCTTTTAAAACCTGGTGGAGAAAGGGGGATACAGAAACACATCTCAGAAATACCAGCACCTTAGCACCTCATCATTTATCTCCTTTTCCAAAAGAAAGGCTAAAAGCATATGAATATCTAGTGCTCAGATAATATAGATGGTATGTTTCTTGATCTTTGTATCACGAATAAGAATATTCCCACAGAAGTCAGAGGGCATGAGGAGGAAAATTTTTTCCCTGTGCTCCCTCTCCTCCATGCCCCAGTTCTGATTTCTTCTGACTCTCCTGAGGCATTGCCCCAGATAACCCTCCCTGGCTTCATCTAGCAACATACAGCATCAGCCACAGTTGCAGCAGAAGCATGACTGCTGGTGAGACAAATGTGACTGTTATGTAGGCAGAGCTCACATTCTTTCCCTGAGGTCTGCTGTTGATGTGCATTGATTTGTTATAGATTTCAGGGCCTCTCCTCTGCTTACCATTTGTATGGTTGAGTTTTTTGAAAACACACTAATAACACAGTTGACAGTCTCCTTTATGAACTCAGTGACCGCATTATCTCTATCAAGGGCCTAATGTAGCTTAAAAGCTTTTTTTCCCCTCTCTATTGTAGTTTTAATTCCTGCACCACAGGAGCTGAAGGCCTCTCTTCTCCCAGTAATAACTCATTAGCCTCAATCTTGGATTGTCCCCAAATGCTTATAACTTATTTTCCTTTCTCCCCAGTATTTCTTAAAGCCTTCTGGTACAGTTAGCGCTTTGCCATCTGCTGCCTTCGTGACTCTGCAGTAGGAAACGACTGGTCTCAGTGATGTTTGCTGAACTGTGAGGAAGTGTATCTGTGTTCCCATTTCTTGCTGTGCTACTCTAACATATTACATTCTTTCTGCTGATCTATTATTGCCTGTCTTCAATCACTAAATGTGGTGTCTTTTGGGCTAGACACTTAAGCATACTCACTGTCCGTTCTCCACTAATTCCTCTCATCTCCATTTTCCTCTCACCAGCGAGTAATAACTTCATTTCTACCTGTGGCTTCTACTCTCTGTGGTTTATTTATCATGTTTTTTACCATGTCTAAATTGACATATTTTGCTCCAGACCATTGTCTATTAGCATCTTGGCATTAAGCCATTATCTTTACACCCTCCTCTCAACTTCAGCAAAGCATCACAGCTGTGGAAGAGCTGTGATCCAGCAGCTGCAGAGGGGAATCTGCTGTCTCTGTCTCAGCATACAGTCTCTACACTAACTTTTTCTAGATAATTCAGAGAACAATGATGGGGAAGGGATAAATCTATTAATAAATACGATTAATGCAGGTAGTTTCAAAGCCATTTTGTCTTCCTTTGAGCATGTGATTTCTTACATCTCAGGTAGAAGCAGGTAGGGTTGAATTCTGATTGATCTTTCTGCTCACAACTGATCCTCATTTTCAAATGATGGGATTAGTAAGAGTCACAGTAAAGAAGATGTTGGGTTTGACAAGAGTGTCTTGGTCCTGTTAATCTGCCCAGAATAATGTTAATTTCTATGACATTGTGCTGTAACATAGAAGTGAACCAATTCTGGCTGTTTAGATCCCATTGCTTTCCATCCCAATGGGGGTTATGTTGTAATTGTCTTGATCAGTCTCTGTCTGGGACTGTCTCTGAATTCCAGATTTTCAGTAAACCTGACTTGTGATACCATCATCAACTTTGCACACAAGTGTGGGAAAAACAGCTTTGTGAAAACTCATTCTTCCACCTACCAAAAAAAAAAAAAAAAAAAAAAAAAAAAGAGCTCCTCTGCTGCTGAATATGATTTAGAAAATACTGTAAACTTTGCAAGATCTAGTTTGTAAGGCTCTATGAGAGATAACATTGCAGTAGAATAATCACAATGGCTTCATTAATAATACAAAGGGCAAGTCAGGTTTTCACCTTTCCCCGATATGATCCTTCAGTATATAAGTACTTTCAGTGACCTAACAGTAAACTCAGATGTATTTGACAGAGTTATTGCTGGATGCTGTAAGGACATGCTCATATTTAAAGCTTAAGAAGATCTACAATGTTTATCTCATCCATTGACCTTCTTCTTTCTGTTGAAAGTATTTCTGCTCTGATCAGAGGATAGAGGAAAATTACTTTGAAACTCTGAATGGCAGTCTTGGTTGTGTTTTAAATGTTTTAAAGAAAGTGAAAAAGTTTCAAAAAATGGCCCTTTCAGATAGGTCTTTGTCTGTTAGCCTCAAAAATAGTCTTGTTTAGGATATATAAATATAACTTTTTTCTAAATGCAATGCTATTGCATAATCAGACTAAAACATTTATGGCCAAATGAGCTCTGAAGTCTGAGCATACTATAGAACACAGTTACCTCGTAAGTTTTCCTGTTCTATAAAAATAATTTTATATTACCTCTCCACTGTGCACAGTGGATCCAGTTCTAATGTCATTCAGGGTAAGTCGTAGAACAGGAGTTTTTCATCAGAAAATTCTCCGTTTTTTAATCAATGAGCACAATTAGGTACAACTAGACTTATAGATGAGTAGTGTTATTTGTGTGTTTATTATGATTTTCACTCAAAAAAGTTACAGGATGATTTTGATCAATTCTGCTTTTATGTGCTACAAATATTTAAAAATTAGCAGTGTTTTTCAACACCTGAGAAATTTTATCTTTTTCATCCTATTGAGGAGTATAAATTTCTGAAAGGTTTTTTTTTTTGAACTTTGCAAATGTTAACTCTTCAGAACAGTTTGTAAGCTGTGATGGGCTCATAAAATTCTCCTAAAATATTTGTTGACTACTGTGAAGTTGTGACAATGTCAGAAGTACATTAGAGAACATAAAAAAGCACATTTAAGATCATTAGTTGCAAGACTTAAATATCAAATAGTGGCTGCTGAAAAACTGAACCTGGAAGGACTTCCATCCCAAATGATTTCATTGGAGAGTACATAACTTTGAACAACACTGTCAAGCTTAGAAATCCTCTTACAGAATATCACCTCCTTAGTTACACGTGATATTCATACTTACATATATATTTGAACATGGGAAAAAATCATCAGTGAACCTACGTGCCATGAACAGGTCTACAGCATGAAATTAAAAGTTAGAAATAACTCTAGCTTGATTAAGACAAGCCCCAAGCAATGAGCGCAATTACATTTGTTCTCTAAGAAGCAGAGAATTTCTGTCAGTCATTACTGCTCTCTGCTGTCAAAAAATATCTTTGAAGTTATTTTACACAACTGCTGTAGTTTCACCAATGGTTGCCAGTATTGTTTTTTGTTACAGAAGCAATCTTTGGTACAGAAATAAGACCATAGGTAGCAAGTTTTTCACGTCAGCATATTCCTTAGCCTTAACTATTGATTATGAAATTTTCTGAGTAACATCTGCGACTGTGCTAAAGGCATCAGAATAGCATGATGTTAGCATCTACCACCAAGTAAATAAGAACTCCAAGGAATCACTGTTCCTTAGGTCTGAATTTTCTTTCTTAGAATGGAGAACATGAATCTGGATCTTGTTATCAGTCTGGGAATCTTTTGAATATCCTTATAATCCTAGATGCAGAATGGTGATGATCAAATGCTTATGATCCTGTATTCTGTGTACCATTAGACTTGGCTGAGTTATTTCCAACAAAACCTTTCCAAACCTAAAATTGAATAAATTTGAACCAAAAGACTTCTTTTGACTAATTGTTCTAGTTATTAATAATACTGTAAATGTTTGTGTATTTGCCTTTAGACTTAAAATCAAATATAAATACAGTAAATATACTTGGTGAAAAACAAATTGAGCAAATTCCAAATTTATATGTACCTAACCTGATAAAATCCCATATAACTGTCAGTAATTGATTGAAAGGATAATGTCTTAAATGCTAACAAGTACACATAGTTAATATAACAAAGTAGGAAAAGTAGAGAATTCTTGATGGCCTGAAAGGCCTGAAGCAGTTAACAGAACTCAGTAGAGCTAAAAGCCAGCCACTTCATCAAGTAAATAAAGAGAAAGTTCCATTTCAGTCTGAACAGAACAGAATAGAGTAGTTCAGCTGGAATAGACCTACAAACATCATCAATAGTTTTGTTCTAAGAGGGAAAAGTAAAGTCTGAGTTTTTCTTCTCCCTTAGGAAGAGTCTCTGTTGTTTGATAGTAAGGTTGAGGTCACGTATTATTCCTTCACTGGGCAATAATTTATTTCCTGTTTCCTTTTTCATTTACTCAGAGGGAAGGAATCACCTTTGAAATCCCTAGCCCTCATTCAGACTTTGACTAAATGGTACTCAAGGCTGAAATAGTTCTTGCCTAAAGGCAGAATCAATGAGAATGGTTCTTAAATGTACTGTGGAGCTGGAAAGGAGAACTTTCCAGCCTGTAGTATCTATTAGGAGGAAAAAAATATTTATTAAGATACTTATTAATAAGCAAAAAGGGACCAATATCTATTCTTTAGAAAAGAAAAAAAAATATGTAAAGGAAAGCAAGAATACTGCCAAGGAGAAAAGCCCTTTACTTCAGAGGCTGGACATTTCTGTTAGATTTCTTTTACTGGAAAATACCAAAATTTCCAAGTCAAATCTTCTGGGTGAATAGAGCTGTTTCTCAAAGGATTAACAAAAATAAAAATGAAAAAATGGTACAAAAAAGAAGCAAGATTCCTTTTACAATAGTTGTTATCTGTTTTTATCCAAGTATTCTAGTTCTACCTATTAAATATTTCAATACTTTTTGTGTCAAATGTTTACAATGTGTTAAAACACCTTTGAAATTTAAGAATTGTCATCTTGTGCATTAGTATTGATGAAGGAATGCCTCAATTTTTCTCCTGTCCATCCAAAATGTCTTGAAACAAAAGCAAACTTTGGAGTGGGAAAATAATGTTGAGTTTTGACAAGCTCTGTCAAAACTTCCACCATGGTTTTTCAAGTCAACACGAGCTCTGATATAATTTCATTTCATTACATTTCATTTCATTTTTCTCAGTAGTTCAAATCTTAGATCTCTTCCATTCATTTCTTTGTCTTCATTTCCCTGACTGAACTAGTCTAAACTAGACTAAACTAAATCTTATCAATACTGAAATATTACCCTCTGGCTTTCATCTAAACAAAGTAAGGATTGCATAGTCTATGATTTTTTATTTTTATTTTTTAAAGCCAATACATTTTAGTGATATACAACAAATAGTAATGTGGCTCTCCATTTCCACATGGAGTTGAGGTTGCTTATCACCAGCTTGGTTCTTTACATAACATCTTCAACTTCTTCATCAACTACATAGATGATGGCATCGAGTGCACCCTCAGCAGGTTTGCAGATGACACCAAGCTGAACGGTGCAGTCAACATGTGGGAGGGAAGGGAAGCTGTACAGAGGGACTTGGACAGGCTGGATAAGTGGGCCCCTGAAAACCTAATGAGATCCAATAAGGCCAAGTGCAGGGTACTGCACTTGGGTCGTGGCAACACCAGGTATTTATACAAATTGGGGGAAGATCTCCTTGAAAGTAGTCGTGCAGAGAACAACTTTGGGGTCCTGGTAGAGGAGAAGCTGGACATGATCCAGCAGTGTGTGCTTGCAGCCCGGAAGGTCAACTGTGTTTTGGGCTGCATTCAAAAAAGGGGTGGCCAGCAGGGAGAGGGAGATGATTGTCTCTCTCTACTCGACTCTTGTGAGACCCCATCTTCAGTACTGTATCCAGGCCTGGGCCTGGAAGGATGTGGAGCTCTTGGAGTGGGTCCAGAGGAGGGCCACTAAGATGATCAGAGGGCTGGAGCACCTTTTCTATGAGGAAAGGTTGAGGGAACTGGGATTGTTTAGCTTGGAAAAGAAAAGTCTTCAGGGAGCCTTCCAGTACTTGAAGGGAGCGTATGAACAGGAGGGGGAATGGGTGTTTACGAGAGTGGATAGTGATAGGACAAGGGGGAATGATTTTAAATTGAGATGGGAGATTTAGCTTAGATGTTAGGAGGCAACCCTGCACATAGCAGGGGGGTTGAAGCTATTTGATTATTACGGTCCATTTCAATCCAGTCCATTCTGTGATTCTATGATTCTATGATTCTATGATAACAAATCACAGTTTGTAGCAAATGTCTATGGGTGGTCAGAACACATAAGAAACACTAGATAACATAGCTCACGGTCTACTTTTCAGGAACTAGCATGTTAAAGCAAGGAAATGTTCCTCAGCAAATGTTTTTATTTTATTCTACTGGGAATGGCATCCATTCCAGTGTCCAGTCACTCTCTGAGAGAAAAAGTTTTTCCTTATCTCTAATCTAAACCACTTCTGGTACAACTTGCAGCCATTTTCTCAGGTCCTTGTTGCCTGGAGAACACACGTGCACCACATCAGAGAAGTATGCATGCATGCCGCTTGCAGTTCCAGTGAGAGAATCACAGAATAGCATCTTAATTCAGCATTTCTTGTATTTATGTGATAATCAAGATCTTTTCTCTCCATTTTTTCAGATCCTTTTGTCAACTAAGAGGCTTTTCTTAAGAACTCTCTTAGTGCTGAAATGGGCTGAACCAGAATTTAATGTATGAGTGGATAGCTCGAAACCAGGCTTGTTCTGTAATACTGTTTTCATTCTGTTATCTCATTTTTCTAGAAATGTCATAGTCCATGATCCAATTAGTCAAATATTAATTAATATGATGATCATTAACAGTTCTCTCATATTTATCGACCAAGAAAACAGAGAAGATGGGCAACAGGCAATCAGACAATAGCATCTCTGAGCTGCCTCATCAAACATAATCTCACTTCTTTTCTGAAAAGAGATGGACAAGGAAAAATAATGCAATGAAGCTCTTCTGCAGTAGAAAAATCATACTGTGATTAAAAGACTCTTTGTCTTAAAAATACTATGTTTATTTACTATGTTTATTTAAAAAAATGACAAGGCTTACACATTATTAAAATCTTGTTAAGGTCTTGTTAATCTTGTTAAGTCTTCATTGTTAAAATAATCATTAAAATCTTCTCATTATTTGTCAGTGAAGAAGAACAACTAAATTCCATTGTTATCCATTAATTGCTAGAAGTTCTAAAATCTGTATCTACTGCTTCAATCAAATCTAAAAACATTGTTATATATATTTGAAGTAAATTCTGTGAGGTTATACTACTTAAACACACTACAAACTTATTTCACAAAGATAAATGATTCTTCCCCTTCCTCTTTCCACATTTTCAGTATTTCTTCAAAATATCCATAAAATTGCACTTAAGGTTTATAGCTATGAACCTCTTTCTTGCCTTCTTTCTTAATAACTTTTCTCAGAAATGGACCCTTAAAAGTGCCCTGTGTTTGAAAATATTTTATAAAATGTAGGTCCTCATGCAGATTTGGAATTCAAAGAATATACGAAAGGGGAAATAGAAATGCATAAATGTATTAGTATTAAACTGTTCATATAAATAAACCACAGTAGAACAACTTTGCTCCCATTAGCTGAACTGCAACATATCCTCACAAACTTTTCAGTCTACTTTTTAGAGAGAAAGTTCTGAATATATATAAATATAAATGCTAATATGCTTAGGCTACATTTTTAAATAAAGATATATTTCTTCATTTGTACTTTTTAATTCATGATCTTACCAAAAACAGTGTTTCAGTATCAGCAATTATAAAAAAAATTCGGTTGAATTATTACAGTGCTTAAAACAGAAAATTCTGGCAACAGCAAGTGCATTTGAATGTATTTATTTACAATACAACAAAGAACTCCTGACAATGCAACACACTTTCACTGATTTTTCTTTCATTAAGCAACACTGACATGAATAATCTTGAGATGAAAACAATCCTATTCCTCTGCAGAAAGCCAACCCAATAGCAAAATTATTTGCGGTGCAAATAAGCCACAGAGGAAAGAAGTTGTATCCTCTGCATTGGTTTTCTAACTTCCTACAATGCAGCTTGTCAGGGTAGTCCGAGGGAGTGGGAAGGAGGCTCTCTGAAATGACAGATGGTAAAGAAGTAAGAAAGATTTGTGCCTGCTCTTGCAGCTGAGGTAATTTTAAGCATGACTTTCTCAGAAAAAGGTCCCTCTTGTCAGAAGGCGCTTACAGAAAGCTAGGCTGAGGAAAGGATACACAGAGATGTAGCCAAAGAGCACGTGGACTGAATTCCATGGTGGGTTGTTTTAGAAAAGATGTTGTAGATAGGTGGTTTTAAAAGTAGGAACATTTTCCAATTTTGATAAGGCAAGTTGTTCAGATGTTCTGTGGCTAAATTTATTTCCTGCCTTGCATGACTGCTTACATTACTGTTAGCTGTAAAAGCAGGCAATATGGCAATGTTCCCTGCCTGTAAAGTGCCTGCAGAGCCAAGTATGCAAACTGTATGGGGAGGATGTGATGGGTCATTGCTGTCTGCAGTGCTGTTGCACTTTGCTATCTCTTCCTGCAGACACTGAAGCCACGGAGAGAATGTGAAGGAGGACCCATTGTGTCTTAGCATTCCCGGCTGCCCTATTTGAATATGTCTGCATGCCTTAGCCATTGCTAAAGGCTTAGGGGAGATCCACTAACACACAGCAGAGACCTCCAGGAGGACAGTCCTTTAACTCGGCTGTGTTCAGGACCTGATCTATCTTTATGTGCTTCTCTCCTGGGTATCTCCGTGCTTCACTGCAGATAGACAAAACTTATCCATAATGAAAATGAAAATGTTGACAAAAGTAGGTTTTTCCATTAGCGGTTTGTCTTGTACTGCTTTTATTTAAAAGATTCCTATGGTGGCAATATGTCAGAGGATCAGCCATACTGTACCATATGCTATGGATGTAACAGGCCAGGTATCTAAGATGATCTAAGCTCAAATGGCTCTGTGTTCAGTGTTCCTATTGTCAGAAGATGTTGATGCAGATGTAATACTTGTCTAAATATATTTCTGTATCATGTTCATCAGTTTACTCCATAGGCTGTTTTCCTGCTGCAGATAATTTTATATGTGCCACCTAGAAGTGACAAATGGGCTTATGGAGTTTTTTTTTTTTTTTTTTTTTTTTTTGCATCTGCCAAACAAAAGATATTCAGTAATCTTGTTACTCTGAAATAAATCACATAGCTCATGGTTAAAATGAGTTTAAGAAAGGTTAGGAACATTTGCGAATTTCCTATCAGTTATAGCAGTTGTCTGACACTATCTTCTTTGTCATTTGTTACAAAACCTGTGGAAGGACCTTGTGAGGTGAGACAGGCTCTTTTTTTCCCTCTTAAGTTTTGTTAGTATATTTGCCATTTCAATAATCTTTGTTAAACTTGGGGATGCTAAACACAAATTTTGTCTAGAAAGTGCTGTGTAAATCAAAGACAAATGCTGTCTCTGTTTGTGATAGGCCATATCACAAGTCAACAGATCAGGATTTTTTCCCTGCATATTTTTCCCGTGCTTAGTTTTACATTTTCCTTGCTTGGCTTATCGTAGCTGTGATTATTGTTGACTGCTGTGGAAGACACAGATATCTGTCACTGAAGAAATGAGACATTTAACTGAAATTCAAGAGAACTGTGCTGTATTAATGGTTCAGCTTCTGTATCTTCTCCAATGTGCTTAGCTGATCTTTTTTTTTTTTTTTTAAGAAATTCTACATATCTGCAGCAAGTGCTTCAGTTGTATGTAATGTAACAGAACTCTTTGCCCTCAGTATGCAATAACAGGTTGAACATGTAAGTGATATTTTCCTTACATTATTGTGCACGAAATACTGATACTGATTTGTTAACTGCATGCTTCCATGTACATTTATTTAGATCTCTTCTTCAAAGAAGCAAATACCAGTCAAGCAGAGACCACATTTTTAAGTGATGGATGGATTTTTACATTTTCTTTACAGCTAAGCATTGCGACTAATTTTTTTGCTGTTAAAATTAAATTGGCATTAATGTGCACTGTACAGCTCACAATCAAGTTCTAAAAAAGGTAATACAGAAGCAAGTGAGCAATAAAAACAACAAGAAGAAACAGTATCCAAAAGCTGCTCCATTTCCATTTTCTTCTGACTGAAGTTGCTCATCTGAGAAGCAATACTCTGTTCTCTTGAACTGTTTGTTTCTTGAATATTCATTTTTCAGAATCTTTTAGTGAAGACTAAAATGCAGTTTGGTAACAGCTTATTCATTCCTTTTGTCCTCTCTCAGTTCCTCAGGCTATAGAGGATAATACCAGATATTAGTAGTCTCTAGAAGCAAAAATAAGTATCAGAGATTTTTTTACATTGTAAGTAATATGCAGTAAAAAAAAGTAATATGAACTTTTAAGTCAGGATTTTTAATTCTGTAGAAGCATGCAATGAGTCATGCAACACATAGTCTTTCAAAAATGAAGAGAAAGTCTATGAAAACAAGGAAATGTCATATTTAACTATAAACATCTTCATTCTTACACTAAATATGTCTCTGAAAGAGATATATTTATGTCACCTTAATAATACTTTCAAATGTTCATCATCAGAGACATGTGTTGACCTGTGAGTCCCACAGTGATGTAAATATTGCAAACCAAAATTTTTAATTGAATTGGGATTATTGTCAGGGCAAAGATACACTTTGGTGAATGTATTGCATGTAATGCATCGAGAGCAAAACCACAGCACGCTTATATGTCACCTAGATGTAACAACAGCTGCAGACAAACTGATGTCATAATTTTGAAAATTTTTTCATCAACAAAAAATACTGATTATGTCAGTCATCAAATGCTGTGTAATTTGTCAAAGGCATATCCATTGAGAAAGAGTTCATTTCTTTTGGGAAGAATTTCTTGGAATTCAAAAATCTGTTGATGTTTTTACAGATTACACAGCAGTACAATCAGACTTCATTGCAGCCTCCCAGTATTTAAAAGGGGATTATAAACAGGAGGGGAATCAACTTTTTACAAGGGTAGACAGTGGTAGGTCAAGGGGAAATGTTTTTAAGCTCAAGGAGGGAAGGTTTACTTTGGATGTCAGGGGGAAGTTCTTCACAGAGAGAGCAGTGAGGCGCAGGAACAGGCTGCCCAGAGAGGCTGTGGATGCTGCATCCTTGGAGGTGTTCAAGATCAGGTTGGATGGGGCCCTGGGAAGCCAGGTCTGGTGCCAGATCTGGATGTTGATGGCCCTGCCTGTGGCCTGATCATCCTTGGGATCCCTTCCAACCCAAGCTACTCTATGATTCTGTGATTCTATGATTAAACACTTGTTATATTACAAACCAATCCACTTCTTTTAATATCTTATAGTATCAAGAACATTGCAACTATAGTGGTAGTATTCGTGATAGAATTACCAGGTAAAATATACTGCTGTGTTTTCTCACTTAAAAGAAAAGTGAAGTCTTATCAAGATACTTTATTTTGCACAGTTCATATTTAGCCATGCAGACATGCAAGATTTAATATTTAGCTTGTCACTTCCCACTTTTACAAAAGTTAGCAAAAATACTTTCAAATTCTTACTGAAGAATATAGGAAAATTTTATTAAGAATTAATTTTGATGAAAAATTATTGTTCAACTGCAGCAGTAATTGCAATGAACCTTTTAGAATTCAGATTAAGAAATATTCCATGAGAGCTGGGGGACAAAGATGATTAAGGTCCTGGAGCATATGAGGAAAGGCTGAAAGACCTGGGACTGATCAGTCTGGAGAAGAGAAGGTTGAGAGGTAATCTCATCACTGTTTATAAATATGAAAAGTGTGGCAGGCAAGTTGATGGGGGCAGACTCTTTTCCATGGTGTGAAGCGATAGAACAAAGGGTGATAAGCAGATACTGGAACATAGTAAGTTCCATACTTACACAAGGAAGAACTTTACTGTGAAGGTGATGGAGCACTGGAACAGGCTGCCCAGACAGATTGTGGTGTCTCCTTCTCTGAAGACACCCAGTGTCACCTGGAAGCTTTCCCGGACAACCTGCTTTAGGGAGCATGCTTTAGCAGAGTTTTTGGACTGGATGATCTCCTGAAATCCTTTCAAACCCCAATTATTCTGATGTTCTGCAATTCTGTAAATCATTCCAGATGTAGAAAAATCTGAAATTATGTTTAGTGTAATTCTTGTATTTGTCTAACTTAAAGAACAGTAGCTGCATGTCACAAACTGTATATAGTCCCAGGACAGGTGAGAATGCAATGTCTTTCCCAATCCGAGGTTCTTTGAAAAGGTTTGGAAGAACTAGTCAATTTGCATTAATTTGGAATGCCCTCTTCTTTGACTATCTTCTTTATGATGTGTTTGCTGTTTATGGTGAGTTCTCTAGACATTAGTATTTCACACTTAATTTTGACTACAAAATTGGTAAATCAGAAATGAGCTGGATAGCTTTGAAAATTTGTCTTTTTTTTTTCTGTTCTTTCTATGTGACAAGAAGATAATAATAGTTCTTAATGGATATAGTCACGTACCAAATATTGAAACTTGCTTGAGTATAGTCAATTTTGGCTACTTTTCTCTGGTGCTATGAAGAAATACTAAAGTTTACTAATAACTTGAGTAATAAAACACAAAGCTGACTCACTGAGTTAATACTGTGGGTGAATAAATGACAGAAATGAAAATAAGAACCATACTATTTAAATTTATTCAAACAGCTCTTACCACTATTTATCTATTCATACTATTTAATTAGCAATTATTTTGTCAATTTTTATACAAACTTTGAACATTTTTATACTGGTTTATTTCACTTTTACTTAAAAAAAAAAACCCAAAACATTAATAAATATTTTATGTGTAAACAGGGTTTCTGAGAGCTTATGTATTTTGCAGACTATAGAGCAAATGGAAGAACTGCTATGACAACACAAGCTGGCAGAGACGCTTTCAAAATACATGCTAATTCACAAGTATTTAGTTCTGTGATCCACAAGTTCAGACATAGAGACAGTCAGGGTCATCAGTGGAATATTCCCTGGCAAGATTGCCTGACCAAACAGAAACAAGAAAAAAGTGATTGTACTCTTGATTATTAAGTGATCTTGATCTATAAATTAAAATACTGTGCTTTCTGCAGTGGTGGCTGGTTCAGCACTTGTTAAAAGATCATTAACTTCCTACCTCAAATCTTACAGTGCTAAGCTGTCTGTAAAACCCAGCTCTCTGCCTTTTGTTTTTATAGTACAACAAATACAAAGGAGTGTACTGAATCTGCAGGTCCCCAGTACTTCTTTCACATGAAGCTATTTAGCAACAAATTTCTGAGTGGTGAAACAATGATTGCTAAGGCATTTAAAAGCAATTATTTGCTGGCTCCTTCCTATTTTCTCTGAAAAATCTACCAGTGCAGAGAGCAGATCTCTTTAGTATCCATCTCCTTTCAGTATCTAAAGGAGAGCTATAAGATAGAAGAGGTCAGACACTTTAGCAGGGTCTGTTGTGACAAGACAAGGAGAAATGGTTTCAAATTTAAACAGATCATTCAGAATAGATATAGAAAAAGTTTATTACAATAAGGATTTTGAAGCCCTGGAACAGTTTGCCCACAGAAGTGGTGTATGCCCCATCGCTGGAGATGTTCAAGATCAGGATGGGCCAGGTTGTGAGCACCCAAATCTAGCTGTAGGTGTCTCTGTTCATTGCAGAGGAGTTGGACCATATATCCTTTACAGTTCCCTTCCTACTCAAATGATTCTATGATTTGTAATCAAAGGACAGAAACAGATCTTTCTGTCAGCATCTAGGTGCAAAGACATTTCGTGACTGTAGAGAAATTTGCACAGTAGAAATGTGTGCACATGGAGTAGGAGAAACAAAATTGTTAGTTAAACTGAACTACCAAAAGTAAGAGAGCACAAACAAAATAAACTTTAATTGTTTGAGTGCTTCAGAAAAATTCAGTCCAGAACTGCAAAAATTAAAGGAACATTTTGAAGGGTGTTGGTAGTTCCCGTGACTGCAGAATAGTCTTACTGAATGAGTTCTGCTGAACATTTCCATAGCCAAAATGGCAAAGAATAAAGATAGAAATGGAATGGGAAAATATTTTCCACAAATCAAAAAGATGCAACAGCATCTTCTAGTATAGTCCTACACTGCCTTTTAATATTTGTCTGCATCAAGCCTAGAAGCCAGTTGCTCACTAAAATGTTGGAAAAAAGTAAGATCCTTCACTTTTGAGTGTTATCACAGAAAATATATCAAGAAAGATGCTTCAGTAAATGGGGCAAAGAGAAGTAACTATGAACTAACTTAATGACAGCCCTAAAGGATCTTGCTGAGGGAACAATGGGATCGAGTGCACTGTCAGCACGTTTGCAGATGACACCAAGCTGAGTGGTACAGTCAGCATGCTAGAGGGAAAGGATGCCATCCAGAGGGGTGTCATGGTTTTACAATTTTTTGTGATTGGTATTCTGCATCATAACATCATGTAAAAGCACTGGGAGTTAAAGAGTTAATGCTCCGATCACATGGTCTGCTGATTTTTTCAGGTTCCTGGTTTTCAGAAAAGAAGAACTACATAACCCAGAGGACTTTGTGTCCAGAGAGAAAGATAAAGCTTCTCACAAGTCATGATCTCACTCTCTCCTGCTGCCTGGCAGTGTGTGGGTGTGCTCCCCAGCCTTTTCACCTTCAATTTTAGAGTAAGGCCTTTGGTTTCAGACATTCCCTCTCCTATTTTATTTGATTTGTTATCCTCAATTTCAATTATAATGTATTACATTCTATATCATATTTAGTAAATTAATCTTCCTTCTCAGATTGTTGCTGCTTTTAAGTCTTTAGGCCCATCTCCCTACACTTCCCCTTTTTCCCCCTCCCCCTTTCCTGGTGTGTGGGTCCATAGGTCCCCTACCCCATTACTCGCAGAACTGGCCTGAATTGGCCTGTAAACCGTCAACACCCCCCCCCCCCTCCAAGAAGAGAATGGCTTCTTAGCAGAAGCATTTGGGGCTGTCAGTTGATAAGACTCAATATGAGCAGACATTGTGTGCTTGCAGCCCAGAAGGCCAACTGTCTGTTGCATCAAGGGAAGAGTGACCAGCAGGGCAAGAGAGGCAATTCTGCCCCTCTGCTCTGCTCTTGTGAGACCTCAGCTGGAGTACTGTGTCAGGTTCTGGAACCTCCTGCACAAGAAGGACATGGAGCTGTTGGGGCAGGTCCAGAGGAGAGCAATGGCGATGATCAGAGGGCTGGAGCACCTCTCCTTTGGAGACAGGCTGAGAGAGCTGGAAATCTTCAGCCTGGAGAAGGCTCTGGGGGTTCTGTATAGTGGCCTTTCAGTACATGAAAGAGGCCTACAGGAACACTGTGGAGGGACTTTTCATTAGGATGCTTAGCAACAGAACAAGGGCAAATGGTTTTAAACCAGAAAAGGATAGATTTGGACTAGATAATAGGAAGAAATTCTTTACTATGAGAGTGGTGAGAGGGGTTGCCCAGAGAGGTTGTGGATGCCCCCTTTCTGGAAGCCTTCAAATGCCAGGCTGAATGGGGCTATGAGCAGCCTGGTCTAGAAGGAGGTGTCCCTGCCTATGGCATGGGGTTAAAACTTGATGATCTTAAGTGTCCCTCCAACTCAAACCATTCTATAACTCTATGATGCTATGATTCTAAAATCTTTACTTGTGGTTCAATTTTCCCTTCCGCATGTCAGGAGGAGAACTGTACTCTGTTCCAGGTTTGAGCAAGCTGGACAACAAAGGCAAATGATAAACCATGCAACAGCTCTTTAGTTTCCATTTGGTACATTACAAGATTCTCTTTAGTATATTCCAGTTCTTCAGATTTTTGCATTGCAGAGAGACTCTGAGAATGTGCAGGTTTTCTGGCAACAAGATTGTGAATCTTTCATCTACATTGTGTCTTCTGATATGTTCAGACCATATTTTAATTACACAGGGCTTTGTATAATGATATTTCTAAATGGTAAAAATAGCCTTAGCTGAAGTTAAATACATGACTATTTTGCTTAAAATTCACACATCATACTAAATATCTAAAATTATAATATGTTGCCAAAGGCTTAGCTATTTATTTAGTTATTTATTTTTAGGTATAGAGTTTTATAAGAAATCACCATTTTGAAGGATCAAACTTCTTGTTACTAGCAGCATTTTCTACAACATTAAAAATCCTGAATCAGGACAAAGGTATTATTATTAAAGTGCCTGAACACATTGTTTCATATGCTTTTTTTTTTTTTTTCTTTTTTTTTTTTCCCCGAGTTTCTCAGCCTGGTTTTATTTCTAATGCTATGTTCTGTATTCAAATCAGAGCATATTTCATTACTATACAACTGAGCTGTATAGATGAAAATCTCTTTAAAGCTGGACGCGGCCATAATAACCAAATTGTAAGAGTGTATGGATCAGTCTGCATTCAGGTGGCCTTGTTTACAAGCAAAATAGAAAATATTAATAAAAATTCAATAAAAGCAGAATAAGAGTGATGGTTAATAATTTTATTCCTCCATTTTCAAGATCTTAGAGTTTGCTGTTCATCTTTTGTTTTAAATTATCATGCATGTATCACTGGTGCTGGGTATCCACCTGGTCATTATATTCCCCCCCTCCATTCTGTACTAAAATGTTTTTTTTAGCAGCATAGGAAGGCGTACTTGTTTTGGGATGGAGTTAATTTTCTTCATAGTATCTCATAAGTTGTTAGTTTTGGATCTGCAATGAACAAGAGTTTATAACACACCATTTTTAATTGCTGTTGAGCAATTTTTATACAGACCCTAGGGCATTTCAGCTTCTTGTGTTGTCCAATCAGTGTGGAGCTGAGGGCATGAGGAGCTAGGAGGGGGCACAGCCAGGACAGCTGACCCAAACTGGACATAGATATGTCCCATACACTTGGTGTCATGCTCATCTATAGAAACTGGGGGAAAGAAGAACGGGGGAGGAAAGATATTTTGAGTGATGGTTTTTGTCCTTCCAAGAAACTAATGAACTCTGCTTTCCTCTCTCTTCGTCAGCACCAGTTATTAGTCCATCCCTGCCTGTATAACAAGGTTATGTCAATGGAGTTGCTTTGGAGCATTCAACAAACTTCTCTTATCTGAATGACAACAATTGGGTCTCATTTGAGTTGACAGATCTTGAATTAGCTAAAACTGATGCATGTCTACTGATTAAATAAACAAACAAAATCTTGCCAACCAAGAAAAAGCTCTGACATTCTTCCAGTCCACCTGTGACAGATGTCACCTATGATGAGGTAATGAACAAAAAATTCTTACAATTAGTATTTTATTGGACTCTGTTCTCTCTTTGGTAAACATATTTAGTTCTTTGTCAAAAAGAGTCTTGCCTAAGTGTCTTGACAAGTGCATATAGATAAATTAATATGCAGATTTTGACATTAAGGGCAGCATTTTACTGCAACAGATGCTTATAAATGCACTTGTCATTAAAAAGTTAATATTTTGCAATCATGAGCACTTCTTATGAAGTAACTGTCAAGAACAAGAGCTATCTTACATTTCAACAATACAGTCAAATAAATAAGTGGAAGTGGGTTTTAATGATTCAAGATCATTTTCACTATACTAGAATGGTGACATTCATCATGTCCACAAGGACATATCTGTAGGTAACTGAGTTTTGAGTTCTTTGTGTTGTACAATGTCCAGAACTTTCCTTCCAGCTCCTGAATCTTATTGCACATTGAGCTACTCAGCCAGTATCCTAAAAGAATCAGTTCATAAAGTATCGTTTTGCCCTTGTTCTTTTTTTCTCCTCTTTCTACCTTTTCAATAGATCACTGAGGTGATTTATTTCTCACAGTCTTACCAATGTCCAAGAGATCACATTCAGAGAGAGAGTGTTTTAAATTAAATCCTCAGGATGAAAAAAAAAGAAGTAGAGCTTAGAACATGTGTTCAAGTTGCATGAAGCCATGTAGTTTATTATTGTCGTTACCTTCTGAATCTCAATGACCTCTTATGGTCTGGGACTCTGTGATAGTGGTACTTTCATGTCCTGGGGCTGGAGAAAAATAGCAGTACTATTTACCTGCGTTACTACCCCACCAGCTGAAACTGGAGCACATTTTTGGTCATCTCTGTGGAAAATTCGGCCTTGCCAGAACACCTTTCTCCTCACTACAGAGGCTGAACTTTCCAATACATCATTTACACTACTTTGTCCATGAAGACAAATTCCACTTGGGAGCTTACTCTTGGAGAATTACATATATACTTACCCTCAGGGTCTAAGCTAGATGAAAGTTTCTTTATGTTCTCAGTTATTTATTGAGACACAGTTAAGCTGTTGATGTAGTGTTTTCACTACGCAATTGTAGTGAACATTTTTATTGTCTTTGATTTGCATAAGCATCATAAAAATATGTTTTCTAATGTTATACACATCCTATTCACTTAGACCAACAAACCACCAAATAACTGTGTTAAGTAACACTGATACAGGTGTTGTTTAGAGAAGGAAATCTATCACAGATGACTGCCTCTGTCTTACATGGGTGGGCATCTGTCAAAAGTAGAATTTCAAGGACTCTGAAGGTACATCCAATATATTCACTATAAAAGCTGGAATACAAGTACCCAAATACTGTTGTCATTTTATTTTAGGCATCAAAACATGTTTCATTCTACCTTATCAGAAAGAAATATCTACTTATCAGGAAGAAAAAAAACTCCACAACTTATTAATGCTTAATGTAACTTCTCTCTTCTTCATAGCTGTGTACATAAACATGGCTGCTCAACAGACACTCACTGGAAGGAAGAATGGGAACAGCCTATGAGGACTGTTCAAGTTATTTTAAACTCTTCTTTGAAGTTATTGCACAATTACATATTTGAATCCACATATACAACGTATATATACGAGAACTCTGCTACTTATCAGTATTACAATATCAGCTTTTGCTAGAGATTGTTTTTTGTCTATGAACCCCCAATTATGTATCTCAACCATAATTTCAGGGTATGTGCAAATAAAGGTTCAGACAAATATAGAGATTTCATGGAACTTCAGTAAATTTGAAATTCTTATCAACTCTATGTCATAGCATCCTAGAATATCAACATAATCTGATGTAGCTCTATTTTATTTACTGACAGCCTTATTCTCCTCTCAAACTCCTATTCAAAAACATTAGTGCTGAAATCTTCAGTTCTTACTGAAAACTCAAGAAAATGAGAAAACAACAGAAAAAAGATTATTACAATCAGGGGTCTTTTCCATATCCTTTCCTTGACACAGAAGATTCATTTTCAGTTTTGTTTTTGCATTTCAGTTTAAACAGAAACATTTCCTACCAAAGTTCAAGGACAACTGTGCTCCATTTTTGTTTGATTAAATCAAACTTTAAAATACAAAGGCAGATTTTGCCACCTGAGAACTACTGAGCATGCCAGCAAATGGTACTTCCAAGGCAAACACCAGGAGTAAACATTTCCTGCCCTCGCAGAGCTCAAAAGTAGTGTCTGACGTAACAAGAGGAAGACAGAAGGAAATTTCAGAATGAAGTTGCAAGAAATAACAGTTCAGGGAAGGTTTAGAGGAGGTAGTGTTGTTTTTTGGTTGTTGCTTTGTTTGTTTGTTTTTCTTTTTTTTTTAATAAATGAAACACTAAGTAAAAAGCCGTAGGTATATAGTAAAAGTATCTCCTATATTAGTTTTCGTTCTGCATGAAAAGAGCTATTTCCTTTTGAAAGCCAAGCAAAACTTTAAATGTCTAGAGAGCTTTTCAAAAAGTTTGTTATAAGATACAAACAACAGCTACAGCTAAATCATTCTGCAGTTTACTGGATATTATTAGACTCTTTGGATAGATTCTTAGGATTCATATCAGTGGGGTTTTATTCTTATACAGACTTTATTACGGCTGAAAGCTGCTCTGTGAGTAAATCAAGCAGGATGAGACCGTACCCTTGGAATAATATTTCAAGTGCTATTCGAGAATAGTACTGAGTTTGAGCATGCTTTTTAAAAAGAATGCCATATTTTTTGAAAAGCATGCAAAATACATACTTTGTTCTCTGAAGAAAAACAAAAACACTTTTTTTTCATGAAGATAAATCCATACTTAGGAACACTCTTGTAGATTTAAAAATAACTTTGGAAATAGAATTTCAGCAAATAGAATTGAAACAAAATAATTCATTTTCACAGATTAGCATCTGTTTTCAATGTTTTTCAGAGATTATTTTTATTTGGTTTTGGTTTTAAATGAGGCAACTCAGAGATTTGTATAGATAAATTCATATGGTTTAGAAGATATGTAAGTTATTCATATACATCATAATGGATATCTACGCTATGACAGATTTACTAGAGTTTATGATAGTACCTAGAAAACAGTATTTTTATAATTTCAGCAGCAATGACCATTGATTGCTATGAAGTATTTTTAAACTTCAGATAATGTTTTAAAAGGCAATAGTAGTGTAAATCATTAAATAATTATAGAACTAATAAGCAATAATGAAGGTTAATATTATGAATCAAAAGGTTTTCACAACACATCTTTCTCTGCCATTTTATCAGTCACTCCCATGGCTGTGCTGATGCAACACATTTATCTTCTTGATTAAATATTAAAAAAAAAAAAAAAGCAATGTAGGCATGCACACACAAACGCAGTTCCAGGCATAACCTTTAACATAACTTAGAAATTTAAACAGTTCTTGCCAAATATGTATCACTCAAAATTGTGAAGAAACGAGGTTGAAAAAATCAATATTGCAACATGTGTAAATGCACACATACATCACCCAGTTGTCTTCACTGAAATTCTGGTTTCCTCGATATAGCTAAAGGCTTAAGACTAGCAGGAAAATATATACATTCATATCACTCAAGAGGCTAGAGCAGCTCAGCTAAATTTCTTTTATAGAAAAGAACCTCCACAGGTTTTTCTTTTTCACAAAGATATTCTGCCTCTTGTGCAAAATGCTTTTTCAAGTTACCAGAGCTGATTCTGCTTTTGTTTGTCTTGTCAAAAGACAAAGGTAATTGACCTTAAGATTCACTGGACAAGTGTTAGTGTCCATACAGTATTTTCAGCAGGAGTTTCTCAAGCTTCCTTTTAATTATTCTTATTTGATTGACATTCAACAATCCGATTTACACTCTGTTTGCCAGTGAAAATCCCATTTGTTCCTTTTCTTGTAATATGCTTTTCTTCTTAGTTTCTTTACTCACCTCTTCAACCTTAAGTTCTTTCATCCACATTTTATTTCAGATGAATTTGTGTTGCAAAGCCAGTTTCTCTCACCTTCAGAAGTGATTTGTCCCTTGCATTTCCTTTTTCTGCATTTTAATTCCTATTATTTTTCTTATTCCTCCCACTTTCCTCAACCTTTTATGTCCAAAGTCTTTCTTTATTTCTTAATTTTGTTTTTCTCTCCTTCTGCTCTTTCATCTTTCCTTGGGCAAGCTGACTCACACACACAGAATCACACAGAATGGCCAAGGTGGGAAGGGACCTCAAGGATCATGAATCTCCAACTCCCTGCCACATGCAGGGCCACCAACCTTCCCCGTTAATACTAGGCCAGGTTGCCAGGGCCCCATCCAATCTGGCCTTGAACACCTCCAGGGACAGGGCATCCACAGCCTCTCTGGGAAGCCTGTTCCAGCACCTCACCACTCTCAGAGTAAAGAACTTCCCCCTGATATCCAGCCTAAATCTTCCCTCCTTGAGCATGAAACCCTTTCTCCTTGTCCTGCAGTTATCTACCCTTTCAAAGAGTTGATTCCCCTCCTGTTGGTAGGCTCCCTTTAGGTACTGAAAGGCTGCAATCAGGTCACCCCTCAGCCTTCTTTTCTTCAGGCTGAACAAGCCCAGCTCCCTCAGCCTGTCTTCATAAGGGAGGTGCTCCAGTCCCCTGATCATCTTTGTGGCTCTCCTCTGGACTCTCTCCAACAGCTCTCTGTCTTTCCTGTACTGGGGAACCCAGATCTGGACACAGTACTGCAGATGGGGCCTCACAGGAGCAGAGTAGAAGTGGGACAATCACCTCCCTGTCCCTGCTAGTCACCCCTATTCTGATGGAGCCCAGGATGCCATTTGCTTTCTGACTCAGAAAATGTGCAAGTCCTTGCATCTGATAGAGGAATACAGAACACACAAAAAGTGTGCTTTCTTAGCCTGGATAAGTATCTTGATGGTGAAGACGTGCCACTAAGTACTTGCATGCTAATAGGAAAACAATAACAATAATAACAAAATAACAACAACAAAAAAATAAAACAACGAAAAAGTAAAAAACAACAAAACAATAAGACGAACAAACAAAAACAAAACACAAAGCCTTTGAGTAATTTCCAAATCTTCAGTGGAGTAAACCTGAGTTTATTTTACTTTATGATGTGTGTATGACTGTATGTATAACTGACTTCAGCAGTGGAACTTTTAGCATTATTCTGCAACAGAGACTCTGTTTCACATTCCGTATGGACCTACACATGAATTACTAAATTGAGAGTAAAACTCCTATATTAGCTTACACCTGTTCTCTTTTAATACAATACATGTAGTTATTGAGAGGAGCTTATAAAATGGGTAACTGTATTCTTCATTCCTGCCTTATTTGAAGATGTCCACTGCCATGCACTGTTGACTCATAGGTGTATTTGATACCAAACCGACAAATCTCATAACTATCCATTTCAAAGTGTGAATGGTCATGTTCTAATAAAACAAAAGCTATAATCCTACCTTTCAGAGTCAGCAAATGACAACACACTGTTTATTAGCACAGATTCCTTAAATTCCTTCATTTTGGTTTAAGTTTTAGCAACCAAGTAAACACACAGAATAATTTTATTCTTAATTATCTCAGTAGGCTGACAACAAGCAAATAGACCAAAACACATCAAAAGAGGAGTGCATCAATAAATTATAAGATAATAACATAAAGATTGCTTTAAGGTAAACATTTAAGAGTATAGTTCCAAAACAACTCTAATCTCAGTACTTCATTTCTTACCATGCTGGGAACAACAATGAAAGTGACAGCAATGAATTATCTGTTGCTGACTATAGCTCTTATGCACCAACATACCTGAATCACCATTGTACATTATCAGGGGTTTCACATTCAGTTAACTTGTTGAGATATAACCACTTTGTCTCATTTTCAAATTGAGTTTAACTTGCTTGACATTGCATACAAGATGATTTCACCGGCCGCTGAGTTCATCACATGAAATTCCTTAGCACTTAACAGGGCTGTCAGTAATAATACTCTGCAGTAGCCTCCATGAAGCACAGGGTAAGAAGGTAATGCAGAATGCAGAATGACATAATGCCAAAAAAAAAAAAAAAAAGTTTTTAAAATCCTCCTACCTCCATCTCAGTTTCATAAAAAAAAAAAAAAAAAAAAAAGAATGATGCATATATGATTAATATTAGTATCACAGAATCATAAAATATTCTGATTTGAAAGGGACCCATCAGGATCATTGAGTCCAACTCCTTCCCTCACACAGGATCACCTAAAAATGTACTAAATTTCATGCCCTTGTAAAAGTGGGGGTCTCAGATAATGAGCTCCTTAAGTCTGCTATGCAGAAGACACCTGCGGAAGATAAGGGAGAAAAACCCTGAACCCATATGAAACAATATAAAAAGTCCAAAAAACTTCAAGTACAAAGTTATTACCCATTTCTGGACATCAACCAAACATCAACTGTATAGAAATCACTTAAAAAACAATAATAAATTAGATCCCAGACTTTCACACTCAGTACAAATTATCTTGAATTGAGTTGCTCAGAAGTGTACAGGGACCTATGAGATGCAACTTGGGATTGTTTAGTTGAAAAAGAGATGGCTGACGGAGACCTCACTGCTCTCTATAACTACCTGAAAGGAGGCTGTGATGAAGAGGGTGTTTGTTTTCTCAGGTGACAAGCAATAGGACACAAGGAAACAGTGTGAAACTGTATTAAGTGAAGTTTAGATGGGTAATTAGGAAGAATTCCATCATGGAAAAGGAGGTCATGCATTGGCATGCTCACTGGAGGTATTCAAGGATCCTCATCCTTAGAGGTATTCAAGAAATGCATGATCACAGCACTAGACATGATTAAGTTATGGGAACCTTCATGATCTTGAAAGTCCAGTCTAAATGAATCTGTGGTTCTAAAATAAGTTAAATGTCTGTGTTTTAAAATAGGAATGCTCAGAGTTCAGCATTACTTCGCTCATTTTCAATGCTTTGTTCTTAACAGCTAATATTTTCTTATCCTTAAAAATTAATTCAGATTTTTTTCTGTAGTTTGTATTTAATTCAACCTTGCTTCAAAGACAGACAGTCCTCAATTTCAACAAATATACACATTATTCATCCTAAAAACTCTTGACCAAGTGATTCTCATCTGTCTCCCACTATTGTGATCCCACATAAGCTTCACAACATATACTATCTTGCATTGTTGTAAACTGTGAGGTGGAAATATTTAATTTTCCATTCCTATTTTTATGAAAGCAAAATGTATTCGTTTGTCTCTTTAAATTTTGATTACTTTACTTTGTTTTGAATATCAGCCATCTACAACGGTATTCATTTTTTACTCAGATAAAAAATCATTTCAAACCCAGCTGCATGGTACTATTGACTTCATCATCAGAGAAAGAAAAAAATAAGATGATTTTCAGTTCATTAGTACTTTCATCTCCATCAGTAGTTTTTCAGTCTCAAGTGGTTGTGCTAATAGCACAGATTAACTTCAGCTATTCTTCAGTCATGGAACATAATCTAGACACTATGAATTGCATACTGTTACTTTGTCTTTTGTCCATTTTTGTGGAACCTGTATTCAGGAAAATGGAAAAACATGAGCATTTCTGCACTATCCAACACTGTATGCATTGTTGTGCCATTGTACATTCTATGGTGTTTGTACATAGCTGCTCTAAACCTGCAGTTACTACACAATGCTTCCAATGACTGACAATTGAGGGAGATGAACGTGTTGCCAGTTCAAAAACCTGACTTTCCTTCTGAGCAAATTTGTTGCCTTCCTTCCACAGTTTTCAATTTACTGCTAGATACGTTGATCACTGAGGCTGACCTATACATGTCATCAGGAATTTTAGTACAAAAGACAGTGAAATTCAGATTTGATTTGGGTTTCATCTGACCTCTTCAACTCAACACTATGGGCAAGAATCACACCCTAAAATGAATGAAGTAAGAATTCTCTGCTAATAATATTTCCTTCAGTGCTACTGATCTTACTAAGCAAAAATATTCTCTGAGCAGTACTCCTTATTCCACAGCTGGGCAAAAGTTCCCTGTAGTTGGAAACACATCAGTCAATTTTTTTGATGTTCATTCTGACTTCACATATGACTTGCCTTAAATATTTCAGGTATCAGGTGCTTTGCTTTACAGTCCTGCTCCAGTGTTCCCCTTATTTAACCCAGTGAGTATGCTGGATGTAAATCTGAGGCCTAGCCTGGAGGCAACCAGTAGGCTTGGTTGTAAATACATGAAAAAAGAAAAGAGACCATAGGGGTAAACCAAGTGACGTTGCTATGCAAATGTACGGATGTGTACAGCTGGAATATTTTTCTAGAATTTTCTGCACATCTAATATTTGATTTACAGTAGTGAAACAGTTTACTTGCCCCTGCATGCTGTATCTCTGTTTGTAAAACTTTTTTCTGACAGTGGTACCCAACATCTCATGAAAAGAACTTTGTAAAATCTGGTATTCCCAGCTTGTTCTGTGGGGGAAGCAGTATTGTTCTTAAAAAGCAAGGGGCTTATAAAGAGTATTTTGTTTTGTCAAGCACTTTTTAAAAAGCTTTTCCTTCAAAATTCCTAAAAGAGAAGTTATTATTATTACATTCCATCCACTTGAATTATTTATTCTATCTGATTTTTAAGAAAGGCAAAATGGTATCCCATTTTTCCTTCACTTATGTAGTCCTAAACTTTCCTAGTATTACCAGTAACCTTCTGGCGTATTTAATCCCTGCAATGAAGTAAAATATACAAGGCCTTATTTGAGAGATAATCATCGTCTCTGTGTTAAGTTTTACTTTCTCATGCTGTATTGTCAATCTTAGTTCTGTTTCAACAATTTTGCCTGCCTCTATACAAATGTAAATGTTGCTCTTTGAGTACATCATCAAAATAAGGAAGGTGAAGCTGTCAATTAGAGTAATACTTTTTCTGAAAAATAAGTTACATACTGAATTGCCTACAACTGAAGTAACAGAAAGGCCTATCAAAGATGTGAGATTAATTACATCCTCATACTAATTTTTAATGAAGAGTAATGAGTTGACAGACTAATTCCAGGTCTCCATAAAATGACAGTCATAATATTACTTGTCAATCAAAATACAACCCTTATAATGTTTTTGCTCTTTAATACCAACACTCTGTTTTGCCATTTAAAGTGCAGTGACTCCTGCCACTCAGAAACCAAGGGAACTTTGCCAGCTGTATCTCCCATTCACATTTCACATAAGTACTTCAACATTCAGAGAGAATGAAACTTTGTACATTCACTTTATGAACATGGTTTACTTATTAAATCAGAAAGCCATATGAAAACTTCACTGATAATTAAGTCAGTAAGCAGTTTGCATTTGTTTTCCTCTAGTTTACAGATTTGATGGAAAGGAAACAACGGGCTTCTCCAATTTACACATTTAATTAAGGCTGAAGAAAAGTGTGTCTAGGATCAGTAAAAGATAATCTGTCAGTAATACAGCAGCAAATAAAATAAGGGGTGATGAGAAACTGCTGACTTTTAACTCTTTGACATGTGAATCATAGACCTGGTGCCTGTTGATGTCATTGCCAAAGTTAACTCAGTGTTTCTAAAGAATATGGACGAGACATGGCCTCATGAGTTATACTTAAAGTAAACATTCAGAGGATATTTCAAAAATGTCTAGGTTGTATTGCTGACCTTGCTGAAGAACAATGTAATGGTAATTGCTTCAGGCTCTTTGTCCACACAAAGTTAGATATCCTTGGAATGGGCCTCATAAGTTGGTACAATATGCTTGACTCTGCTTTGGCCAAAGTACTAAAGTACAAAATACGCACTGCGGAAGTGCTCCAGGCTTTCTAGGGTACTACTGATTTTCTCTTTGTCAAGAAACATCTTCCATTTGCATTACTTTTTCAAATGAACATCTGCTTTTCATCCCAATCTCTTATTTTGACGTGCAGACTTAACATTAACCATTCCCTTAGAGACACAATTTGCAAGAGCCATCTTAGTACCAGCCATTTGTATAAGGTTTTGCTTTTTCATAGTAGCTTTCTCTCTGTTCTTTTGCTCTGCTGGTATTTTTTCATTAGTATAGTACATGCATTGAAGTGTATCACTTCATTAAATACATTTATACCCTGTATTATATCTCAGCATTGCATCAGACTTAATTTACTACGTGCTACTTGATTACTTATTTTCTTGGTGAAATATTCTGACAACAAATAAAATTTCAAATAAAAGCCCTGAAAAATTCATTGTAAATATACAGTAGGATTTTTTGTTGTTATTATTCTTCCTTGCACTATTCTCTTTTTAAAGTGTGGCTCGCAGTTATAGAAAATAAAGAGCTGACAAAATAAACAAACTCATTAGGTGTTGACCTGAAGACAGCACAAGTTTAGATGCAGAAGAATATTTGTGCAGTTTGCTTTTAAAATTTTAATTCCAGTACTACAAATAAAGTGAAAAAACAATACACTTGCAAGTATCTGTAATCTCCAAAATGACAGATATTTGCAGAGTTCATTCCTTCAGCTCCATCACATCCCTTTCTTGTATTTCAATACTCAACTTGTTTTACCCTTGTTTCTTTGGGCTCTTGTTTCCAATTAACTTCTAATTACATTACACTTGGTTCCCATTACTGTCTTGCACACTCAGTTAGCAATGAAAGCTTGCAAGCTACATGCTCCCAGCACCTGTGGGAGGAGCGATACCAAGGGTTGATAATCACTCAGCTTCTGCCCTACAGCTACCACTAACAGCAGAACCATCTGTCATAAAACTGTGGAATGCCTAAGGACTTAAAGGTTGTGTCTTCCAAATGTAGCATAGAAATGGGGACTGCTGTAAATGGCAGTGGTATGTAGGCATCTCCTACAACATGAAAAATGTTACTGCCCAAAATGAAATGTTTATTTATTTTATGATTGCAATGTACATTTTCCTGTAAATGTTAGATGGCACCCAATACATTCATTCTGTGGATGTTTTTCACTGACATGAATCATAAGTTAGTTACAGGCTTGTAACAACCAAGAAAGAAAAAACAAGCATATCTTGTTCCTTTCCCTTACTAACCCTTATTTGCTCATCATTTCTCTCTTTAGTAGAGAAGTAGAGATTTTGCTGTGTGTTTGCTGCATGTTTCCATGAAATCATTATTTTTTAGGGAATTCTTTCTTATTCCTTGCGTTTCTTGTTGGCAAACTGTTGTTCTCGGTCCCATGAAAACAGAGAGATTTTAAATGGTTGCCAGAAGTCTGAAGAACCATACAATTGTACTCCTATGTCATTCCCTCTTTCTGGAGCAAATAATAAACATTATTCTGTTGCCTTTTTCAGTAAAAAAACTATTTCCTCAGCTGTCATTTTTACTTTATTTCTGGGTGCTGGGTGAGAACTAAACCAGACCTTTTAACCTAGCAGAACTAATAAACATGTTATTTTTTGTTATGCAAGTTATTGCAAAGTTTGCCATAAAAAAAAAACAAAAACTGGTAAGAACAGAATACTATCATTGGGAAAAAAAATCAAGCATTCAAATACCAGCTTTATTTACAACCTAAGTTTAAAACTACATTTTGTAGTTGTTGTATTTGTTTTTTTTTTTTTTTTTTTTCCAAAGAATAATCACAGTAGTGTTCATTGTCAATATGTGGTTTATTTTATTAAACATGTTTAAGTTTCAAAAACCTTTAGTTAGGAATTTTTGAGTAGAAATTGTAGTGAGCTAGAGGGAAAGAAAAGTGTATTCGCAGAAAACCTACATCATAGATTTTGAGTATTTGAAGATACCAAAAAATATTAAGACAGAAATTGCCTTTGATTGTGTAGTTGTTGACTGCACGGGATATTTCACTTCAAATAATCAAAAAAATGAAAAAGTATTATGGCAAAAGCTAGGAATAAGTGCATACACATGAAAAAAAAAAAACAAACCAGAAACTGAGAAAAAGATAATGAGCATTACAGTGTGGAATTCAGGATGTACAATGTTAATTTAATAGGGATAAAGACTGAATCTCTGGTAGTTAATATTGGTTACTGATATATATGAGTTATACTGTTTTACATATTCAGAGGGAGACCAGGTGACCTACTGTCTTTGTTAGGCACAGCCGATCTGCTCACGTGCAGTCACTTATTTACACCAGGCTGGTGGCCAGTTACCGATGGAGTTCCACAGCACTCCATCTTAGGGCCAGCTCTCCTTAATGTTTTCATAAATTACTTAGATTCAGGACATGAACACACTAAGTTAGTTTGTCTGTGACACTAACTGGGAGGAACTGCTCACACCCTCGAGGGTAGGTGATCTTGTCAAGTGATCTTGACAAATTAGAGAGTAGAACAATCACCAGTCACATGAAATTTCACAATAGGAAGTGCCAGATTTTGCACCTAGTGTGGGATAACCCTGGAGATATATACAAACTGGAGGATGAGAAGCTGGTGAGCAGACCTGTCAGAAAAGTTGCTTGGAATTTTGCTCAATACCAAGTTGAATATGTGTCAGTGGTATCAGAATCAACTATACCCTGGTGTGCACCAGCCCAGCTCTGCCACTGGATGAGAGAAGGGACTGTCCCACTCTGCTTTGCACTGTGTTGCCTTACCGTGAGCATTAGGTGTAGTTTTGGGTGCCACAGTATAAGAAGGACATAAAACTATTAGAGACTATCCAAAGGAGGGCTATAAATACGACAAAGAGTATTTTGGAGAACAAGATGTTTGATGAGTGGCTGAGGTCCCTTGGTTTATTTGGCCTAGGGAAGAGATTGAAGGAAAGCTTTGTGGCTGTGAGAACCTTCCTCACAAGGGCAGTAGAGGGACTGATATTGATCACTCCTCTCTGTTGACAGTGAAAGGACCTGAAGAAATGGAATGGAGCTGCATGAAGGAAGGCTCAGTCTGGGAATTAGGAAAAATTCCTTCACCGAGACACTTGAACACTCAAACACTCAAACAGGCTGCTTGAATCAGTAGTCATAGCACCAAGACTGCCAGAAGAGGTTTCTAGACAGTATTCTCAGGCAGATAGCTTAATTTTTAGGTAGTCCTGTGTGGAGCCAGGAGTTGAATTCGAGGATCCACCCTTGTGGGTTCCTTTCAACTCAAGCTATTCTATAATCCTATGAACCTGGAGCTTTTCTATCATCCAGTATCAGCAAACAAATAGTTAGCACTTAGAGAGCATCTAGAGAAATGGCAAGGAGCCCATGGAAGTAAATCTGCCAGAGAATACCAGGAGGCCCAAGAATGCTTGACGTTTAGAGAATGGTATGGCGCCCAGGCATACCCACCAAATAGGGAATTCTGTAGGGTTCAGACTAGAGCTACTATCCAGAGGACAGTATGCAACCAAGACATCTGCATCTCATCCAGAGAGCAGAATGGGATGAGGCCTTAACCATCATTCTGAGAAAACCATTCAGCCCAGGCATGCCCATCATTGAGAGAACAGTGAAGAGTCAGTGGAGATGTAACTACCAGAGAATGATGTGAGTCTTAGTGCTGTACATTGAGAAGCAAATGACATGGAGCTGTTGTACTCCCTTCCAGCAGAGGACATCAAGTACTTATAGAAGTGGATCCACCAAGCTACTCCATGACACTCAGTGGTGGCCAGAGGAGAAAATAGCATGGGAGGCAACTGTATCTATGTCCATCAGTGGATGTTGAAGAACCCATGGAGGTGGATCCTGGGAGATGAAGAAGAATAGATGGAAGTGGGATCCACCTGTCACAGAGATGACCTGGCACTATCCCACACCCTCTGCACTCCCTAGGCCATCAGATTGCATCAGCAGAGTTGTAGGCTAGCTAGGCTTCTTCCCTACCGAAAGCATTGACTCTGTGCCCTCCATTACATCAAAGATGACACCTGGGACATACTGCAGGCTCACCAGAGCTTGTAGCAATAAATAATCCTTCATTTAATCATCAAGTGTAGTGTGACCCCTTCTTTCCCATCTCCTGGCTCTGTGAACAGCTGACAGCCCTTCTGCATGGAGCTCCAGAAGAGAGGAAAGAACAAGACCTGTCCTTTGGCCAGCACTCATGTGTCTGGTGTTGTGTAGTCCATGGAAATGTATTCAGGAGGGAAGAAAATGAGGCACAGGAGTACATATCAGAGAACAAGGGGGGCACAGACATGCCTGCTATTCAAAGAATTATGTGGAGGAAAGTTGTTTTCACTGTCCAAGGAGGGACAAGAAAACAAGACATGCTCACTAGAAAGGTTATGCTCTGCAATAAATACTCAGTCCTCCAGTGAACACTGTGAGGCCCAGCATCATCCCCTGAAGAGAAAATGGCAAGGGACTATTAATTCTTCATCTGTCAGTGTATGTCAAGGAGTCCATAGAGGTGGATTCAAAAGAATATGCCTTGACATCAGAAAATGCAAAAAAAGCATTAGTTTTTAACTGTTTCTTGTAGTAGTGGTAGAGCTATATGACTACAGTAATTAAATGGAAATCAGGTTTCTTTTTGTATTTTTTCTCTTCACCTTCAATGAAAATGAGAAAATATATTAGCCCAATGTAAAAAGATGGATTTCCATTTGATTCTGCTTTTTATGTCCTTGTTTATTCTTACTATCATCCTTTCTCCTAAGTCTTAGGAGATTTTTAATACTCCTGAGGCATTGTACTGTAATACTACAAGACTAGTCGATCAACTATTTTTAACCACATTAATGAAAACTACCAATAAGAAAAATGTCAATTCAGGTATAAGAAAAAAACCTTAAATAATATGTTACACTAATTTATGTTGTAAAATTATAGAGCTGTAATGTAGCTTGGATTTGTTTTGAAATATTTTGATCCAAATTTAGATAAAAATAGAAACCAGCATATTCAATAAGAAGATAAGCTGTCCAGGGGGCCTTCAAGATTTATACGAAGGTCATAACAGTATAAGTCTTGAATTGTTGCAGTATGAGACTGAGACAATCCCTCCTCTAAAAATCCAAGGCAACACCAAGCCAGGCAGTCAGGAAAATACAACAAATTTTCAGTGGGTTTTGTAACTATCAGAAGAAAATTGGTCTAAGAAAGATGTACATGTAAATTTGAATATGTTATATGAAAATATTTTAATCATTCTTCTAAAATAGAGACAAGTTTTTGTGTCAGAACCAATGAAAATTTAAAACAGAAGTTTTCTTTCCCATCTTAGTGATATTTCAATGTTGTTTTACAATTAATCATTATAATAAGTGATATTTCGGTTAATACAGCTTCCTGTTAATTTCCATGTCGCCTCATCTTTACTTTACCTTTACCTTTCCAAAATGTATTCAGCATAGCTTTTTTCTCTTGTTATCCTTAATATTTTTAATTTTTTAAAATCCAAGCATGAGGAGGATGGAGGGGGGTACAGACAAGGAAATTAAAAATAGGAATCCCAAGCTTAGCACTGTTTTGAAACATTGAAAATGTCCCTGGTAAATATTTTCAACATAATATTGGAATAAATAAAGGCACAGCAAACTTGGTCAGTTGTGGTTCTGTTTTTTCTCCCTCTCTCTCTCTCTCTCTTTTTTTTTTAATGATAGTGATTCCTCAGTTATTCTTTACAAGTATAAAATAAAATGGTGATAGTAAATGTACACAACTGATTTACATATGCTTCTTCATTACATTCTAATCTCAAGTTCTGCAGTGTAAGTTAATATAGTGTGGAATGTTGGCATCATTCTTTGGGAGGATGGCCAGGATGATTTTTTTTATCACTTAATATTTGTACATATACCTACAAATACCTACACATAAGGAGGAGCAAAATAGTATATGTTTTTAACAAATTGTAAATGTCACCAACTTGTACCACTCTTATGTTAGTATTGCCAGTGTTTAAGACACATTATTTTTCATAAAGACCTTCACTTTAGACAAAACTGAAGTGATTTGCAAGCAAATAAGATGTTGAAGGAAGGAAGGAAAGAAAGCATGGAAGGAGAAACTTCATGTGCGGGTTTTGCCAACCTGAGTCAGAACCTACTACAAAATGTTCTGTTGTATACTGATTTTCATGAAGCCAGTATTTTATTTCATGAAATAAAATCCTTTTAGGGGCTTCACATCTAAAAAAACAACCTGAAGTTCATCCATCATTCTTTGTCTTTCACTGATTCTGTAATTATTTAACTACTGAGTTATTGAGTATTAATAAGGAAACCACTCAATGTTTTGTTAATGTTGATCTAATATATTCATATCTTACTACCATTTCTCTAAAACTGCTTCAATATAGTTCTTGCCAAATTCAGAATGAAAGTAAGCTTCGATATATCCATTTGTTTCAGAAATAATAAAAGGGAAACCTGATATTCAGAGTATTCAAACATTTTGTTTATCCTAGGTTCAAATGAATAAGCATACTTTTACACCTTGATGAATTGAGAATGTCTTTTGATTTGAAAAAAAGTTTGATTTCCTGCCTCTGTATTGTAGACAAATACCTGAACTATTCTCTGACTTCTCCTTGCTACAAAAGATATTGTTATTTAAAATAATATAGAAGAAAATGTTTCAAGTGTACAGTTTGAATAAATTTTAATTAGTTAAGTGCTGCATTACCAAAAATCAACCTGCATGTTCCTTAATAGCAAATTCAATGCCATGTTGTATAAGGGCAGTTGCTTTTAAAAACATACAATTCAAAATATCAACTTTTTGATATATATTTGTATTTTGATATATATACTATGGACTCATATCTTAAGTTACGTAAAAATTCTCTCTTATTTTAAACAATTTTTAAACTGTTTAAAAGGCAGTGGTAGCAATTTCCTTGAAGAGAGGGCCTTAGAAATACTAGTTGTGGTAAAAAGGCACATTTAAACCAGAAACAGAAAATAAGCAGTACTGTGGGACTACATTATTGCTAGGAAAACAGAAATCCTTTTAGGGAACTGATGGATTAGATTCAGTAATTTTCTTTTTGAATATGATTGCATTGCTGAAGTTGATTCTCTACATGAACTCATCTTTGTGAACTTTCAAACTTTCAGCTTTCTCATTGTTTATTTTAAGATTTACTTTCCTGAGAGAGTCTTAACTTTTTTCAGTTAATCTCACTAATCATGAAGGAATCCTTTAACTAAAAATATATTGTTCACCTGAGATATGGAAATTTATATTGAAATAAAGAAATCAAGTGAAAATTGCTGACCTCTATTGTTGACCAAACATTTGAAGAAACAAATTAAAAATTATAGCAGAAATCATAGTAAATTCTGGTGTGATAAGTTGTTAATGAGACAATACTTTGCTTACATTGCATATTAAAATCAATGAAAGGAAACTATGTGCTTATGTTCTACCTCTTGAAACTGCATGTGAGTTAAAACTTTGATTGCTGTCTATCAGACTTACTTCCAGTATTCAGAAGAGAAGATACAGGAAATAAGAAAGTCTACTCAGATCTATGAGTTCAGTGTTCAGTTTCTCTCTGGGGGACAGGTAACTCTTGAGACAACTAATCTTTTCTCCATAGCTCTGGTTTTAAAATGGTGATGACAAAATTTAAAGTCTAAAGACAAAACAATCTTATAGCAGATATATTTATTCGGAGCAATTCTTAGACTGATGAGAAAGCACTTAGAGCTAAATTAATTGAATTTAATTTGAAATTTTATTTAAGTAGTTGACTGGTTTTATTTGAATAAATGTGCAAGGGAAAATAAGTTAGTAATTCAGGAAAACTTAGGCAAAATTTAAGCATGAAATTGGACTGATGTGAAGGGAGAAATAATCAGGCACATCAGTACAGGTTAGGGGCTGACCTGCTGGAAAGGAGCTCTGCAGGGAAGGACCTGGGTACAATGGTGGACAACAGCAATTATAAATTGTCAGGTAGCCCAGAAGTGAAAGTCCTGTGCAAGGAATTGAAGACAAATGCAGCAATAATAAGTTAGAAATTTCAAATTAGAAAGACTTCAAGAAGAATATTTAGTTTTACCAACAAATAGATGTGGCACCATGATTTTGTTTTGGAAGCAGTTTGTTGTTTGAAACCTTTAGATTATCCTACTCTTTTTGCGGTGAGATGAAGGCATATATACAGGCAAATAAAATACAACTGATGCTTCTAGCTTCACTTAAAAAGAAAATCAAATTTATTGGATATATTTACTTAGTATAGATAAATCCTTTTTTTTTCCCAAGGATTTTTATTTTAAAAATCCTTGTTATAATCATTTAAGGATTCAGATATCATAACAATCATTCATTAATGTGTCAAGTTTTTTGTCTCAATTATATCATGTTTGATAGGGTAAAAAGTGAAACAGGTGAAAAAAAAATCTGCCACCAGATGCCTTTATTTACAGGATAACGAGAAATTTGACAATTTGGAGAAGTTTTTGTATGCTTTGACTATTTAAAACATTTTACTACAGGGTGTAAAGAAGGAGAAAAGATTGGAGGGAGTATGGTAGTATGGAGGAGGAAATACACTGTATGCTGAAATTTTGAAGGTGACTGGACATCTTATAGATAAACGCTCGTGGGGAGATATAAGTCTCCTGATCTGAAGTAATGATCTTCTAATTGTGCCGAAGGACAACACTGACAATACTGATATACTGTAGATGAAAAGCTATCAGAATTCTGACCTTAGCAAAAAGAATAGAAGAATGAAAAAGGTGGAAGCTTGTTAGAAAGAAGCTAATACTGCAAAGTCTTTAAGGGTTACATGGGATACTTGAACATACCTGATAGTAACATCTTAAAGCAGGCCTAGGTACAAGGCATTCTACCTACTAAAAAAGGTTTGAGAAAAGGCAAAAGGAAGCTGTCATGGCTTCTCATCAAGGTAAGAGATGAAAATTTGAAACAAGAAGATATCCTTCAAAAAGTTGAAGTAGTTTACAAACAAAGAAATAGAAAGGGTAAAAATGTCTAGCAGATCAAATGTAAGAAAAAATATATGTAGGTCACTCTGAAAGTAATGCTTCCTATTTATTTCCATAGAAACTACAACAGATGTAAAGAACACATTAACACAGTTTGATAGAGAAAGTTCTCAGCAACAGAATGCTATTTTTTCAACATAATCACCACCATTAGCTTTGCACTTTTGCCAGTTATGAACAATAGTCTTCATGCTGTGCTCAGAACCATCTGCAGAGGTGACCCACTATTGGTGTCATTACTGAAATGCACCACTCTGTGTTGAATGCCTCACTGTGTTGACATCCACTATTTGGTCTCCATAAACGTTCACCAAGTATTGATGAATGTCAGTGGGTGTCATTTTTTCTTCATGGAGAGATTCCATTCCACACCTTAGCTCCATACGCACTTCTAAGTCTGATGCCATTCTGTCAGACTGTCCTTCTGTTGCCATCTGTCACACATCAAAGAAATGTACTGGGATATTGGTAGAAAAGCTCAACCTCTACTGCCATACCACCAACATACACCTCTGACATTGTGGACCAATACATAATAAAGTATGAGGCATTACTTTCAGAGCAGCCCTTGCATATATGTATATAGATACACATACACATAGAAAACTTAGCAACTAGCAAAATTATGCTAATGCAAAATCCTTCTTCAAAAATATCAGGAATGGGAATCCTACCAGAGAGTCTTTGGAGCCTATTGATGATTGGGGTATAAAACATCCAGAGAAGATAAGACCATTGCAGTGAAACTTATTGTTGTTTTTGTTTGTTTGTTTGTTTGTTTGTTTGTTTTTCATTGGATTTCTCCATGGGAAAAATCTCCTGTATAGGAAACCTTTATCGTTAAGTCATCAGTCATGATATCTGTGAATAAAATGACATTAGATATTAAGAAATAGACGATAAAATGTATAGCAATATTTTTTCACCAGAACCAAACAACACTGAACTGAGAGTCCTGCAGGAGTTCAAGGATGAAAAAACACTACTAATAAGATATAATAAAACAGTTCAGATTTCCTTCCACAAGAGGAATAATTTAATAAGCTGAGGCTTGTCAGAATTATAAAAAAAAAAAAAAAAAGATAACTTGTAGTAGGGAAGCATGACAGATGCCTACAGAAATATGCAGGATGGCTGAAGAGAGCTCAGCTGCTCAGTGTCTTTTTCAGTGTAAGAAGAATCATACAGTAAAGATAACAAGAACCAAGTTCAAAACAAAAGACAAAATTTTCCATTCCAGGGCAGTAAATATGGAAAACTCATTGCAAGAGATTGAAGATTACAAGGGTTGAAATACTTGGAGAAAAAATACATTAGGGATCTTGGATTACACAGAAGAGATCCAGATTCCCAAAAACTGGGAGAGTATTATGGGAGAGTACCTTGTGCATCTGCTCTTTCTCCTCTGAAGGTATCTAGACGGTGAAATTATTAAAGGCAGTCATTACATCAGACAGTCCGTTTGTTCTTTCTCCGTAGGTATGTAGACAGCATAGTTACTGAAGCCAATCACTAGACCAAACAGTCTGATGTAGCATGGTCATTTTTTGTGATTCGATGTCGATACCATAAAGAATGCTGTATCCTTTGTAGAGCTGTAAAAAATAAATGAGCTACAGGAAGAGTAATGGTCCTTAACCCCCATTTCTTCCCCAGGCTTCTGGCAAGAACTTAATGTGAAGACATAAATGTATGCTAATAATACTTGATATAATAATGGTTTGCTGGGCTTCTTCAGAGAAACACTCTATTGAGGACTTTTTTTTTTTTTTTTCCTTTTTTTCCCTCAAATCCTTTAAGCTGCACCTGCAAAGCATGCATATACATTTGTATTCCTCTTTGGCTAAGACTAGTGTTGCAGTATGACCAGTATTACTGCCAGACACAATCCAAACGTATCTCTACTAAAAGTGGGCCTGAGGATGAATACATTTCAAAGCTGCAGCCAACCAAATAGGCTCTGGAAGAAAATTATTCAACCCTCCTTTATTTCTTTCTGCAGAAGACAGCACTGAAATACATAATTAAAGGAAATTAGCAAGAGAAGATTCTGTGTACATGTGAGGCGCACAGACAACATCATTTATTTTCCAGCAACAGCAAAACAGGCTCGACATTTTTAAATAATATATTGTAGCTGAGATGAAGGGCCTTTCAAATATGCTCCAGTGCACACCAGCCTGAGTAGACTGCGACAAACTAAGTCAATAGGACTCTCAGCAAGGGAATCGATGTGATTTGCAGTGTTCCTGGTAAAAATGTCATTCAAAATTGATGACAAGATTTCTGACCGAATGCTATTTTAGGACAGTCTTTATCATTCTTTTTCTGACACTACATCTGGTGACTTTTGACCCTTCTCAGAAATATTTCAGTTCCAGCCGAAGACTGAACTAATTTCAAGCCGACGTGGAATTAACTTAATGAAACTGTAGGAAGATAAAAGATACTTCTGAAAGCCCTCTGTAAAATAAACGACTGTGAGCTAACAATTAGAATCTTAGCACTTCAGCTGCTACAGAAATACAGAAGATAATAGCTCCTTTTTTCAATCTTTTTTTTTCCTCACAGATGGAAGAATCTTTAAACTTTATGTTCTAAATTACTTTGGAACCTTTATAAAAATAATCACAGATGCTACAAATACCATTTAGAATATCGTATTATTAAGCCTATTGGTTCTTGGCTGGAAAATTGCTCAGTCTGCTGTAAAAACCCACATTACTTTCCAAAAGAAAGTTACTTTATTGCTACCATTGTGAGCTTTTTGCACACAAAAAATTATTTCTGCTACCTATAGATGAAAGTGAAGCTGGTAGGAAACTGTTCTCTTTTACCATGGAAAACTGGCTTTTTATGGTCTTTTACTTGGCATGTGGAAATGAATTGTTTGAACCCGTTCTACAGTGCATTCAGGTGGGGTCTTGTACTGCAGTTCCCACAGTGCATGGCTAGACTCCCCAGTCATTGCATGAAACCTTAAAAAAGGAAGATAAAGACAATATACATGGTTGAGTGTGAGCAGAAATATGAATATTTTACTCTCTAATTAGAAGTCAAAAATCCTTTTGGACTTCCAGTTCTGATTACACACACCCATTTGTGATATATTGCAATAATGATCACATATCATAAAAAAGACAGTATCTAGATGATGAGTGTATTAATGCAGGCAGATGTTTATGAAAAAATTCAGACCAGTAAGCTACAGTGATTTAGAGGGACCTTACTTTTTCTCTATGTGTACATTGCCTCTGCTTAGTATTAATCAGTGCTAAAACATGGAAGATTAACTGCTTCCACCAGTCCCCTTCAGTTCATTATTTTTACAAAGAATGTAATACTCTCTACATGAAAAAGAAAAGAGAAGAACATGGCTCAAATTCTTCATCTCTTCCAAAAGACATGCACAACAGAGAATAGTCAATATATCCAAACCAAAGCTTCATCACATTGATAACAAAAAAATAATTAGTGATGAAAATAATGCAGTGCTAAGCATAAATAAATGATGTGGACTACTACGTAGTTCCCTTAACTCAGTGAGCATATTTTCTACACACTTTAAATGGCCTTGCCTCAGATTTGCTTGGCAGCTTATGTCAAGATGACAACACTGTATATATACAAATACTGAGCCAAGAAAATGCAGCTGAGTTTTACTGCAATACTCTGAAATTTCAAGCTGGTGGAATGGTAGATTCTGCAAAAGACAATTTAAAAATGCCCCCAAGACAAATCAGGGACAACTCAGGTTCCTATGTGACAAAATAATTACCTAGTACATCACTTAGGGTATTACAAACACTTCAGGCTGAAAACAAAACAAAAAGAAATGAACAAACAAAAAACAGTTAAAGCAACCCTAATCTTACATCATTGTGTAAAAAGTGCACATGGGCCATATTATGCCATCTGTTTTGAAAGCAGAACATGAGATTAGCAGGGAGGTACCCTTAAAAGCCAGATGGTGCAATGTGACCTGTTATTCTTGTCAAGTCTGAAAAAAAAAAAAGATTGTTTCATCACAGCATATAAAGCTTACCTATGACCCAAAAATCAATGCATATTTAATTTCTTTCTGTCTTCTAGGCAGCTAAGTATTTTTCTTGAAGCCTTACTGTTTGACAGAAAATAGTGAAAAACATAGATCTTGCAGCTACCAGTAATTACTTTTTGGGAAAAAGGTAAGGCATATTTTAACATTAATGCAGAAATGCTTGGAGAGAAACACGGAATAGCTGTAAAGGACAGTAATGCCATATGGGTGGGGCCATGTCTGAGACTCCTCCTTGAAGCCTATTGCAGGTGGTTTTGGATTTTTCTGGGAAAGTATTTCAGAATTTATGAAATATTTTTTTCATGAGGAATATGAACCTTATTTGAATTTTTTTTTTTGAATGACATATAATGCAAAGTTTGCAAAAATAAATTTATTTATTTCATCTACAGTATATGAACGACAGCTGTGGCTTTTGCTTGAGCTGATGGAGTTCTTCTACTTCTTGTACACAATAAAAATTTTATGCAATGAAAATTCATCTGCTGGCATAAGGCATACTCACAAATATCATCTGCTTCTTAGTCGGAAGGGAATGAATCATCTAAATCTTTCTTTGGTCAAAGAGTATTTAGTGAACAGTGTTCATTTTTCATCTGGAAGTGACCTAGGCTCGCTTTTAAAGAGAAACAATCAACTCTTAGTTTATCTGATGTGTCTAGCATAAGACTTCAGCTTCCTAAGGAACAATTATCTTAGTTACATTGAGCATTTCTGTAACTTCAATAATTTTCTCTGCTGGTTTTTATAATACATTTAGAGAGGTATTGTTTTGGTCAGGAAAGTTTGCTGAATTCGTCCCAGTGCAACCATCACAGAATACCTTTCATTCTGCCTTTGATTGTAGGTCTGTTCAGGTGTTATTGAATTTTAAATCAATGTGTACGTGGCAGATACGCAGAGTTTGGTGTGTGTCTTGAAGCAGAATTATCCCATTCTTTGATATAATGTTATCAGTCTATCACCCATCAATGTTCCCAGTCTCTCAGAAAAACTCTTAGATAGAAAACCATTAGATAATCTGATGGGAAATGATATAATCCAGATGTTATAGGTAGAGCTGCCTATATATTCTCCTTAGAGTACTGTTCTTAAAGAATATAAAATACTTTTATAGCAACAGGTTTTTTAAAAATTGTATTTTAGTGGACTATGCATTGTTCATGGTGTCCTAGCACTTCTGCCAGGCTGGGATTTAGTCAGTTCTGTGTAAGAGGAGTTGTTGTTGTTGTTGTTGTAGTTGTTGTTATTATTATTTTATTATTATTTTATTATGTGTCTGGTGTCCTCAGCTCCTCATGAAGTCTGTCACTTCTGAGGTTTGGCTGTTGGCTCATCCAAACAGTTTCTCTGCTTTCCAAGGTGTAGTCCCCTTGATCTGCAGTGCAATCTTGTCAATCTCCCTTTTCTGCTATGTCATTTAAATTTTTCCATTCACGGGTTCAATTTTTCTCCTGAGAAAGAACAATCTTTCTATTCCTCTAGAAGGTCACAGACAATTAAATCTTTACTGTTACGGGTACATAACAGAGAAATGGGTTTCAAAAAATACAAAACAGATATTGCCTGTCAGGGATACAAGCATGAAATCTTCAGCATTCTTGCAAAAGGGCAACTTTCAAATGTGTTTTTCTAGTCTATTGATTTTGAGTGATTTTCAAGTTGAACTTATTCTACAGTATTCTTTGCAAGGCTAGGTGAACCTTCCAGTTATGTAACCACTGAGGCCTGGCTTTGGTTCTGTTTTTTGCTGCAAGCAAATTCCTCCAGATGACTCTTGCCTTAAGAAAATACAAATGGGGATAAATACGTATGTGTATTCACTGAATTGAAGAACAAGGATTTGTGTCAACAAGTAGTAAAATGCATCAGTAATTCTGGACATTAGTTGGACAGAGGTAACTTGCTTATGCAAAGTTTCTTCTTAACACTTCTCATGTAAGCAGCTCAATATAGAACATCTGCAGAGATGACAACGCTACAGATGTATTCCCATCTGTTTCTCATGGCTCGTTCCAGCTTGTGTGCCAAAAGACTTGACAAAAGTGTCCTACTGAACTTAATCTATATAAAAGCCAAGAACATCTTAAGTGTCTATGACACCGTGTGATTTTCTTTTTCTTGCACTACTTTAAAGCAATCTGTTTCTTATTAAGCAGCTTTTCTAATTCAAAGACCTTCCAAATAGGACATGCTGCTCCCCTAGTGTTTATAATACTGTAAGTGATAAAACATAATAAAACTAATACTGGCTCTACTATAGATGAGAGTTTATTTTGTAAAAGGAAATAATTTTAATTAGTTAATTAAATATAGTATTTCAATATAATTAAATAGTATTTAATAAGTTAAATAACTTTCTCATGAGGTTTCAATAAGCCAGTGTTCAGATGTAGGATGAACTATATTGTTAGGAGTTAATTCTGGATAGTTAAGAGATTCATTTGACATATGTAAAGATATATTGCATTTATTTTTTGCTTTATTTTGTCTGTCTCCCACATAGCCTGAAAATGTCTTAGATATCTATTCATTAAGAGGTCTTCAAACAATGGGTTTTTGTTTTGTTTTTAAACAGTATCTTCTGCTGAAGTTATAAAACATGGAAGATGCCATCTTGCATAAATGCAGTTCTGATTTTTGAGGCAAAGCTTAGAAGTATTCACTCAGTCAAACACAAATAAGGCCCTCGTGAATTACATTCCACAATCTGCAAATACTTCTCAGATGAAAATATATATATGCATCAGGATAGTAAAATCTCTAAGGTACATATATATCACTTCAACTACTACAAGAACTGTGCACTCTTCCAGTTAATCCGGGCGGGCCTCAAGATTTAAATTCATGCGAATAAGAGCACTGTAGCACTTTTTCTTGGAATAACATTTGATCCAGCTTTAGATTAATAAGAGAGAAAAATGTGATGTTTACGTTAAAGCAATGCTGCTGAATGTCAGGAGTTGTAGGTTTTCTGGGCTTCAAGATTTGCCTCTTGGCTTTGTGATTTCAGAGAGGAGAAAGGCTATGAAAGGCATTGTTTTGAACTTTACCACAAGAAATGTTATTTTTTGAGCTTGGGATTTGGCACACATCTAGTTTCAAAGGGGCTATATACCATTTTGGAGAACATTTTTTTCTCCTTGACTTCATCAGAGATAAAACTGTGCCTGGGGAAACAACCAAGGAAGTCTTTTAAAAAATCAAAGATGTCTTTGTAAGATGTTAAGCTTGCAATTCATCACAGAGAAAACTCAGACAAAATATGAAGATATTTACTGCAGTCAAAAAAAAAAAAATCTGCTTAAAATGTATTAGAGAAATGTGATAAAAGCAAGATTCTGTTTCAATTAAATAGTTTTAAAGAGTGTTTAGTATTCTATCACAGTCAATATAATTTCAATAGAGAAGCATTGTGAACATTATTTTCCCATATCATTTGGTAAACTCTTAACTTTTAATGCAAAGAGAAAAGAAAGCAGTGACTTCTAAGAAAGTGATTCCTAGTTCAAAATGGAGAAGAGATGAAAGTATTAACCTTTTCTAATTAGTATGGCCTACAGCTTCACTAAGATGATAAGTTTATCCTTTAATATCTGAATATCAGACATAGTTCAGAAAAGTATCGCCCTACTCAGATAGTCTTAACCTTCCAAATAAGTTTTTTACACCTGTATGATTTTTATACTAGGGACAGTGCTATGCTTAGGATGTAAATTATACTGCTCACTAAATATCAAATTAATACATTAGAATCATTTGATAGTTTCTAGTGTAAATAATCAAGCTTGAAGTCACAAGGCAGGTAAGAAGGGAATAATTTTGCTGACAGTTGAGCATTTTAATCTGTGTACAAGCTAAAAACATTGACTTAGGCTTGTTTCTTATCCACATTAAAAAAAATTCCTTGAAAATAGAATATAGCTGTAAAATGCATAGACAACTTAACTACTGATTACCAAATCATGGAATTAGCTAGGTTGATTTAGTTTGTTTTGATGCTCAAAGCAAACCCACTTATAACAAGCATCTCAAGGGCATTAAAATCTTGGGAAAAACATTAAACCCAGTTAAACTCTGATCACAACCAAGGATGAATAGCCCACAGTACTTCTCTGATTCTGATTGTTTTCTGTCATCATGGTGAAGTTTTCTGAGGTGGAATTTCCTGTATCAGTGGACAAGAGAAGAGCCACTGATGTCATCTATTTGGACTTCAATAAGGCCTTTGACACGGTACCCCACAGCATCCTTCCCTCCAAATTAGAAAGATATGGATTTGATGGGTAGACTGTTCAGGGATGAAGAAATGGGTGCAGGATCGAGTCCAGAGGGTGGTGGTCAATGTCTCAACGCCTGGATGGACACTGGTGATGTGTGGTGTCCCCCAGGACTCGGTGCTGGAATCACTACTCTTTGATATTGTCATCAATGACGTTTACAGAGGGGTCAAGTACACAATCAAGTTGGGATGACACCAAGCTGTGGGCTGTGATCAACACACCAGAGAGATTCAGAGGGACCTAGACAGGCTAAAGCTGTGGGCCCAAGTGAACCTTATGAGGTTTCACAAATCCAAGTGCAAGATCTTGCACCTGGATCAAGGCAACCCTCACTACCAATATAAACTGGGGGATTAAAGGTTTGAGTATGCAGCCCTGCCAAAAAAGACTTAGGGGTACTGGTGGATGGGAAGCTGGACATGAGCCAGCAACATACCCTTGCAGCTCAGAAGGCCAACCGTATCCTGGGCTGCATTAAAAGAACTGTGGTCAGCAGGGTGAGGGAGGTGATCCTGTCCCTCTGCGCTGGTGCAACCTCACTGCATCCAGATGTCGAATCCTCAGCACAGGAGAGACATGGACCTGTTTGAGGGCCACAGAAATGATCCCAGAGATTGAATCTCTCCTACAAGGACAGGTGGAGAGAACTGGGGCCATTCAGCCCAAAGAAAAGAAGGCTGCAAGGTGACCAGATAGCAACTTTTTGGGCCTTTAGGGGAGCTACAGGAAGGGGACAGATTCTTTAGAAGGGTCTGTGGTGACAGTACAAGGGAAAATGGTTTCAAGCTAAAAGAGGGTAGGATATAAGGTTGGATGTAAGGAAAAATATTTTAAAGTGAGGGTGATGAGGCACAGGAACAGGTTGCCTAGAGATGTAGTTGATCTCTGGAAACTTTCAAGTCGAGGCTGGATCAAGCCCTGGGCACCCTGATCTAGCTGTGCATGTCCCTGTTCATTGCAGGGGAGTTGGACTAGATGGCCTTCAGAAGTCACTTCCAACTCTAAGGATTCTATGATTCTATGATTCCTATACTCCAGCTTGTGGCCATTGCCTTTCACCTACCCAACATGCACTTCTGAGAAGGTGCAACTACTCCACATCCTCAGCTACGTCCCTTACAGCTGCAGATAGTCTCCCCTTCCCATCCTCTTTCTCAGCCTCAGCTAACCCAGTGCCTTCTACTTCTCATTGTGCAACCTGTTCTCCAACACTGATAGTCATGGAGACCTTCCATTGAACTGACTGCCATGCAGCACAGTCTGTCCTCCAACAGAACACCAAAATTGGGAATAGGACATTGGTATCTCTCATCAGTGACAAGAAGTGGGTCAGGATCACTTAGTTCTGTCTCTTGGTCATTCTTACACAGAAAAAAAAGAACAGCGTTGTTGTTTCTGCATTATTTATACTTCAGTTAAGAAATACAAAATTACTTGGTTAAAAGAAAGGCAAAAACTGGAAGATGACACGAGTGCTTTTCTACTTGCTTTAAGCAAAACAATTAAAACAATTAAAAAAAAAAAAAAAAAGCCCACCCAACCAAAAAAACCCATCTATTGTCATAATTAAGATTTTGAAATGCTATTTTTTTTCCTTTTTTTTTTCGTGCAGACCACAAGACAACAAGAACTTTTATTCTCATTTATATTGTAGTGAAACTTTTTTTTAAAAAAACGTAAGTTGAAAAGACAAAATAAAATCCCATTTGGTCCAGAAATTAAAATGTTATTAGGTATATAGATATATTGGTTAACAGTATTAATAGTAAAAGTCAATGGGAATTCCTTTGTGACTACAACTACTTGCTTCAGTGAACATCAGACTAACATTTATTAGAAGCATTTCTAATGAGCCATGCTAAAACATACAAAATTTCAGGCTTCCTTAAGCAGAAGTAAAAATTAAAAAGCAATACCATTTCAAGGACAGGGTCAATAACAGGACAGGGGGCAAGGGGCACAAGCTGGAACACAAGAAGTTCTATCTGAACATGAGCAAAAACCTTACTGTGAGGATAAGAGAGCACTGGAACAGGCTGCTCAGAGAGGTTGTGGTATCTCCTTCTCTGGAGACATCCTAAACCCACCTGGATGTTTTCCTGGGCCACCTTCCTTAGCAGAGGCGTAGACCGGATGATCTCCAGAGGCCCTTCCAACAGCTGAATCAATTTTGTGACTCCCTGATTTGTGTGATATGTAGATGTCAAAACAGCAGTGTTTGGATTAACAGATGCAGGAGCATCAGGACTGTCAGCAGGAGCAGATTGTTTTGAGTTGCAGATGAGATAATTATTCACAGATAATCATTTAATTGATGGATTCAGCTATTTCTTTCTTTTCATACAATATTCTCTGTCTTTGTAGTTTGTATTCCAAAGTCCTTCTTGCTACCTCTCTTTACTCAAGGATAGAAGGGCTCTGGTGACAGACTGCAAGGATTTGGATCACGTGCTGAGAAGAAGCAGGTGGAAGGAATTAAGGTGATGCTGACCTTTCAAAATTTATACTTTCCTAGGCTATATAGACCTTAAAATTTAGAAATGTGTTTATTGTTCTGCTAGAAAGTTGCAATTGTGTCACATTAGTTAGTAGGTTACGTTTCAAAAGGGTCCCTGGTTTCCAGAGCACTTTATCAAGCTATGTACCCTTCCATGTGAGAGAAACTATCTCCACATGTGGTCCCAATGCTTGCCTTCTGCCAAAATGTGCAATAGCAACAGAACAGAATAAAGAGATCCCTGAAAATATGGCCACTGAAAGTTTTAAAGGAAAGGAACAATGCAAACTAATCTTATTCTGTCACTTTTCCTGAAACTTTTAATGCCCTCCCACTTCGCCTGTTAATGGAGCTCTCCTTTGGCAGCCTGGGCTTCTGCTAATTGATGAGGAAGATGTGCATGATCACAATAGAACAAAACAAACTGTAAGAAACTGCATAAAAGAAGGGAATTGTTTATTCTCTGAGGACAGAATTGCAAAATAGATGCAGTGATTTAACCAGCAAGCAGAGAAATGAAAAGTAAAATTAATTTGGTCATTATTCCTATACATTCACAGAGAATATCAACATTACAAGACACTGTGTTGTATGCTTTTACAAAAGAAATGAATAAGACATTCTCAGATCTTGATTTAAACTATGGTAAAATATAGATGAGACATCTATTCTACCTACCTTTCACTGGTAGGTAGAATACTTTATGAATACACAATCCTATCTTCTTACAAAAACAAGTACCATTCTATTGATTATGTAAGATTAATACTTAACATAGCTACATTCTTTCAAAATTTCTATAAGGCAGACTTATCACCATAACTAAGATATATCCTACCCCCTTAAGTTAGGCTTTGTTTTGTGTTTTTATGGAACTCAGCAAATTTCTCATCTTTATTGTTGCAAGTCCCATTTTACATGGGAGATTTTTCTGATTTTTCAGGGATTAATCAGTTCCTATACAAGCAACAATGACTTTGCATGTGGCAGACTTCTGTACTGAATCCTACTGTTTTCACTTGAAACAGTTTGGACAGATTCAGTGAAACTATGAGAAGTATGTTTAATCACTTCTGCATTGCCAGCTGCCTGATGCTGTTGTAGCAGGAATGTCCCATTCCAGAAATGCAAAGGATAGCATCACCCAGCAATATCAGATGAGACTCTTGCACATTCATATGATTCATAATATGGTTTTAATACAATTTAATCTAGAACTGAGCTCAAAGCAGTACTGTAGAAGAATAATATTGCACGCAACCTCAGACAATATTGTCTGTAGTCGCATTTATCACCAGACATAGGGAATTAACTGAGAAATGTATGTGAAGGATCAAGCTTTCTAGGAGGATAGAACTACTGTGTTCTGTTTTCCTTTTGAAATTTAACAGCAATGTCTGTTTGCACTTATGACATGTTCATAATGTTCATTTTACCACCAAAAAGAATTGAACAGAAGGTAAACTATGCCTTTCATCTATCTCTCTCAACCTCTCTTTTTTCGAGTCTTAAGTACAGAGTTATGAAACAATTCCAAGTACTAGTATCCTAACCACCATCTGCCTTTCTTGGCAGCATGATCTTGCAATCCAGATTAGAAAAATTTGAAAATATCACTGTCAGTCAGCTGAAAAATCAACTGGAGCTGATGGACAGGTTGGCAGGTCTCTGTGTCCCACCTCTTTACAGAACTTGAATCTCAAATGTGCATCTGGTCAGTATTCACTGACTTGGATACTACAGGTCAATGCTGAATGAGAAGATACAGCTCCTCAGAGTTGTGCTGATTGAAGAAAAGTCGATGCGTGCCTGGAAAATTCTGCATGCCTGGTAGGCAGTAAAGCTGTCTGCTTTCTTTACTTCCTTCCCAAGCTTGCCACTAGTTACACATTTGGTATCTGAATCCTAAGAAGCAACAACTAACCGTAGTAAGATTTTCCCTTTGAACTTCTTGTCCTTGGCTATAGAGGGAGAAAACAGTAACCATAAAACAATTCGTTGTTATTTTGTTAGTGTAGAATTAAAATAATTATTTATTTCTTCACTCAGTTAAGCTGATTGCATGCAAGTTAAGATTCTCAAGAAAGAACACATAACAAAAAAAAGTTAATTGGGAAGCTTGCACTTCAATTCTCTCAGTGTTCCAGAGAGCTCTTTCTTTTCAATTTTAGAAGAAATAATACTAGTTACATTTAGCACTGAAGGAAATGGACTATAAACAAAAGGAAAAGAATATGGAACTCATTAAAAAATGAAGAGTAGCTTGATTCTAATTACGTCATTCTTTATCAGTAGATATACACAAAAGTAGATATACACAAATATGTGTGTATACACAGATGTACATTGAATAAAGAATCATTATCAACACCATGTTTATCAGGATTTTAAGTTATTCGATGTTGATTTGAGCCATGCTACTGGAAAAACAAGAGTAAAACCAAAAATCATATGTGAGAAAAAATAAAAAGACATAATTTTTTTCTCAATTTCCATTAAAACTTTAGAATTTCATGAAGTATTCTTTACATTTTCCTGTAGTATTTTCAGAAATGTTTTTTCTCAGAACAACTTCTTAATGTCATATCAATAAAAAGCCATCATAAGCTTATATAATGAATACTTCAGTGATCCTGATTACAAATCACTTTTGGAAATCAGAAATACTAACATCCTATTAAGTACATGCTTATATAAGTTCCTTGCTATTGAATGCTTAGCATTTTGTTGTTTTAATTTTTCTGAGACAGGCAAGATATATGAGCTATTTTTCTGCTCTAGTACAGCTGATACTATATATGTAAAGAAAAAGGCCCTTTCTTCAAAACCCATACATGACGTCATTTTGTATTCCATCAAACAAGAGACAGGTAATATTCATGAGATCATTACCTCACTGTGAATTAATACCTCACTGACATAAACAGAGTTTTGATTTGCCCTTTACTTTTCTGCTCTTCTTTTTCCCTTTTGTATATTCCATTGCTTATATTACATAAACCGAGCATCAACAGTGCAAAATATTGGAGCAAATTACGTGTTTGTTTTTGCGCATGGCCAAACATACAAAAGACCACATATCCTGTCACCTCCAGATTCAGAACCAGCTTTCTGTAGTGGTGTGGGCATATTTATATCATTTTACTGTTTCCTGTGAAAAAACATCTTGCAAGATCCCTACACATCTCACTAGCAGAAGCAAATATGGATGTTGTTCTGAAAGTAGTACTTCCTATTTTTTTCTATGGAAATTACAACAGCTACAAAAAGTACAATTACAATTTTTTATAGAGCACACTCTCAGCTCCAAAACACTATATTTCAACACAATCACAGTTTGTAGGAAAAAATTTCCCACACAAACCATTTTTCACCACCTAGAAAAGATGGAAGTCAGAAGTTGCAAAATCTGAACCTGTATAGTGGGTGTGGTAGGACAGTCCAGCCAAGACTAATAATCTGCTCCATGATCTTCAAATTGTTATTGGGCCCTGATGCTATCACATGGCAAGAGAAAGGCTGTTTTTTTTCTCTCGTCTAACTCTGAAAGTTCAGGCCTTCAGCTAAGTCAGCACTGCAGTGCAATTGTCAGAGCTGTTGGTTTGTGTGTGTTCCAGGAAATTCAGCCTTTTCCCGTCTCCAAAGACAGTGAACGTTACTTTACCCACTGATGGCTGCATCTTGAACCTTTTCTTTGATGGAGAATTCAAATTTCACCACTCCATGGACTGCTGTTTTGACTGTGGCTCATAGTGGTGACACAACATTTTCTCACCAGTAATGATGCAATCCAGAATACTGTCACCTTCAGCCTCATATTGGTTCAATGCAACAAACTTGCACATGATGTTCTTTTTGTTCTTGCATGAGCATTTTTGGGATCTACTTGGTGCAAACTTTGTGATATTCCAACATTGCCACCATTGTTTCCAATGCACTGAAGCCAATATTCAGCTCTCAAGACAGTTGCCTGGTTATAATCTGTCAATTTGTACAGATTAGCCAATCAAGACAGTCTTAATTTCATGGTGCAATAGCTGCGAATGGCCATCCATAACATGGCTTTTCTTTCATGTCACTGTTGATGCTGCTTAAATGCACCACCCACTGCTCCACTATGCTCACATCCACTGTTTGGTCTCTATAAATGTTCAGCAAATATCAGTGAATATCAATTTTTTTTAATTTTATTTTTTTCAATTCAGTGACACATTTTTTCTTCATATGCACATCCATGTCAGATGCCATTCTGTCAGACTGCCCCTTTGCTGCCATCTGTCACATGGCAACAAAACGGAATGGAATATTAGTGGAAAGGTTCAACATTCCCTTGCCTTACCACCAACACCTACCTCTGATGTTGTGGGCCCACATAATAAAATAGGAGGCGTTATTTTCAGAGCGTCCCTTGTAGAATTCCTGCCTCTGTTCTGTGTTTTAGCGTCTGCAACTTATATTACATTTTGGAGAACTACATCTGACAGATTTAAACTCGGAGGATATCAAACTTTATTTTTCTTGACAGCAGGAGTAATTGCTATGATGTACAATAAAAGTGATAGAGAAGTTCAGATCTGTTTGCTTAACCCGTTTTATAGCACAATCTTTCCCGCAGATGAATGTTTTGACAGGTAAACACAAAAAAGAAGGCTTTATTTTTCTGGGATAAACACATATGGAAGGATCTTATTTCAGTTAAACTGATGTAAATCTGCCCCAAGTGCAGTAAAGTCAGGCCATTTACTTTGGAATTAGAATGTAGCCACTTATGTGAGAAGATAAATAATTCGAGGCTGCTTACAAAGTTATCTTTGTTCCCAACTTTGCATATTTCTCAAGAAATTTACATTTCCCTTTTCAAGTTGAAAAATCTGTTAAATAAATATGTATCCCTTCTTCTTAAAGTGTTTGATAACACAGTCATCTTACATTTTAAGCATGTCTTTCATAATGAAATATCAAAGACAGCTTTGTCCTTAAGGTCAAAAATGTTTGTTCTTCTCCACTGATGATCTATATATATCATAGATACCTATGATCAGTCTAGCTTTACTTATTGCTGAGGAATGAGAAATATAAACCATGTATTTCTGCAGAAAGAGAGAAAAATATCACAAAATATAGTCAAAACACATAAATTTGTGCCAATTCTCCATAGGTGCTTGCGTTATCATTAAGAGCATGGGGCAGAACTGGGAGAAGACATGTTCATTCGCACTCACTTTTTTCTGGCTAAAACAGGCAAGAAATTGCTGATAGTATTGATTTCACGGAAGACCAGTAGTACCATGTGTGTTTCCTGAATTTTTTCCTCTTCTTGCCTTGCTCTACCTTGCCTTGTTTCTTCTCTTTCCCCTTTTTATTAGGATTATTTTTGTTTTACTCATGCTTTGCCTCTAAGTATATAATTTTTCTTGGTGGTAAGCTGATACAATAATAGTTTTGAGATATTTTCATCAGTTCTTAAATAATCATTAAAAAACTTGCACCTGAGGTGGAGTATCTAGCCATTCTTACTGCAGAAACAATCTGAAAAAGTGCCATATAAATAAAAATTATGTCACATGGCATCCAGATTTTTTTATGTGTAATGCAAAATTACAAATGTAGGGTGATAGAAAAAGTGCCAAAGAAAAAATGGTGGATTTAAGTGCTGATACAACTTTTTTTCTTTTTATTATTTTTATCAGGACTCTAATGCAATCTTTATGGATGATGGAACTAAAAAAAAAAAAAAAAAAAAAAGGACACAAAAACTTGTGAGTCCACGTATCCACTAAGTTCTGTCTTGACTAATAATTAAAAGATTATGTCATCAGCGTATGCTGCTAATAATTACTATGCTCAGCAGAGTGCTGGAAAGCCTTTCAAATGAAAATTTAGTGGTGAAAGGTCCTCTAAAGAAGGCTTAATTTTCATATCCATAGAAAGTTTATCTCAACTATCTGCACCTTTAGGTAACCAGACTGGAAGGGGAGAAAGCTTCCCTTCCCCATGACTCACTAAAATAATCTTAGGTGTGGCAAAGATTTCTTCTTTCAATACTAGATACAAAATATGACTTACAAATACTTCTTCTTTTAACTATCACTCATCTCACACCTTCATTTCCTGCCAGGGACTGCAGTCTTCATTAAGTAGAAGTACAAGTAACTGCAGAAGCCCGTGCGTTGGGAAGAAAAATCTATTCTCATGCTTTCACAAGAGGACTGCTTTTAAAGGATGAAGCAAATATGTCTAAAAAGTACCACAGGAAATGTCACTTGAAAATTTATGGTTGAATTCTATGTCCAGGTAGCAATGAAGAAGTCTTATTAAAGTAATTTAATTATACTTTACTTCCATTCTCTGATAAGCGAACAGCCTACTTTCTAAACTTCACAATCAGTTCCACAACTGAACAGTTTCAGTCTGCTGATGACCCACACAAAACAATTTTTTTTTTTTTTTTTGTCTTGGAATTGTCATCTTACATTTCAATGAGAAAACTAAATGGAATTTTGAACAATTTAATGAAAGTTCATTTCCCTTTTTTCTCTTAATTGTTCCAACAAATATGTTTTGTCGGGGTGAATATGGTGGATATGATGACTGAACACAATATCTCAGTACATGAAACTATGACACAGAATTATAGAATGGTCTGGGTTGAAAAGGACCACAATGATCATCTAGTTTCAACCCCCCCTGCTATGTGCAGAGCCACCAACCACCAGACCAGGATAGAGAATACTGACAGGATCATTTTAAAATTTTAAATAAATGATAAGGTAAATAGCAGAGATGGCTCTTTTGAAAATGAACCTCTACCGAACTGAAGTAAGGAGTTTCCAACAAATCTAAATTATTCCATTAACTGCATATTACCTAGAACTAAGGAGTGCAAAGACCAGCAAAATCATGTTTATAATTTTATGAGGGATCTATTTTTCTTTATAGTAATTAAATAAATTTTTTGCTATTTTGTTTTAACATACAAATTAACTGTTTCATTTATTGAACAAATGATCAATAAATGCACTTACCTGAAATTGCAAAAAATCTTTGGAGAACTTCCTTTAATTAAAACCTGTGAAATTTTCCAAGTTTATTTTCTAATTACAAAATGATTATTGTGTATGGTAACAAGAATTATTTTGAGTCTTCATCAATGCATATGTATTTTTTTCCAGAGTGCTTTGAACTGGCTCAATTTCCTCTCAAGACATTTCCTTAACTATTTAGCTTCTTTTAAGTCCCAACATCAGAATTACTAAAACTCCTAATTTAGTTACCTTGAAACTATTTATCATTTATGGTTCTAGATAGCTAGAAATGAAGTTACTAAACTTCATCACTTGCATATTCATTGTGTTGTTTCACTTACTGTCTGAAATATTTGAAAAAAAAAATCTGGTGATTAGAGTCTTATTACAGCTGAAACATCTTTCTTCTCTCCTAGGGATACTGCATAGCAGGCACAGGAGACTGTATTTGGCAAATCCATTCAGACTAGAATTGTAATTGCTAGATTTGTATTATTCATTAACCCTTAAATTTTCAAAATTAAAAATAACAAACAAATACCAATTAGACAAAAAACATAAGCAAAATGAAACCTCTGAATTCTAAACAAATGAACCCTTCAACAACTGAAGCTGCTCAGATTCTGTTCCGAAACTGCAGAATAATCTTTCCTACTTGTTTCCTTCCTTACCTATGCAATGAACAGATTATTCCTTCCAAAAATCACAGAATTACAGAATCACAGAATCGTAGGGGTTGGAAGGGACCTCCAGAGATTCATCGAGTCCAACCCCCCTGCCAAAGCAGGTTCCCTACACCAGGTCACATAGGTAGGTGTCCAGGCGAGACTTGAATATCTCCAGAGAAGGAGACTCCACAACCTCCCTGGGCAGCCTGTTCCAGTGCTCCGTCACCCTCACCGTGAAGAAGTTCTTACGCACATTCGTGCGAAACTTCCTATGCTGCAGCTTATGTCCGTTTCCCCTCGTCCTGTCTCCACGTACCACTGAAAAGAGACTGGCCTCACTGCTATGGCCGCCACACCTCAGGTATTTATAAACCTGGATCAGGTCCCCTCTCAGTCGTCTTTTCTCAAGGCTAAACAGACCCAATTCACTTAGCCTTTCTTCATAGGGGAGATGCTCCAGGCCCTTCACCATCTTTGTGGCCCGCTGCTGGACTCTTTCCAAGAGATCCCTGTCTTTTTTGTACTGGGGAGCCCAGAACTGGACACAGTACTCCAGATGAGGCCTTACCAGGGCAGAGTAGAGGGGGAGGATCACCTCCCTCGACCTGCTGGACACGCTCTTCTTAATGCACCCCAGAATGCCATTGGCCTTTTTGGCCACGAGGGCACACTGCTGGCTCATGGCTAACCTGTCGTCCACCAGGACGCCCAGGTCCCTCTCTGCAGAGCTCCTCTCCAGCAGCTCATCCCCCAGCCTGTATTGGTGCATGCAATTATTCCTCCCTAGGTGTAAGACCCTACACTTGTTTTTGTTAAACCTCATCTGGTTTCTTACTGCCCAACTCTCCAGCCTGTCCAGGTCTCGCTGAATGGCAGCACAGCCTTCAGGCGTGTCAGCCAATCCTCCCAACTTCGTATCATCAGCAAACTTGCTGAGGGAGGCCACTATCCCCTCATCAAGGTCATTGATGAAGATGTTGAACAAGACCGGACCCAGCACAGACCCCTGGGGGACACCACTGGTTACAGGTCTCCAGCCAGACTCTGCACCACCAACGACGACCCTCTGCGCTCTGCCAGTCAGCCAGTTCTCAACCCACCTCACTGTCCACTCATCTATCCCACACTTCCTCAGCTTTGTTATAAGGATGTGGGAGACAGTATCAAATGCCTTTCTAAAATCAAGGTAGACTACATCTACCGCTCTTCCCCCATCCACCCAGCATGTGACAGCATCATAGAAGGCCACCAAGTTAGTCGAGCACGACCTCCCCTTGGTGAACCCATGCTGACTACTCCTGATAACCTCCTTTTCTCCCAGTTGTCTGGAGATGGTATCCAGCACAAGCTGTTCCATCACCTTTCGAGGGACGGAGGTGAGGCTGACACGCCTATAATTACCCGGATCTTCCTTCTTGCCCTTTTTGAAGACCGGAGTGACACTGGCTATCCTTCAGTCTTCAGGGTCCTCCCCTGTTATCCAAGACCTCTCAAAAATGATGGAGAGCAATGACCTCTGCCAACTCCCTCAGCACATGTGGATGCACCCCATCAGGTCCCATGGACTTGTGGACCTTAGTACTGCCTAGGCGCTCACTCACGTCCTCTTTCCTGACTAAAGGGAATTCTCCCATTCCCCAGACCCTCTCACTAACCTCCAGGGTGTGGGATTCCTGCGGGAGAGCCTTTTCACTGAAGACGGAAGTAAAGAAGGCATTCAGTATCTCTGCCTTCTCAGCATCCCCCGTTACCAGAACCCTCCCCTCACTTAGTAAGGGGCCCACATTCTCTCTAGTTTTCCTTTTGCTGTTAACATACTTGAAGAAGCCTTTTTTATTATCCTTTATCACTGTAGCCAGATTCAATTCCAGGTGGGCTTTAACCTTCCTCGTTGCATCCCTGCAGGCCCTGACTACATTCCTATGTTCTTCCCAAGTGGTCAGACCCTTTTTCCACATTTCATGGACCTTCTTCTTCCCTTTGAGGTTGCGCATGAGCTCCTTGCTCATCCACACAGGTCTCCTGCCACCTTTTCCCGATTTCTTGCTCACAGGGATGCACCGATCCTGAGCTTGGAAGAAGAGCTGTTTAAATGCTGACCAGCTCTCAGAGGCCCCCTTACCTTCTAATACCTGAGCCCACGGGATAGCTCCAAGTAGGTCCCGGAAGAGATCGAAGTTGGCTCTCCTAAAGTCCAGGGTAGCAATCCTACTTATTGCTTTGCTTCTTCCACTCAGGATCTTGAACTCCACCATCTCATGATCACTACATCCAGAAGGATAGAAGGGTGGTTGTCATTCCTTCCCTAGTCTTCTTTTTATCACCAATATACTTATAGATGCTTTTCTTGTTGCCCTTGATGTCCCCATCCAGATATAAACTAGTCAGGACTTTAGCTTTACTAATCTGACCCCTGGTTGCTTGGACAGTTTCTCTATATTCCTCCCAGATTACCTGTTCTGGTTTCCATCCTCTGTAGTTTCATTTTTCTGTTTGAGTTTGTCCAAAAACTCCTTGTTATCCATGCAGGACTCTTGGTGTTTCTGCCTGACTTTTCTCCTTGTTGGAATGCATTCCTCCTGAGCTCGGAGGAGGTGATCCTTGAATATTAATGAGCCTTGTTGCAATCCTGTTCACTGCAAGGCTCTATATACCACAGCTCTCCACCAACAAGATTCCTTGAAAGACCAAGAGCATTCTTGAAGTCCAGGGTATTGCGCTTGATGTATGTCCTCTTTGCTGTCTTGAGGATCTTGAATTCCAGTATGTCATGGTCTCTGCAGCCAAGGCTGCTCTTAAACCTAATGTTCCCTACATGTCCCCTCTAGTTGCTGAGAATGAGATCCAGTATAGTACCTCTCCTTGCCTTCTCTATCACTTGGAAAAGGAACTTCCTGGGTTGCTTATGCCCTGCTGTGTTCCCTCTCCATCATATACTGGGGTAGATTAATTTCTCCATGAGGACCATGGCTTGCAAACATGAGGCTGCTCCTTTATCTCCACAGAGGGCTTGATCAGTCGTCCTGGTTGGGTGCAGCAGAACTGCAACATAATGTCACTTGTCTCTAGTAAGGCAGCAAACTAGGCCTTATTCAGCTCCAGCTTCTCTTCTATCCTGACAGGTCTTTCCTCATCAGTTTGTGGAGCAATGAAGAGGTCCTGCAGTGGCACTCCAGACTGTGAGGTAAGTTTTTTCCTTCTCTGGGCCTTGCCATTTCAAGTTTTCCTTCTACTGCATTACTACCTGTCCTCCCTTCTGTGCATGCTGGTGGGGCAATTTTCATCTCTCTGGCTGTGGGCTGCACTTGGAACCAACTATCCAGCACATTCTCAGGCCTCCCTTCTCACTTGCTCTTGCAGCTCAGCCACTTGCTGCAAGACATTCTCCATCTGGACACATCTTTTCCAGACAGGTCTGCCACCTGTTTCTTTCACAGGAGAAAGGTCTGGGCACCTCTTGCAGTCAGGGGCCTGCACTACATGTTGTGTGTCTATCTCTTCTCCAAGCTGCCGAATGGGAAAAGCTTTATGGCACTTCTGAAAGCACATTTCTTGGCTGTAACTGTCAACAATAGCTTATCATACTAGATGGATGGCTTCTGGACAGGTGGCTGGTCTGACAGTGTATAATTTCTTACCTCTTAGGTAACTGTGACTGTTGACATGCATTATCATAAGTATGAATACAAAAAAATTCTTTGGTAAATTTACCCTTTGTCTAGGTTAAAAGCTTCCCAAAACAAGTTAAAGAACAGCATATTTATTATGCATTGCAAGGAATAGAAGAAATTCTTGTCAAGCAAGGTGCCAAATGGACAACTTTAGCTTGACTCTTGGATCAGATACAGATAAGACTCAGAAACTCAGTTATTTAAAAATTTGTCTCTTGAAATACAAAATCCACAGTCAGGAAATGTTATTAGTAATTCATTAATTAATATTGTTTTGCATGATATTTCTAATTTCTTTCCAGATCTTTGACACAGATGGCATAAACATTCTTCGTTAATGAATCATGTTCTAAAAAAGTTTCTGTAAGAGGTTAATATTGTGATATCTCATTATTCTTTCAGTGGCTGTCAAGATACTTTTAAGTATCTTTACTTTTAAGACTACCATGACTGTCCCCTGGTTCTAAGACATGGAATTTAACAAGAAGGTGTTTTTTAGTTTTCTGTATGTCACTAGTGTTGTGATTAAAGCACTGATGAGTAGATATGAATAAGTAGTATATAATGCAGAATGATGAAATTATACCAATCCTAATTTACTTAGTGGAGTAATGAGAAATTTGTGGTAATCCCATGACTGCATTAATTTGGAAACCATGATGCTAATTATAAATTACTACATGACAAAAAGGGTCAAAGGTTCTTTGCTAATTGCCACCTTCTTCCCTACATGCACTTGCACACACATATCTAACATCAGTCAAAATCACTCCCTAAGTTCATGCTTTTCTCTATCAGAGAAAGGAAAAATCAATATGTATCACTGAAAGGGTTACTCTATTATTTCCACCTCATGGGTATGAATTTAATGTTTTCCTTATTTTTTTCTGTACCTTCAAGATAGATCTCTCTTTATAAAAACAAACAAGTAAACAAATAAAATTCTTAAGTGTCTGGTATTCATTGTGATACTTTTATCTCTTGCTGAAGAGATCTTCATGCGTATATTTAAAAATTTGATCTTGCGAGAGAAACTTTAATAAAATAAGGCAGCAAAAAGCTAGAAATAAATAACTTCTGAAATACTGCTTCTCCTTGGCCACAAGCCACATAAATTCAAACAGAATCATCCACAGCAGTGCCAGAAACATGTACACATGCTGCAGTATTACAAATACTGTTGGTCTGCATGTTTATAAGATGCCATACATGCTCACCTTTCTAAGCTTTCATGTGCAATCACTAAGCTATCATCGATCTATCAAATATCTTGAAGTTGACGGTAGGCTCCACGTTTAATCATAGACTAATGAGGTGTGCAGAAACTATAGCTAGAAAAGAATAGAAAGAATAGAAAGAAAAAGCACTGGAGGCCTTTTGCCATCCATTGATGCTTGTTGAGCAGCAGGTGAAGCATATTTGTAAGACAGTGGAATCTCCAAAGCTGGCATTGGGAGCTTATGTCTGCTTTGTGGCTGTGCTCAAGTACATATCATGGGGCTGTTCTTTTCCAAACAAATCATAGTCACTGAAGTAAAACTAATTTCGATAACCTCCGATCTCCTGCCACAGTCAGTCTCTTTCCAGTTATTTTTATCTTGTTTCTATAAACCCAAGAAGGTTTTAAAATGTTCAGTAGTTGATAATCAAATAATATTTTAAAAAGCAATTCTGCCAAATATTTTTGAAGATAAACAAGTCATATATTTGCCATTTCTGAATGTGTTGGTTTTGGTCCTGGGAACCTATCCAACTCTTCCCATCTTTTCCAGAGCTTTCATGCATTACAGAGGAACTTGCTTGCTTATTGTCTATAATTTGCTCTGTCAGTGTCAAGGTCAAAGGATGAATTCTTCTTATCTTTATATACCTATATAGCTTCGCATTTGTATAAGTAGCAGAAAATATTTTAGAAGCCATACTTATTAAAATTCCTAGAAATATCACACTACTTTTGTCCTCTCCTTCAAACATTCAAGAGAAACTTCTCCGTGATCAAGTATAAAGCACATTTGTAAGAGTAACAGAAGCTCTTGTATCCACTCTGTCAAAACGCAGAGAATGCATTTCATTCTAAGACCTTTCACTTTGGAGAAATTCCTTGAAGATATGCATTTTATACAGTCTGTCATTCAAAGAAAATAAGGGTTAACCTCAGGCTGACATTTTGAATAAACAGCAGAGACACTGTGACCGGTCATCTCCCAATATAAAAATATCGTTTCCAGAAGCATTTGAGTAAGAGTTACTGTGTGGAACTGGAAAACTCTTAAAAAATATGAGACATTCATTTTTCTCTTTCTGTATCACCTTCATTTTTCCTGTTTGAAGAATGGAGTGACCAAATGATGAGTGAAGATATTTGGAAGAAAAAATATTTCTCTCAGATTTCTCCCTTGTAAATAATTGTTGAAAACATCACGTGAACAATGAAAAGTGCAACATTCAGGTCTTTCCCAGAAGAATAATAAAATAGAACAAATTTATTCACAGCAAATTAACCAGGTAAAGAGAACTAAGAGGCATTTCTGTCTCATGAAATAAAGTTATTCCCCAAGGCTCCAAAATACTGTTATCTCAATATACTTAAGGTTCCAAAATATGGTTAGAGTAATGTTGTAGTAGAATATCTTACATTAGACAAAGCTTGTGTTTTCAAAATGTTTGAGAAGAATGTCCTTTTTGGTACAAATGTTCCTAAATTTCTTACAAAGAGATTATATCTGGCTTCTTTACTGTATAGTTTTTAAGTCATCTTGATTTCATCTGCAAGATCATAGTACACTGTCTCCAAAAAATGTGTTTTCCTGAGCCCATTTATCTCAGTGGCCACCAGTTAGCACATGCTGTATGTTGCAGGTTTGAAAATAGCCTAAGTACCTACAGTTCAGTGGGCTACCCCAAAGAGGAGGAAGCAAATCACTGTAATTCAACTGTTGCTAGGATTTATTGGATCGGAAAAGCAATGATTGCAGCATATGTCCATGATCTGGATGTACTAACAATAGCACTTTAACAGGCTCATGTTTTTTAACTAGATGGCAATAAACAAAGCCTCAAATTTGATACCTCAAGCAAAGTGTTTTATCTCCACTGACTTTTATAAATAACACAGTTTATCTCCCTAATATGGATCACTATAGACTGATAAAATAATAATACAAAAGTGGCACAGACATGTAGTAATATGTGGTTGAAAGAGTTAATTTCTTTAGCTTGTGCAGTTATTTCCAAGGCAAATATATGTCAGCAGCTTCAGAGAAACCCACTCCATACTGCAGTGATTGTAGGGCATCCTGTTGATGTTCTGACAAGCAGACCATGTCAAGGTCAACTCTTATTTCTGAAAAATGAAAAAAATTATAATATATTGAGCAGTTTTCCTCACAAATGGAATGAATAATAAAATTTCTGCTGCATCAGTAGTCAAACAGGCCAAATAACACGGCAAACAGAGCTAAGAAGCTTTTTTGCCAAGGTCCTACACCCAGATTATGATGACACCAGTTACAGAGCTTGCATGTCTTGCTTCTTTCCCACAATCAGATTTGAATTATTGTGCATGAAAAAGGAAGAGCTGATAATGAAAATAGGAAATTTTTCAATTCTCTCTTTCTGTTTGTCATTATATCAAGCTAATATTAAAGGCAGAATCGATATATTTGAATCTTTATAGGAAATGCTACAGCTTAATAATGTGAGTTCCTTTTTTAGCTGAGTTCCTGTTATCATACTTAGAAGTCTGGATGTGCAATGACAATGCCATTATTGTTATCACCATTCTTTATCATCCGAAGCACATTAGAGATAAAGCAGTACAAAACTTCTCTGACAAATTCTAAGAACTGTGGTTAAGTCGCCTAACTTCAGATCTCACTAAAAATGAGAGTTCTGCTACTCCTACTTTAATGGTTTTTTGTTTGTTTGTTTGTTTTGTTTTTTTTGTGGTGTTTTGTTTTGTTTTTTGTTTGTTTGTTTTTATTTAATCTTTTTAATACTTTTGAGGAATACTGGGCTTTTCCTGGTTGGATTTTTCTCTAAACTGCAACATTTCTCTGCAAACAGTCCTTGTGATGTTTCTTTATTACTGTTCTCTTCTGAGATAAAAATAAAAATAAACTACCAAATTCATTGCGCTACTGCACAACAACTTCACAACTTCTCCCCCCACTGTGGGGAGAAATTCTATGCTTCTTTATTAAGTAACCCAATGGTAGCCACTTCATCCCAGTTTATTTCAAATGACTCTTATTCATTCCTTCTGCCTTGTTTCCCAGTCTGTCCTTGATCCCTTGCTCAGGTGCCCTCTGTGAATTACCTTCTTCCTTCAGCTCTTCAGCCACTTCATTCTCTTTCCCTTCTGTTCGCATTCATTCATGGCTGCACATCACAGTTTACTTAAGGCTATGATTTACTGTTTCCTGTCATCAAATCCCTAACTTCCATCATAAAAATGCAGTGGTGTTCAAATAAAACAAAAGTGTATTAAAAAGTTGTCAATCACAGTTTTCGATGTAGCAAAGAAAATAAGTTTTCCTTTCAAGAGTTGTCTTGAAAAATGATCTTTGTAAGCAATAGTTTTTTTCTTTCAGGCTTCTAGAGAAATGTGCTTGTTTCATGCTAAGAAGAACACAGGCACAAATAAAATCTTCTTATATATGCCATACAACTCTAGCTTTAATACTATTTAAGAGAATAGAGACTGAAAAATAAGGCATTTCAAAATAGTCATAAGAATAATGGATTTGCTTTAATCTTCACAGTCTTTTTGTATCCTGCGAATACTTCTGGAAAACCTCTCTGATCTTCAAAACTATTCCAAGAAGAGGCCAGCATAATGGAAGCCTTATTCAGATGCATTACTGCTTGAAAATAATTCTACAAAGTTATCACAAGAACTCTTTGATTTCCATCACACTTGATACAAATTTGAGTCCTACAAGAAGAAAAATAATGCCATCTGATTTGTGATCTAAAAGAGGCAAGTGGCCCATAAACTTTAATTACAGAACAGAATTGCTCTACTTTCACAAATACTGTAACCTGAACCACAGAAAAGGGGAAATATTATGTACAGCAAATTATACATGATATACTACTGTGTATAGAAAAAATGCCTTTTCCATGATTCTTGGTATTTCTTGGGTTTTCTCTCTTCCATAAGTATTTTTACTGCTGTAGGGAATATGCCATGCAGTCAAAGTCTACTAAGAAGCTCTCTGGAAGAGTTAAGGTTAAGACCTTTCTTCTCTTGATCTTCCCACTCTCCTGCAAATAAATCTGAGGGCTGTACATGCTATAGCCTACTTTCAGATGCTCTTCTATAAGGAGGAAAGTGTTCAGAAGCAAATTAACCCAGCTCCAGTGATGATTTCATTTGTATTTTCTATGAATTTCCATATGGTCTAGAAACAACAATGATAATTATACTTTGTACCTCATCTTTTTTTTAATAAAAATATAGTGCATTTTACCCCTCAAAAGAAGCACAAAGGACGCTTGGTGTGTTCAGAAAGACATAATAAGGAAATCTGCATCAGAGATAATTCCAAGAAAGTAAGCCTTGAATTAACTAAATCCTGTAAATGCTTGAGATGAACTTCTGCCCAGTTCTAATCTTTTTGATCTTTGGCTTTTTTTAATAGAGACAATGTTAGTACAATCAATATTAGGAATGAGTTTATATGACTATCAGAAACAAAACAAAATGAAACAAAAGCATTCAATTAAAACTTTACTTTTCCAAGTAAACCTTATTTTGTGCAAAATCTGTTTCCGTAAGTGTTTCAGAGAACATCACAAATGTAGCACTTTTCCATGTGATCTTTCAGTTCTTGTTGAACTAAGTTATTATTTGTTATTATGTATTTATTTATTATAATATTATTATTATTATTTATTATTATTATTTATACCTCTATAGGTATCCAAAGGCAGGACAGTTACTTCAAAATCAAGTGAGAACTCACATTTATGAGGAAAATTAAACTAAAACTGTGAATTTGGAATGACAAAATAGTCTGGATAATTGTTTACCATGATTTTTACTATGCTGTGATATACACACTGGCTCACATCCATGCTGTCCTTTGCTACAGTGGCATCACAAACAGTCCTCCTTGGTGCAAATGCAAATATGAATCAGTTGCAAATAAAATAAAATTACGTGTGATGGCATTCCTTTTTCTCTCTGTACTTTTTACTGAAAATAGAAATCCATACAATTTTGTTCTTGTTTCAATATTTCAAACTGTTAAATTAACATGTTAAATTAAATATTAAATTAATAGACATGAATAAAGAAATTTAATCAAACCAAAATCAAACTACAACAAGATTATGCTGGTAAAGCCATCACCAAATTCTATAAAATAAAATTACAGCAGCCCTTGCTGAAAAGATAATGAACTTGTAAGTATATACATTCTGTAGTTTACTTTTTGTTTTATCAGTTTTCTGGTGTGCAGCACAGTAGGGATAGGTAAATGTCAGTAGTGAAGCATAATAAAAACCTGATTTTTGAGGAAAATCTGTCTCTGTATTTCAAATTTCAGATTATTCATTACATAACATTCAATCTTATCCTTAGACTGTCTCTCGCATACCTAATTTTATTAAGCCTGTTTCAAAAGGTACATATGAAACCTACCAAAGACTGCCTGGTAGAATATTTTTTTTCTTGTTTTCTATACTCCACAGAATAACAAAATTTCTAAGGCTGGTAAGCATCTCCTGAGATCTGGGGTGCAATCCATCCCAGGGCTCAAGCAGTGTTGAACAGATAGCTTAGATGTTCGTCAACTCAGGGGTTGAATATATCCAAGCACAGAAACTCCACAGCCACTCAACCAATTCAGCTTTTTCCTTAATTACCTTGCTAGAATTCCTAAATGGTGAAGTCATTTCTATATATAATTGTTTTCTGAGGACAGAGAAATTGAATAAAATTAATTACTCATGTTAAGAGAAGTCAAATTATAAAAATAAAAATACTGCCGGATATCACATTCCAAATTTGAACAGCATTTGGTTCTGATTAAATACTTTGATACCTTTAAGTTACCCTTTGCTTTTCCACTCCTAGCAAATAGCTTTAATTTTAATCAGTGTGAATGAGCAGATCAGTTTTCTCACTGTGGCTACTTCTGTTGTTACAGAATTCTGCTCAAATAATGTATTTAATAAAATTCCCCTATTCAGTTCAATAGATCATCAGTTCCTTACTTTTTTGCCTCATTCATATACAATCTATATATTACATCTTTCATTTTTCTCACTTTAAACCCAAGTTTCTCTGATATTTATAAATCTCTCCATAGCGACACACTGCCTTCATTGTAATGCTTTTCCTTTAGTCTCCTGTCTGTGCATGCTTTGCTTTAACTTCGGAGTTTTCTTCATACACCAACAATCTCAGAACAGCTTCCCAACTAATCTTCATTTTTCTTCCACTCATTTGTTCTTGTAAACGGTTACAGAAACCTTGGAAAAAACCTTCAGTTACGATTTAAGCACTATAGTTAATGTTTCAGAATAGTATTTGTCAATGTTGTCAGTGTTCATCTGAGCACTTGAATGAACTTGCATAAACTATTAGATGCTCCTTTTGTAATTATGATGCACAAGTATTCTTGCAGAATAAATCAGCAAATAAGCATTTTCTAAATCAGTGAATTTAAACGTCCATTAAGTTTCAAAATGCTTCATTCTTATACATAGGAACACTACTGAAATATTTCACACTTTTAAACACATGAATCTTTACATAAAAACGTAATGACTCTGAGGCTAGGAAGTTTTATCCCTACTTTATACTTAGGAAACTGAAACACATTAGTTAAATCTGTGCTCCTAAGTGTGTAAGAATTGAGGACTGTTTACTGTCTGTGAAGATGCTAGATGGGATGGCCATGTACAGACAGACTGATGGTCCTTCTCTTTCTCTTTCTCTTTCTCTTTCTCTTTCTCTTTCTCTTTCTCCTTCTCCTTCTCTCTCTTCCTTTTCCTCTTCTTTGTTTTTAAAAGTGTGAGGCCATCCAGCAGTCCCTCAAATGAGAATGTTTTGCATTTTATGGGTGTCACGTGAAAGTGTGGAGAGGCATTCAAGCTTTCTGGATCAATATTGCAGGACTGCCCAGGATGGAACAAGTCAAAATGGATTAGTACCAGTCCATTCTGAACGAACAGTTGCTCTGTGATATTATTCTACTTATATTAATAAAACAGCAAAAGACGTAATAGATTCATGGAAAGGCTGCATCTTCATTCTCCAAATCAAAACAAAAGTCTTACAGATGTCCTCAAAATACCAGCTTAAGGTTAAATGCTGGCTCATGATTCTGAGATGTCACAGAACAGACACAGGTGCAAAAGACACTTGAACCATTTCACTGAAGAGTCCAAGCAGAAGTGCTCTGACTTCTAGTCTGTATTTAAAAGTGCTAGGAGGAAAATTACCTCAGTTCATGATCTAAATTATCAAATCATAGTAAATCCACATCATTTCCTTTGGGTACCTGACAAGTAACTTTGGTAAAGTAATGCTGCTAGGCTGGAGTTTATACTACTGGGGATTCTTGAAGGACTGTGAAATATGGCAGCCAGTCCTTGAAAGTGAAAGAGTTAATGGAGACATTAGACTTTGTGATCAGATATAGGCAGCACTGGTTTATGAATGGCAGATATTTCAGGACTAACCTCAACTTCTCCTGTGATGATGACCCACATAGTGGAAAAAGGAAAGTCTGTGGTTTAGGCAGACTTTAGTACGGCATTTGACACGGCTTCCCAGCCTTCTCCTGAAGAAAATAAGAAACCACTGGATGCACAATCAAGGTATGCAGTAACACCTTAGAATACAATGTTTTGAGGTAGACTACATGACTTGACATAACAGTAATTATTATGCCTAGCCCTTATATAGAGAGAACTAGAGAACTCTTGTGTGTACTTATTTTTTATACAAGAGATCAAATACTTCATGAGATTTCAGAAAATGTTCTGCTTTTTTTTTTTTTTTTAACCAAGAAAGTTTGTAATTTTTCAAGCGGAAATGATTCCGTAGGTGATTAATAGAAAAGAACAAGATTTTTTTTGTATAATAGCTTCTGAATGATTAACTGGTAGGTAGCAACAACAAATACATTAGAGATTCATTTTGCAAACAGAGCAGCATGTTCCTTTTTTGATCATTAGGCTACAGAAGAACTCTGGTTATGTATGCAAGTAATTAGAAAAACTAAATTGCTTTTGACAGGTATTAGCAAAGAGCTACTATGTTAAGCTCTCACATGATGCTAGAACTTCACTTTGCACTGTATTAGAAGATAGCATCTGACTAGTTCCTACAAGTCTTCTCAGAATTCCTGAAAAAAACACTCTCAAGAGCGACATGAATTTTGTTTCAGGTTTTAACAGCTAAAATATACTTCCAGGCAGAAGACAAAAAAAAAAACAAAACCTATTTGGTTTACAAAACCAGAAGTATAAATCTCCAGAAATGAATGAAATGATGTCTTCTTGTCAATTCTCATAGTTCAAATTGGATAATGGATTAAGGTAGTGCTGCTATCACTGAAATGAAAGAAATATACCCTTATATAAAAGAGGGAAGGGCGGGGGGCTGGAACTTGACGTCCGTTCCAGTGAGACTCAAAAGAGACCTTATTGTTCTCTACAGCTCCCTGAAAGGAGGTTGTGGTGAGGTGGAAGTTGGCTTCTTTCCCCATATAACCAGAAATAGGAGTAGAGGGACTGGCCTCAAGTTGCACCAGGGGAGATTCATTTTGGACATTAGAAAATACTTCTCTGAGAGAGTGGTCAGGCACTGGAATGGGCTGCCCAGGAAAGTGGTGGAGTCACAGTCTGTATAGGTGTTCAAGACACATTTAGATGTTGTACTAAGGGACATAGTTTACTGGAAAATATTGGCGGTAGGTGGATGGTTGGACTAGATAATCTTAGAGGCCTTTTCCAACTTTGGTGATTCTGTGATTCCAAAAACATATTGCATATTCATCACATTTTAGATTTTTATATATCTAATTCAAATTAATCATTTGGGAGCAACCGCTCCTTCCCCTTCTTTTTGAAACTAGCCTTTTCTTTAGAATAAACCATGAAGTATATGGACAAAAAGTTCTTCTGGAATATTTATTTTGAAATTTTTGACAGATCCAAGCACTACATGCTTGATTTCCTCAGGGTTTTCTAGACCACATTTTAGCTACTTCTATTTCAACTTGCTCTGTCTCTCAAAGATTTTCTGAACTTTCAGCTTTAGACAGTGATTCGGCATTCTGAAGAGTAGTCTGCCTACAAGCCTTTCAAGTATCTAATCTTGATTCAGAGTTATTTATTTAGGTCTGCTGTATTAGCTACAGCTTGACAAGGAGTCATGGTGGAAGCTAGTCTTTTGACATGCTCTGGATTCTGTTGGTAGAGTAGACCAATGGTGAAAAAACAGTGAAGGAAATAAACAGTACGTTTGGTTTAAAAAAAATACTGCAGAATCACAGAGGTTGGAAGGGACCTCAACAGACTGAATCCAACTCCCCTGCCAAAGAAGGTTCCCTTCAATAGCTCACACAAGTCGGCGTTCAGCTGGGTCTTGAATATCTCCATAGAAGGAGACTCCACAACCTCTCTGGGCAACCCAGTGAGTCCCAGTGTGCTGTCATCCTTACTGTAATGTAATATTTCTGCATGTTTGTATGGAACTTCCTATGTACAAGTTTTAGGCCATTACTCCTTGTCTTATTGCTACGCACCACTTAGAAGAGCGTGGCTTCATCCATTTGCTTCTTACCTCTCTTCAGATATTGTAAACATTTGTCAGCTCTCCCCTCAGTCTTCTTTTCCCCAGGCTGAGTAGATCCAGGTTACTCAGCCTTTCCTCATAATGGAGGTGCCCTAGGACCCTTCTCATCTTTGTGGCCCTGCACTGGATTCCTTCTAGGAACTAGGGAGCCCATGACTAAGCACAATATTCTAAACATGGCCACACCACGGCAGAATAGAGAGGGAGGATCACCTCACTTTACCAGCTGGCCATGTTATTTTTAATGCACCCCCTAAGGATACAGAAGTGGACTAACTTGTGCTACCATTAATAATATCTTTCAGGTTTTCTGTAGTCTTCTTGGTCTCTAAGACTTGTTCTTTCTGTATTGCTTCTGGAAAATTTTGTGAAAATAAGTAACAATACATTGCTTCCAGGAAATGGCCACTAAGTTACAGGAATTCTCAAACCAAATAATGTAAGGTATCTTCATAACACTGATAACACTGAGCATGAGAAAGTACATTCAATTAGTGCAAGTAATGCATTTATGCATTGATAGGGGCTAGGTGTCTCTGGATGAGTATACTAGAAAATTAAAAATCAGAAGTTGGTGAAATATTAAGAGATTTGTAGGTAGGAAATAAAACTACTGATACAGTACTTCACTTGAACACTTTCCAGGACACCTTCAAAAGACCAGAAGCATCAGAGATCAGAGCAACATGTGCTTTGGTTTGGACATTAACATCCTTGTATTTGTATACATTTTGGTGATGGCTGAAATTGAGTCTAATGACTCTCAAGTCAGTATACAAGCATGAGGTGTGATAATACTAGAGAGATTGGGTTGCACACAAAGGGATTGCATATGCACATATTTCTGTGCATCCCAAGGCACAACTTCATGTGGTTTTACAGAAAATTGCTGTACATACAAGATGAAACTTGAGATACTTGCCAATCAGGAAAGCATTTTTTCAGAGACTTTGAGAAGGAGCTTTAGTTGAACTTTGTGACTATTCAGCTCTCTGCCTTTAATCTCTACAGTTTGGGCACTGACAATTCTCTTGAAGGCTTCCTTCAACAGTGCAAGGATGAACAGGAATCTGTCAAAAAGTTGTCAGTGGCATCACTTTGCTTTTCTAACTACTGCTGGAGTAATCTGTGGTACACAATAATGAACTGTAACCGGAAGAAAGATGGAATTTAATATCATAACTTGTTGAGGAGAATGAAAAACATACTGACTGGCTTTCTCCAGTTTTAGTAAGTGAAACAAAAGGAGGAAAACATTAAATTAATATTCTGCATGTTCACATAGAGCTTTCCTAGCTAAGGGATCTGATTTTCACTCTTTTGGGTTAGAGGTGTGGAGGTAAAACTTATAGCAATTATGCATTATTTTATACAAGTGACAACTGAGCGAGTATGGAGGAAAAATAAATAAGTTTTTGTTTTTTGAAGGACTGAATTGGGAGTTCTGAACACTCCCTTCTCATCCTCACTATGGGAATAAGCAGGCTGGTCGATGGATGCTTGAGAGAATCAAAGGAGAGACTGACAAGACATTCACAGAGTACCATATACCAGCTCTATCAACTGCTACGTGCCTTAGTGAAGAGTTTCCTTTTTAAATAAGAACTTAAAGAATGAATCATGGAAAATGAGAGGAGAAGGGGAATAGGGAGAGGCTGTTGAAGAAAAATGCAAAAACCTTGAAAAATGAAAGAAATCAGAATGATATGCCTTAAAAATGAGTATATCTTCTCAGATTTTCTTTTCTTTTCCCTTCTTTCCTTTGTACAATGATAACAAATCTGAAACATCATTTACAATCTATCTTGGTCACCACTTGTGTCTGTCCAGGACAAGAGAGGTAGATGTTCTCCTGACAGATACTTGGCCAGAATCTTCCTTTTTGTTCAGAGATCATTGTTTAAGAAGCTGTTAAGACAGACAATTTTGTCCACTACTGGAAGATTATGCAGTTTCTGTGGTTTGCAGAAAAGGGATGGTGATAGATATCTCAAGTATACAAAATTCAAGTGAAAATAAATATTTCGCAATTGAAGAAAATGTCTGTCTTCTTTCTTAGTTAATAGAGCCATGCAATCAAAAGACAGATAACTGCTGTATTAGCACACCAAACAGGTAGAATGTTCTCAGTAAGTGCTATTTTTGTATTACTGAGAAAAGGACTTTCAATTGCATCTAAATTCAGGAGGCTGGAGCACTTGTTGTCAACACTGTCTTTTTCCAATTCGGTACTAAGGAAAGTACCTGCTTACACTTACATCATTACATTGCTTTTGAATTGCTAAACAATTGAGTATGGAAATCCTAACTTATTGTTTTGCACAAGACACTGGCCAGTTTTCAACATTTCATAGTCATGCACAGAAAGCATTAATTAACCAACCTAGTTATTGTCTTATAGATTATGAAGAAAATCACAGAAAGTTTCATATAGGGAGCAACTTAGAACAAATCTAGCTCAATTTAAAAATAAATCCCAGGACCAAGTAGTCACACAGAAAAATTCAAGGATTTTCTTTTCTTTTTCTTTCTTTCTTCCCTCCTCCCCTTCCCCCCCCATCCCTCCCTCTCCTACCCTCCCTCCCTTCCTGCCTTCCTCCTTTCCTTCCTTCCTAGCATTTGAGATATTATGCCAAATACAAGCAGTTTTTGAAGAATGAATTTACTTCATTGTCTTGAAAAGGCTCAGCAATTGTCATTACACCTTCCAAAGTATTCCTATGTAATACTTTGTGAGTAAATTGCGACAGTTTTATCACATTTTGTCACATGTAAAACTTCATCAAAATATGGAGTTGTATGTAAATATTTAACTATTTTGCGAATAGCCTTAAAAGATTTTATACAAAATAAGAAACAGGACAAATGTCCAAGTCAGAAATGTTAACAGCATATGTAATTTAGCCCAAAACTTCAGTAACTGGGTGTTAAGATCAAGCCTTGAATGAATTTGAATTCACTGTATGAAGGTATTCCTGTATACCACTCCAAATGAAACATATGCTTGTGTCAGCACTCAGATTGTAGCAGAGCTGCAGCCCTCAGTATAGCTATGCTATAGAGTTCTCAGTCCTTGAGACTGGAATAGCACAGCTTTTAGATCCTAAAAACTGTAGGCTTGTCCATACTTAGTTGAATTACTACTTCTTTTCTGTATGTAAGCAGAAGACCTGCCAAAGCTGCTCTACTCTTTAACAACATGAAGGCTGTTTTTGACAGTAAGGATGGTAGTTTTCTGAAACTGATCTCTCATTCCCTTGATTTTTTTCCTGAACATTCTGCAAACATCATTCCTTCACCACTGCACATCAACACTACCTCTAAGGGTATGACTCTGACCTGAATTTTTACTGTGCCCATCAAAGTATTTTTAACTCATGTTTCTGGCCCTTACACTGCATGCCATCGACTATGTTAACACGAATGTATATGGTAATAGTTCAACAAGTATATTTGCTTTCATGATCTATATATAAACAGTTTTTCTTGTTTTCAAGGTTATTCATTTAACAACAAAAAATATTGGGAGAAATATTTTCTCTTTAGAAATATAAAAATTATTTTTGTCACTGATTTCATTTTTGGGGACACTCTAAGAAACTAGTAATTTCACTGTTACTATTTTTCTTTATATTCAGACTGAAGTTCCATTCTGGAAACTTCAGGACTACGGTCCTGTGGAAACTGTGAGGATTCAATACAGTTTCTAAGATTTACAGTTTGAACAGGCAAAAGACATTAAAAGTTATATCAATTATTCTAATTTCCACATAGCTAATGGGCTAAATGCAATGGTCGAGGTGCTAATGAGGAGAAATTACAGATTCATGCTGTCTCCTATCCTGCCGTAAAACACGCAACTAACCCTTCCTTCTATGTATGCAGCTTTCTTTTTAAAGTCAGTTATTTCATCTTTTACTTTGATCCCCTCCTAGATAATGAGATTCTAATAATTGAAAGATCTTCCACACCTCGCTTTAATTGTTGGTGCTGAAGAATGGGTCATGTATTCCTCATTATATATTTGAATGTGCTGTGACATTCCAGATTCATTTCAAGTTGCACAATGCCAATTCTTCACATACTGTAGTTGAAATTACTTAATAGAAATTTTCCATGTTATAATTTTCAATCTGCTCTTCACTCTAACCTTTGGCTTGTTATTCATTTTTAAAAGGTTTCCCCACTCTTTTTTCCAACTCCAGTAATCCCATTTGAGTAAAGCTCTGGCCACATTACGCATTGCAGTGGGAGATCTCAGGACATAGATAAGACATAAACAAGATTAATTTTTCCATGGTTTTCATCTTATCTCTTTTTTGATTTTTTGTTTGTTTGTTTTTCATTTTTGTAGGTATTTTGTTCTATTTTATATTTTTTTGAAGGAGAGGGTGTTACAGTTGCATTTTTTTCAGATGAAAAAATGAGTTCAGAATAGTTGCTACCCACCTAAGTAACTTACCCAAAAGCAAGATATCTTAAAAGTAAGGTATGCTTAAAAGTCTTAAAGTCTATATTTTAAGTAACACTTAAAATCACTAATTCTTATTTGACCAAATCCCATTATGTCAGAGGAGTTTAATAGCTGGGGAAGAAGAAATGCTGTTTCTCTGAAAGCTCTAAACTCATATCTGTTTGTGTGCTTCCAAAAAATGTTTAAAACTGAGAACTCAACCTGCTTTTTCCCAACTACTATAGAATAAAACTAACACCAGCAATCCTGCAATCCTGGGATTTAATACAAAAGAATGACTAGCCCTTATTATCAATATCTCCTTGAAAGAAACTATTTGGCAATTATCTAATAACATAAAATTTTATTTTCCTCATAAGATTCTGTCTGTCCAAGATCAACCTATTCCCTCATTCACTTCTATAATACAATATGGATTATCTTGTCCTACATATGTCAGGAGTAATAACTCATTCTTAATCACAAATAAACAATTGTTTTACATATAAATTTTACACTTTTGTAATATGAAGGTGGCCAAGCACAAGTAATTTTTTTCTAGAGCAGACACCAATAGAACAGTTTACTTCCTTGGAAGCCTGTATCATTGGAATGATTTTCGACAATTATCTGTTCCCAAGCAACAGCCAGGACTACCCTCTGTCCAATCTTCATTCCAGAGGGTTTCCAGAAGTTATAATGCGTATCACCTGTATCATTTTGGCTTGCAAATACTGACTAATTACATGCATCCCCAAATTTTAGAGACCAAATTTCCAAATGTATTTGGAATACTGCTTTATATTAAAGGGAGCTAAAAAACATAGGTCAATACAGCAGAAGTCATACATCAGTCCAAGTAAATCATGGCCTGTGATACTTTTGGTCATTGTCTATCCAAGACACAGAATAATCACCCAGAATCAAAATGCAAATAGGTTTGACTCTCTGTATAGGTGATGATGTTGTATTTTAAGTGGGAATCTTGAAAATCTGAGGCAATGAACAGCCTGAGACTTGGCTAGCTCTAAACTGAATATTTTGTGTTTCTGATCAAGAAAGAAATTGAAAAGTACAGAGCTGAAGTGTTCTTGTATTACAGACTTAGTGTTTAGGGCTATTTATGTTTTAGACCATAGGCTTTTAGGATTTAATAACCTGCAAAATGAGGGATTTTGTTTTAAAAGGTGTTTAAAAAGGTGTTTAAAAGGGTAGTGCTGACTGTTGCTTGGGAACAGATAATTGTCGAAAATCATTCCAATGATACAGGCTTCCCACAAAGTAAACTCAGGAAACTGCTAAAGTGATTCACTGATAATGTGAAGAACCCTGACTTGTACTCACATCTATGCATATGAATGCCATGCATAATTTCCTAACAAGCTAGTCTCACATGTTTTCATTAAATATTACTTGTTACTCAATTTTCTTCACACAAAGGATGGGAAATGACTTATGCAACATAGTAGAAATCGTATCTGTAATTTTTATTTGAGTAGACCTACGTGCAGAGACATGGATTCAAGGCTACCTTAAATCTGATAGTAAATAAAGGGGAAAAACTGAATTGTTCTGGCGATTTACTTTTTTTTATTTTTATTTGAGGGTGCATGTAAAAGGTTTTCCTCAAGTAAACCTGTTAGTTTCCGTAAGTTGCTTGCAAAAGCTACAAGTAAACAGAAAGGTAGAGAGAGGACTAGAATCAGAATCACCAAGGTTGGAAAAAACCTCTGAGATAATCAGGTCCAACCATCCACCTACCGCCAATATTTTCCCACTAAACTATGTCCCCTAGTACAACAGCTAAATGTTTCCTGAACACCGCCAGGGATGGTGACACAACTACCTCCTCAGGCAGTTACAACACTTGACAACTCTTCCATAGAAGAAATTTTTCTTAACATCCAGCCTGAACATCCCTTAGTGCAACTTGAGGCCAGTCCCTCTCATCATTTTGCTAGTTACGTGAGAGAAGACGCTGACAGCCACTTCACCACAGCCTCCTTTCAGGGAGTTGTAGAGATTGATAAGATCTCCCCTGAACCTCCTCTTTTCCAGAAGAAAGAATACCACCTCCCTCAGCCATTCCTCATAAGACTTGTGCTCCAGACCCTCATCAGCTTCACTGCCTTTCTCTGGACATGCTCCAAGGCCTCAGTGTCTTTCTTGCAGTGAGGGGCCCAAAACTGGACACCTGTATATGTATGCATAACTTTTGCCTCAGTGCTGGCTGTGGCATGACAGGGGCTAGTTTGAAAATTTCTGAGCTATTTACAATGACACTTTCAGCTCTCGTATTCCAGAGTCTCAAAAACCAGGCTGGGACAATCTCCCTTAGTCTTTACTGAAATAACTGGTCTAAGTCCATCAATTCAGTGGCCATATATGGTGTGCAGTAACATGCTTCATAGCTTGGGAGACAAAGCCGTTTCTTTGGGTGGCACTCCTATATGTCTTTTTTGGATTTTCTTGCTTTTTTTTTAGTTACCCTTGGCCAGATTTCTAGAAATTCCAGTTCCGCCAGAGTGTCTACTTTTTAGGTTTTTTAGAATTCTCCTCGCCAATCTTGTCAGGGCCATAGGGGTCCACTTGCTTGGGGTGTCCTTCATTTGTGAGAGACAAGGCCTTGACTTGCTGTAACATATTAGTTTGGTCAGTTTATCTATTATTACAGCAAACTTACATTCTAGCTGTTTAACTCGACTGCATAATAGCCGATTTTCATCCTCAATATATTGTTCTAAGGTATTTAAGTGATTTAAGGCCATTAACAGGGACCAGGTTGTAATGGATGCAGCAGACTTTCTTTCTTTGTTAATCAAAATATCCTATCCAAGGCCCTCAAAATATGCTGTCATTCAGGCTGGGGAACTGCAATGTTCTCCCGATGGGAGATCCCGATGTAATGGGATCTCTGCTATGGATGCAAGCCCATAGTAAGGGCATCTCTGAGAAATCCCAGAATGTGCCCAAGTAACTCCTCTCCCAAGGAAATGGTTTTCCCCCATACAGAACAACTTGCTATGGCCTTTAACAAAGCCATTTCAGAATTAATATTGCCTTTTATAGGTGATTCTACCTGACTTGCCAAATGTAAAGATAGAAAGTAGCATATACAATTGATTTAAACAAAAGACATCAGGCATAAATCCCTTTTCCAAGGATCAGGGTTCATCAAACACTCCAAAGGAAGCAGTCTCAAAGCAGAGAAACTTCCTCGTGGCTGCCAGGCCTCACATGAGGTCAGGCAGGGGTGAACACCCTTGTGGTTGCACAGGTGATTTCCTTCCACCTGTGCTCCCAGGACTGGCTACACCTCTTCACCAGGTGTTCAAACACTGGTTCAAGGCTGTAACCTCACAGTTCGCCCACTGGGGACAATGAATTCCTTAGCCAGAAGAGAGTGTATGTGTCTGTGCCACAGTCTGCCAGCTTCTCCAGAATACTGTGGGACACAGTGTCAAAGGCTTTGCTGAAGACTGTGTCAGCATCCTTTCCCTCATCTACTCAATGGTTCACTGTCATAGAAAGAGATCAAGTTTGTCAAGCAGGACCTGCCTTTCACGAACCTATGCTTGCTGAACTTGATCTTGCAACTTGTCTCACACATGCTGTGTGATCTCCCTCACGATTATCTGCTCCACAAACTTATGTGGCAGTGACATCAGGCTGACAAACCTGTAGTTCCTTGGATCCTCCTTACAACCCTTCTTGTATATCGGAGTCACGCTGGCAAGCCCTCAATCCTATTGGACTCTCCGGCTGACCAGGAACACTGATAAATGATGGAAAGTGGCTTGCTATGCACCTCTGCTGGCTTCCTCAGCATCCTCAAATGGATCCCATCCATGTGGAAGTCCAGGTGCAGTTGTACACCTCTGTTTCCACTTGAATTTTGGGAGGCTTTTTCTGCTCCCTATCCAAGACTTCCAGGTCAGACCACAGAGTACTACGAGGATACCTGGTCTGAATTTAATAACAGAGTTAAGGAAGGCATTGAGAACCTCAGCCTTTTCCTTATCACACTCCCTGCCACATGCAGAAAAATATGGAGATTCTCCTTGGTCCTTCTCTTACTGTTGATATATTAGTAAAAATGTTCTTTTCTCTTACACTTCAGTGGCTCATGTGAGTTCAAGCTGCGTTTTTGCCTTTCTAAATTTCTCACTGCGTATCCTAGCAGCATTCTTGCACTCTTTCCTAGTTGTCTGTCCCGTTTTCCAGAGAATGTAGTCTACCTTTTTCTCCTGGAGTTTCAGGAAATATTTCCTGTATATCCACACCAATCTTTCCCACCAGCTCATCTTACGGCACAAGGGGACTCTTCCTTCTTGAAGAGTGTCCAGCCTCCTGGGACCCCTTTACCTTTCAAAACTGAATTCCAAGGGACATTTCCTCACAGGATCTCGAATAGTATAAACAGAGAATGTACTAACAACAGAATTGAGGATAATCATGCTTAACACCATTGAGAAGCTCTTTTATCATAGCTGTGGATTGTGATCAGGTTTGCAATCTCCACTGCTCATTCAGTGGGAAAACTGCATTTCACATGGATGAAAATTCATGATTAAAAGGAGTGGATGTAATGCTTGGGTAATGATAGATGCAGTAAATATATTGTAAAAGTTGAATTCTATTACAATTATCAGTCTCTCAGTAGTAAATAACTTAATTTGCTTATACTGATTAGTTAATTATTCCTTTTGTGGCAAGTGTTTTGGCTAGAATGGGTTTGAATTGATCATTTTGATTCTTAATGACTGTCTGGTGCTCTGATAAGTAGATTTTATTCCAAGGAGAAGTAATACAAATTGAAAGAAAAAAAAAGCAATCAGTAGAATATTATGAAGCTTCAGGTCCAACTACAACTCCAAGAGGAATTGAATGTATCAAAATTTAGCAACTATCAAAGGCATTTAGGAGGAAGAGATGAGATAGCTTTTCTAGCCTCCTGAGAAGGACACACCCAACACTATGTGGACTTCGTTTAAAACTATCTGCATTCGATTCAACACTTCAAGATTCATAACATTCCAGTTAAAAAAGAAAAACTGAACGGTGGGTGAATACAATGCCACTATTCCATACTCTCCAAAGAAACCTAACAGGTTTGAACACCCGGTATATTCCCACTTATTTACAGGTTCTTAACCTGAGACAAGAATAGAAGTGAGAAACTCCCATGCCTCAATTCCTCATGCAGTACTTGCTGCCTAGACACTGATCTGGCTTCATTTCCATTTTTCTGCCTTACCAGAATTCCAATATAACAAACTTCTCAGCCATGGACTGCTGGAAGCTTTACACAGCCAACAAAGAGAAGGCAACTGTTAGAGAAAGACAGGAGGAATATCGTATCTCACAAAGCTTTTCGTATCTCACTCTGCTTTTTCATTTTTAATGAAAAGAAATTGTAGGAAGGAATACCAAAGACTAGACACTCAGGTGTAGCAAAGTGGCTAGTGGTCTGAATATGCTTTCCAAAGACGGAAACATTTAGTAACACTATGAAAAATTGCTATTAGGCTATCTAGAATTTGGGTAGATAAGTTAATTATCACTTATTTAGTTATTTAAAATAGTAATAGAAGACAGAGATTAAGATAAGATGTACCAATCAGCAAATTAAAAAAAACAGAAATCTCTGTTTTGTGGACAACTTTGACATTTCACCAGACAACATAACATATACATTTTTTTCTATGTCATGAAAAATTTCAAATATTTCTAACAAGATGGCTACTTAATTGTAGACCTTATTATGTGCAACAGAAAAATATTTTATATCCTTGATTTTCATAGGCTTAGTATCCAACTTTCCACTGTGTTGCTCACCTTCAAATATCTGTATCAAATTCATTGCTTACAGTTTTTTTCATGAATTGCATTTCCAAAGAACTTTGGGGACCAATAAATGAGAAAATCTTGCTACAAATAAGAGATGGCATCAATTTGTCATATTTAATCTTGTGATATAAAATGAGTTACCTCCACTGGAATCCAGTAGCTACTTCTTATGCCTCCCTCACACTCTTTTATAAAAAAAAATATATATATCAAGTATTTGCGAGATCAGGTATTCTCTTCGTATGCTGTGGCTCAAACTCTCTTAGGGGTAGCTAAGGGACATACACTCTGTAACGAAAGATAAGGCTGGGAAAAATTAAACTCCAAAACTGTTCTAGAACACTACTTTAGTCTTCTAATTAACTTGCAGGTTGACTTGGGAGATTATTACCCTTTTTTTCCAGAGTGGTACATAGATTTTGATAAAGTATACCATTCACTTGGAATGATGGAGAGGATATGAGGGAATTTCACTCTAGGTGAGGGTGTGGAAAGAGGATTCCATCCCACTGTAACAGTAGAACATGCCTGAGACTTTCTCATGAAACTGAATGTCTGTAAGTTCATGGGTTTGGATGATATTTTTCCTAGGGTTCTGAGAGAGATGGCTGATAATGTTGCTGAGCCACACTATCATACTGGAAAATTGTGGCTGTCCAGTGAAGTCCCTTGTGACGGGAAAAAGGAAGAAAGTTACTCCCATTTTCTCTCTAAGTAGGAAAGACATGGATTTGAAAGGTGGACTATTCACTGGGTGAGGAATGGGTTGGAAGGTCACAGAGGGCTGTGGTCAATGGCTACACAACTGTTTATAATCTCAGGTGCCAGTTCTGCCAAGCAGCTCTTCCTTGTAAACCACAGCTTCGCTTTCCCGTTTGTGTACAAATTGCTTCTCACCTACATGTAGATGACCATTTTGTACATGGATTCCTCATTAGGCTAAATCTGGCTTTTTAATTTGGAACTAAGAAAAAATATAATAAAACTATTAAATTTCATTTTACTTTTTCCATCTGATGTGATAAACCTTTTGCCTTTTTCAAAAGCGTCAGCATTCTTAGAACAGCAACAGATGGCTTGTCCTCCTCACTAGATTTCAAATGAATGCATCTAAGTATTGATGTCATTTCCTATTTGTGTGGGAAAACACATCCTCCGATTATTCCAATGATCAGAGTGGTTACTGCCCCCCTTCTTTTTTTCCTCCTTTCTTGTGTTCTGGGGTGGTGGGTCCCCTACTCTATTAGTCACAGAACCAGGCAGAAATGGGCTGTGGAGAAGGCCTGAGGGAGTGACCTCAGACACAGTGAGGGATGAAAACAAGTGCCTGTTCGGGGCAGCAAGCGAACTGTCCAACCTTCTGCCTGTCCAACCTTCCCTGGCACCCTTACATAGCACGTATGAGGCTCTAAAGCTGGAGGAAGAGGGGATGTGGATGTGGCTGAAAGTCCACCCATGCAAGAGAGGTTGCCCGGGGCTCGTCAGGCTGCTCCCCGTGGGAGGCTCTTCCACGTACCATCAAAACAGTTTCTGCCACTCCCTTCAAAATCCACAAATCAAACAATACAGTTCTTCAGTTTCCACAGACACCCAGCACATGGTCTCATGATTAGGCTACCCAGTTATAGAACTGGTTCCATTACTCCATTTATGTTCCTGGTTTCCCCCTGTCTTACCAGCAGTGTTTCTCCAGTGAGCCAAAACACAAGCCAATGGGCCTTCTCAGCATCTCTTCAGACATCCCTTTTCCCATAACAGCCTCTTAGGTAACACTTTCACAACGTAGATCTTTAATCATCACAAAGACAGTGACAATAATCAGTACAATTTATCCTCAGCATCCTTCTTCTCTCTGCCTCCCCCCACGGCCCAAAACTTCCCTCTCTATTCCTTTCCCACAGTTGCATAGCTGCCCACCTAATCACCCCTCTTTCTTCTCCGGTGAACAAGATACCTACCATAAACATCATTTCCATCCATGAGCAGAACTTAGGCCCTAGAAATTGATCTAATTGTTCTGCTGCTCTTGTAGGATCCTCAATTAAGGAATTCATTTCCTTCTTGAAACTCCTAACCTTCCTGCTAGTAAAAACAGCAGGCATAAGCATACCTTATTTGCCTTTGACCTAAGGAGACTTCCCTGAGAGGGAAGTATAGTGATGTATTAGTAAGGTTAGTGTTAGAGAAAGAAAAACTCTCCAGGTCCCATTCACATTGCTCCAGTTCCCTCAGGAACTGAGAGTGCATCCTCTCTCCGGGACCCTGCATGGGATCAGCAGCACGGCCACTCCCCTCCCTGGAGAGGGAGATCACTGCAGCTTGCATTGCTTTAGAAACTGAAGGGATGGGGAGTTATCTAAGGGATCCCATTTATGATCTTTTGCTTCTCTTTACTTTTTCTTTTGAGCTTCGACCCCTTCTTGTGAGGAACTGTTTTACTTCTTGCACCCAGTATATGGCATAAGCCAATTCTCTTTCAGAAAAAGGAGTCTTGCTGTTTACTTATGAGTTCAAAGTCTGACAGGCCCCATCTTCGTCAGACCCTTATTCTGGTCAAAATAATGATTCTCCTTGTAGCGGCTCTTGAGTCTATGTCTGTATACAGTATGTAAGCATCTTTTTCCTGTTCCTGTCCCTAGTTTTGGGATTATTTTCCAATTCTGTAGCTTATTTCCCAAGGGGCTATCTTTAGGCACGATTTCGGGGACCCTTTCTCCCTGCTCTTGGAATTCCCATTCCCCATCCCTCCGGAACACTGCTGTGAACTCCCCAGCTCACAGGTTACCACACTCCAATTCTTGGATTTAGGGCCAATCCCTCCGGAGTACCTCGCTCTGATTCTCAGATTCAATAGGGTGTACTGCTGGCACTTCGTCAAGCACACAGCACGCCGGAGACTCACCCGAGTCTCCCCCGATCCCTAAGGCAGGAATTAAATTCCCTTACCTTGCTCCGTGCACCAAGTTTCCGGGTCTGCGGGGGTCAGTGCACGTACCTTCCTGCCCCTTGGATTTCACAGAGCCCGTCCTTTATGTAACAGTCTTGGTTTCTTATCGGCCATCACAAGGAGTCACCTCACCACTCAAACAGGACCAGTAAAATCAGCAGGGTACACCTATCCTGTCCAGAGCAGTAAGGGGACCCTCAAAGAGGCGATAATAATCCCACACGAGACCCCAGATTGTGGGAAATAACCAAATAGTTTTGCCAGGATGATATCTCTGATAAGAGCGATAAGAATTGTGATTGCAATGGTGGGCGTCCCACAAGCAGGAGCACCCCCAAGGACACAATGACAGTTTGCACCATGTTTCCCCCTTTGCCTATCCCCCTCCCCTGTTTCTCCATTGGCTGGTTACCCCGGGTTCACAGTTTTATCAAAGGTTTACATTTGGTAATTTGTGTGTTATCAGGTATCAGTCAGTGGCCATCCTGTTGTTTCCAAGATGTCTCAGTCATACTGATATGATGATTTTCTTCAAAGTGTCTTTGTTAAAAAAAGAGACGGGGGGTGAAGTACCAGGCCTTCCCAATGTCTCTTCAGTTGCTTCCATGTGCATGTCATGACTACTTCTCTGGTTTGATAAATCTCTTGCAGGATATTCTCGCAATGTGTACGATAAAATATACATTCATACACCTATATGTTGAGCGAGCATTCCTGGGGAAGGTTCGTCTAGAGAATAAGCAATGGAAACTATCAGAGACCCCGCCCCAAGTAAAGTAGAAAGACTCCCAAAAAGAACTATGGCAGCAGAGACCGTGAAATAAAAAATTATCTAATGCGAATGCAGCAGCAGCATTTGATTCCCACAGGTGGACAAAGGGAAGGCAAGGGATGTCATCTACTGCAAGGCCGTTGACGTGGTCTCCCACCACATCCTTCTCTCCAGGTTGGAAAGACCGGGATGTGAAGGGTGGAATATTCATTGGGTGAGGAATGAGTTGGAAGGTCACAGACAGAGGGCTGTGGTCGATGGCTCTGTGTCCAGGTGGAGATCAGTAACGAGCAGTGTCCCCCAAGGGACAGTGTTGGGTCTGGTGCATTTAAGTATCTTTATGTGTGACATGAATGGTGGGATTCAGTGCACCCTCAGCAAGTTTGCTGATGGCAGCAAGCTGCTTTGGCAGAAGGGTTGGATTCAATGGTCTCCAGAGGTGCCTTCCAACCCCAGTGATTCTGTGATTGAGTGAGGAGGGGAATTTAGCTAGGAGGGGATTTAGCTGGCTGCAGGCTGGCTATCCGTAGCTATCTGAAGTATCAGACCATACAGAGGAGCCTTCCTCCCTCCCTTTCCTCCCTCCCTCCCTCCCTCCTTTCCTATCCTTCCTTCCTTCTTCTTTCCTTTTCCTTCCTTCCTTCCTTCTTTCCTTCCTTCTTTCCTTCCTTCCTTCCTTCTTTCCTTCCTTCCTTCCTTCCTTCCTTCCTTCCTTCCTTCCTTCCTTCCTTCCTTCCTTCCTTCCTTCCTTCCTTCCTTCCTCTTCGTCCCTTCCTCCCTCCCTCCCTCCCTCCCTTCGTTCCTTCCTTCCATAGGAAAAGCAAAAAAGAAGAGCCCCAGATGTCTAAAACATAGTGATTTTGTTTTTTGTTCAGTTAATGACTGGAGATGCAACTGCACTGCCGCACCCAGACAAGATATGCATGATCTGAACGCTGAAAATTAAGCCAAATAACATCTTCCATACCCATGCAGAATTCCTGTTCGACACAACTGTTTATCATTAAAGGTACCAGTTCTGCCAAGCAGTTCTTTCTTCTTCATCACACTGCTTTGGCAGAAGGGTTGGACTCAATGGTCTCCGGAGGTCCCTTCCAACGCCAATGATTCTGTGATTGTGTGAGGAGGGGCGCCTCAACATGCTGGCCATGTGGGGGGCTGCCAGGGGAGCCTCCATGGCAACTGCCAGGACTTTGTGATACACGCGGCAACCACACCCAAAAGGCATTGTGACATAGGGGTGTTCGGTGCCTTCAGGGGCCAGAGTCCCCGTGCTGCTCACTTTCAGGAGAGCAGCTCCGTGAGGAGGTAGCAGCTCCCCTGGGTGCCCGTAGCTTTGTCTCCGTGAGAGGATACAGAGATGCCCAAGGAGCAGGAGAAGAAGGCCCGCTCCCAGCCCAACAAAGGGCTGCTGAGCGTGCAGGAACGGTGCCAGGTGCGGGATGTGGTGGGAGGGAGAAGGATGCCACGGCACCCGAAGCACCGAGGCGTGGGGCACAGCAGAGGGTGGGGTGCCATGGCGGGCCCTGAGCACCTGTGGCCAGGGCACTGCTCCTCCTGCCCCGGGGCACTTCCTGGCGAGGAGCCGACTCCCGGGCCAGACCAGGCCCATGCGGCGGGCCCAGCAGCTCTGCCCCCAGAGGCAGAGAGCAGTAGGACTGAGCTCAGCTGGGCCGTCCGTGTGCAGGAGCGGCCTCCTAATGGGGGCTTTGCCAGGGACGCTGGTGGTAACGCAGCCACCTTCATTCCATGCCTCCTTCTCCCTACACAGGTGGGCCGCAGGCCGCAGCAAGCTGTGCAGCCAGGCAGCCGGAGCCGGGATTTGTCCCTCCGTGAATTCCATCTGCCACCGCTACCCCACCTGGAGAGCGCACAAGCCTCTGGGAGCCGCCGTGCACAGGTAGGGAGCCCAAGGGAAATGGGAACGTCTTCCCGAGTGCGGGGAGCAGCCAACGAGCACGTGGCAGCTGGTGGTGGGGACCGCTCCTAGCAGGATGAGCCTGCTGCAGCGGCTTGCCTGCTGGCGTGTGCTGGGGACTGCTGGGGGTGGAGCCGTACTGTGACAGTTCCGCTTTAGGGAAGGGGGTGGCAGTGGGCGTGAGCTGGGTGCTGCCCTTCGGCTGCTGTTCCTCAGGGCCTTGCGGGAGCCGTTCCAACATGGACCGGTGGAGCGTGAGAGGAAGGGACCCCGCTAACTTAGGCTTTCCCCTGGCTTCTCTTGCAGGCGGACAGACCAGAGCTCAGGCAGGCAGTGCCCCGCAGCAGCCACTCTGGAGTAGGGAGACAGACTCTGCCAGCCTTGCCGCCTCTCCTACAGCAGGCAATGCCACTGACAGCTGCACCCCAGAATGCAGCCACTGCTCAAGGACAACTTCCCACATTGTCCACACTGCCAGCAACAGCCTCCAGGAGTTCTCCAAGAGGCAGAGCAGGTGCTGTAGGAGCTACCAGTGGTGGACTGCCTGTCCTATCTGTACAGGGCAACCCTCAACACCACGATACGGCAGCGAGGGCTGAGGGCTGGCAGGCAGATCTGTGTGTCCCTGCACCCCCGTTCGAGGCTGCAAAGAAAACGCCCAAGTCCCTGAGGTTGGCGTACCGCAGGCGTCCGATAGCCACAAGTCCGGGACCCTGCCAGAAACCAGCATGGCCTACGCAACGTGCACCCACCAGCACTGTGAGAACACCGGCACAAACAACGCAGGTGCCGGCCCCCAAGGCTGGGAAGCACCCCAAGGATGAGACACGACCTGCTGCCAGTGCTCAGGAGGGCACCAGAGATGCTGACAGGGTCTCTGCGTCACGTTCCCTGACAGCAGAGCAGGCAGCAGACGATGGCGCCAAAGCTGCTGGCACTTCCCAGGCCATGCTAGCTACCAAGGATACTGAAGAAAGGCCACGGTCCGTCAAGAGGTGGGGCATTTGCCTGCCCTGCTGTCTTTGCTGTTCTACTGGCAGTGTTCAGATGGATGAGCAGAAAGAGAGGAAAGGCACCGCTGAGAGAGACGCTGAGAGAGACGCTGTGGTGGTGGCAGCCAAAGACCCTGTGAGCACATCATTCGGTGAGGCAGAGGCCCAACCTCCAGCGTCTCCAGTGCCAGGGAAGCTTCAGCACGGGGTGAGCAAGATACGAGTGGTTGGTAGCAGGCATGAAGTGGAGGCAGGGTCAGGAGCGTGCACACTGCAGGGAAGTCTGGAAGGTTGAGCCCTGCCACGGCCAGACGGCTGCTGGAGTGTGTCAGGGACTGTTGCAGGGGACAGCTGGGGCATGAGGGTGCCTCACGGCGGGCAGCTCTCTGACACTGGCACAAGGGAACAGGGCTGCAGCAATCAGTGAACTGAGTGCTGCCCTCGGGCTCCCTGCAGGGCCTCGCGGGACACATTTCAGCATGGACGTGTGGGTCGCGAGGGGAAAGGACTCCACTAACTTAGCATTTCTCCTCTGCTTCTCTTGCAGGTGGACAGGCTGGAGCTCAGGGACGCATCCACCCGCAGCAGAGCCCCTGGGGAAGGGACACAGCCTCTGCCAAGTGGTGGACCATTCCTGCATGTCCCTGTACCTCCTCTCAAGCCTGCTCATCCCTCACGCAAGTTCCTCAATTTGGCATACCAAAGGAGTCCGGTAGCCACAAGACCAGGACCTTGGCAGAAACCAGCAGGTCCAAGGCAACGCGCACCCTCCAGCACTGTAAGAGCACCAGCACAAACAACCCAGGTGCCGGCTCCCAAGGCTGGGAAGCACCCCAAGGGTGAGATACGACCTGCTGCCAGTGCTCAGGAGGACACCAGAGATGCTGACAGGGTCTCTATGTCATGTTCCCTGGCAGCAGAGCAGGCAGCAGACGATGGTGCCAAAGCTGCTGGCACTTCTCAGACCATGCTGGGTGCCAGGATTGCTGAAGAAAGGGCAGGGTCTGGCAGGAGTGGGGCCGTGTTCCTGCCGTACTGTCTTTGCTGTTCTACCTGCCGTGATGTTCTGATGGATGAGCAGGAAGAGGGGGAAGACAGCACTGTGGGAGAGGCTGCTAAAGGCCCAGCGAGCACACCATCTGGGCAGGCACAATCCTTGCCTCCAGCCTCTGCTCTGTCTGCAGGTCCCAGGCGTGAGGGGCAATTCGTACCTACCCACGCCTTGTTGCCAAAGGATGATCTTTGTTGGGACACTGAAAGCTTTTTTCTGCGGGACCACTGGGTAGACAAGCCTGAGTAAAGGAATACACAGAAGCAGCCAATACCACAGTGACTGTTTGGTGTCCCCCCCACTCTGATGAAGCAGAAGACAAGCCTTCAGCTTCTGGTGTGACTGTGTGCCCTCAGCATGAGGCGAGCAAGGCACAAGTGGTTGGCACCAGGCTCAAAAAGAAGACTGGGTCTGGACTGCGCTCAATGGGGGGAAGCCTGGCAGGTTGAGACAGCCTCTGCCAACCTGTGGGCCAGCCCAGCACGTCCCTCCCTGCACTCCCTCTCCAGTCAGCAAATGAAACACCCTGGTCACTCAGATACCGGAGGCAACAAGATCCGCGGCCTCCTCTGCTCTCTGTTCTTGAGCTTACATTTACGCAAGCCTCCGTCCTTCAGCTTGTACCTGCTCAAGTCATGCCAGAGGCTGTTCTCATGATGCAGGAGAGCAGTTCTCTTGATTCAGTACCCATGTGCGCATTTCCTGTTCTACACAACTGTTTATCATCTAGGTGCCAGTTCTGCCAAGCAGCTCTTCCTTCATCACCGCAGCATCACTTCATCGCCTTTACATTTGGCAAGGAAGTAGGAAAGGTATCGGCACTTGATGAGACGCTTCGCTTTCCCGTTTGTGTACAAATTGCTTCTCACCTACATGTAGATGACCATTTTGTACACGGATTCCTCATTAGGCTAAATCTGGCTTTTTAATTTGGAACTAAGAAAAAATATAATAAAACTATTAAATTTCATTTTACTTTTTCCATCTGATGTGATAAACCTTTTGCCTTTTTCAAAAGTGTCAGCATTCTTAGAACAGCAACATATGGCTTATCGTCCTCACTAGATTTCAGATGAATGCATCTAAGTATTGCTGTCGTTTCCTGTTTCTGTGGGAAAACACATCCTCCGATAATCCCAATGATACCGCCCCTTTTTTTCCCCCCTCCTTTCTTGTGTTCTGGGGCAGTGGGTCCCCTGCCCCATTAGTCAAGGAACGGGGCGGAACAGGGCTGCAGAGAATGCCTGAGGGAGTGACCTCAGACACAGTGAGGGATGAAAACAAGTGCCTGTTCGGGGCAGCAAGCGAACTGTCCAACCTTCTGCCTGTCCAACCTTCCCTGGCGCCCTTACGTAGCAAGTACGAGGCTCTGAAGCTGGAGGAAGAGGGGAATTTGGATGTGGCTGAAGGTCCACCCATGCAAGAGAGGTTGCCCGGGGCTCATCAGGCTGCTCCCTGTGGGAGGTGTTAGGAGAAAACCCCAGACTCGTCCTGGAGGTATTAGGGAGGGCTCCTCCGAGAAAGCAGCGAAGTCAATAGCCAAGCTGAAGTGCATCTATACCAATGCACGCAGCATGGGAAATATACAGGAGGAGGGAGAAACCATGACATAATTGGAAAAGCATGACCTAACTGCTATCACGGAAACGTGGTGGGACGAAACCCACCATTGGAATACTGTGATTGAGGGCTACAGGCTTTTCAGAAGGGATAGACCGGGTAGGAGGGGTGGGGGAGTTGTCCTCCGTGTTAGGTAGTGGAGAGACTGCAACAAGCTGTGTCTGAGGAACAGTCACGATCAGGTTGAGAGACTGCGGGATAAAATCAAGGATCAGTCCAGCAAAGGACATCTAGAGGATGGGGTCTGCTACATGCCACCTGATCAGGCAATCCAGGAAAGTCTTGGAGTCCGCTGACGGTAACTTCTTAGTCCAGGCATTAGATGGACCGAGCAGAGGTGAAGCCTTACTGGACCTGGTGCTCACCAGTGCGGACGAGAGCACTGGAGAGGTTAGGACTGGGGGCAGCCTGAGCTGTAGCGACCATACCCTGGCGAAGTTTGTGGTCTTGAAGAACGCAGGTCTGGCAAAAAGCAGAGTCAGGACCCTGAGCTTCTGGAGGGCAAGCTTCCAGCTGCTCAAGGAATTGCTGGATGGGATCCCCTGGGAAACTGTCCTTAAGGGCATGGGCACAGAAAAGAACTGGCAGCTCTGTAAGGATACTCTCCTGAGAGCACAAGAGCTCTCCATTGTCCAGCAGAAGTCGAGCAGGGGAGGCAGAAGACCGACGTGGCTGATCAAGGACCTGCAGCTGAAACTGAGGGAAAATGGAAATGTACAGGAAGTGGAAGCAGGATTGTGTATCCTGGGAGGAATACGGGGCTGTTGTCTGTGTGTGTAGACATAGGATTAGGAACGCCAAGGCACAGATGGAGCTTGCAGCAGCTGAACTCGGTGAGGGATGTGAAAGATAACAAGAAGGGGTTCTACAGGTACATAGGCTGGAGGAGACAGGCCAAGAAGAGACCCTCCGATGCAAGGCAATGGAGAGCTGGCTTCCTCAGATGGAGAAAAAGCTGAGGTACTGGATGAGTGCTTTGCCTCAGTCTTCACTGGTGGTCTGGCTTCCCATGTCTGGCAGAACCCTGAACCTCTAGGGTGAGAGTGTGGGGAGCGGATTCCATCCCACTGTAACAGCAGAACATGTCTGAGACTTTGTCATGAAACAGAATGTCTGTAAGTTCATGGGTTTGGATGATATCTATCCCAGGGTTCTGAGCGAGATGGCTGATGTGGTTGCCGAGCCACACTCCATCCTATCCGAAAAATGGTGGCTGTTCGGTGAAGTCCCCGGTGACTGGAAAAAGGGAAACGTTACTCCCATTTTCAAGAAAGGGAGAAAGGAGGACCCGGGGAACTACAGGCCAGTGAGCCTCACCTCTGTGCCTAGGACAATCATGAAGCAGGTCCTTGTAGCAGCTATGTCAAGCTACATACAAGACAAAGAGGTGATCTGAGAGAGCCAACATGGCTTCACCGAGGGCAGATCTTGCCTGACCAGTCTGGTGGCCTTCTATGATGGAGTGACAGCATCAGTGTTTTGCAAATGCATTCTCATGCCGGCACAAACTCTAATAGTCCAAACTCACTATTTTCCTTAATCCATTTGCTGTATTTTTTTGTTTTTTTTTCCCCATAATTCTCACATTTGTGTCCTCAACTACATTTCTATGTACCGAGAACAATTGCACTTCCACCTACCATTCACAATTACACTTCCATATACCATTAACAATTGCTCTTCCACGTACCATCAAAACAGTTTCTGCCACTCCCTTCAAAATCCACAAGTCAAACAATACAGTTCTTCAGTTTCCACAGACACCCAGCACATGGTCTCATGATTAGGCTACCCAGTTATAGAACTGGTTCCATTACTCCATTTATGTTCCTGGTTTCCCCCTGTCTTACCAGCAGTGTTTCTCCAGTGAGCCAAAACACAAGCCAATGGGCCTTCTCAGCATCTCTTCAGACATCCCTTTTCCCATAACAGCCTCTTAGGTAACACTTTCACAACGTAGATCTTTAATCATCACAAAGACAGTGACAATAATCAGTACAATTTATCCTCAGCATCCTTCTTCTCTCTGCCTCCCCCCACGGCCCAAAACTTCCCTCTCTATTCCTTTCCCACAGTTGCATAGCTGCCCACCTAATCACCCCTCTTTCTTCTCCGGTGAACAAGATACCTACCATAAACATCATTTCCATCCATGAGCAGAACTTAGGCCCTAGAAATTGATCTAATTGTTCTGCTGCTCTTGTAGATCCTCAATTAAGGAATTCATTTCCTTCTTGAAACTCCTAACCTTCCTGCTAGTAAAAACAGCAGGCATAAGCATACCTTATTTGCCTTTGACCTAAGGAGACTTCCCTGAGAGGGAAGTATAGTGATGTATTAGTAAGGTTAGTGTTAGAGAAAGAAAAACTCTCCAGGTCCCATTCACATTGCTCCAGTTCCCTCAGGAACTGAGAGTGCATCCTCTCTCCGGGACCCTGCATGGGATCAGCAGCACGGCCACTCCCCTCCCTGGAGAGGGAGATCACTGCAGCTTGCATTGCTTTAGAAACTGAAGGGATGGGGAGTTATCTAAGGGATCCCATTTATGATCTTTTGCTTCTCTTTACTTTTTCTTTTGAGCTTCGACCCCTTCTTGTGAGGAACTGTTTTACTTCTTGCACCCAGTATATGGCATAAGCCAATTCTCTTTCAGAAAAAGGAGTCTTGCTGTTTACTTATGAGTTCAAAGTCTGACAGGCCCCATCTTCGTCAGACCCTTATTCTGGTCAAAATAATGATTCTCCTTGTAGCGGCTCTTGAGTCTATGTCTGTATACAGTATGTAAGCATCTTTTTCCTGTTCCTGTCCCTAGTTTTGGGATTATTTTCCAATTCTGTAGCTTATTTCCCAAGGGGCTATCTTTAGGCACGATTTCGGGGACCCTTTCTCCCTGCTCTTGGAATTCCCATTCCCCATCCCTCCGGAACACTGCTGTGAACTCCCCAGCTCACAGGTTACCACACTCCAATTCTTGGATTTAGGGCCAATCCCTCCGGAGTACCTCGCTCTGATTCTCAGATTCAATAGGGTGTACTGCTGGCACTTCGTCAAGCACACAGCACGCCGGAGACTCACCCGAGTCTCCCCCGATCCCTAAGGCAGGAATTAAATTCCCTTACCTTGCTCCGTGCACCAAGTTTCCGGGTCTGCGGGGGTCAGTGCACGTACCTTCCTGCCCCTTGGATTTCACAGAGCCCGTCCTTTATGTAACAGTCTTGGTTTCTTATCGGCCATCACAAGGAGTCACCTCACCACTCAAACAGGACCAGTAAAATCAGCAGGGTACACCTATCCTGTCCAGAGCAGTAAGGGGACCCTCAAAGAGGCGATAATAATCCCACACGAGACCCCAGATTGTGGGAAATAACCAAATAGTTTTGCCAGGATGATATCTCTGATAAGAGCGATAAGAATTGTGATTGCAATGGTGGGCGTCCCACAAGCAGGAGCACCCCCAAGGACACAATGACAGTTTGCACCATGTTTCCCCCTTTGCCTATCCCCCTCCCCTGTTTCTCCATTGGCTGGTTACCCCGGGTTCACAGTTTTATCAAAGGTTTACATTTGGTAATTTGTGTGTTATCAGGTATCAGTCAGTGGCCATCCTGTTGTTTCCAAGATGTCTCAGTCATACTGATATGATGATTTTCTTCAAAGTGTCTTTGTTAAAAAAAGAGACGGGGGGTGAAGTACCAGGCCTTCCCAATGTCTCTTCAGTTGCTTCCATGTGCATGTCATGACTACTTCTCTGGTTTGATAAATCTCTTGCAGGATATTCTCGCAATGTGTACGATAAAATATACATTCATACACCTATATGTTGAGCGAGCATTCCTGGGGAAGGTTCGTCTAGAGAATAAGCAATGGAAACTATCAGAGACCCCGCCCCAAGTAAAGTAGAAAGACTCCCAAAAAGAACTATGGCAGCAGAGACCGTGAAATAAAAAATTATCTAATGCGAATGCAGCAGCAGCATTTGATTCCCACAGGTGGACAAAGGGAAGGCAAGGGATGTCATCTACTGCAAGGCCGTTGACGTGGTCTCCCACCACATCCTTCTCTCCAGGTTGGAAAGACCGGGATGTGAAGGGTGGAATATTCATTGGGTGAGGAATGAGTTGGAAGGTCACAGACAGAGGGCTGTGGTCGATGGCTCTGTGTCCAGGTGGAGATCAGTAACGAGCAGTGTCCCCCAAGGGACAGTGTTGGGTCTGGTGCATTTAAGTATCTTTATGTGTGACATGAATGGTGGGATTCAGTGCACCCTCAGCAAGTTTGCTGATGGCAGCAAGCTGCTTTGGCAGAAGGGTTGGATTCAATGGTCTCCAGAGGTGCCTTCCAACCCCAGTGATTCTGTGATTGAGTGAGGAGGGGAATTTAGCTAGGAGGGGATTTAGCTGGCTGCAGGCTGGCTATCCGTAGCTATCTGAAGTATCAGACCATACAGAGGAGCCTTCCTCCCTCCCTTTCCTCCCTCCCTCCCTCCCTCCCTCCTTTCCTATCCTTCCTTCCTTCTTCTTTCCTTTTCCTTCCTTCCTTCCTTCTTTCCTTCCTTCTTTCCTTCCTTCCTTCCTTCCTTTCCTTCCTTTCTTCCTTCCTTCCTTCCTTCCTTCCTTCCTTCCTTCCTTCCTTCGTCCCTTCCTCCCTCCCTCCCTTCGTTCCTTCCTTCCATAGGAAAAGCAAAAAAGAAGAGCCCCAGATGTCTAAAACATAGTGATTTTGTTTTTTGTTCAGTTAATGACTGGAGATGCAACTGCACTGCCGCACCCAGACAAGATATGCATGATCTGAACGCTGAAAATTAAGCCAAATAACATCTTCCATACCCATGCAGAATTCCTGTTTGACACAACTGTTTATCATTAAAGGTACCAGTTCTGCCAAGCAGTTCTTTCTTCTTCATCACACTGCTTTGGCAGAAGGGTTGGACTCAATGGTCTCCGGAGGTCCCTTCCAACGCCAATGATTCTGTGATTGTGTGAGGAGGGGCGCCTCAACATGCTGGCCATGTGGGGGGCTGCCAGGGGAGCCTCCATGGCAACTGCCAGGACTTTGTGATACACGCGGCAACCACACCCAAAAGGCATTGTGACATAGGGGTGTTCGGTGCCTTCAGGGGCCAGAGTCCCCGTGCTGCTCACTTTCAGGAGAGCAGCTCCGTGAGGAGGTAGCAGCTCCCCTGGGTGCCCGTAGCTTTGTCTCCGTGAGAGGATACAGAGATGCCCAAGGAGCAGGAGAAGAAGGCCCGCTCCCAGCCCAACAAAGGGCTGCTGAGCGTGCAGGAACGGTGCCAGGTGCGGGATGTGGTGGGAGGGAGAAGGATGCCACGGCACCCGAAGCACCGAGGCGTGGGGCACAGCAGAGGGTGGGGTGCCATGGCGGGCCCTGAGCACCTGTGGCCAGGGCACTGCTCCTCCTGCCCCGGGGCACTTCCTGGCGAGGAGCCGACTCCCGGGCCAGACCAGGCCCATGCGGCGGGCCCAGCAGCTCTGCCCCCAGAGGCAGAGAGCAGTAGGACTGAGCTCAGCTGGGCCGTCCGTGTGCAGGAGCGGCCTCCTAATGGGGGCTTTGCCAGGGACGCTGGTGGTAACGCAGCCACCTTCATTCCATGCCTCCTTCTCCCTACACAGGTGGGCCGCAGGCCGCAGCAAGCTGTGCAGCCAGGCAGCCGGAGCCGGGATTTGTCCCTCCGTGAATTCCATCTGCCACCGCTACCCCACCTGGAGAGCGCACAAGCCTCTGGGAGCCGCCGTGCACAGGTAGGGAGCCCAAGGGAAATGGGAACGTCTTCCCGAGTGCGGGGAGCAGCCAACGAGCACGTGGCAGCTGGTGGTGGGGACCGCTCCTAGCAGGATGAGCCTGCTGCAGCGGCTTGCCTGCTGGCGTGTGCTGGGGACTGCTGGGGGTGGAGCCGTACTGTGACAGTTCCGCTTTAGGGAAGGGGGTGGCAGTGGGCGTGAGCTGGGTGCTGCCCTTCGGCTGCTGTTCCTCAGGGCCTTGCGGGAGCCGTTCCAACATGGACCGGTGGAGCGTGAGAGGAAGGGACCCCGCTAACTTAGGCTTTCCCCTGGCTTCTCTTGCAGGCGGACAGACCAGAGCTCAGGCAGGCAGTGCCCCGCAGCAGCCACTCTGGAGTAGGGAGACAGACTCTGCCAGCCTTGCCGCCTCTCCTACAGCAGGCAATGCCACTGACAGCTGCACCCCAGAATGCAGCCACTGCTCAAGGACAACTTCCCACATTGTCCACACTGCCAGCAACAGCCTCCAGGAGTTCTCCAAGAGGCAGAGCAGGTGCTGTAGGAGCTACCAGTGGTGGACTGCCTGTCCTATCTGTACAGGGCAACCCTCAACACCACGATACGGCAGCGAGGGCTGAGGGCTGGCAGGCAGATCTGTGTGTCCCTGCACCCCCGTTCGAGGCTGCAAAGAAAACGCCCAAGTCCCTGAGGTTGGCGTACCGCAGGCGTCCGATAGCCACAAGTCCGGGACCCTGCCAGAAACCAGCATGGCCTACGCAACGTGCACCCACCAGCACTGTGAGAACACCGGCACAAACAACGCAGGTGCCGGCCCCCAAGGCTGGGAAGCACCCCAAGGATGAGACACGACCTGCTGCCAGTGCTCAGGAGGGCACCAGAGATGCTGACAGGGTCTCTGCGTCACGTTCCCTGACAGCAGAGCAGGCAGCAGACGATGGCGCCAAAGCTGCTGGCACTTCCCAGGCCATGCTAGCTACCAAGGATACTGAAGAAAGGCCACGGTCCGTCAAGAGGTGGGGCATTTGCCTGCCCTGCTGTCTTTGCTGTTCTACTGGCAGTGTTCAGATGGATGAGCAGAAAGAGAGGAAAGGCACCGCTGAGAGAGACGCTGAGAGAGACGCTGTGGTGGTGGCAGCCAAAGACCCTGTGAGCACATCATTCGGTGAGGCAGAGGCCCAACCTCCAGCGTCTCCAGTGCCAGGGAAGCTTCAGCACGGGGTGAGCAAGATACGAGTGGTTGGTAGCAGGCATGAAGTGGAGGCAGGGTCAGGAGCGTGCACACTGCAGGGAAGTCTGGAAGGTTGAGCCCTGCCACGGCCAGACGGCTGCTGGAGTGTGTCAGGGACTGTTGCAGGGGACAGCTGGGGCATGAGGGTGCCTCACGGCGGGCAGCTCTCTGACACTGGCACAAGGGAACAGGGCTGCAGCAATCAGTGAACTGAGTGCTGCCCTCGGGCTCCCTGCAGGGCCTCGCGGGACACATTTCAGCATGGACGTGTGGGTCGCGAGGGGAAAGGACTCCACTAACTTAGCATTTCTCCTCTGCTTCTCTTGCAGGTGGACAGGCTGGAGCTCAGGGACGCATCCACCCGCAGCAGAGCCCCTGGGGAAGGGACACAGCCTCTGCCAAGTGGTGGACCATTCCTGCATGTCCCTGTACCCCCTCTCAAGCCTGCTCATCCCTCACGCAAGTTCCTCAATTTGGCATACCAAAGGAGTCCGGTAGCCACAAGACCAGGACCTTGGCAGAAACCAGCAGGTCCAAGGCAACGCGCACCCTCCAGCACTGTAAGAGCACCAGCACAAACAACCCAGGTGCCGGCTCCCAAGGCTGGGAAGCACCCCAAGGGTGAGATACGACCTGCTGCCAGTGCTCAGGAGGACACCAGAGATGCTGACAGGGTCTCTATGTCATGTTCCCTGGCAGCAGAGCAGGCAGCAGACGATGGTGCCAAAGCTGCTGGCACTTCTCAGACCATGCTGGGTGCCAGGATTGCTGAAGAAAGGGCAGGGTCTGGCAGGAGTGGGGCCGTGTTCCTGCCGTACTGTCTTTGCTGTTCTACCTGCCGTGATGTTCTGATGGATGAGCAGGAAGAGGGGGAAGACAGCACTGTGGGAGAGGCTGCTAAAGGCCCAGCGAGCACACCATCTGGGCAGGCACAATCCTTGCCTCCAGCCTCTGCTCTGTCTGCAGGTCCCAGGCGTGAGGGGCAATTCGTACCTACCCACGCCTTGTTGCCAAAGGATGATCTTTGTTGGGACACTGAAAGCTTTTTTCTGCGGGACCACTGGGTAGACAAGCCTGAGTAAAGGAATACACAGAAGCAGCCAATACCACAGTGACTGTTTGGTGTCCCCCCCACTCTGATGAAGCAGAAGACAAGCCTTCAGCTTCTGGTGTGACTGTGTGCCCTCAGCATGAGGCGAGCAAGGCACAAGTGGTTGGCACCAGGCTCAAAAAGAAGACTGGGTCTGGACTGCGCTCAATGGGGGGAAGCCTGGCAGGTTGAGACAGCCTCTGCCAACCTGTGGGCCAGCCCAGCACGTCCCTCCCTGCACTCCCTCTCCAGTCAGCAAATGAAACACCCTGGTCACTCAGATACCGGAGGCAACAAGATCCGCGGCCTCCTCTGCTCTTTGTTCTTGAGCTTACATTTACGCAAGCCTCCGTCCTTCAGCTTGTACCTGCTCAAGTCATGCCAGAGGCTGTTCTCATGATGCAGGAGAGCAGTTCTCTTGATTCAGTACCCATGTGCGCATTTCCTGTTCTACACAACTGTTTATCATCTAGGTGCCAGTTCTGCCAAGCAGCTCTTCCTTCATCACCGCAGCATCACTTCATCGCCTTTACATTTGGCAAGGAAGTAGGAAAGGTATCGGCACTTGATGAGACGCTTCGCTTTCCCGTTTGTGTACAAATTGCTTCTCACCTACATGTAGATGACCATTTTGTACACGGATTCCTCATTAGGCTAAATCTGGCTTTTTAATTTGGAACTAAGAAAAAATATAATAAAACTATTAAATTTCATTTTACCTTTTTCCATCTGATGTGATAAACCTTTTGCCTTTTTCAAAAGTGTCAGCATTCTTAGAACAGCAACATATGGCTTATCGTCCTCACTAGATTTCAGATGAATGCATCTAAGTATTGCTGTCGTTTCCTGTTTCTGTGGGAAAACACATCCTCCGATAATCCCAATGATACCGCCCCTTTTTTTCCCCCCTCCTTTCTTGTGTTCTGGGGCAGTGGGTCCCCTGCCCCATTAGTCAAGGAACGGGGCGGAACAGGGCTGCAGAGAATGCCTGAGGGAGTGACCTCAGACACAGTGAGGGATGAAAACAAGTGCCTGTTCGGGGCAGCAAGCGAACTGTCCAACCTTCTGCCTGTCCAACCTTCCCTGGCGCCCTTACGTAGCAAGTACGAGGCTCTGAAGCTGGAGGAAGAGGGGGATTTGGATGTGGCTGAAGGTCCACCCATGCAAGAGAGGTTGCCCGGGGCTCATCAGGCTGCTCCCTGTGGGAGGTGTTAGGAGAAAACCCCAGACTCGTCCTGGAGGTATTAGGGAGGGCTCCTCCGAGAAAGCAGCGAAGTCAATAGCCAAGCTGAAGTGCATCTATACCAATGCACGCAGCATGGGAAATATACAGGAGGAGGAAGAAACCATGACATAATTGGAAAAGCATGACCTAACTGCTATCACGGAAACGTGGTGGGACGAAACCCACCATTGGAATACTGTGATTGAGGGCTACAGGCTTTTCAGAAGGGATAGACAGGGTAGAAGGGGTGGGGGAGTTGTCCTCCGTGTTAGGTAGTGGAGAGACTGCAACAAGCTGTGTCTGAGGAACAGTCACGATCAGGTTGAGAGACTGCGGGATAAAATCAAGGATCAGTCCAGCAAAGGACATCTAGTGGATGGGGTCTGCTACATGCCACCTGATCAGGCAATCCAGGAGATTCTTGGAGTCCGCTGACGGTAACTTCTTAGTCCAGGCATTAGATGGACCGAGCAGAGGTGAAGCCTTACTGGACCTGGTGCTCACCAGTGCGGACGAGAGCACTGGAGAGGTTAGGACTGGGGGCAGCCTGAGCTGTAGCGACCATACCCTGGCGAAGTTTGTGGTCTTGAAGAACGCAGGTCTGGCAAAAAGCAGAGTCAGGACCCTGAGCTTCTGGAGGGCAAGCTTCCAGCTGCTCAAGGAATTGCTCCCAACCTGAGAATGAAGAGTTCTGAATAAACCTTTTCTTAATTCTGTCCTCAATGAGTGTGTCTGATCACATGTGTGCTCATGTGTGTTTGGGCTCTGACTGCAGCTAATGGTATAGGAGCACGAGGTGGATATCCCTATAAGGAGAGAACATCTAATGGAAAACTCATTGTTGGAGAGATAAGGATGTGGATATTGCTCAACAATTCCAGTCATGGGGAAATTGCTTAGCATAAGAGATTGACAAAATGTAATTCCCCAAGGGTAACAGGAATGTTTTGTTCAACATCTTCATCAGCAACCTGGATGAAGGAAGAGAATGCACCCTCGGCAAATTTGTTGATGATATGAAGCTGGAGGAAGGCTTACTATTCAGCAACATTGTACAGGCTGGAATTCAGGAGGCTCTACGAGGGCAAGATTGGAATCTTATAAATCGGGAGAAATAATCAGACGCACTGGTGCACGTTAGAGGCTAACCTGCTGGAAATAATCTGTGACGAGAAGATCCTGGTTGCCCCTGTGGACAACAGGTTGACCAAAACACAGCAGATTGCCCCTACGTCTCAGAAGGCGAATGGTATCCTGGAGTGCATTAAAAGTGCGTGGCCAGCAGGTTGAGGGAGGTGATCCTCCCCTTCTAGTCTCCCCTGGTGAGGCCACACATAGAGAACTGTGTCTGTATCTGGGCTCCCCAGTCCACAGAAGGCAGGGAACTACTGGAGTGTAGTGGAAGAACAGAAAGGTGATCATTAGCGGCCTGGTTCAACTTCCTTATGAGGAGAAGCTGAGAGACCTGGGGTTGTTTAGCCTGGAAAGACTGAGAAGTTATCATCTCTATGCATATAACAGAAGGTTCTTCATGGGATCTGGATAGACTCATTGGCAGGCTAAGGTCAATTGTATGAGGATCAGCAAGTCCAAGTGTTAGGTCCTGCACTTTGGTCATTACCACGCCACGCAAAACTGCTGGGTTAGGACAGAATGGCTGGAAAGCCACACAGAGGAAAAGGACGTGAGGGTGTTAGTAGATAACCATCTGAATATGAGCCAGCAACGTGCACAGATGGCCAAGAAGGACAGCTGCACCCCTGCTTGTGTCAGAAACAGTGCAGCTAGCAGGACTAGGGAAGCGTACCTGGCACTGGTGATGTTGCACCTCAAGTATTGTGTTCAGTTTTGGGTCCTTCAGTACAAGAAAGGCGTTGAGGAACCATGACCAGAGAAGGACAGTGAAGCTGACAAAGGGAGTGGAGCACAAGTGTTATGAGGAGTGACTGAGGGAAGGCCTTTGTCATGGTCCCTAACAACATCCTTCTTTCCAAATTGGAAAGATATGGATTTGCTGGGTGGACTGCTTTGAAGTCAAAGAATTAGTTGTGAGATCATACTCAGAGTGTGGTGGTCAAAGGCTTAATGTCTGGATGGAAATCAGTGAGGAATGATGTCCCTCAGAGGTCAGTACTGAGACTGGTGCCATTTGATATCTTCATCAGTGACACTGATAGTGGGATCAAGTGTACCCTCAACAAGTTTGTGGATGACACCAAGCTATGTTTTTGCACAGACTAGCTTCAGAGCAGGTAAGACTGCACTGGGGAAGGGATCTGAAACAAAAAGGGATGACAAAAAGCTCTTTTGGGGGCTTTTTGAAGCCAGCAAAAGTTCTGAGCCTATACTGGGGAGCTGGCAGCTTGTGGACAGGCTGGAGCCAGCAGTGCCCACTCTCAACCAGGCTACCAAGCTGTCAATAGACTTAGGGAGACCCACAGAGTGAGCAAATGGTTTTTGTCTGTGCTTTGCTAGCTGCATCTTGTATGGCAGTCTCTGGAATCAGTCAAGGTTAGACTGGATTGGGTTTTGAGCAATTTGATGTAGCTGTAGGTGACCTATTTATTGCAAGAGAGTTGAATCAGATGACTTTTATAGGTCCCTTCCAGCTGAAAAAGTTCTAAGATTCTATGACTTATATCTTACTATTCTTTCCTTTCTCTTCTGTGTTACATGGAAGAAATGTTGCAGATTTTTACTGTTCAGTTTCTGGAAGTACAGCTAGTGGCTTCACTTCGTAATTTAAAGAGAAATGAAAAAGCAAAGCTAGGAAGGTAGTATGTAGAAACATTTTGTAATTTTCCTTTGTTAAAAGAGGATTTTTCTTGTTTGAAAACCCTACAGTTTGTAAAGTCATTAGTATTAGAGGGGTATTAGAAGGTTTATTCTGATGTATTTCTGCTTACAGCCTGAATATTTGTGAATGACAGCACAAAGTTGTCACATGATGAAGAATCAAGTGTGCTCTTTGCAGATAATGTTGATATTATGCTGCTATTTGGAGATGAAAAATCAGTATTTTAATTTATGATTTTTTAAAATTTTATTTTAGTGACTTACTTTCCCCTTCTTTCTCAGCCTCTGTAAATACTTCAATAGGAAATACATAAGCAATGTTTAATGCAGAAATTCAGCGTCTCTTGAACAAGCGTGGGCAGCCAAAATGTTCACCTATCTCAAGAAGTCAATAAACTAAAATTATTTCAAGCTTTTTGAAGAAAATGAAAACATCTTGCATTTAGCCATGCTGAACCTCATTAAATTGACATTTCTCAAGCTTGTGAAGGTCCCTTTGGATAGCATTCCTTTCTTCTACTGTATCAGCTGCACCAGTCAGCTTATTGTCATCAGCAAACTTGCTAAAAGTTCACTCAATCCCACTCTCCACTTCATTGATAAAGATGATGAAGAGCATCAGTCCCAAGATGAACCCCTGGTGGACACCATTTGTCATCAGCCCCTACCTGAACATACATTTACTGACCTCAGTTCTCTGTCTGTGACTATCTTACCAATTCTATCCACTGACTAGTCCATTCTTCAAATCCATATCTTTTCAAATTATAGACAAAGATGTCAATGTAGGAATTCTATTTACTTGAAAAGGAATGAGGATATGCACTACATCATTTTCTCCTCCCCTCATTAGTCTCCTCAGTCTTTTTACTGGTTTATTAACAGACGGATAATGTTTCAAGACTTAAAAATAGTATATGAAGATGCCATGACCACACTTTTTGAATGGGAAATTCAACTTTAGCATATAGCATTCACTTTAGAGGATATATTCTTGTTTTCTGGTAAATTTCAGTCTCTTCTGAAATCACATATGGTCACTACAGCATGTAAATTGAGTACAAAATACATTTGGAAGGAAGTTCTTAAAAGGAATAGACTGTGTTTCAGTGAAATTAAGCTGCTGATCTCATTTTCAAGATGAACAGACTCTATGATCTCCAGGGTACTGATGGAGCTTACCTTTGAACTGGGTGACTTCTTTTGAAAATGCTTTTCAGATCCTCCTTCTTTGTGAAGTGCTTAATGAGATAATGCACAGCATTCTAGAAACACAAAAAAGGTAGCAATGATTTTATTGAGTATTTACCTATCCACATTTGAAGAAATAGGCATGGTATTGTAGCAGCAAATAAACATATTTTGAGATCTTAAGATATCAGTCTGAAAAAAAATATGTAAGTTACTGTTAAAATCAATGAGAGAAACAAATGATTTAAGAAAATGCGTTATTTCTGTTATAGGTCTTGCTGATCTCACACTACATCTGCATCATTTTTTAACACAGTAAGCCAGTAAGAATATCTTAGTACCAATAATTTAACTCAAAAGAAGTATAAGGGATAAGGAAAAGAGATTACTATTTTCTTTTTTTCCTTCCAGTACTTGCAGGGAGCTAATAAACATGGCAAGCAACCAGGTGTTTTAGTTTTTTTTTGTTGTTGCTGTTTGTTTTGTTTTGTTTTTTACACAGATAAGACAAGGGGGAATGGCTTTAAACTAACATGGAAAAATTACAATAGATGTGAAGAGGAAATTCTTAGAGGGTGGTGAGGCATTGCCATAGGCTGCCCGGAGAATCTGTGGGTGCTCCGTCCCTCGAGGTGTTTAAGGCCGGATTGGATGGGGCCCTGGTAGTCTGATCTTGTGGGCAGCAACACTGTCCACTTCTGGGATTTGGAATGTGGTGAACTCAGCTATATATTAGAAAAAAATTCTGCAAGCAGTTGCTTCACATACAAAAATTAGATATCTCCTGGCAAGTTTATGTGTTTCTAAAAGTGCCTCCATAAATTTGTAAAGTGAGAAGACAAAAAGCAGATTTCTAAATGAAGTGGTCTAACATGCTTAGGTTTAAATACAAATTATTTTGAAAGACTGTCACATTGGTCGTTTCATACTATCAGTTGCTTTTTGTTTAGGTCACAACAATTTTGTTTTTATAAAAAAAAAACAAAAACAAAAACAAAAACAAAAAAAAACAAAAAATAACAACAACAAAAAAACCTATCTCCAGATTACAAAGCATGAATACTATTTGTATGTATTTTTCAATCCAACAGGAATATTAGGGAAAATTAAGTGTAAAACTCATGTCAGAAGTGATTAATGGTCAGAACATCTTGGTTGTTTCACCTATCATTTTTGTTGACATAATTTTGTGCTTTGAGAATGAAGAAAAAGCTTAGACTTTTTCACTCTTAAAATATTTATTAACTTACGTATGCTAAGTCCTGAAGATTGACAACTGTCTATCTTGTCATTGCAAAAAAATAAGTTCACATACAAGAGAAAATCTCAGTGACAGCAGAGAGAGAAATATCTGCTGAAAATCAAACTAGGCACCGGAGGGTGACTGCATGGTCTGGAGAAACAAAAATCATTTGGAATAAAGTGCATTTCTAAAGGAATTTATCCTGCTTCTTTATATTGCCCACCCACCATTCTTACTTATAAAGCAAAGTGGGACAGAAAATTTTACTCTTGAGCTTCTGAGTGTTTTTAGATGTGACAGTGCCTATATTTCTGCATTGTTGGTCCTAAATGCAGCTGATAATAAAAGTTCAAATCCATGTGGCTGGCACTGGCTTGGTCAGAAGGGAATTACAATTTCCATTGTTGATTTCTTCAATGACATGAGAGAAAATTCAAGCATGAAAATACTTGTAGTTAAACTCAAAACTTCAAGGCACTTTGCAGTTTTCCAGTTCAAGGTAACAGTTATCTTTGCCTTATTCATGGAAATGCTTTATGACACAAATAAAGACTAGGAATGACTGCTACTTGAGTGAAGGAAATGGCAGCCATCCCCTCCCCCCCAAAAAAAACCCACAAAAAATTAAACAGCAGACATCATTATGTTTGCTTTAGGAATCCTCATTCTTATACGTGCATTTTTTTCTAATTAATAAAAAATATTCAGTGGATATTAAACCAAAGTTTACTTTTATATTTGCTTTTCTGCAAGAAAACTGAGTTTAATGGCAAACAAAGTAATTGGCAATGTTTTCAGGCCCTCCGGATCACTCTTCTCTTTTTCTGTCAAAGCAATACTGCAATACTACCAGCAAAACACTAGTTCTACATTGCAGTGACTTAGCATTAATAGGCAGCTTGCTTTCACTATTATTTGCATTATATAGTTTGATAAATTGAGATACCAACAACCTCAGTGTCATTTGTCAAACTATTCTGGGACTGAGGACAGTCTGATTCCTAAGCCAATGCTGCACTGCTAGATAAGATTCTTATCAGTTTATTACATTAGTATTTGCTTTTGAAGAATGATATACAGATAGAAATATTACTGTCTTCTAGCTTTCAAATAATGTAAGTATATGTTTTTCCTATTTTTAAAATAATCATTTACCAAAGTCTATGATAAAGTACATTTCTAAAGCATGCACAGTTTTGTAAAGTATTTTAAGATGGCTTTGTGGAGGTACACAATTCCAAGCAGCTCTGCAAGAATTAGCAAGCTGGATCAACTCTGATCGTTCTCAGTCAAAGCTCAGTGACATCAGCAGCCTCCAACTCCATGAAAAAAAGAAGTGAGTGCAGGGAGTTGGAGGTGACAAATGTGGAAATGTCTCATGGTCAGAACCATCAGCTTGCTAAGGGAAGACAAGGTATTCAGTGAGGGCAGGGTCTTAGTGAGTCTCTCTCTCTGGCATTTATCCAGATATCAGACACATACCTTAAAGGGTTTCTCCCTGTTTGTTGATTGCAAAAATATGCTAAACATATTTGATAATAACAGTTAAAACTAGAAGATCACTGATCTCTGAAAAAGAATGCATTCATGTTCGCTTCTTCTTAGTGCAGTAAACCTGAATTACTCTTACCTGAGCTCACATGTTTGGTAGTTATAATTTCAATTAATTCATTCCTTGCCATTTAGTTTAAAAAAAAAAGCATAAGCATTTCCAGGTTTAATTGCTTCTAAATCCTAAGTGCCTAAGAAATAACTTGAGACTTGCTCTTCTTTCAGTGCTTTTCTCATACAATTGCTCAATAAGCAATAATGTCTAGTCACATAGGAACAATATCATGAAAACAATCACAGCAGTGAGCTACAATATCTTATTAAATTTCATAAAACTTTCTGTCTCCTACATGTTTTCCTGTAGAAGTTACACAACACAGCCTAGACGTAATCACAGCATGCAGGTATAGCCTTTATTTATTTATTTTTAATAATAAATAATCATTAGCTGATGTCTCAACAGCAGAACTGGAAAAAGAACAAAACAAACAAACAAACAAACAAACAAAAAACAACACCATAGTTAAGATTCTAGGCAATTAACAAACATCTGCATCTTTCCCCCTGTCTTGAAAAAGGCATTCTTCTGAGGTGGACACCTAATTCAAATTTGTCCTCAGATCCTGTTAGTGATACCTGAGAACACCAGTCTGAGACTCAGAAATTTTGAGTATGCTCATTTGGAAAGAAAGTAGTTTACAGAGTGGAAAGAATTAATTCGAAAGATATGCTCCTCTTTAGAGTTCTAAGAGACTATAGTTTAAAAATTTCTCCTCATCAGTTGCTTCAAATCATCCATGCTTACAGACATCTAACATTTTCACAGTGTACAAATCTCTGATGGGATAATATGCATTAGGAATTTCGGCCAGGAATATAGGACAAGTATCAATGTGTGAATTTTACTTATTTTTTTACTATGATTCAGTGTTCGCTAAGGTGTGCATCTGTGATTTAATACTTTCAGAACATTTCTATATTAGAACTATGATTGCAGCATCAAAAGTAATGCCTCCTACTTTATAATGTTGGCCCAGGATGTCAGAGACAGATGTTGGTGGTATGGCAGTAGAAGCTGAACCTTCTCACTAATATCCCATTATATTTTTTTGCCATGTAACAGATGGCAGCAGAGGCCAGTCTGACAGCATGGTACACGGAGATGTGAATGGAGCGAAAGTGTGTCATTTAATTCCTCCCTGTGGAAAAAATGTCACCCTCTGACATTCAGTGATGCTTGCTGAGCGTTCCTGAAGACCAAACAGTGAATGTGACACAGTGAGGTGCTGGGTGGTGCATTTCAACAGTGGTGACAGCAATCGTTGATCACCACTGCTGATGCACTTTTTATGGGCACGTCATTCTTGTTCATCACTGGCAAAAATGTATAGTTAATGGTGGTTACTATGCTGAAAAATAGTGCTTTCTTAGCTAAGGATTTACTCTATCAAACAGTGTTATTGTGCTCTTTTTATCTGTTGTAGTTTCCATGGAAATAAATAGGAGGCATTACTTTTGGAGTTATCTGCATAGTAAGAAATACACATCCCTGTACTATGTCAAAAATTTCACTACTGCAAGTATATTAATATTGATAATTCACATAACATATTCTGAATAGAAATATTTTTCATTATTGGAGAATGATATTCCCAGTCTAAAATTTGTTAGTGAGGCAAAAATATTTTCTACCTGTTTAGAACAGAGTGACCTTTTGTAAAAAATTCCACACAATTCATTAAAAGAAAGAGTGAAATATTGAGCTGATATTTAGAAGCTCTCGCCAGTGAATCTTCCCTTCAATACTATTTTTGCAAAAATCTGTTATGCTTTAGACTCATATAAGAATAATATGATGTAGAAACTTTATCAAAAGCCACATGAATTAGTTCCAGCACTAGTCACCGATTGTTAGTTAATGCACCAGAATAATCAGTTCCAGAATGAACAAATCTAATGTTCTTAGCTAATTTCTCTATTTTTAGAAAGGATGTAGGTGAAACTGTCTCAGTAAACTGAAAATGAATCTCTGATATTTGACATATCAGAAAATTTGAATCAATTTACACTTTATTAAAAAGTTTGAAAAACCTTATGTTACTATTACATTACTACCAGGGTCTGGCAAAGTTTATTATATCTCAGATTCTTGTCTTCTACCTGTAGTCATTTTAGCTTGATAACTATGTGAGAGTGCATCCTTTTTTTTTTTTTTTTTTTTTTTGTGTGTGTGTGTGTGTGTGTGCGCGCGCACGCACGCTGGCATTTAAGTCCTTTCATTATTTTATAGTAGAATTCAGGGAAGCAGACACAAAGAACTTTTCATTTTTAAAAATCTGGCCTACAAGTGCAAAGGTTACACAAGCTCTGGCAAAGCCAAAGTTGAAATTTTATGCAATCTGCAGATTGAAAGTAGCCAAAAAAGAAGAGAATTCCCAGGGAAAATAAAAACAACAATAACAAAATCACCACCATCACTAACAACAACAACAACAACAAACAGAAAAGAATGATACCTTTTGCAGCATGACTTAATGATGAATACTATTTCAGAAATCTCAAATATTGCAGATTGGAAACAGATCCTTCTAAGATTAAATCAATTTCTCTGAATTCATTAGAGCTGAAAGTTTTTAAGGAGATTGTATTCTATTCCCTCATACATCTCCAGTACCATCAGCTCCTCTGTTCTGTTGACAGCATCTCTGTTATGACTGTCCATGAATTCTGTATAGGGCTTGACCTACAAGTTTGTTTAAAATAAACTGAAAAATCTAAGTTGCAGTGGAAGCTAACCTATTTCAGTTAAATATTAGGTCTTATATTGCTATAATGTGAGATTTGCATGAAGAATTTATAACTGTACAGAACTGCAGAATAACTGAGGATAAGAGGTACTTACACAAATATTTCAATTTTCAGGTCAGATGTGTTGACTATGAGTTTTCCAACAGTTTTCCAGTCAGGTTCTAAATACCTCCAAAGAGAGAGACTTTACAACATCTCTGATCAGCCTGAGTTAATCATCAGTCAACCTTACAGAAAAGAAGTTTTAATGTTTAAATGAAATTCCTCGTATTTTAATTTGTGCTCATTAGTTCTGATCCTCAACCTTTGAGAAGATTGTGTCTCTGTTCTACATGTCCTCCTTTCTATTATTTGTACACATAAATAAGGTCGTCTTGAACTCCCTCTTTTCCAGTCTGTCCTCTTCATATCAGAAGTTCTCTAGTTCCTTTATCATCTTTGTGGTTTTTCACAGAACACTTTCCAGTGTGTCTGACCTAGAACTGGACCCAACACTTCTGATGTGTCCAGGAATGAGTAGAAGGGAAGGATCACATTTGTCAGCCTGCTGGAAACACTCCTCCTAATACATCAACTTCACTTATTGGCTGTCTTTACTGCAAGCATACATTGATGGCTTGTGTTTATTCTGCCTCTAGTTATTGTGCAGTTCCTTTCTGTGTTAAAAGTGGATAATAATTAAGGAAGAAGGAGGTGATCTTTGAAAAAATAAAACAGTTTACTTTGACCATTTTTTGCTCCATGGATATATTCCATGGGATTCTTCTAAGCACAACTCTAAAGAAGCCAAAGTGTGCTCATCTGAAACCTGGATTTGTATTGCTATTTCTTGGCCTGCTTAAAGATTCTTCCTCAGAATCCTGAGCTCTATTGTCATCACTGCAGTTGAGGCTGCAGTCTTCACCTGCCAGTCATTTCTTATTTGTAGGCATCATATTTTGTAGAGAATTTGTTAATTCTTCAATCGCCTATGTTCAGAATTGCCATCAGTGCTTTTCCAGAAAACTCCTTGATGTCTTGTGCCCTGTTGTATTGTCTTTCCAGAAGATATGGGGGGCTAGAACCAATGCAACACAGACCAGAGTCTGAGTATGCTTCTTCCAGTTGTCTGAAGAAAACTTCATTTTCTTCCCCACTAAGAGGGATATAGCAGATGATAGTAACATCACTCATGTCATTTTGCCCTCTTAAACCTGGCCCATAACTCCTCAGTTGTCTTCTCATCCTCTAACAGGACATCTAAGAGATCCCAGTGCAGAGAGCCCAGAGAAGTTTCTTATACAAATGAAAAAAAAAACATTAGTACCTCAGGCATTTACTGATCTGAATATATTTTTAAAAAAGATTTTAGAACAATTCTCTAAAATTCAAAGAAATAAGTATATGTTGGATCCATATGATAGGGAAAGTAAGGTCATCCTCCTTAATAAAACAGCCCATTGCCTGTTTTCACCTCTTGTACTCTAGTGTAAAGCACTACAATGTACTTTTCTGATTTCAAGCAGAAAAATGCAAACTTCCTCATCCACTTCTCATCACAACTCAAATATCTTCAAAGCACAAATTAAATAATTCATTTGGGATATACTAGACTTCTTCAGGAAATTTGGGAAGAGAGTGATGACTAGTTATTTTGCTCATATCATCTCATTGAGAGTTAAATTCTTCAAAGCCAGATTAGTTACTGAATGCATTTTTACTCTTGACTGCATAGTTATGGTTTTAATAATAATTTATTATTTCCACAATTAAAATTTCTTGAATATTACTTTTTAACATGTTTTTATAATTTAGAAATAAAATTTGAACAGCAGATTTACAGGTAGAATGTGCCCGAAGGCCACTGAAAATCATCCTTAATGTAAAATATCTATAATTAAAGCTATGGATTAGATGTAAAATGCAGATTAAATACTCAGCCATTGCTTTTTGTCTGGAAATACTTATCAGTGTGAGCTAGAAGGCTGATGTCTAGAGACGGAGTAAAAAAAAATACAGTGAAAGAGTTTAAGTTTTTTCTTTAGTATACTGAGTGGAAAGTTACTATTTCTTAATGCAAAGATGTGAGAACAGCTGGAAAAGGGAAATACGTGGCATATTCTTTAAACCATTATTATTTCAGGCTTAAGACAAAATAGATAACCAGCAGCAGATTCTGTGTTGCAGTGTGTGAAGTAGCTTGGGGGAAGGAGCAGGGACAGACTGTGAGCAGGGAAAAATTGTACCCTTGTTTCATGAGCAGGAACCCACTAAACATTAATTGCTCTAATGAAAGAGAAGTTGATGATTATTTCTGATTTGAATTAGGTAACAATTTAAAAATCAATTCTGTTTTCTAGTCTCTTAATTAGGGAACAATCCATTGGAATCAAACAGTGTAGATCTCATGAAAATAGTAATACAACCCTAGCCTTTAATTTCAGGTTTGCATTAGAGGTTTATAGAGTGAGGTATTTAGGGATAAAATAATAAAGGAAAATTCACCCACCATCTTAGTCATCAGTCACATTAATGATACAAAAATGTGCCATAATGTTTGCCTTAAATTAACCGTATGACAAGGGAATTGATTTTTTCCTCATTCTTTTAACTCTGATATAACTTTCATCAGTCTTTATAGAGTAAACTTAATTTCTACTGAAGAATATAAACAAGTCATCAACTCAAGGACAATGTGCATTATTGTAATATCTTTTTCTCCCTCCCTCTCTCATCTTAATTGTTAAAGTACCTCCTCATTTTATTAAGGGCAACTTTTTTATTTTGGCTTTTTTCTTTTTTTTTAAGGCTTTAGCGTTAACACAAGTTTACAAAGGCACCCATTAATTTCCTGAGGAACATTATTTCACTGCTAAACTGAGACACTATTTCCTATTATTATGTTCACTCCAACTGTTTTTGTTATTGATTTAATGGAAGTAACATTTACAACAACGTCCTGCCTTTTGAAGCAGAAACTGTTTTGCCTAATAAGACTGGAAGTCAACTATATTGCTGTTTCTGAAAAACAAGACAAAATTAATGTGAAATAATTTTTATGTGAAAATTGATAATTCAAACCTGGCTGAACTTTCTCAGCTCAGTTAGTAGAGTTTGTGTTATAGCACAGGAACTAAAGAACAGTAGTCAGAATTTTTCTTTTCTTTTAAATAACACTGTGAATGATGCCAAAATGATCTAACTGTGAATATTCTAGCTTTGATACCATATTAAAATAAGTAAATAAATAAAAAAATTTAAAAAAGTATGTCACTCAGAAGGATGCTGTACAACACAGATTGTCCACACCTGTCAGAAATTTATTTGCTATTTTATCATGTCAACAAACTCTACTCTAAAAAATATTTTTCTATGAATTCAGCAAATTGAGGTTTCATAGAGGAAAGCTCTGTGAGCCTTAATCACAGCACACTGTGGCCATAGTCAAAGTACACCTGGAAAACTATGTTGAAGACCTTTTATTTTTTAGCTACAGGACAAGGGAAAATGGCTTCAAATTGGAAGAGGGTTGATTTAAACTAGATATCAGGAATTCTTTATTGTGAGGGCAGTGAGACATTGGAACAGGTTGCCCAGAGTGTTTATGAATTCTCCCTCCCTAGAAGGATTCAAGGCCAGTCTGGATGGGGCTGTGGGCATTCTGTGATTCTGTTTATTATAATGAGCCCCTCTAGATGACATCCATCCTGCTCAGAAAGAGATGGGAATAGGATGAAGTTGTTGGTGCTGTTTGTATTTGTGATAGTGCTCTGTGACAGTCTGTGATAGTGCCTGCTCGTGTTAGTGTATGTGAATAGTTATGTGTACGTATTTATGTATGTGTACATATGCATCTATATGTGTATATGTCTACTTTGTACATGTAGTTGTCTCTGTGCATATTGGAATGCATACTCAGCCTCATTGTTGGTTGGACCTGAGGATGTGGAGCCTCTGATGGGAATCTGATCCAGTACCTTCCCAGCAAAAAGAACCTATGAATAGAGACAGAGCTAAGATTACACACTACCCCTGTACATCACATACATTACATCTTGTATTGACAGGGATGGGAGGATCTATAAACACCTAAAATCTCCTTGGCACAGGGAGCACTTTGAGCAACTTGGGAATCAACAACAAACCTAAACAAATTATAGTGACACTAAAAGAATAAGATCTGTCTTGCAAAACCTCTGGGACCTTGTTATGTCAAAGCTGGCTGATTTTAAGCAAAAGGACTGTGTGAGAATCCTTCTTTGTTTTTTGGCTCAGAGCTTGCTTCCTGAGGTATTTCTTGTGATAAGACTGACTTGTCTAGAAGATGAGTGATGGGTATTGCCATGTGGCAACCAACATCACTGTGTGGACAATTTTAGCTGTTTGCCTTCGGAAGATAGTGCTCAGGACAGTTTACTGGCAGAAGATCTTGCATCGAATAACTCCAGCTTGCTATGGGACAGTGGGGGACGATACCATTGTATCCTGTGAAGGCAAGATACAAGTTGGTGCCTCCCTGCTCCCTCTCATCTGCTGGCAAGGCCAGGGAGATAGGAACAAAGGAGTTTCCGCTGAGATCCCATAGCCAGAAGCTGCCACTCCAAGAAGAGCTGACTCAAGCACCTTGGGTTTGAGCTGTCACTCCAAAGACAGCTGACTCGACCACTTTGAAACCATTGAAAAGGGGCCATCATTGCCATGGTCACCATCGTCGTCGTCGTTGTTAACAGAACAACACTACCCGATGACCCACCACTACTGAAGATCAATGACTGAACTATGAACCACACTGGATCGGTGGTGGTGGTGAACTATGAACCACGCTGGTGGTGAGTATCTCCCTCTTGCTTCCTACAAGGACTCCTTGCTTCTTCTTTCCTATCTTTTTTATAGCCCTTCTTCCCTTCCCCATTACCCTAATTCGTAATAGTTTCTGTCCTCCCTTTCCACATCTCCCTAATTAAGATCCGTAATAAACTGGTCAGACCAACATTTGAACTGTTGTTTCTTAATCTCACACTGGGTATACAGATATTAAAAGAACCTCCTCTCCCTCCTATAAATTGGAGAGAGACAGACTGCAAGAAAAATGAGCAGAAAGCAAGGCAATGATTCCAGAAGAGACACTTCTCAGAGAGCTGAGTAGCCCATATCACAGAACAGAAATACCATCTCTCCTTCTGATTTTCTGAGGAAGCTGCTAAGTGGGTTTAAAGGGAAAAATAGAAATAGACTTACAAGCACACTCAGAAATGCTCAGAAGAGGAGTCAGGGATGAGATCTCAGTCTCAATCACCAGAAAAACAATCTTGAAAAGCAGTTCAGACTGACAACAAGGAGTCTGAAGAATGTGGGTCAGAAGAAGGTGACTACAATAGGACATCAAAGCCAGACAGCCTTTCTGAAACCAGAAGTAAGTTTAGATAAACATGGAAAAGATATTTGTTATTTCTTTTTCTGTTCTCATTTGTAATGTTAAGTATTATATTTGTTTGAGGGCTGTCTAGTAACTTTGCTCACCAGGAAGGGGTGAGGCAGATTTATGTCCTTAATAAGCAGAGTGGCTGGAGGCCAGACTCAGTTCTCTTGAATCTCTTTGTGAACAAAGGGACTGTATAACTTTAAACTGGGTCTGATCCCTGGGGAACTTCTGTGAGGAGGAGGATGACTGTTAGACGGCTACGAGAAGCTAGATGTTAGTTAATATATTCAATATATTTTTATATACTCACCCTTTGATTTTTAAAAAGGTGGCATCCTCTCTGAAAGGGAAGATGACTTTATTCCACCTCTGTCTATTTGTCTTGCCAGTAAGTGAGAAGCTAGAATTACTAGGGAGTCTGTGGGAACCTCACTATTGGAGGAAATTAAGAAGTTAGATGTAACTCTGTGTGACTGCTATGGATTAAAAGGCTTTAAATTTGGAAGAAAAATAAATTGGATGGGTTCACACATTCCCCATGGAGAAGGGAAGTATTTATGGCTTCTCTTGAAATATAATCAGTTTTGTCAGTCCTTTTTTTTTAATAGGTATAGTCTATTATGACCTCACATTCAGACTTTCAGTAATATAGCAGCAAATATTAGTAGAGTATTGGTTATCATGGCTAATCTTATCTCTAAGACGGACTGTTTTTGGCATATCCAATGTCGCATAGTTAAGTATGCTGTAAAATTTAATATTTCTACAATTGATCATTTTATTCCCTGATTTCCTTTTGTATATTAAACCTTGACTTTCTTTTGAGAATTGATCCTTATGTTTCACAAATCAATGATTTTAAGATACTATGTGTTCCCACAGAACCACGTAAAATGGTTAAAACATCAGTCACATAAGAAATTTCACTGTTGAATGAGTATGTAGAATGCATTTTGGATCTATAAGATTCCAGTGCTTATGGAATGTTACACAATCACTAAATCTGCAGCAATAGACAATATTATTTCACTGCTCAATTTTTAGGTAGTGATAATTATAAGTAAACATTAAGCTTAACCATAAAGTCAAGAAGTTAGATATGCACCTCCATTTAAGAGTTACAAAAGAGTCCAGTACTAAAGGTTTGTCTATCTGTCAAACTAATAGAGCAGTATTACTTTCTGTTAGTGAATCATAAAAAGGTGTTACTTCAGCTGGGTCATTCAGAAATCTCATTTTCTTCTATTTTAGGACACTATTCCTGACAGAGTCCTCTTATTGTTGATCAAGAGTCACAGCTGCACATTAGTTCCTCCTCTTACTTGAACAGCAAAGCAGAAATGTTAAATCAGTACATGCTAGGGACTTGAAGTTGCAGGTGAGAGTTATGGACAACGCTGCTTGAAGTGAACAGAATTTATTCTATTACCATAAAAAAAACGTATTAATTTTATCATGCCTTTTACTTGAGCTACAAACTTTGACATCTGTGTTATCTACCCTATGTTGCAGATAAAACTGATCAAGAAATACAGTAAAAGTTTCTGAAAACTGGCACAAAACTGGTACTTTTCAGACAGTAAGTATCAATAATTCGGCAGAGGACGATGAAAGAATATCAGGTGAGCCCTTCAAACCTTTGTCTTCTATCACAGTTGTTCTGTAAAATTTAATGTCTTCATTATAACTTGAATGACTGAATGTACTGTGTGCTAATAAAATTTGTGGGTGACACAAATTCTGAGGAACTGAAAGGAAGTGGCTGCAGGAATGTATGGAGATGGAACTCAAAACTGGCTTAATAAGAGAGAAAAAAATGCCCTGAAACAAAATATTACAAGAAGATTTCATGTGTACATGAGAGGGAAGACTTACATGCACAAAGATGAAAAGAAGTGTAAATGGAAAGCCATTTATGCTGCAGGAGATCTGCTTGTCATTTTGATGTAGGAATGTAGTGGCGATATAATGCTGTTAACAAGATAGCTGAAGGCAGAGCAAGGCCAAGGTGCATTTGAGAAGCAGGATTGTGGTGTACATCTCAGGTCAGTGTTGCTTTAAAAAGAAATTTTCTCCGCTGTTCTGAAGGGAAATTGAAATGTGGCAGACATTACACAATAATTGGCATATTTAGATATATAAACATACTTGGATTTTGCAGGTAAAGATCTATTACTTAAAGATGTAATTAAAAATTTAACTTTAATGAGGATCAAAAATAAACACTTGTCCTTAATTGTTTATCACTACTGAACCTAACACCATCATTTTATATATTGCAATCAGCATGTCATTTTGCAGAGATCTTCCGATTTTCTTTTAACAGTATTATCTGAAAGAGATGTTCTAGCTCATCTTGAGAAAATAAGACTTTATTGCTTTTAAACATAAAATCAGTTTCAGATTATCAAACCACTTCTGAAGAAGGTATGTTCCTTTTTCAGCTTGGAGAAGTCGTCTCCGGGGAGACTTCATTGTGGACTTCTTATATTTGAAGGGAGCATATGAGCAGGAGGGGGAACGGCTGTTTACAAGAGTGGACAGTGATAGGACAAGGGGGAATGGTTTTAAACCTAGACAGGGGAGGTCTAGGTTAAATATTAGGAGGAAGTTTTTCACTCGGAGGGTGGTGACACACTGGAACAGGTTGCCCAAGGAGGTTGTGGATGCCCCATCCCTGGAGGCATTCAAGGCCAGGCTGGATGTGGCTCTGGGCAGCCTGGTCTGATGGTTGGTGACCCTGCACATAGCAGGGGGATTAAAACCAGATGATCATTGTGGTCCTTTTCAACCCAGGCCATTCTAGGATTCTATGATTCTATGATATTAGCACATTTAAAGGTCTGCAAAAGATTTTGAGTCCTTAAATACTGATAATCCCACTTATTTATTTATTTGCGGTGTAGCAGAGAGAAAGTCTACTGAAGAGCTCATGTACAATGAGCCTGAGTCTAGAACCCCTTTATATACATGCAAAGCCCTTTCTCATAAATATACACTTGGAGAAATTAATGGACTTAGAAGGATTAAATAATACTAGTCTTATATTGATTCACTTAGTTGATGTGTATAGTACTTTCTAAATAGTTAAAACAAACACTTGACTCCTGAAATAACAAGAAAGAGTTGTTGAACCTTACCAACATAGATTTATATTTAACTCAGATTAGCATAATAGCATATTATTTCAATAGATTTCTAAAGAGTTCAGACCTCTAAAATTTACGGTCAAATGAGTATTCTATCCGATACTATTTGAAGGTTTAAGTAGATGAAATGACAGATCACAGAACAAAATAAAGACATTAATCCAAGGAAAAGAAATCAGTAAACCTGCTAATGTTGTCTTAGAATACTCTTATTTCAGAAATATTTAGAAATCTGATCTTCCATATTTAGCTGAAATCACTACTGTTTTAAAGCATCCTCTTCAAGTTACAATGTCTAAGCACAATATTTTTAAAAAGTTTAAGGCACTTCAGGCTTTTTATTAATTAGTTAAATGTAATTCATAGGATACCATCAGAATCTTGTTTTTTTCCTCACAAATTTACTATGAGCTCTGTCATGAATATGGCTGGCATCGTTGCTTATTTTCTCAGGGAAAATGACTACGTAGAATTTGCCTGTAATAAAAACAGTGGGGGAGATAGAGAAAGGAGAGAATTGATTCTCAGAAAGGAAAAATAACAAAAGCTCAAGTAATATGTACGTTTGCTAAGACTGGATTAAATATTTATGATGGAATGAGCACACTTTAAAAAAAAATAGTGATTACCTGAGTTGGATGGCATAGCTTTCCTGGCACCAGCCATGTTTAAACTGCCTTCAGGCAATTTTAATAGTAATTTAAAAGTACTCAGTACTCATCATTTTATGGCAGGCACTCATTTGGAGACATTACGTAAAATGATATGGAGCTCTTACATCCTCATCTCAAAATACATTAGTGATTTCTGCTTAAGCATTTGTAAAATACAGAGCTGAGATAAAAACAACTTATCCAAAGCCCCTTTCCTGCTATGGGTTACTTTTCTGTTTACCCTGTGGACACAGAAATACATTCCTCCATTTAATAAGTAGTTTAATCATCATTTTACTCCCATTCAACAACCAGCTAAATTGCTGTAATGCAGGGTTATATGTGGAGATTGTGTATGAAAAGCAGCAGTTTAAAAAAATGACAAAGTGATTCTAAAATGTCTCTTCAGATTTTTAAAAGTAAAATAAATTAACAAATCATGGTTTATTGGTAATGCTCACCATCTGCTTTAAGTCGACAGAGTCCCAGGAATAAAAACCAACCCCATACAAACCCACTGCTGAGACCTGAGACCTAATTATTAATATGATTTTGAAAGGGTTTGGGGAGAGATAATCAGCTTTGTCTCTTCCAGTACTTGGTGAGTGCAGCCGTACTGCAGGACTCACAGGAATGTTCAGAACCTTTTAATTTTCATTTATGACTCCATCTGTGTCGGTACTTGCTTGGATTTCCTGATCTGTGTTTGGATACAGAAACAAGTTTCGAGAAAGCAAAGCTATTCATTTCCACATAGAAACAGCTCTTTGCAATGTAGCAATTTTATCCTCTTTTCTGAAGGTGCTTTCATAGATGATGTGGTTGCAATGTTTTAATCATAGCAAATTATTAAAGGCATCTTTGTTTCAAATTCCTATTGAGACTGCCATTTTTTCTTCCCATACAGTTTTCTCTTTTTTTTTTTACACATTCTTTTACTGTTTCTAATTAGTCTTGTAACACACTCGATTACAGCAATCAAAATTACATTATATATAATAATCTAAGGAAGGTTGTTTATGGGAATGGAAATGAAAAGGACCAACAAAAAATGTGGTTACAGAGAGAAGCTGTAAAGACAGTAATTTCTGATACATATTTAATATTATCAAAGAGAGGTGTTTTTTTTTTTTTTCCTTACTGAAAGCATTCTTACCTTCTGCTTTTTTTTTTTTTTTTTTTTTTTTTTTTTTTTCATTTTACTCCTGTACATGCTTTTAAGACTATTTTGGAAAAGCTGTCATTTTCAAAGTACCCTTAAGAGCATGTAAGCCTTAGATAATTTGAAAAAAATCACTCTCTGCTAAAATAATGGCAATTTTCTAGATAACTAGTTTACACAATAAGGACATACCTCAGATATACTTTGAAAAAAGATAATGCAGTACAGATGGATGGTTTATTCAGTACTTAGAAGGGAGTATATTACCAGCAAGAGGAGAAATACCCAGATTAATGTGTCTTAGTGAGTAATCGATACTCTTATTTGTAAAGGAAAGAGGTAGAGATCTTCCTAGTTTCTGAGGTTTGAATACAGTTGGAAGAAAAGCGCAACACTATATTTCAGGACAATGTAAGACTTCTCTAAAGAATTGATATGAGAGATCTAACACTCAATTATTGTTTTCAAAACCCACAAAATTATGAGAAGCAAAAACAAAAGTGTTCTTATTTCCATAAATTAATTCCTTGGAGTCCATCATCAGAATTTTGAAGTTCTCACTGTACTGGTTATATGACTGGGAAGAATCAAATTAACATTACTTAGCATCAGGTTTTCAACCTTCCTTAGAAATTTGTTGGATTTATTATAATTTTGATTAAAAAATATGTAATTGTCAATCATAGAATGTTCCTTTATGCAGTTAGGCGAATAAAAATTTTTGTATAAATATGTTTGATGGGAAAAAAAATGTCTTCCTTGAGGAAAGGAGTGCAGAAATAAATTAAAAAAAAAAACAATTTCAGATCATGAGATAACATACATAGGAGGCAAAAAAAAAAAAAAAAAAAAAAAAAAGAGAAAACATAGAGAATGAAGATAACCTGTGAGGATATTCAAATATATCTAGTCTCCTACTTGCCAAAATTTGTATTCTCTTCCAGGATGTGACACACTGAAACATGCTGTGGCGATTCCAGGTTAACTCCTGTGTTATTTTAGATGGACAGCCGTGCAACTTACCTGCTTGTGATTCATGTAAATAAGAAAACTCCTGGATCTGAAGTAAAATTACAATTAACTCCAATAAAATCTTTTTTTTTTTTTCTTTTAATGGTAATTAAAAGCCAGGGAAAGGAGATTGAAGTTTCCAGCTGAAAATTCAGTAACAACTAAATTGTAGTTAATATAATGGTGAGAAAAAATAACCACAGAACAGAACTAGAACTAAACATTCACACATGATTTTGGTGTCTGATCATCTTATAGATTTTCAAGCCAGACATGAACTCTGCATAATACATTCAAAACCCGCCACGTCCTATAGTAGGAGAGGCTTTATGTTTTAATGGTGGCTGTATTTTATTTTTGTTTAGATAAATGTGATGAGTGTCAGAGGCATATCAGTAGTTGTTTTTTTTGTTTGTATTCCAACGTTATTTTATAAACAACCAGGGTTGTTGTTGTTGTTATTGTTGTTGTTTTCCCAAAACTTTTTATAAAATTACACTGAAGCTGATCATTAGTAAATAAATCAGTAGGAAAAAAAAGAGTTTTCTGTTCGCTCAATGTATTCCATCTTATTTTCTACTTCAAATATGCAGTGTATAATATCTAGTGTATATAAGCATAAGTTGAATAACACTTTGAGAAAATTATTTTAAAAGCGCAATGCACACCTAGATAGCAAAATTTCAGATTATTTTTCTATTTATTTTTCTAAATATTTTTGTATGTATTTTTCTAATCTGTTTTTCTTAATAAACATTTCTCTAGAATGGGTTTGAAAAGGGGGTGTAAAATTAACATCTAAAATATGGAGAAGAATTTTCTTTACATAGACTAAATTGTCTCTGTAGGATTATGATTCATTACTGCAAAATATTAAAATTTGAAATCTTTGGAAACACTGTCTTCTAAATTATGATTTTTTAATTTTTTTTTTTTTTTTTTTTTTTTTTTTGCTGTTGTTTTTTATAATTGGCCATCAACATTCACAGGAAGCTAGGAAACAAAGTTGTAGCAAGAGCGTTTATCAGTTTTCAAGAATAAGTGAAGAAAAAGTTTATTTCATGTATAGTTAGGAATAATGTTTAACATGATTGGATGAAAAAACAAGCATATTTCCCCAGTAGCGTCAAAAACACTTGAAAGTTTCCTACTTTTCAGAAGGCTTTTAGCTGCTACTACTATTAGCAAGTATTTTGGAGGAAGTCTTAGTGAATGCATTTGTGCTATTATTGCTCTTTCTAAACTGAGCAAAGAGAAAGAGAATCAATGTTTATATATCACACTGAAACACCTGCAAAACACTCTTACATGGAACTTGGAGCTAGTGATGAAAATATGAAGAATAAAGATTTCTAGGTCTTTATCTTTCTCTCCTATAGGTTTCATTAAAGATGAAGTGAGAAAAGCTGGGAAAATACATTATTCCACATATAATTTGAAAAAATTATCAGGCAGTTTGACTAGTTACCTTCAGAATACTTTTGGTTTAAATTCAAACCTTCGTATCTGGAAACATGTAAAGAGTGTTCTAGGTTTAGATGAAGAAACTTCAAAAGAAGAATTTGTGATGGTCTCTTCCTTAACACATATATCTTTCTGGTTCTTCCTGACTCATCAGGAGCATGTGTAACATGTGCAGGTTCTCTTGATGAATGCTGTTGTTCCTCCTTGTGTACTGTCAGAGGAAATGTGGTACTTCAGCGAAGATGCTTCCTTCATATATCCTTGTATCTCCTCTACCCTCTTCCTCTTCTCTGCTCCTCTCTTCTTTTTATTCATCTTTTAATTAGTCTCCTCAATTGTAAGCACAAGAGAAATCTCTTTGCATTTGAGTAACAATTGTCGCACTAATATTTTCTGACACAAATATCCCATGCATCCTTATATATCAGAATTTTTCTCCTTTTATTTAGAGGTCACTTATAAGCAAAACTGATTTACAGACATTAGTTAATTTCTAACTGGAAGATAACTTGATGCTATCAACGTATTTGATTGTATCCATGGAAACAAATGGATTGTAGCAAGACAATCCTATTCAGCAGCTCAATAAAATTGCATGAGATTTTGAGATAGGTATGAAATTGGCACAGGTCAATACAATTTAATTTTCAATGCTAAAACACATTTCCTACTTTCTGTATTAGTAGGCATAATAATAATAAGCTGCCCATAATTCTTCCTTAAAATCAGTTTTAAAATAGGAATTACTTAACAATACTCTTTAATTTCTTTCATTTCTTCAGTCCAGAAGTTTTTTGTAAAACTTGGTTTTCTCTTCCCCTTCCCCTTTCCCTTCCTTTTCCCCTTCTCTTTCCCCTTCCCATTCCCCTTCCCCTTCCCCTTCCTCTTCCCCTTCCCCTTCCTCTTCCCTTTCCCCTTTCCCTTTTCCCCTCTCCTCTTTCTCCTTTCCCTTTTTCCTTTCCCCTACTTCATTTTTCCCTTTTCCCTTTCCCTTTTCCTTCCCTTCCCCCTTCTCATTTTCCCACACGATTTAAAAACATCTTCCACAATTCAGAGTTATTCTGTTTCACGTTTGTTGCAGTATTGAAAGGGACTGGGGAAAATCCAGTGGAAGGATGATATACATAATACTCTCTTGTGCATGCTATTAAATTCACATATTGCTAGCTTTATTTTTCATTGCTATTGGTCTCCACTTAAGAGTCATTTAAAATGGACATACTCTATTATTTTTATGATAACCTCAGCAAACTGTTCACATTCCAAAATTTATTGCTAGCAATGTTAAATAAAGTTCAGTAACTGGAAGGTTATAATCATCAAGGGAGAAATGATGCACTGATAACAGTGTTAAATGCTTGTAATGTAACTGTTCTATAATGCCTCATTCATCCTCTTTTGGTAATACAGTAAACAAGCTATTTTAACAGACCAGGCAAAATAAAGTGTCATCAAATCAAGAGTGAGCAGCCGCAGGCAGTCTTTATATGAGTGAAAAAAGGGAAAGTTTTGAGATCTGTAGGTGTACTTACATCTGATGTGTTAAGCTCAAGAGAATCACTACCTCTAGCAGAAAGGAACATTTGCTTTCCAAGTGGGAGCAGAGAGCTGCTCCCCTATTTGGCTCTACCCAGGGACCTGATGTACATCTGTCTCTTTGCTGAGTCCTCCAGCAATGATGTAGTGCTCCATATTGACAGAAAAGTGGTAATGAGTTTTGTTGTTTCTTTGATACAACTGTGATGGGCTGAAAATTGACCGGTTTTCTTTGGTTATACTTCATATGACAGTGGATGTTTGTAGCTGTGACAAGGATATAAGTGAGAAAATGTCAGTAAGAAAAGGGAATATGCTTTATTAGAAATATTAATATAACTATAAAAACATTAGACAAAGAAAGCAAAGAAAAACAGACAAAAACAGCAGTGATCCTGAATACAAGCTAAGAACACTTTGAAAAATTCTGAAATCTAATATTTCTGTGAGTTGTTTTTGTTTTGTTTTGTTTTCCAATATAGGGAAAGACTCTGTATTCCCAATCATGGGCTATTCTGTGGTCTAATGAGATGTGTTACAAGCATTATGACTGTAACTCAGGTGGAAATGACTGCTAGACACAATTGCCTACAAAGTGCCAGATAAGTAGCAGAGACATTTTAAGGTACAATAGATGCAGGTATTTTTCTTTGAAATATTCACTACAGCTAGAATGAAATACAGTGTAATACTTAACATTCATTTGCTACAGTCTGGGGGAGCCAGTTGTGCCTTTCCAAAATAAATAAATGAATGAATAAATAAATAAAATTATAGAACATAAAAAGAAATCCAAGAGAACAAGGTAGGAGGTATGGCATCCTGTGTACTCAGGAAGATGTCTCCTTTCTTTTTCTAGGATTTTCTGAAGCCTAAGTCTTCCTTTAAATACTCCCTGGCATCCTTGCTGTTTAGGAATGCTGACTGAAGTTTGCCCAAAAGAGGCAGATCAGAATCCACTTAGCTTGGAGTGATGAAGTTAATTTTCTTGAGCTGGTAACACAGCTGGGGAGTAGAGAGCTGAGGGGACCAGAGAGACTGATAGTACTAGTAACTCATAGCACAACAATTTCAGAGCAAAATCTTTCAGTAAAAGTCTCAATCCATGAAGCTGTTCCTATCCTGTTTAGGAAAAACCCGCACTGTATGTGGGTATCTGCCCTTGAAGCTTAGTTTGTCAAAACATCTGAACCATGATGGTGAGTCTCTTTGGATGGATAGAATGCGATGCATTGCACTCTGCATTCTGAACAGAGTAGCAAAAGAACAAACATATATGTTTAGCACAGAGATAGCAACAGATACCTATTAAAATCTTTGAGCTTGGATTATTGTATATCAAACATTAGTGACAAAGCAATTATCAAGCAGAATTAATTTTTGAGCTGGCTATTATGACTGCCCTTGGACTCAGTGTGGAAACCAAGAGAAGCAGGCAATGTCTTTTTCTCATTGCTATAAATACAAGGCCATGTTTTGATCCTCGTTACAGTTATCAAATAAGACTGTGCCATGCTTGTTTATCCTCATCAGACTGGTGCTTGAGTCAGGTCCAGACTAGTTCTATTAAATTATAAAATCTGCCTATCATTCTGTCATTTTTCTACCACTATAGTTTTTTGTGTGTTATTGGCACAAAATTTGGGATCACAACTGAAGCGCAAACAATCTCAAAGCCACTTGGACAGTTCTGCATTGATGCAGTAAATAAATGTAAAGGTAATGTGATTTTAAGTAATTTGACCAATGATTTTATGTAATGTATATATGAAAAATGTCACTTACTCTTGTAACCACTTCTGAGTCTGAAAGTATTATAGAAATGTTGATTTATAACTGTTTTTTTTTTGCCCTTTTTACTAACTGTAAGAAAACCAAACCTGAAAGACTTCCCCAGTCACACTGTGTGTTAGTTGTGGCTTAGAGAAGAACAATGGCTTTCTTTTTTTTTCTTTTTTTTTTCTTTTTTTTTCTTTTTTTTTCTGAGAAGAAAGCAAAAATATTAAATGATTCTTTTCTTTTTCCTTTCTCTCTCTTTTTTTTTTTTTCATTGACAGTGGATAGAGGGTTTAATTATAGTTCTTCACTCTAAAGCAGCTGTGTTAGTATCATGCATGCTAAATAAGTTTACAGCTGTGTAATATCATAATTGGAATTTAGTAAGCTTTGAACTACCCACGCTTGAATTGAGCTCTGTGAGCCTCAAGCAAAGTTTTTGATAGTTTAACTGCTATAAAGGAAAACTGTGAGAGAATTACAATATTCAGAGTCTCCTAGATCTCCTTCCGCTCTTCCTCTGACACTATGTTATCTCCAGTAACGCCAGAGAAGGTTGTGGTGTGGGTCACACCACTGCAGCCCATGAAATCTTCATTGCTTGTCTTTCACAGTCTATAACCATTGGAAAATACAATGTTAGCTAGAAGTACCCAGTAGTTAAAATTAGCATGTTGTAGTCAGCTAGGATTCTACAGTGGATGCTTATACGATGAAAACCATGGTATTGTTGTTGATGAAGACTGATAACAAATAAAAAGGCTATGGGAATTGCGTAGTTTATACTGGATTGTGCCTTTTCTGTAATGTGTGGGAGGTCAAGCAAGTTTGAACTTCCATTTTGAAGGAGACCTGTCTGGAGGCAATAACGTTAATCCCATCTCAAGTTATAGAATAGCTTGGTTTGGAATGGTCCTTAAAAAGCCTCTACTTTCAGTCCTCCTGCTGTGGACAGGGTTGTCAACAGAAAATCAGGTTGCCCCAGGCCCTATCATCCTGATCTTGAACTCTTCTAGGGCATCCGCAGCTTTTCTGGGAAATCTGTTGGAGTGCCTCAGCACTCTCTGAGTGAATTTTTTTTGTTTAATCTGAATAACCCCTATTTTAGTTTAAAACCATTTCCCCCTTGTCCTATCTGCCCCATGTTACATCTCTTCTTAAGAAAGATAGTAAGAACGATACAGGGAACTACCAATCTGTTAGACTCACCTCTAAGCCATGGAAGATCATGAAACAGGTCCTTCTGAAAACTGTGGTAACACACATGGAAGAAGTGGAGGTGGTATAAGAAGACCAGCATGACTTCATCAAGGTTGTCTGACCAACCTAGTGGCTTTCTATGATGTCATAACTGCATCAGTAGACAAGAGAATAGCCACTGATACAATCTATTTGGACTTCATTAAGGCCTTTGACATGGTCCCCAGCTAACTCCTTCTCTCCAAATTTGAAAGATTCAGTGGGTGGACTGTTCGATGAACAAGAATGTACTCAGAGAGTTGTGGTCAATGGCTCAATGTTTGGCTATAGATCAGTGATGAGTGGTGTCTCTCAGGGGTCAGTACTGAGACCGATGCTGTTTAATATCTTCATCACTGACATTGTCAGTTCTATCAAGTGCACCCTCAGCAAGTTTTTACATGACATCAAGCTGTGGGGTGCGGTTGACATGCCCAAGAGATGGGATGCCATCCAGAGAGACCTGGATAGCTTAAGCAATGGTCCCAGGAGAACCTCTGAGATTTAACAAAGCCAAGTGCAAGGTCTTGCACATGGGTCGAGGGAACCCCCCCTATCAATACAAGCTGGGGGATGTAAGGATAAAGCATATCACTGCCAAAAAGTGTTGGAGTATTAGTGGATGAGAAGCTGGACGTGGGCCAGCAATTGCTCTTACAGCCCAGAAAGCCAACCGTATCTGGGGCTGCATCAAACACAGCATACCCAGCAGGGCAAGGGAGGTGATCCTGCCCCTCTACTCTGCCCTGGTGAGACCTCACCTGGGTACTGCATCCAGATGTGGAGTCCTAAAGTACAAAAGAGTTACGCTGTTGTAGCATGTCCAGAGGCGGGCCACAAAAATGATCCCAGAGATGGAACACCTCCTCTACGAGGTGAGAGAGCTGAGGCTGTTCAGCCTAGAGAGGACTCTAAGGAGACCTGACAGTGGCTTTTCAGTATCTAAAGGAAGACTTGGAGAAAGAAGGGGATGGACTCTTTAGCTGGCTCTGTTGTGTTAGGACAAGGGAAAATGGTTTCAAATATGAAGAAGGGAAATTAATTCGATATAAGAAAAAAATTCATTATGATGATATACATCCTGTCATGACTGACAGGACGAGGGGAAACAGACATAAGCTGCAGCATAGGATGTTTCGCACGAATGTGCGTAAGAACTTCTTCACGGTGAGGGTGACGGAGCACTGGAACAGGCTGCCCAGGGAGGTTGTGGAGTCTCCTTCTCTGGAGATATTCAAGTCTCGCCTGGACGCCTACCTGTGCGACGTGGTGTAGGGAACCTGCTTTGGCAGGGGGTTGGTCTCGATGATCTCTAGAGGTCCCTTCCAACCCCTACAATTCTGTGATTCTGTGATTCTGTGAAGCACTGTTACAGGTTCTTCAGAGATATGGTGGCTGCCTCATCCCTGGAGACATTCAAGGTCAGACAGGATTGAGCCCTGAGCACCCTGTTCTAGCTGTAGGTGTCCCTGCTCATTGCTGGAGAGCGGGACTACATGACCTTTAAAAGGTCACGTCCAACTCAAAACGTTCTTTGATTCTGTGGTACTAAAAAAATCTGTCTTGCTCTTGAGCACTGAAAGTCCACAATGAGGTCTCTCCGAAGTCTTCTTTTCTCAAGACTAAACATCCCCAGCTGCTTCAGCCTTTTTTTGTAAGAAAAACTTCACAACTCCTCTTTGAAATCACTTATATTTTTCAGTAACTCAACAAAAAATACTTCTAATTTATTACAAATATTCACAGTTAAGGCAAATTAGAAATAATAAAGACTTAATGGATGTGTATTTTATGCTGCCTTGTAAAGGCAGTGATTCACCTGAAGTTTGAGGTTACTTTTTATTGCATAGAATAATAGAATCACTAAGGTTAGAAAAGACCTCCAGCATCATGCAGTCCAACCATTCACCTACCACCAATATTCCCCTACCAAGTCATGTCTTTCAGTGCCACATCCATAACTTTCTTGAACAGCACCAGGAATGGTGACTCAATCACCTCCATGGGAAGGCTGTTTTACTGCCTGACCACTCTTGGAGAATTATTTTTTTCTTATATCCAATCTGAACATCCCCTAGTACAAATTCAGGCCAATCCCATTCATTTATGCCTTTAAGATAGATATTTAAGGTGAATGTAATCCAATACTTCTCTTTCAGAAAATGGTTTCATTTGCAATTTCATAGGTTGAAAGATCAGATGGATAACATCCAATAATACAAAAGTGAGAGAACTAGATGAGGAGATAAGCTTGTCCATTTATTTACTGGAATGAAGTGACTTCAGGTACTTTTAGACCATATTAGATACTATCTGAAAAAGGTGACAAAAATAATTGAGTTTAGAAGTATGTTATTAAGTCCGGAATTTCCTAAATATGTTATTTCAGTCACATTGAATGAGAAATAAATAACAATACTCTAGAATCCAAATTTTCCCTTTTTCCTTACTAAGTGGACAAATGATTCCTAGTTGAAAAATGAAATTGCTCTAGTATTCATCACAATATTACTATTTTTTCTTTTTTTCTTTTTCTGATTTATTTTTTTAACCACCCACTGTTGGCTGCTAGTGATAGTGTGTTAGATAGACATATCATTTCATCAAAGTTGCATTTTTACATAAAAAGTACAGGACTTTTCCCTGCAGAACAGCTCTTCTCACATGCAACCATAACTCTTTCAGTGTTTGGTCTGTTACACTTCTACGCTTTGTACAAAATGTGGTTAGCAGTGATTGAGAAGAAGCGGGTTACTATCAACTCAATAAATCAGAAAGACATATTTTAGTTTAATCAATATGTATTTAATTTTAATAAACTGGTACCAAGAACAGTTTTATTGTGCAAAATAAAAAGGGATGAAAATTTTGTGGCTGTTTCCAGAAGTCAGCCTTTTATTCTAAATGCTAAATGAAATGAAAAAAAAAACTTAAACATATATTTTTAAAGCTTTTTTTTTTTTTTTTTAACTTACATTGTAAGCCTGCAGTAAGAAAAAATCTGAAGGAATCTGTGCTAATGTTTTTTTCTGCGTAGTGTTATTTAGAAAATGTCAACTTTTGCAATAGATTTCTCTATTAATCATAAATGCAATTACTTTTTTTTTTAACTTAAAAAATGGATTGGGAAGCATCTGAGTTTGATTAACAGTTGTGATTGTAATTGTCTATTTAAAATGTAGCGATAAATGTGATGTTGTTTCTTTCTGTTCACAATCAAAACAACACAATAATATATTGCAGCAGAAAAAAATGGGATGAAAAATTTGCAATATCTTGTTATATATTACAATTCAACTCATCAATTAATTTTGCACAGGTAAGTTTAGTTGTGGAAATACAAATTCAAGTATTTTTCTCAGTTAAATTTTAGAATAAACCTATGGTATAAATGTCAGTAAAATTGGTGGTTTGAGGTATATCATTACTGGTTTTGCCTTTTACAGAAGAAAATATTAAATATATATTTTTTTATTTATAAACCATCGTACCTCTAATTTACAGGAAAAACCACCCACTGTTTGATTTTGATAAATACCGGTCTCCTTCCCTTCAAATGTCACACAGTATCAGATATGTCATCTAACTCTCTGCTATGCAGGTTGCTCCAAAAGTAATGCCTTTTATTCATTTCCGTGGAAACTACAACAGATACAGAGAGCACAGTAACACTGATAAAGCAAATTCTCATCTACAAAAGGCTCTTCTTTCAACACAGTCACTACCATTAGCTCTGCATTTTCACCAGCGATGAACAAGAGCCTGCATGCCACACTGATAAAAATCTGTACCAGTGGAGCTGACCACTGTTGCTGTCACCAGTGCTGAAATGCAGCACCCACTGCCTCACTGCCTCACTGTGCTCACATCCACTAGTTGATCTCCATAAATGTTCATCAAGTGTCAATGAATGTAAAAGGGTGCCATTTTTTCCACACGGAGGAATTCAGTTGCACATTTTTCTCCATAAACACTTCCATGCCGGACACCGTTCTGTCAGACTGCCTCTCCGCTGCCATCTGTTGTGCATCAACAAAATCACAGAATCACAGAATGGCCACAGAATGGGAAGGACCTCAAGGATCATGAATCTCCAACCCCCCTGCCTCATGCAGGGCCACCAACCTCCCCATTTAATAGTAGACCAAGCTGCCCAGGGAAAATGTAACAGAATATTGTTGGCAAGGCTCAGCCGCTATTCCTAGAACACCAACATCCACCTCTGATGCTGCGGGCTGACATCACAATATAGGAGGCATTACTCCTGGATCAGCCCTCATATATTCAAGCACAGCAGGGAGACAGCTCATACTAAATGTTGCTTAGAACAGAGCTTGATTTCTGCTACCTGAAACAGTCCTTCAAACATTATTTTTGGTATGTTCTCATGCTACAAAGGGTATGCAACATTTATTTTTATTGTCAAGCTGCACCACTTCAACAGCATGAGTCATCCATTCTAATTATTTCAGAAGCTATAAGGTCAGTTGCTTTAAAGAAATATGCCTTAGTAATATAAAGGGACAGTTTGCCCCAAGGAAAACTAAAGTTACTTGAGACATATGAATGCAAAATTTATTCTGTACCACTGGCATAAGAAATGTGGCCTTGAGACCACACTTTATCGGCATCTATTGTAGTAACTTATCTATTAGCTTAACTTCCTTGCAAGAAAAGAATGAAGTAGGTCATTTTTAGCATTTGGTATTCATCACTTAGAACATGAAGTTACAGGACTGTGAAAAATAATGGCTATCGCTGAATATATTAGTGATTTTTTGTGAGCCCAGATTCCATTCATTCACTCATTAAACACATTTTATTCAGCACAAATATGTATTTCATTTCTACAGTACATCAAGCTGTGCAACACATAAATCTTTAAAGCAGGAGCTTAATAGAGTCTATAAGATTTATATACATATAAGTGTGCTATTTGTCATTTAGTGTCTCACAGTTATATAGAAAAAATGCATACACTAACATTGCTTTTTTTTCCCTTTTTTACTCTTTTTCTTTAAGATCGTTCTTATCTCCCGTGCAATAAGAAATAAAAACAATTGCCAAATGCTTTTTAGATAACTTCAGATTCCTTCTGGGAAAATCTGTGGGCAAACAGAACTCTCGGATTTAGCAAGATTTTTTTTTTTTTTTTTAATAGTAGTATCTATTATTATGTTAAAAAAAAAAATCACCAAATGCTAGCAAAGGAAATCAATTTTGTTTCTGCATGTATTACTTTTCAGAGTCATCCAACAGCTAACTACTCACATCTTCCTCAGACTTTTCATCATCTTTTTAACCCTATATCACACAGCTACATGCTCAGCCCACAGAACTGCAGAAATTTTGCAGACAGTTATGAAAAATTATACTTTCTCTCTGCAGTGGATAAGGCTAAGACATCAGATGGAACAAGTTTCTCAAATTTGGAAACCTGGTAATTTAGAGTTCAGTTGTAACTGTCTAAAATGGAGAAAAAAGTCAAGATGACTTTTTCTATTTGTTTCTACTTCTGAAACACTGCTGTTCTGCTACTCATTTCCAGGGGAAAAGATACCAGGATATTTATGTTTAGAAGCTGAGAAAATGCTATCGAAGTCAAGCACAGTGAAATTAGATTTTTGATCCCATGTCAGTATCAAAGAGAAAATATTTCTTATCAAGTCCCTGCTATGATTGGTACCAAGAATGTTATATTAGTTCTAAAGCACTCACTGATTTGGAAAGTAACAGGCTGCTCCTTTTCCTTCCTTAACCAGATGCTTTCTTCTGGTTTTGTGTCTCTTTTCTGATTGCTGCTGTTGTGACTTAATCCTTTCATAAATTTCTATTATGACGTCACAGCTTGATTTCATAAAACCTGATACCTGCTTCTCAAAATGAATACTGTGCAAACTCAGATTATTGAAAAAAATGCTGACCTTTTCAGCTATGAAATTAATTTTTACAAACTTGCATTTATTTTTTTTTCAATTTTATTCCTCCCTGCAGTGAGAACTGCATCCAAGCAAATGATATAGGTTCAACTTTGCATATGTATACATATTTTTTTCTGTTTATTTAAGGCAAAACCTCTCCTTTTTATTGCACTAGTATCAGGTATGAGATAAGTCCATTTTAACTCACACTTCTGATGATTAGCACATCTTGAGCAAATTTCCACAGAAGAGGCATGAAGGTGCTCAGGATTCCCTAGTAGAAAAGCACCTGGATCCATTTTGAGGGTGGCTTATGCCTTCAAAGGATTGCTCCCCCCCTCCTATAATCCTTGTTCACATAAAGGCATTCTCATTTATCTGCCCTTCTGACTCTCTCTTGATCTGTAACTCTACTGGGTGGAAAGGGCATAACAAGAAAAATTACTTGATACCTTTAAAATGTACCTGGAAAATTCCTTAAAGATTTAAAGAATATCTCCTCTTCTCCTTATGAGTGAACAATAATGTGCTGAAAGTCAGTGTTAAAAAAAAAGTATAATTTAATTTTCACGCTTGTAGAGTATTTCAAAATGCATCTGTAACAACGACATGGATAGAAAGGTTTACTCCTTCATGGGACTAAGTAAATACTGATGGCAAAATCTCAGTCTGGAGGAACAGTTTGGGAAAATATGCAAATCTTCAATGCCTGTGCTTTCATGTGCAGAATATGCAGTGATAAGTTGGCAAAGTAAAGACATCACTCACTAGGACCGTCCTCCTGTGATACTGCCATGAGAGAAAACTTGTTCTTAGAAGAAAAACCCTGTTCATGAAAATAATTTTTATCTGCTCAACATAAAAATAGAGAATACTTTAAGTTCTCTCTTTCTGTCTTTGATATTTACAAAATATTTTTTTATATCAAATCATCTAGCAATGGAACTTCAACTAAAAACTTTGCAACTTTGCACATCATGCACATTCTTCTAGATAGGAGTCCTAATTTTACATCTTAACATGGAATGCCATTGCCAGAGATATTATTTTATTGTATCCATTTTATGTTTTTATTTTATTTTTGTAAATCAGAGATGTATCCTACATGTTTCTCTCCATGCATTCATAGTTTGTGTCTCACAAGTACAGAACATGCTATAATTAAAGACAATTATCATATCCTTTCATAGTAGAAGTTGATGACTTTCAGTTTCTTTAGTGAAAAACTGCAACATCTTTAATACAAAAACTGTCTCTGACTATGAGCTTGCTTCACTTTGAGGAAAGCAAAACACTGACCTTCCAGAATCATGCTGTAGTACATATGTTAAATTATTAATGTTATTATTAATGTGGGCAATACAGCCCCGGAAAATGCCCCAGATTGACACTTAATTGATTGGTGCTTAATTTTTGATGTGCAAATCTGGGCCAAATTTGAGACCCTTGCTTAAAGTTTGCTTAAAAGTCTAGCCTGCTAGATATATGCCTGATCTAGTGCAATGCCTGCACTAGTAAATTAGGCCATGCCAGGAAGTAATCCAAGCATCCTATTCCTCAGTTGTTAATATGCTTTCTGGCAGATACTTTGTCTAGGTCAAAAAAGAATCTCTCAGACCCTCCCTCGGCACTTCTCAGAGGTTTGAGGCCATCCCTGGCTAAGTGGGACCCTTTCTCAGAAGCATGGAGGATTTTAATAATACAGATTCTGGCCTTTTTGCGCCAATTGAGTTCAATGCCTGCAAATGCTCCCTAGTACCATTTTACTTGTCATTATATGTTGTCACAGGGGCCAGATATCAGTATTACTGTTTACAACATTGTCAAAAACAGAGTCATCTGGAATTTTGTCACAGCTCTGGAATGTACTTATAATTTTGTTTAACTTTGATTTATATTTCAGTGTAAAACATTCAGTATCTTCAACTGCTTCTGTTTTTGTACATGGCCAGATTGCAAACAGCAGGGAAAAAAACTATCACCCATAAGCAAGCATTTCATTTCTTAGCTGATAATCTCACATAGAAGTCTCTAGTTTTTATGCTAGCAAATGCACTTACAGCTGAGATACTGTCACAAAATGGGATGCTAGTTATGAGAATAAATTTGCACATGACTGAACAAGTCCAGTCTACTTGCATTCAAATCATCTAAAACGAATAGTCCAATTTTGACTATCCCTCAGTCTGTGCTTGTCATTGCATTGTTGCAAGATTTCAAACAACCATAAATTTGTGTCAGTTGTCTTACTACCTAAACAGATTTTTCTAAGGTTTTCTCCACTACCACAGATATTTTTCAGAAACAAACAAACAAGGAAAACAACAACAAAACAAATCAAACCCCCAAACCTTGGAATTCTTTCCTGTTTAGCTCAACTGCTGAACAACAATTATATTAATAATGGATGAATCTCCAAACATATTGTTTGTCTCACACAAACCTTCTTCTCTCATTCCAAATAGTATGGTAATGGATGCCTAGAAGTCAGAATTTCAAGGCCAGATTGGATGGGACTTCGGACAGCTTGGTCTAGTGAAAGGTGTCCATGTCCAAGGCGGAATAATTGGATCTAGATGATCTTTAAGGTCCCTTCCAACTCAAACAATTCTATGACTCTGTGGTTCTATGATTCCATGGATATCTATATAGAGTTTCTCTGAAGCCTCTTAGTGAGCTAGTGTTGTGAGAAACACAATTTTTTCAAGGTGTAACAAGCTATAGAAGGTAGAGGGCTTTGAGAGCTTTTGAATGAAGTTTAAGTCAATGTAAACTGCAAAGTCTGTTTTGAGATTAGAATACTGGATAATTATACATAAGTACAGGCCAGCAACTGACCTGCTGGAAGGAAGCTGTGAGCAGAAAGACATGTGTGGCCTGGTGGACAACAGGTTGACCACAACCCAGCAGCGTGCCCTTGTGGCTAATGCCAATGGTATGCTGAGGTGCAATAAAAGAGTGTGGCCAGCATGTTGAGGTGATCTTCCCCGTACTCTGCCCTGGGGAAGCCACACTGTGTCTAATTCTGTGCTCCTCAGTTCACAAAAGGTAAGGAACTGCTGGATTCTAGTGCAGTGCCACAAAGGCCTGGAGCATCTCCTGTATGAGGAAAGGCTGAGATAGCGGGGGCTGTTCATTCTGGAGAAGAGGAGGCTGAGGGAAAACTGTTTATAAATATCTAAAATGTGAGTGTCAAGTTGACCTGGGTGGAATCTTGTTAGTGGTGTGCAGCAGTAGAAGAAGGGGCAACAAGAATAAGAACTCAAGTTGCATACCAATATGTGGAAGAAGTTCTTTAAGTGTGATGCAGCACTGGAACAGGCTATTCAGGGAGTATGTGAAGTCTCTTTTTTTCTGGAGGTATGAGGACCTGTCTGCATGCCTTCCTGTGTTACCTTCTGTAGGAAACCTGCTTTAGCAGAAGGGTTGGACTGGGTGATCTCTAGCCCTTTCATCTCCTAAAATTCTGTGATTCTATATGATAAAATGTATTTGAAATTTTCCCTTTATGCCAGGGAATTCCACAATATTAAAGAAAACTTGCTTTTTCTGTGTCTTGGAAAAGCAAATTAGAATTTTCTTCCCACGCTGTATGCAGGCTTTTGAACACTTAAATTAGAAGCTACTCCAGGCAAAAGTGTTGTGTCTCAACACATCACGTGCACTTACCAGTACAGCAGACTCTGATCTACATTAAAAGAACACACTGTAAACAACTCAAATATTATAAGGTCTGACATTAATGTTAAAGCTCTTATAGTACTTACTTAAACCGAGTAGCTCATATTCTATATAGAAAACTTTCGTTTAAAAAGAAAATTTCAATCATATTTTAATGTTTGCTTTCTTAGGTTTGTGCTTATTTTTGACCCAGATCTTGTGACTTTTTTTTTTTTTTTTTTTTTTTTTTTTTTTTTTTTTTTGAGGATGTATAACTTTGCACCAGAGGCTGAATTAGCACAACAATGTTAACTCTGACCTTTAGCGACTTCTGCAAAGAAGACAGCAAGAATAAGTAGAAATAACTTCTCCCTCTTGGACTGGTTAATAAATGAAGGGCAAATGAAATCTGCTGTCAGTCACCAGATGGTGCAGTTTTCTACAGTCCTACTTATATCTTTTTTTTTAATTATATGTACAGTTTCATTAGGGGAAATGGATTTTGTTGGTCATATAATTTACTTTCTTACAGAAGATGCTGTATTTCATAAGCAATGAATCTGACTGGAATATTTTCCTAAGTGCAGAAATGACTCTTGTGTTTTATTGTGATAATAAAATATGTTTTTTTTTTTGTATCAGTCTCCAAAATGCAATCTTCAATAAAACAATTATTTTGAAACTGTGAATTTATATTCATAGCTGTATAATTCATATTATTCATGTTCATCTAGTAATGTCTTTCTACATTCTACATACTATTTCACAGTTTAATTTATTCAGCACAAATATTTTATTCGACATCTGTAGGTACAAAAAATGAAAGTTCAGCAGGAATGTAATAGTACCCTATATTGTTCTGTATTTTACTGGAGCTAAAGTGATTGTGGTCCTTGAATACACACTAATAAATTTAGGAAGAAATATTTAATATAATCAAATATGATATGTAGGAAAAATGCTAACAAATGCCATCTATTACAGCATTTATTCTTTAGCACACAAAATATGACAGCACTTGAGATACAGAGTATCTTGAAACTTATGTCAGTAAATCTAGATTAAAAAATTCTACTTCAGAACATTTGCCCTCAAAAGAACAGATCCAGGTATGAATGTAATCACTGCTATTGCAGTACAAAAGTATGTGTGAAAAATCAATGTTCAAATATAGCAAGTCCACTCAAAATTTTTACATCCTTTGAATCTGACTACAAGTAATCTTTTTATAACATAGGTTTGTAAAGCAAAAGTCACATTGTCTTATAATAGTCTTCAATATTGATGGGGCAAAAAAGTGAATTCTAAAGTATATTTATTGATGAGATATGGTGTTTTCTCCTAGGCAAGGGAATGCACATTCAAATTTATTTTGAATACAGATTCCTAGTCTCAGAAAAGAAATTGCAACTCTTTCTGAAATATACATAAGTTAACTATAAATATGTAAATTCCGAGTTCAAACTGCGATTAGTAATTTCTAGTTTCAAAGGAAGAGATAGTATGTGGGCTCTGATTTAGTTATTCAAGGGCCCATTATATTTATAATTCAACAAGTAAAAAGGATAAAACTAGAGTGTGGCTGAATCACCTTTATGATGACTAGAAAACAACCAGGAAAAGCCTTCATTTTTCTGTCCTTGAAACACTGCTGTGGTTTTCTTCCTTCTCTGTGCTGGTCAACAGTTAGACCGCTCAAACAAATGAATTTCTATGAGCTAGGAACTTTCCAAATTTGTAGCTGTTCTTGTTACTTGAAGAAGAGAAACAGAGATGTGATGATGTAATTAGGTCACTCAAATTGCTTGCCATGCCTTATCTGGGCTGACTTAACTTTACAACTGCTGCACAGTGCTGGAAGGTGTGACGAAGCAGGCGCTTAACAGTGGGCGGGAACTAATTTCAAGTCAATAACAATTTATACTCTTTTAGTAGTGGAATCATTATAAATGGATAAGAAAAAAAATGACAGGTTATTACTTGTCTCAAAGTCAAGCAACAGAGAATTATGCTCTACTGTTTTCTTTCAGAATCATTTGATCATTATACATTCAAAGTTTAAAAAGAAAAATGCCTGCTGTTTAACTTGGTATATGAGCATGTCTCCCTCAGTCCCTCCCTCCAGCAAACAACGGACAAAACAAAAAAAGTGAATTAAAATTAGTACTTCATGTACCTATCCGAAAGATGCCTGTGACATTGCCAGCAATTGTAGCACATTACCATGGGTTATTTTAGACCAAAAAGTTTGAGCTTAAATTAAAAATAGCTGTAGCCAGAGGGGAGAAAAGGAAATAAAGAGAGAAAATAAGCTTACTAGACATTGGACAAAAATGGTATAACAATTTGATTCATTTTTTTTATTTCTTCTTGCAATTTATATAGGATCCTAAGTAGACAGCTGCCTTAATTATGTGTGTATGAATTTCGTTATAAGCTGTACTTTGTTTGAAAAGAATACCCATACCAAAATATTTTCCACTTCACCTGAGATCATGAATATTAATGTGATTTTCTATTATTAGTACCATTTTTTCTTTAGTAATCTTGCAATCCTCTGAGCATATTCATTTCTTGAGAACTGAAGGAAGCCATACTGACTGAAGTATCCATTTTTTTCCACTGTTTTGCTTTTGAGTTGGTTGAAGATATAAAAAAATTGCAATATATTTCATCACTGTGTGGTAAAGTTTTTTGGCAGTCTGGATTTGGATTAGATCTCTCTGTAGATAGCACTGTAGAGAGAGCAGGGAACACAAATTTCTATCCTGCAAAAATCATAGAATTGTAAAATCACAGAATGGCTTGGGTTAGAAGGGATCATCAGCTTCCAATCCCATTGCCACAGGCAGAGTTGCCAGCCCCTAGTTGAATTGCAAGATCAGATTGTGCAGGGCCCCATCCAACCTGGTCTTGAACACTTCCAGGGAAGGGGCATCCACAGCCTCTCTGGGAAACCTGTGCCAGCACTCACCACTCTCTCAGTAAAGCTTACCCCCGACTTCTAATTTAAATCTCCCCTCCTTTAGTTTAAAACAATTTCCCCTTGTCCTATGACAATCTACCCTTGTAAAAAGTTGATCCACTCAGGTTTATAAACTCACTTTAAATATTGGAAGGCTGCAATGACTCCCCACAAACTTCTCTTTTCCAGGCTGAACAAGGCCAGTTCCTCCAGTATACCTTTGTAGAAGAGGTGCTTCAGCCCTCTGAAGATTGTCATGTCTGGATGCTTGCCCAAAGCTCCACATCTTTCTTGTGTTGCAGACCCCAGAAATGGAATCAGTCCTCTGGTTGGGTCCTCATGAGGGGAAAACAGAGGGAAACAATCCCCTGCCTCACCCTGTTGGCCATCCCTCTTCTGATGTAACCCAGGATACCATTAGCTTTCTGGGCAGCAAGTGCACACTGCTGGCTGATGTCAGGTTAATCAACAAGAACCCCTAAGTCACTCTCAGAAGGGTTTTTCTCAAGTTCTCCCAGTTTGCATACATATCTGGGATTACCTTGACCCAAGTGCAAAACATTGCACTTTGCTTGGCTGAACCTCATTAGGTTCACAAGGACCCTCCTCTCAAGTTTATCAAGGTCCCTCTGGATGGCATCCTTTTCTTCTACTATATCAACCACAACACTCAGCTTAGTGTCATCAGCAAATTTGCTGAGGGTGCACTCAATCCTATCATCTATGTCATTGATAAAAATGTTAAAGACTACTGGGTCTAAGACAGATCTCTGCGTACAGTGCTTGTTACCAACCTCCATCTGGACATAGATTGACCACAACCCTCTGACTGTGACCTTCCAACCAATTCCTTATTCACTGAATAGTCCACCCTTCTAATCTATATCTATTTGAGTTAGATATAAGAGAGTGGTGGGGGGCCATGTCAAAGTCTTTTCTGAAGTCCAGGTGGATGACATCAGTTGCCTTCCTGATTATTTGCCTGATAGACACAATGGTGTCAGCTAAGCTGCTCTCTTTGTGCTGAGCTATATGTAGTTTAATATTCTTGCAGTTAAGAGAAAACACTTCATGCCTTGTGTTCCAAAGTCCTAACCATTACTTAAAACAATTAGTTCCAGTTACAGAAGTTGTCTTCAGGGATGAACATTACCTCTGCATTTTCGTGGCATGGCTCAGGCAGATTTCACTTCATCAGTTTCACTTTCATAACTTGCTTTCCCTTGTCGTTATTTTTTGTGTAAGGAGTGTTCAGCTAAGGAAAGTTCAGTAAGGAAGTTTAGTTAAATTCCCCATGCAAAGTGGGGACAAGCCCAGCAAAGCATCTTCCTCCTTGCTTCATAGTCCATGCCAGACAACCAGGAGCCTCATGGTACAGCAGGACACCACCATTAAATTTTCTGAACCTGTACCTCCCATTCTGGTTACATCGATGACTGAGACTGTGCAGTTTGGATTACTGTGAATTTGCCTGTGGAATATTGCTAAGGACAAAGAGACTGGGCACTTCCATTTTAGACTGCATTTTTGGAGCAACAAGTGAAAATCTATGGAGAAAATGTGGATGCAGACTATTTTGTGAACCCATTTTCTCCTTTGTTCTATGGGCAGGAACTTGATTCTCCGCTTTAATTAAAAAAAAAAAAAAAAAATCTTACCAATGTAGCAATTACCAAACTGGTTGTCTCCGGTGGATTTGCTCTTCATTTTACGTTGTGCAATATGGAGTCTTGCACTTCAAGCCCCTAAAAATTCAGTCTATTGTTTAAAGATGCTCACTGAAATATACAAGCAGTTTGAGGCTGCAAATCATATACAAAAATTAAAAATTTCTATATCTTTTAGGTGACTGGCTTCTGGATATATGAACATGCTGAAAATTCTTAGTAATGCATGAACTATTTGAACAAAGTAGCCTCGCTTTGCAGTAGCTGATATTTGTGTTTAATATTTAAACATGATAGGATTGCATCTCTTTTTCAGTGTTTCTTATACAACAGCTTTTTTTTGTTGTTGTTCTTTAACTGAAAGAACTGGGTGACTTGAGGTTTAGATGATTGTCTAAGATAAGAAAGGGAGGTAGGCCAGTCTGTATTTCCTCGCCTGTGCCACAAGCTGAGAGTACTGACATGAATTGGTACCACATTCAGCTCATACCCGATGACACGTGAAGCAGTGACAGCTACATCAAGTGGGTTTTTTAAAAAACAAATATTTCCTGCCCTGTTGTACAGTGGAAGGAATGAAGGTTGTTTTATTTGTTTTGTTCTAATGTAGAAAATAGTTAAGTTTCAGATTTCAAATGTCAAAACCATTTCATTTCCATTCTTCTGGATATCTTTTTTTTTTTTTTCCCTGAAAGATTTTCAAGCCTTGCCACTGCCTGCACTGGGATTTGGGCAATGGTATTTAAAGGCTTTGTATCATTTAACTGTAGCATGACACAGTGAAGTCTAACAAGCAGCAGCTCTTTGGTTTCCTTATCTTAAGTTTTCTGAGTGCTTCAAGTTCACTTGAAATGGGATTGGATCACAGTGCATGAGTAAAAAAGAACATGTATATTACATAATAACTTTGCATCAAAATCAGACTGAGCCATCCAGAAGGAGGGATTAATGACATCTAAATATCTCTTGGGTCAACCAAAAATGCTGGGCTGGGAGTACCTTCTGGTGCATGAGGTGCACTTATAAGGCTGGAAAGCAAGCAGACACACAGCATGCTGCAGTGAGCAGGAAAAGGAAGCTCTTACAAATCTGTCTGTAGCAGAGTAAGCTGAAATTGCTGTCCTGGAGATGTGAAAAGGAAACTTTCCTGATGTTTACACTAAGGGTATTTCTATGTCAGGAAGCTATATACAGTTACTTAGCAGGAAGGGCAGAAGGGAGAAAGAGCAAATCTTTATCTCCTTTTTTATCCATTTTTCTCTCTGTGCAACGAGGGCAAAAACTGTTTTTCTTTTATTTGCTTGGATTCACTCCAATCTGTATCAAGTGCTTTTTCTCATCTCTTTTTTTAACATAACATGAATTAGCAATCAAAGATTTTTATCTGCATTGGTATTCTTGATTCAAGGAAAATGTTGGAGTATCTCCTTTTCAAGGTTCTGAGATCTTGCCACAAAAATCCCTTAAAACCTTTTATTGGCAAAAGGCACCTGCTCTCTCCCCACTTTGTAGCACTGGTGTTAGTAACTAAATACAAATGATTAGCATGCTGTGAAAATTTGACAGGAAGGTTGGATTCCTGTTAATTGTGGATGCCGTGGTTCAACATATTTATGAAGGAATTGCTTTAATTTTATAATTACTGTTACCTGTAAGAAGTCAGAAAAATGTAAACGTTCTTTTGGTTAATTAATTACAAATAGGAACTTGGCAACCAAGAATGTGGCATTACTAGAAATCAGCAGAAATTAGTGCACTACTGGTACAATCATTTTGTCTTTGGTGGAGACATGTAAGAGAGCATTAACAATTATGAAAGGTCTGTGTGCTTTCAAAATTGTACTCTTAGGGGAAGCAGCAAGTTGTGGCCAAGGTCTCACTCAGCCTGTTTTTTGTGCAGTGTTTATGTAATCTATGAGATATCTGCATGGCACAGGAAACACTTGTAAATCGTTTCCTTCAGACTTGATCTGAGAAAATAGTGTCTATATACAGTGCACGGAAATATAATCCACTGAAGAGGGTGCCTGTTTCTCCAAGGTTTCTAATCTGAAACCCAAGTGTTACAGAATGGTTAATTTCAGTATATCCTAACATTTGACATGGAAGTGTTTTGTTATTAACACAAGGGGAAGATTTGTATATGTTTCAGCACAAAGGATAGAATACTGTGATAGCAATAATAAGCTGCTAGTAGGCCACAGGAGATTTCCAAAGATACTAAAACAACCAGACTGAAATCTATGCTACACAAACCTCATTTGATCCCAAAAGGAACTAGTTTTATTGAATTTTATAAATAGGAAAATATTGTTTTTGAGCCTTTTTTTTTTTTTCCACTGTACTCTGCTCTTTTGAGAAAATCAGGAGAACAAATCAAATATTTGTTTTTATCATTAATTTTAGTCATTACCTCTACATAATAATAATAATAATAATAATAATAACAACTATTCAAAAGTTTTAGAGTAATAAAAATAATAAAACAATTTGCAAATATTTCAAATATTTCAGTACTCAATTTTTCAACAGAACAATAAAACGATGTCAACCTACAGATCTATGGACAACTGCAAAGTATAGAGCTTGGATTTGTCACTATAATTGTATACCATATACCATTATATACCACATGCCTTGTATGTGTGTTTTAGGTAGTGTCATCAAGCAGTTCAATACTTTTATCTGACAAAGATGTTGCAGCCACGTGTAAGACTTTGCTTTTGATACTTCCAAGATTTTTGTATTAGAAACATAGAAACAGTCACAGACTAAACTCATCATAAAAGTGCACCTACATCCTACCTATGATTAAATTTAGCAGATTAATTCCTGTCAGCATCTTATCATTCACTGAAATGCATTTTCTAAAACCTGAAGATAATGAATTGAAGAAAGAATACTTACAGCATCAGCAATCCATTAACATTCCAGTTTATGTAAGACCCCTGTGGACACTGTCAAACAGGCAGTAGCATATTCTTCTTCTAATAATCTGACTCTCAAACAGCTCAACTATCAGTATTTAAAAACATTGCTATTATCAAAGAGTATGTGCCAAATAAACATCCTATGCTCTTTTCTTGCAAAATAAAAAAGCATCTGAAGAGCACAAAAACTCAAAAATCAAGTTATTGTTAATCATGTAAAGCTATTTAGAGAATTATTTCAGCTTCATGAAGCATAAACTGACATTTGGCATCTTTGATTATGTACTTAAGCTTTCTAAACTATTGAACTATTATCTAAATTCAGAGCAGCCACTAATGCAGTATGTCTTTAGGAATTAGTTAGAGGCAACTAACTACTTTGCCATTTTCAGCCTACCCTATATCATAAATCATGAAGAGACTATAAGATTATCTGAGGGTAAACATAAAATTAATTCCTTCATCCTTACTTTTTCTTAACCATGTTTAAATAAATTTTGACTTCCAAGTGGAAAGTCTCATTCAATAAAATGGAACTGTGAAAATACATATTCTGAAGTATTTTCTTTCTGTGATATTTCTAAAAGCCATGACGTTCATAGTATCAACTGTAGATACTCATAATATCATGAACAGTAAAAAAAATTGAAAGTTGTATATAGAAAATATAAGAGACATTCATGTTGGATATTAAGAAAAACTTCTTTGAAAGAATGGTTGGGCATTGGAACAGGCTGCCCAGGGTGTTCACTGTCCCTGGGGGTGTTCAAGAAACGTGTAGATGTGATACTTAGGGACAAAGTTTAGTGTGCAATGTTGGTGGTAGGTGGACAGTTGGACTAGATAATCTTAGAGGTCTTTTCCAACCTTAATGATTCTACAATTTTCTGATGTAACATACAAAAGAGTGCTTCTTACTACTTTTCATCTTTTTAATCCCAGAGTTCTTGGACATATATTGTTTTTTGTAGATAATGAGTTTCCTTTTTCACTACAATATTGTTCTTAATGTGAGTTATGGCTTTATTATATTTATCCTTTGTAAAGACATGATATGTCAATTTACACAAGTAGTCCTTGTATTTTTGTATAATCAGTAAAAGATTTTTCTTAGATCACTGAAGTGCTAGATTTCTAACAATCAACAACCTAAAAGGTGTATAAAATAGTAGGATCAGAAGTCATCAGCTGCCCACAAAGATAATTTTCGTTGTAATTCTAAGCAGTCCAGTGCTAATTATTTTTGTGGCTCAAGACTTATTTGTATAGTATATAGAGAAAAACCTTGGAATTTCTTCGGTTTTGCTGAACAAATACAAAATGTAATCTCCTGTGAGATCCTGTCATCTCCTAAATGGGAAATTACAATTTATATTCTACAATCAGTACGCCTACACTCTTTGATCTCAGTATAATAATGTATTCCAAACAATTTCCACAGATGTCTATTTCTGATACCAAAGCTAAAATCAGAATTATCTCCCATTTCTTGCATTTTCCTTTTCATGCCATACCAATGGGAAAAGAGGAAAACACCTTAAGTTGGATAAAGAATTACAAAATGAAATATCTTCTCCAGTAGCCAAATGACTCAGTAAACCTCTCAGCAAACGTGCTGCTATAAAAACAGTACAGCACATATGCAAAGGCAAAGATACAACATGAAGAGGTGTATGGACTGGTAGAGGACTCTTGTAATAATGCTTGCCAGTGTCTTTGGGTTTATGTTTCCCTACCTGGGTCAAAATACTCTGTGCCCTCTTCCTCCCTCAAAGAGAAAGAAAACTAGAAGGTAGCCAACTTTTCCACACAGTGACTTTATTGTAGTTTTGTTTCAAGATGACAGGTGTCATAACATCTGCATTTTACACTAGAAAATATCTTTGAACTTGTCCTCTCCACTTGGCAGGCTTTCAAATTTCCAATCACTGAAAACACTGAAATGATCTGCCAACAAAATGAATTGGAAAGGTTTGAGAATGCTCTGAGCTACAGTCCCACCGCTGTTATCCAGAGAAATATTCTAAGGCACATGAGGCTAGAGGGCACCAAGGCAGACTCTACCCCATGGAGCTTCCTTTCAACAGCACTGGAGTAAGGACATAATCTCTGCTGCATCTGCATCTCATAGACACTTTTATCACAGAGGTCTGTTGTGTGATTAACTTTTTCTGACCTCTGTGTATTACCAGCTTAATTATAAAGATGCCTCAGAATGGAGAGTTGATTTCTCAGGAATGTAGACCAAATGGCTTAAGAATATGTATGTATGCGTATACGTACATGTACATTTTGTGTCTATGTGTATGTCTGTGTCTATATGTGACATAGATTGTTCCAAATGTAATGCCTGTATTTATTTCCATGGAACAATAGACACAAAGGACACAGTAACACTATTTGATAGAACAAATTCTCAGCTATAAAACACTATTTTCACAATCTGCACCATCGAGGGTGATCACTGTGGCTGTCACCACTGCTGAAACACACCACCCACCACCTCATGGTGCTCACATCCACTGGTTGGTCTCCATAAACAAGTGTTGCCAAGTGTTGATGCATGTCACTGGGTGCCATTTTTTCCATGCAGAGAAATTCAGTGACAGACCTGTATTCCATCTGCACTTCCACGTTAGACACTATTCTATCATCTGTCTCTCTGCTGACATCTATTACACAGCAACAGAATGTAACAGATATTGGCCGGAAGGTTGCACCTCTACTGTCACACTGCAACCATCCACCTCTGACACTGTGGGCCAACATCACAAAATACTTTTGGAGCAACCTTCGCATATACTTTTGTAGATGAGTTATGTATATGACAAATAGGTACATGTATATACATTATTTATGCATATATTTGGTTAAGCTATGCAATAAAAATAAAAATCAAGAAGTATTTTCTCTGTCAAACACTTTGAAATTAATACTACTTTGATAAATTTCCCACAAACTTCCCAAAATGGACTTTTCCCAGTCAGGGTTTTGGTGCTTCAAATGTGAAAGGCAAATGAAAACTAAAATCAAACACTGTTAAGTTTTTACTGTTCTTGAAGTAGAAATTGAAGCATTGCAGTTGGCAACCATAGCTATTTCAGTATTTGATGGCCAGGCTTTATGCACTTTATGGTAAGAAAAGATAGAGAAATTATACTAAGTAATACGTCACACAATTTATCCTTCCTTTTTCTATTTCACACATTTTATTAAAATAGGTGAAGAAAGTATCTGCTACTGTATGTAAATCATCATATAATATAAATTAATTGCAGACACCACTTCATAGAAGATATTCTGTCTTGCTGTAAAGAATGTCAATATTCTTCATGTCAGACTATTCCTAAGAGTAATACAAACCTAAGCAGAGTGACAATAATAACAGCTGGGAGGCTGTGTGTGAGCAGCAGGATGCAGTGTTTAGTTATTACCTGAGTAAGTTACAAAATGCAATGAAAGCACTTCAATGCAATAACATTGTTCCAAGTAAACTGTTTATTTTAGAGATGAATTAAAGTGCTAAGCTACTCCTCTGGAAAGGCTGAGAGATCCAAGTAATACTGTGCAATTTCAACATGAGAAAACATTATCATTTAACCACTGTATAACTATTTATCTGCATAAATGCTTTGTGGAACTCATTTACATTTTTCTATATGGAAATATAGAAGGTCTTTTTGAAAAGAAAATCGAATGCCTTTTCTTATTGTAGTGATTAGCAAAAAAAGAGTGTAGAGAGATCTATACAGAGATTTATACATATTTGATAGTGTGAAACATTATGTTGCTTCTCTTGCTGGTTTAGTTGAAAAACAGTTTTACAGAGATAGACAGATATTTACACTGTCTTTCTGCACTGGCCTAAGCTGATTTTAATGCAGTGGAATTTGGGGTTCTGGAAAGCTGCCTCTTTAATTTATCTAAATTCGGTAATAAATATAAGAGTACTCACACCATCAGATATCCTGTTGTGGAAAGCACAACTCTTCCTACGAATTCTGCTAGGAGATAACACTTAAAACTTAAATGAAACTCAGATATTCATTTTATTTCAAGAGTTGACTAATAAATCTGTCATGTGTCATATATTGTTGCAGCTTACTGCAACAAGAACTTGATCCCTACTACTTTCTTGAAGTCTGTTCCTAGACAAAGTCTTCTGAAATCCTTTACAAAACCATTAATATTTTTAATTTGCACACTCATGGTTGGTTTTCACAGTGTTCTCAGAAGAGGTAAATGTCATCTTTTGGGAACTTGAAACTCACTAGAAAGTTTTGTTAATGTGTTTTGCACTAAGGATCATCTGTGTTTCAGGCACTGAGCAAGAGTGCCTCTATCACAGACCATGGCTAAGGAACTTCCTGCTTTAGGAGAAATATGTTTAGAGCAATTTTGCATCCAAATGTTGACTTGCATTTTCAGTCAAGATTTATGTTAATATGGAAAGCCACATGACTTTGCAAAGAGAATCTTCTGCAAACTTCTGAACATTGCCAAAATAAACCTTATGCAGGAATGTAAACCACCATAGCAGTCCCTCTGTAACCTCACTGCACCTGGCAGTAGCAGATGTTTTCAGCAGCTATTGAAGGAACAATAAAAAGGCCATAGCTCTTTGGAAAACTTGTGCTCTCTTTCAGTATTTTAACTGCTTACAGATGTATGTACTGAATCGGCATCTTTAACTTGCAATGGAAAATGAAAACTCCAGATGCTGTTGTAGTTGTTTCTTCCTGTTTTCCCAGAGCAACTTTGGGCCTTGGCAAACAAGGACAGGTGTTACAAATAGGTATAATTTTATTTCTTCTCAGTGTTGCTACTTGAGTGTCGCTGCTCATGAAAACTCCCTTACCAAATGGAAATCATGTCAAAATGAAGCACAAACAGACCTTTAATAATTTAGAAACAAACTTTTGTTTGCTTGTTTTATCTATCTTATCAAGAGTTTTCCTCTCCTCTTCTTGCCCTTGCCAGTACATCAGTCCTTCCTCCATTCCTGTGTCAGAAAAATTAAAATGGAAGCCTAGGTCCAGTTGGTCCCAAAAGATGTACAAATTGACCCCAAGCTTCTGCTTGTGATGCACATTCCCCTTAATATTTCAGGACTAGTCAAGTAAGTTCAAGTACTGTTATTATTTATATATGAAATAACACCTGTATTACACCTTTTTCTGTTCCTTATTTTTTTCTCTATTTAAGAATCTGTTCTCACTGAAAACTACTTAGGAGTTTATATGAGCAATATATTCCAAGAAAAACACAAAAAAAATTGGAGAGAGCATCAATTCAATTTATTATTCAACTTACAAAGTAAATATTATCATGAGTCCTGGTTTTTTTTTCATAAATTCTGCTTCTTCCTTGATACATTTTTTAATAATGTAGACTTGCTACATTATAGAAATTGCTCCAATTTTAGCCTCTGTTTATTGACGCATGTCACATTTAATATGTTTTTGGGGAGATTTCTTATTTTGGCCTTCTATTTCCTATCTTCTTTGGTTATTTGTTCTAACCTCATCTTCTCCCAGATTTATATATCAGCTTCTATATCATTATTTATATCATTAAAGAAAATATATAAAAGCCTTGAGGTTTGAAAGAGTTTTTTCTTGCTTTATAACTTAGTTACAAACTCTTTGCTTGATGTAAAACAGGAATAAGTCCATGGCATCTTTAACATTGTCTTCCCAGAGAGAGACAAAGGATGAGAAGTAGATGAAGCTTTTGATTGTTTAGTGTTATCCTGAAATGCCGGATATATCTGACTGGTGAAAATTCATTCTAAGAAGCATTTACAAACATCTCTTAGTCAGAAGATCCTTCAGCTTCATCTAGTCATGTATTTCTGTTATCAGAATATGGAATATGAGGGATTTTGTGTGTGTGTGTGTTTTTTCCCTAATCATTTTGAACACCAAATAACACATTCTGCTCCAAACTAAATCTTGTTTTGTATTGTATCACATGCTGATTTCTAACTTCAGCTCAGGGGAAAAAAGCAAATATTTAAGATGATTAAGATGACACAGAATCAAATTTGTGAGTGAACTTTAGCTTGATCAAGGCAATAAATCTGAAGGAGCACTATCTGCACTGTTGATTTTACCAAAACAACTCAAATAAGACTTTTCATAAAGTGAAACTACTGAGAAATGGGAAGTCCACGTAGACTACTCCAGAAAGAAGTGCTTACTTTTTGTATTGTAGCTAGCACTTAGATCATTTTGTTTTTACTGAAATCGAAGCATTTGAAAAACAGCAAGAATTAATGGTATAGTACTTCTCCACAACACAAACCTTTGAGGAAGAATATTATTTTTCTAACTGCTTAAAAATGTTGAAAAATGTTTTAAAAATAATCTATGAGTCATCACCTAGAAGGTCTGATCAAAATGCAAATTTCAAAACATGTTTTAGGCACATGAAATGTAAGTAATAAGATACCAAGATTTTTGCAAGATTTTATGGGAAATATTTTTTTATTTTTAAAAGGAAATGAAAAAAAAGTGTTGATAGTTTATACATTAAAACTTTTGTGGAATTTGGGTAGACTCCTTAACACTGACAAATACTTTGGTGTTTCAAAAAATATAAGTCCGTTTCAAAAAAAAAGATTATTTTTCTAACAAAAAAAAAAAAAAGAAAAAGTAAAAATAAGTACTCCTCTGTGCTTTTTCAAGTTATCAGAAAGGTGTCATAGGGAGATATGAAACATGCCCTAGAGCTGCAATTTTAAATATTAGCAAAGAACTGTCTCCTTTAATATGAATCTGAAATATCCTAAGTTTCTTGTGCTGAGTCAGATTTAATGTTTAATGGGAACAGTGGGATTACAGAATCTCAGAATCATAGAATGGCTTAGGTTGGAAGAGGCCTCAAGGATCATCAAGTTCCAACCCTTCTGCCACAAGCAAGGTTGCCAACAACTAGATCAAATATTAGGTCAGATTGTGCAGGGCCCCATCCAACCTGGCCTTAAACACCTTCAGGGCTGGGACATCCACAGCTTCTCTGGGCAGCCTCACCAGTCTCTCAGTGAAAAACCTCTCCGTGACATCTAATCTAGATCTTCCCTCCTTTAGTTTAATTTAATTCCCCCTTGTCCTGTCACAGTTTACCAGTGTAAAAAGTTGACTTTCTGCTTCTAATCTTCCTTTAAAAACTGAAAGGCCACAATGAGGTCTTCCTGCAGTCTTATCTTTTCCAGGCTGAACAAGCCCAACTTCCTCAGCCTGTCTTAAGATATACATCCTCATTATTTCTTCACTTTATGTAGTGAATGTGTTCTATGGTCAATCATAATTCATCCTAACTACTTAATTAATCACTGGAAAGAGTAATCTATGAGTATCACTCAAGTGCAAGACCAAATGGATATAACTCAAGTTGTTCAATGCTTAGTTTCCACCTTGAAGTAAAAATTAAAGCTATAGCACAATGCTTAAAACCTTTTGTCAACTGAGATCTGAGTCAATTCAACATGGAGAGTGGTCAGTTAAAAATCTTTGTATTGTAGTCAGCTACTACACATGTAGTAGCAGTTAATTAATAAGCCTTTCTGAACAATTTCTGCAACACTATAAAGAGATTGTAGATACCAAGTAGGTATCTGAGAGTAGGCAGATGTCTACTACATGCATGGAAAACATTTTTCCTATACCTCTAAGACTGATCAGAGGCTGAAAAACCAATCTCTCGTAAGAGTATTCAGACCTTAGTAGTCTTAGAATTTTTAAGAAATAAGAAAAAATGTTTGTTGTGTCATACAACTCTGATACAGAAATTGCAGCCAAAGCAGAGACTTGTGAAACCTTTAAATTACAAATGTTACAAACATACCATTCAGAATACAGTCAGTATTAACTTTTCTTGAAAATGAATTCAAATGTGTTTAAGCTGTGCAGCTAACAGCAGTATGCAAGCATTTTGTAATCCTGTGATGTTGTATTTGAGCACTGCATTTTGCTTAAGTTCAGGAATGAAGATGGATATACTAGCATTTGAGAGGTAGCTGAGGAGAAAAATTGCCATATGGACATGATGGTAGACAAGAAACTGAAAATAAATAAATAAATAAAGCTTCCTGCTCAATATATCAAAAAGTGAAAGGCAAGATAAAATAAGAAATAACTGACATTTTTCTTTTATGAGAGGAAAAAGCATAAAACCATAAGGCCCCAGGGAGAAAAGCTGGAGAAACCCACTTCAGCTCTGACTTCTGTCCAGTAGTTCACAGGCTTGATCATCATACTCTCCACAACTAAGTACCACCATATCCACCCTTACTATACAGCATCAGCTCCTTGGTGTTACATCTTTATAGCTCATTTACAATATGGGTAGTAAAGACTAATCATGGAATTAAAGAATCATAGAATAGTTTGGGTTGGAAGGGACCTTTAAGATTACCTAGTTCCCACCCCTTGCTATAGGCAGGGACACCTCCCTCTAGACCAGGTTGCTCACAGCCCAGCCTTGAATGCTTCTGGGGAAGGGGAATCCACAGTCTCACTGGGCAACCTGTTCCAGTGTCTCACCACCCTCACAGTAAAGAATTTTTTCCTAATATCTAGTGTAAATCGACCCTCTTGCAGTTCAAAACTACTTCCCCTCATCCTGTTGCTACATGCCCTTCTATAAAGCCCCTGAATGGAGCTTTCCTGTAGGCCCCATTCAGGTACTGGCAGGCTGTTGAATCTTTCGTCAACGTACACTCCCAAATCCTTCTCCTCAGGGCTGCTCTCAAGTCATTCTCCACACAGCCTGTGTCTGTGGTTGAGATTGCCTCTACCCTAATAGCTTTGTACATATAGAGATGATGATAAATACTGATCAACAGCAAAAACTGATTTGTTAATGAATCAATTTTGAAGCTTAAACTGAACAAACTTGTCTTTTAAACACTCCCAGTGTAATTTCTGTAATTTTTGACTCTGATAATTTATGACCATAAATATTGATGTTCATTATATAAATATACATAAACACATGTATACATTTACAAATATGTTCCATCACATCAGAATAGTAATCATAATTCTGTTTTATTTCAGTGTCTTCTACAAATGGTAGAGTAGTAATGTACTTCATGTACTGAATTGTCTATTGTTAGTCCTTATAAAACTGAGTTAAAATAAACATATCAGGCAATATAATTATTCAAATCATAGGTATAATTTATTAAACATACTCATAACAGCTTCTTTCTGAAAGTTTAGTGAAAGATGAAATGTTATGACAGCTGTCAGTCTCAAGAGTGTCAAAACATTAGACTATCAATCTTAAAAATACCTTCAAATACATAATGCAGTTTCTCAAGTACTTCACAAGAGAATGAAAGTCAATTTTCTGTTATAGTTCATTTCCTAAGAACCAATTATACAATGAAAATTATTTATAATACCCCATAGAAGCCAAAGCCAGACTATTCTGAAATAAGAGATAATATTTTCATCATTTTCTATAGCTCTTTCTCCCTATTAACAAAGCTGTGGAACCATAAGACAATATTTTTTGAAGAAGATAATGAACATAATTTTTTTGTGTTTTGTTTTGTTTTGTTTTGTTTTGTTTTCAGAGAGTGATAAATAATAATTTATTAAGGAGAAATTTAATGGGAAACAGAGTTTTTAAACTTTAAAATATAGTTCACACTTTTGAAAGGAGAAAAAGTTTTTGAAATGCAAATGTTGCATTGCATAACATTCATTATACTCTTTTCATTTCAAGTAACATATCTATCAGTCTATGACCATTAAAAATAGTGAAAAGGTAATTCTGTTTCTCAATTCCTTTCCTTTTACATTTTGAACCATTAAAGTTTCCTTTAAAAAAAATGATTTTTTTTTTTTTTTTCTCTCATTACACCATGTGGTAAATAGATCAATGTATTTTAGATAGTCATAAAGAGGAAAAATTGTGATTAAAAGTGTCCTTAATCAAGAAGACAAAACCTTATCAAGAACCAGTGCAAGAAGGTTTATATGCACTTGATCAAATAAAGTGACACTTTTACCACAGAATTATAGAACAGAGTGGAATGAAGTGGAAGAAGCTTCTGGAGGCCATGTGCTCCAATCCCCTGCTCAGCTATGGACACCTGGAACAGATTGCCCAGGAACACATCCAGGCAGTTTTTGAGACTATTCATGGAAAAAATTCCACAGCCTCTCTGGGCAAACTCTATCAGTGTTAGGTCACCCTCATGGTAAAAAAGTGCTGCCTGATGTACAGAGAGCATTCTCCTGTGCTTCAGTTTATGCATATTTCCTCTTGTACTCTTTCTGGGCATAGGAAAGAGTCAGACTATCTCTTTACGTCCTTCTCAGGTGTTTGTATATTTTAATAAGGTTTGCTCATACCTGATCTTCTATAGGTTGAAGAGTACCATCTCAGTCTTTCTTCACAGGAGCTGCATTCTCAACCTTCATCATCTTTGAGGCCTTGCACTATATTCTCTCCATTATGTCCAGGACTCTTTGTGGGGCTCAGAACTAGACATAATACTGCTGTATGACCTCAACACTGCTGAGTAGTTTTGGGGAAAGGTCATTTTCCCTGATCTTTGGGCAGTACTTTGCCCAATGCAGGCAGGAATATTGTTAGCCTTGTTGTGCACAGTGCTGGCTCATGTTCAACTTGGTGCCTGCAGGACCCTCAGATCCATCTCTGTCAAGCTACTTTCCAGCTGGGTGTCTCCACTGAGAATGAGAAACTGCTGTTCCTGCTGAAACTGCTGTAGTACCCTTCTTGATTACAGAACTCTACAAATTGTATCAATTTCTGCCTAAGACTCAGCTGAAAAATACCTGTATGCAAGTTATATAGACTATCAGGCTATATGATGTGATGTTGCATGTGATTAATCTTAAACTTTAGGAATCTTTGGAGAGCCAGTGTCTGCAATAACCATAAAATTTCTGTTTTCAGTTTCTTAAAGCAATTACTCTTCTAAAAGTAGGAAGTCTTGCAACTTCAGTCAATATTTCATGAAACAATGTGCAATGTCCTTTTAAATTTAAATATTATCTTTTTTTCTTTCTAAAGAAAAGTGAAGAACATCTCTTTCACAAAAGGCCTGAAAGTCTCTGAGCTTTTTCAATACCTACATCACAGCAATATTTTTTATTTTCAACAAAGAACAACAGAACTAGTCTCGGAACATAGGGAGTGAATCTAGAGAAGATTCAGCTTCTCCTTTTGAATTCACGTTTGTAAGTGTTGGTGAAGTAACAGTTATCTTCCAAACTCACTCTTTTGACAAAGAGGTATTGCTACTGCTGTCAGCTTTTCAGTAGAGGCATCTCAGCTGTTCCTTGATCCAGCTTTAGTCCACAGCTTCAGGACCGCATACATTGAAATAATACTGACATGAAGATTGAGGCTGCTATTTTCCAGCCTGAACTTCTGAACAAATAAAATCAAGTCAGTGCAGGAGAAATCGTCTCTTCCTCTTGTTGACTGAATTCACCTGCACACAAAAAATTCTACCCTAAATGCACAGAATCCCTCTGACATGCTTTTCATATCTCAACATGCCAAAGCAAATAATAAACAAAAAATACCATAAAGAAGGTGCTTTGCAAACTCTTGGCTAGTTTTCATCATGAAAGGTTATTCTCATTCATCTGTTGAGGGATAATTTATAATTTCTCATTGAGAAGAACTGTGGCGAACCCACCTTCAATATTTTAAGAGGAGGCACTCCGGAATTGCCACATATCCTGGAAGTCTGCCTGATCCTTTAAGAATCACAACAGCTTTACTAGAGAAAAAAAAATCATTTTTTATAGGAGAATTGAGATTTTAATGGAAACTTTAAAGGAACTGAATAAGCAGCTATACCACTGATAACACAGGTAGCAATTTCTCTGTCTTCTGATTATGTCCTCTGATGTACCTGCATATACTTATCACCAAGAACAGAAATTGCTCTGGCAATGTTTCATGAAATTATTACAGCCTACTTTGATGTTCAGTGCACAGGGACTGAATGTGGGATCAGAGCATGTGCATGCAAGGCAAGATTTTTCTAGTGCAGACGCTATTACAGATTATTTGACAGCTGGACAAACCAAGCACAGTTTCCTGTTCTTTTTTCTTCTTGTTTCATATATGAGAAGAGAGAAGAGGGAAAAAAATATCACCTTTATTGCAATGTCCAAATGACGTTTCCTGGTTGTGAGGGCTTGTTCTTTGTATCAGATTGGTGATGTAGCCTCACACTGCTGAGAGTTGCAAAAATTTAATATCAGAGCAAGATCAGAGAGCCAGCTGATTCAGCAAAGCTGTGTGGTGATGTATAGTAGGAAAGCAGACTTGTGATCTTCTATTATTGAATGCCTACAGACACTGCAATTTCAGAGTCCTCAGAAGGAGCAAATAGCTGTAGCTATTGTCCACAATTTCATTACTGTTGGGGTTTCAACAAGCCAACATGTCTGTAGATTCAAAGCACTGGTAGCTCTGAAGACTGCTGGATTCCAAGCAATATAAACACTTATACTAAAAATCAAATCAGGTAGAAACAAAGAGATATCTGATTCTTTTCATTCTGGTAATGTATCTCCTTCAGTTCATTTTTCTAAGTCAGAATTTAGCCATTTTCAATCAAGGGATTTGTTATTTGGTCATTATTATATTCACTGTACATTAATTAAAGCATAACATAAAATCTGTCTAATTTGCAGCTGTGCAATTTTTAATTCAACTGTATCTTAGTAATTTTTATAGGAATTGCTGTTTGTTAACTGTTTTTTCAACAACATCATAGAATCACAACACTGTGGAATAATTAAGCATGGAAGCAACCTCCAACCATTGCTCAGACCAACCCTTTTCTCAAAACAATTTTAATTATACCAGACTGTTTAGTGCAGTGTTCATCTGAGTTTCGTGAACCTTCAAGCATGGATTCTACAGACCTTTTGGCAGCTCACTACAGAAGTTGTCTAATTTGAGCTATTATCATTTACTTTGAAACCATTACCTCTTGTCCTGCCACTGTACTCCATGAAAGAAGGTATGTCCCCCTCTTTTCTGCAGGGGCCATTTAAGTATTGAGAGGTTACTATGAGATCTTCCTTATGAAAGATATAATTGGATTTCAAAAATGCAAGTGCACATTGCCAACTTACGTCAAATTTTCATCCACCAGTACCTTTAACTCATTTTTAAGAGCTGCTTTCAGTCCACTCACCCCTTTGCATGTATTGATATTTGAGATTGCCCTGACCATGTGCAGGACCTTGCACATGTAGCCTTGCTGAACTTCATAAGATTTGTATGAGCCTGTCACTCATGCCTGTGTCATTCCCTCCCTTCTTTGGTCCCATTCAGGTTCATCTGATGTTCTTGATCTGCTACAATGAGAAAGGATCAGAGCTTCTCGTTCCAACTTATGCATGTTGACTCTTGTCCTACTGCCACACATCACTGAGAAAATTATGGCATCAATTTCTCTGTAAACACCCAAAATTGCAATAAAGCAGTGAGGTGTGCCTCCTGGCAACATGCTGTTCTTCATAATTCCCAGGAAACTTCTGCAGAGCTGATGCTGATCATTGACCCAGACTTGTCCTGCTCTGGGGATGAGTTCAGCTTTCTCCATTACCTTTACCTCTGACAGCCAGTTTTATCTAGAACTTGCCAATCAAGTCCTTTAGCAGACTCTGCTCTTTTAAAATTCACAATGTGTATCTCTGTGAAATTCTGCTGTTGGTCTTGATCATGTATCTCAGGATTTTAAGATCAGGAGTCTCACCCTTACTGCAGCCCTCAGCATTCACATCTTTTACCAATTCTTCCTTTGCTTGTGAGCAGATGGTCCAAAAGAGTTGCTGTGTATCCACAGCAATTGCACTTGAGTGAATGAGATGGATCCCAAGCTGTGCTACTTTTGCAGGTGAAAAGTCAGAGCCCCTCAGTGTCATATATGATATACATCCCCTGGACACCTTAGCACCCTCTGTCCTTCTTTCTTCCTTCCATGCCCCATCAATGTGTCTCCAGCTTCTCTAACAAAGCTAACAAGCTTGTTTATGAGCACACTCAATACATTTTGCCAGGGATATTTATTTCTGCTCAGTAGCTTTTAATGGGAAGAAAAACTTTTCAATTAGTAAGAGCATAGACTTATAGAAATCACAATATTGGCCTTTTAAACCATAATCTCCCTGTCAATGCCATTTGTGGGCTTCCACATGTGTGTTCTTACCGAGTCTACATCCTTCCTCCACTAACCAAATGCTTTAAGCAAAAAGAAAACCTACTTATGCTTGAATTATTTTCAGAGCTCCAAATCCCTTTATGGATCTAATCCATGACATCCAGATCTCTTTTCTATAGGCCAATTCTCCATTTGAAAACTAGCAGTTAGAGTGCTTCCATATTTCTAACTCTTGCAGGGAGATAGTATTTCATTATTCTGATGTCACAATGGGAGAAGAGCAGCATGAGCAAATCCGGATATTTTCAAGAGAAATATTCTAATAAAGAAAAACATTTATTTTCTAGTGAATAAATAATCTTTATTGAAACAGTAGTGCTTTTTTTGCAGACTCCTGATTTTTCATCTGTTCTATTGAGATACATTCAAAAACATTCCTCACAAATGGTTACTTAAAAGGCAGAAAATCTCAGCTTGATTTGCAGATCTGAAGTTAAACTTGCTGAGCTGCTGGTTAGAAAAGTTCACACATTGATCAGTGTTGTGAACACATTTCTTAGATATCAATTAAAAAAAGAAAAAATACACATGGGAAATTTCTATGCCAATCTTACAGGGAAAAGTTTTTACTGTAACAGTACTACCAAATAAGTTGCAATTATTTGGCAGTTAAATTGTTTTTCCTAAAGATATGAACTTTATGTCTAAAAAGATTCACAAAATTTCTTAGATTCTTAGAATTTTTAAGTGTGACGAAATATTTTCTTTAGTTATATCTAAGTGGGGAAAAAAAGACAACACAAAACAACCTGTTACTCTCATTAGAGATTTTTATTTATTTATTTATTTATTTAAGACTATTTATTGAGACTAGAAAAGTGGACTATTTCACATGAGAGTCTTGCTGGTATCTAATGTCTGTAACATTATTAACAAAATATCAGCTCAACGAACCACTGTACAATGTTTCCTTTTGCATTCAGTTAAATATTGCAAACAAGAAAGGCTTATTGAGTTTCTGTTTTTTGTTTGCTCTTCTGCTTTTTGAATGGTATAGTTAACTTATATTCTAGTAACTTATGAGATATAATTGATATCGTAATAGATAAGGTATACAAGATAACAAAACTAAAATATGGGTGTGTGTTATTTGTTTTTAGAGTAGTACGTTATTGTCTTCAGTAAATCTAGGGTACAAATCCATGATTTAGCAGGGATTTGTTTTCATCTTGTGGTCCTTTACAATCAGTATAAAACATGTATGAGAGTTATGATGCAAATGTAATTTTAAACATCAGAAAATATTTGAAGAATAAACTTTTCTCACTAGCTAGATTTGTTGTTGTTTTTTTTTCTAGTCCACAGCAGATATTTGCTTTTCATTTAATTCGAATCTGTAAATTATAGGCCAAATCCTTCATCATCATCAAATAGTTCAAGCTGTTCTGTTCTAGATTTACATCCTATGTGATAGGTTAGGTCAAGACAAGCAGAAATTTGATAATTTCTGAGAACAACACCATTGAAACGAGCACTTTCTAACCATTCAATTCAAGATTTTAAGAAAAACGAATAAAATCTGCAGATTTTATTGACAAAAATAATGAGGGGAAAGCACTATCTTAGATTTAGTAATAGCTGAATGAGAGATAAACATTTCCAGATATTAAACATATTTCATCACTTAACCCGTCAACATCACAAGCTAGAAAGAGATGAGTTTTTTCCTGATCTGTTTCTAAGAAGATTTGTGATAATGGACAGTTTGTCCTAATTGGAGTTACTGTATTCAGAACAGAATTTCCTGACCCTGGAGTATTTATTTAAACAAACAAATGAAAGAGCTATCTGAAAATCCAACAGAATGGCTTATAGAGAGCATTTAGTACTCTTAATCTACACCGATTAACCTTTTAGTACAAGGAAAGAACTTGCCAAGAAATCTGTTGAAAAGAAAAAAAACATTGTTTAGCATAAATAACTGTATTGCAGTTCACTTTATTTACCTATAAAAATTTCCCATAGACAGGAAAATCCATTGATTGATCAAGATTGCTCAAACTTTGAATTTCATATCATTATTAGAGCATTCAGCTTTTCAATGAAAATAATCATCTCCCTTCCCCCTGTTCACCTGTTTATGGGGATGCCATTATCACTGTAAGGAAGCGTAGCTTCCTTAGTTTGTTTTGTTACTATCAAGACCACATGAAGGCCTCATAACTTCTTCCTAAAAGGAAGAAATTACTTCCTGCATTTGCTTCCCAATGTCATGTCCTTGAAAAATATCATAATTGCAAAAACACACAAAAACCAAACAGTTAGGAGGAATATAAAGTGTATAACTAACTGTGTTTACAAGATAACTCATCTGAAAAATAACAGCTGTACTAAGTTTTGAGCTTTTCTGGGGGTTTACTTGCCTTGGCATATGTCCACATAGTATGTGTATCTCTTTTACTACCTAACTAGAAACTAATGTGTTCCTTAGTCACTGAACAGATTAGAAAGTAGCTTTTCGAATGGAAACTTGAGTTCCACCGGTGATTTGGGTCACAATAAAAAGATTTTCCTGCCCTTCAGTGTTACTGCGTGAACAGGTTTTAATGTCTGCCTAAGTCTGTTCTTAAGACTTCAAATAGCGTAAATAGCACAGCTGATAATAAGGATGAACTGGCAGATACATGCCTAGTAAAAGGTTATTGTTTTAAGACTATTTCAAACAACAAATAGTATTTTCTCAATTCCCAAAAGAACAATTTATTTTAGCTTTAAATTATATTCCTGAAAATGGGAATGTGTATTTCAACACAGAAAACCTGTTGATTCCCTACAGGCATATATATTCACTCTAAAGTTTCACTAGCAGTGTTTTCTCCATCCATGATGCAGATGACATTTGGAAGAGGAGAAGATGACGTCAGTCCTTTGCAATAAAGAACACTTTCAGACCAGCTGAGATGTGTGCAAATAAAAGGTGTTTGAAATTACCTTCAAAATATCATTTTGCTAGGTTTGTAACAAACGTTAGAGTTAAAACTTGAGCAGTGATAACAATTGTGAGGTATAGCAGAGGTATGGCAGGAGGGTTTGCCTGCCCTCTCAAAGCCCTTTCAGTGATCACAAAATCTTATCCAGCTTAAATAGGAGGAATTTATGGCTATACTACATGAACACATACTGACTGTATCTGCTTTAAGGATACCGGTGAGAAATACACAACAAACTTTAATACACACACATACTTTAGATGATTTTGTCAGTGCTTCCCCAACTAATACCACTGTTTTCAGATCAGTACTGCAAATTTACTCCTTCTTAACTGTTTAAATTTGCACTGCTATATACTGAGCAATTTCATTTGAAACTTGGTATTGCTCCAGAATTTGAATGTACTCTTCAGTGGGACATAGCTTCATATGGACTATTATTTTCTCTGAGTCACCACGTCTGTCTTTTGTTTTAATTTCTCTTCACAGTTTCATGAATTAAGGTTGCTTAGAGATTTCTATAAATGGGAGGAAAATTTTGTTCTCATCTGTTGTTACTGCTGCTCCTGAGGATATATATGAATCAACTACTGGAATGAGATGGTAGGAAACATCTGCAGATGCAGAAAAACTTGTTCTATTTAAATTTTTCACAGGCAAAGGGAAGAATTGGAACCTTGTCTCCTCAACCCTTAACCATCTGCACGGCCATCCTTTGGGGATTTTTATGTCCTGTTTATATTGTGGCACCCAAATGTGCACATGGTGCTCAAGGTGAAGATACTCTAGTGGGGAGTAGAGGGTGACAACTACTTTCCTGAACCATTCAACTGGTTCAAAGGCTATTTAGGTAGGTAATTATGCATTAAAATTAACAACTTTTTCATAGAAGTTTCTGAGACCAACTGAAGGAGTTTAAAATTGACTTCTGTCATTAGAGAATACAGTTTCTATTATTTGTGTGGTGGGGCACAGCAGGAAGGACAAGCATCGCCTAAGAAGACATTCTTCTCTAGCTCTGTAAGTTATTCCCAGAGGTTTCTCATTCTCATAACTTTTTGAGAAGGTTTAAACTTTGCTTGTATAATTGCCAACTACCTTTATTATTTTAAGAACATATTACAATACAAGAGAAAAAAGAAAAACAAACATAATTGATGTTCAAGTACAAATATGTATAGTTGCTTACATTTCAGCTTATTCTTTTCAAGTATGTGGATTGCACATGTGGATGTGAAATGAGGGTTTTTGTTTGTTTGTTTGTTTGTTTGTTTTACCCATGTTTCTCTAAGTTTCTCTTTCCTTTAGAAAATCTAATCTTATAGAAACAAATTCAGCAGTGACTGAATACAAACTTCAGAATCCAGAATGCAAGTTACAGGTCCCTAAACTCCAAATTACAGAATTAGGAAGGCTTCTGAAAAACAATTAATGAAATAATCTCTCTAATCTGTCAATTAAAGAACTGCTATGCAAAGGTTTAGGAAACATCTAATGGATCACAGCAGCTGATTTTTCATACCATACGGGCCACATATTTCAGAATTTCTCTCCCTAAGCTTATAATACATGTACCTTTAGGGACTTTCTCAGAATCTTAGAAAAATATGCATGGATTTGAAGATAATCTTTTTATTAATAAAGCTTTTTTTTTTTTTTTTTTTTTTTAATGAACGTAGGCCATAAAAAAAGAATGATTACAGGAAACAATTATATATTGGGAATCAAGTTAATTAACATGATGAAAACATAATCCTTTAATCTCCAGTACTCATTTGAGTTTTATTCACTTACTAAAACACACAGATTAGTTTTAAAACTATTATTAATTGTGAAATACAAAAAACAGAAACACACAGATCAAAACACTGCTGGCCTTCACATTTGGAGAAAAAATGTTATATATGAAGTTAATGATCCACTTGTAGACTAGTTTGTATACCAGTCTTCACACCAAGATTTCAGAAAACAATCAGGTTATAGGATGCACACTCAGGAATTTTAAGATCTGATTTGTGGGATGCTCTTTTACAAACTGTTCATAGTATTGTAAATAAGAAATAGGCACTCTGAATGAAATACCCACAAACATATGGCTGCATTAATATGGCGCAGAGTACCAGGGAATATACATTTTTTTCTCAGCAGGGCTTATTATCTTGGCTAATCATCAGGCCAACTGCTGCTACTCGGCTTGGAGTACTGACAAAGTAAATAAATCTCATCCTGCCTAGAGCATTGCCAGAGAGAGTCTGTGAACAAGCTCTGAGTATCTTACTATAGACCCTTATTTTCTTTCTTTCTCTATTTTCATATCATTTTGTAGATTTTCATGGAAATATCTTTAATTTTCCATCAGCTTTTTAAAGTTGTAGTTGCCAAGTATGGGTGCTCATTTTCTGTTCTAGCCCTGTCGTGCCATTCCTAACTTCAACCACTCCTATAATCCTTAATCACAACAGCAGTAGCAAAGAATGCCTTTGATTCTATATGCTCCTGCTTTGCTAGATGGATTGCATCATACAGTTTTGTTAAGTATTTATGATTCTGTGAAATTTTGCATCGTTGTAGATATTTCAGGCTTACATTTACTCCAAGACCACCGATAAATAAGCTACACTGCACCAAAATCTAGCACTGAGCCCTGCAGTGTTTACTAGAGCAAGTGAACTATGCTGATGTATATATATTGCTTGTACTGTTTTAATATATTTACATTAAACTATTGATGCTTAAAAATAGACTACTACATTGTATTAAACCAAATGCCTAAAAAAATCTAGGCCTATAATTTCTCCATACTCAGATCAATCAACAAAAATGATCACTTTTGTCATATATTGGGCAATTATATTTCTTGAACTAACTTCATGCTCCTTTAGATGACATTCCTTTTTTTTTTCTTCCTTCTTATTCCTTAAGAGGAAATCAAGACATGCATTGTATAAGAATCTGTGAATGGATTTGGGCATTTTAGATATTCATTAATTATTTGGAAAAGAGGGTAAGAAAATGAAGGAGCAAACTTTGCAGACTTCTGAAATTCAAACTAAAAAGGAATAGAATTTGCTGTGAAATATAATAGAAAGATCTCACAAAGTTGTGACAGTCTAGTAAAAGGGCAACTGAAATTCGTTATAAATTAATTAACACTGAATCACACTGTTCATCTGGCTTGTCCCCACAGTAAAACTTAGAACTTTACATAATGATAAGATCTTCATGACTACTCAAGAATGAGATCTTGTCATTAGAATTGATAAGTCTGAGGAAAAAAAAACAAACCCTTCATTTACTATTCAGTAGCACTGACAAATATTAGGGTTTACTATGGAAAGTAGACAGGGAAAACAACAATAACAACAAAAACTAACAAAAAATAGGGGATACCTTTATCCTGAAGCAGAACTCCATGTACTCTCATGCCTTACACACTCTTAAAAGGATATCGTATATTTGGAAAAGGAACATAAGAGAGGTGGAAAGAATGATCAAAGTACAGAAGGACAATCAGAAAAAGACATAATTAAAAACATTAAGACTCTCTAGCCTTTAAAATTATGAACAAGAGAATATACTTGCTAATAAAATGCAACGCAGCATTCTGATGACAGTCAGTGAAGACTTGCTTATTGCCATTTTCCATGCCTGAACAGGGTGCATAGCTAATAGTCTTTGGAGGTTCCACGCTCGAAATAAATTTGATAAAGTAATTCTTGGAATGAAAATATGTTGATCTATGGAACTGTTGACTCCAGGATGCCTATGATTCTGAAAATATTATTGGTTCGGAAAACCTTTGGATGACTTACAAAGTAAAAGTCCCTCTTCTGAGTTTGTCTTATAAAATCAGTGAAAGCCACTCAGCAGTTAGGAGAGCACTGTGAGGAAATTTTTCCCTTCTTCTTATGCTCTTCACTGCACACACAGGGAGAGGATATAAGTCTAGATAATTTTTCTGAACTTAAATACCTCTCTTATATACTTAGTATTGAAATAATTGCTCGGTATCTTCACTTTTATCTGTCTTTAAGAAATAATGAAATAGATAAATTACTTTATAAGCAGCTGATGATTTCTATCTTCTATTTAATTATCTCTCCCCTTCTTTTTTCACTCGGTCTATGAGCAGAACTATTGCCCCTGCCACATACAAAGGCCATCAGATTGCCTTTAACATCAAACGATGGCCATATGAAAATGTTGAAATATATTTTTAATACATAACAGCTCAATTCATATTTCTTCTTATTTCTGTTTTTCCTTCCCTGTTAGAGATTAATAAACAAACAAAAAAAAAAGTTAATTTTTATCTTATTTTCATGTTAGATGGTTGCATTTTCATCAACTTTAGGAGTCATTTTGATTTTGAGTAGCTGAAAATGAGGTTATGCATTTTCATGAGACAATGTTTTACACATATTTGTTTCCTCTAAATAAAACAAACACTCAGAGAGGTCGGCAGCCTGTGTACTGTGTGTGTTTTGGGTCAGACCTAGGAGTTACAGGAGAACCTAGGAAAAACAAGTACATAACATCCTCCCTTTAAATACAATCATCAGGGAAGAGTACTGGAGCAAAGACTTGTAATTTTCTTCCCAATCTGTGTGTAGGAGCAGACCTGGTTTTCCCCTACTCTTTTGAACAGCGTTGTGCAGCTGGCTAAACTGAATCTTGTCTCCTACAGCACTCTCAACCACCCTTATCTTCACAGCCTTGTTTGAATCACCTTTAAACTCTATGGACACCCCAGTGAAAAAATAAATGGTCAGTTTATCACTTACCTATGAGAAAGTACAATGCATGAAAAGAAAACAGAGGCTAGTTCAAACCAGCAGCTTTTTGTTCTTGTTTTATTTCACTCAGCCTTTCCAGCATATGAGTTTTTTAGAAGTAACAGAAAAAGGGTAAAGAGAGAGGATATATGACAAGAGATTTTTTATTCAGGATGTATGTACACACCAATGTGGCTCTCAATGCTATTGACTTTCACCTAATGCTAGTAACAGTGATATCATTAAGGTTAATCTACCTGCATTAAAAAAATAATAATAATAATAAAAATAAAAATCAGAGATAAAATAATTCAAGTTGACAACTCTAGGAAACAGTTCAAAACTGATTTCAAACGTCACAGACAGATGAAAAAAAAGTCATCTTTCAATAACTCATTAAATGAGTAGTCAGTATCAAAACTTCAAAGCAGACTGCCTCTGGACTGGGGATATTTCAGGTTCTGAATTGTGGTCTGAACATTTTTCACCATGTCACTTTTAATAGCTCATCAATTTCACAACATGAAAATAATTACATTATTTCTTGAAATAAGTCACTATTACTGTAATGTGTGGATGAAATAATGGAAGTTAACAGACTTTTTTTTTTTTCTTATAGCAGAATCTATTTCTCATTTTCAGACTTTTAGTTTTCCCCTATCTCCTTTGCTAAGTTTCTGAGGAAAGCAGATTTTCTTTAATCCTATTGGCAAATGTCTGAGCTCTCCAAGGATATTTTGTCAGCTGTCCAAATTTAATTTATATCTAAGATAACCCAGCTTGCTTGAAACTAGTTTTTCCCAGTTTCCTATAAATATCACAGGAAGTACAATGCATTTGAGTTTTTATAAGAACATGAGATATTATTTCACTCAGGTTTCTTCGGGAAATACAAAAAGGTTGCTATGGGTTCAGAAGGGTCTGTGGCAAGACATGATAAAGAAAAATCTGCTGTATTTGCACAAATCTTTTTCTATGGTAATTTCTACTTTCATGTTGTAATGTGTTTCTAGGTCGTAAGACATAATTTACACACCATTGCAGACAACAGCAACCCTTGAATGAAGATGCCTGTAAAAAAACCCATATGCACACACAGAGAAGTAAAATCTGATTCTGTTGCTTTATAAAGGAATTAATTCACACTTGTGGTCAGATCGATACACTGCCTTAGCAAAACCATTAGTATGACAAAAAAGCTTTTCAGAATGGCAGTAAAGTTCTATATGTTCTACGTGAGTGTGTACGCACACATCACACTGAGCTGCCCTACAGCTTAACTGTCTGGAACAGTCCTTTAGATGTGTTTTTTAATGTTCACTTAAGATAAGTATTCAAATATAGTTGGAAAATTATTTCCTGCTGCTTATTATGTAACAATTTTCTCCATGTTATGGAAAAAGACTTTTCTTTCTTTCCTATAAATACACAAGAAATTGCAGTTTTGATACTCTTTCAGATACTGATACTTACCTCCTAGTTAGCAAGCAAGGCATTTCATATCATAGCAGCTTACATTGCTAGACAGTTATGCCTCTTCTTTTTAACAATTGGTCTCATCACTTTCCATTGTAAGCACAGTTCATCATATCTCAAGGCCAACTAACTGTGAAAGGTAACTTCATGCTTACACATAGTAAACCTGGTTTAAATATTGTTTTATTCATCATACATTTTTTACCTTGTGTTGTCATTTATGCCTTCCTAATTAAGAAGACTGCAGAAGAAAAATTGTAGCTAAGATCATTTGTCTCAGCTCTATTCTCCACACATTTCCCTGTCAGCACTGGCATCTAAACCCTGCCTGTTTCCCCTTCGTGACTCTTCTTCACCGTATGACGGTCCTGACTTATTCGAAGATCCCACCATTGTAGGAATCTGCATGTGGAGAAAGTTTCTCATTCCAAAAGAAAGAAAGATGGAGTGATACTGTGAAACTCGATTTTACTTGTAAAGATATATATGTATCTGTTCAGTGTCCTCAGACACACATAATTGTTCTTCACAGCTTCTCTAACATGAGAAGAGACTTCTGTTCTTAAAACAAGTATATATCAGTAATTTTGCCAAAGTCATTCACATGAAACTTATACATACTCTTATACAAACTCTTACAGTCACAGATTTAGAGGTTCTGCTGGGTCATACAGGGCATTGAACTCTTCCTTTTAAAATCCTGCTTAAAAGTTTAAAAAGAATAGCTGCACTGCAAAAATTCATTATCTCTCTCAGTTCCACTTTAAAAATTGGGTCTTCTGAGTCTGAATAGGAAAGTTTAATTGCATTTAAGCTTTAAGAAATCAGTACCCTAACTATATGCTTTTTCACTCAACCTTTAAAAATATTTAGTGTCATGGATGATGAAATGAGGAGCCTGCATATTTTTGGTTTAATCTATGTCCTCACTGGGAACTTCTCAACCCTTTAATGCACAGACATAGCATGAGCTTGAATTTTGTGTTGTGATGCAAGTATCTTAGACCAGCACCCTTGTAAACTCAGCTCTTGCCCAAGAGAAGGAGGTCATTTTCAGGAATATTCTGGATTCTAAATACCTTCTTTACTCTTCACACTTCTTCAGTCCTTAAAACAAGCCTAACTAGACAGGTTATAAGTCAAGACTCAGGAAGCAATTTAGGCAAAAGCTAACTGATTATAAGTCTCAAATCAGATATGCTTCTGCAGTGCAATTATCACAGACAAACTTTCAGTGGAAGTGGATTGTTTGTTTTCTACCTCAAGGCTAAAAATTCAGAATTCTGTTTTCATCACTAGCTATTGTAGAATGCTTTTATTATTTGATAAAAAGATACATACATGCCATAATGTATAAATATGAAGGATTAAAAGTAATTAATGTGATAAGAGACATGAAAGTAAAAATATAATTTATGATATATATACTGTGTAAATATAAAATTATTTTTTTCATTTAGAGTAAAGACTGCCATTTATCCTGCTGATGATTATAAGTTATGTGATTTTTTGGATTATGTGATTATATAGGTCAAATAATTCAAGATCACAGTACTCAGTAAATGAAATAAACATCTAAGGAAGGAAGCATCTTAATCAGAAATTCAGTAACAGATTTAGAAAGTAACATTAAAAATGGTACAGTGCTTCAAAAGTATGGTCAGAGGAGAAAATCAGAGGTTATGAAAATCATAGCATAGCTTGTCAGGAGAGCTGCAAGTGGAACAAAAAAGCTGAGAGCAATGGTAACACTCTAAGATCCCAGACATCCCTTTGCTTAAAATCTATTGCTTGTGAACTATTTGTTTTCGAGTTTGCCTCAAAATACAAAAGAGGCTTTGAATTTCTGTTTCCCTTTTGGAATCAAAATACTTTATAATAATCCAAAAGTGTCTATCAAGAAATAGAATTTCCATCCAGGTATTAGAAGGATGTCCCTCTGTCGGAGGTTTTTTAGTGACAGACCAGGTATTTATATTCAGTGAGATCTTTTGATAGCAGCACTGATGCCACGCAGTTTGATTTTGTTTGTCTGACAAATATCAGGACTTCCAATCTTTAATAGTAATTTTTCATGCTGCTGTAAACACAGGTTCTCTGTCCACTTTAAGGAAGTGGAACTTTAAGGAATTTATCTTTTTTTTTGTTCCACCCTTTCATTAGTGAAAAGCATTTGATGTGTTTTTACACAATAAAAAACTTGTTGTCTGAAAGGAAATTACACTTCCATGTACATCTTGAAAGATTCTCTAGATTCCAGGAGATTCTTCAAATTCTTAAAAACATTAGAAAGTCATGGCATTCATCTGTTCAAGGCAATTGATAGTTTTTGTGGGTGATTAAGCAACAAAATGAAATGTAGACACAACTAAAATGGTAGCAGCTGTTTATGTAGTAAATGCAAAGGCTGTATATAAGCCTCTTTTCAAAAATGAGCTGAAAACTATCTGAGAGGACATATAAAGAGGAAAGGCTAATGCTATGATTTTGAAAACATCCTCATCAAAGGAATATATACTTTCAAGTGGTAAATTTAAATCTTTCTAGACATCTAAAACCTATCTTACATAACATTAGTTTATAAAATGACTTCTAAAAAGCAAAGGATGAATAACACACACATGCTATCAAAACGTATTTTGAAGTGGAAAACAAAATTGTTGTAAGCCAAACAACCCTATATGCAACTTAAAAAGGCAGTAAGACATTAGGCATGCTAACCAAACCTAAAATAGAAAATAGACCAAACCTAAAAGAGAAAATAGAAAACCTGAAAAAGAAAATAAATGAGGAAAGCTTGAGAAAAAGTATCTGAAAGACAGAATTGAAGGGAAGTAGAATAAAAGAATTGTGATATGCGTCATAGCAAGCACAAAAAAAACTTTGAGTTCAAAAAGAGAAGTTGAGTGGTAAAAGTTGAGAAATAAATGACAGATTCACCTTATCAATGAAGTAATGCAGGAGCAAGAAGACAATACCAAATTACTGAGTGATGAGAAATTGTTACAAAGAAATGTGAAAAAGGAGGTTTAAAATACTTTAGTTAAAACTTAACATAGAAAAGTGTTACAGTGTGCTGTGATTTAACCCCAGAAATCTGCTCAACACTACACGGCCACCTGGTCACTGACCCTAAGTGGGCAGAGGAGAGGTTTGGAAAGGTAGAAATGCAAGAATTTGTGAGATGAAAATAGTTAAACAGATAAAGCAGAGGCTATGCATGCCAGTCAAATCCAGTCAAGGAAATCATTCTCTGCTTTTCAATGGCAGGCAGGTGTTAATCCATTTCTAGGAAAGCAAGCTTTATCATATGTAGCGTGGGAAAATAAAACACCATCTCTCTGAACATCCCGCTTCTCCTTCTTTCCTCCAGCTTTTATTGTTCAGCATGATGCCATATGGCATGTAATATCCCTTTGGTCCATTTGTACCAACTGTCCTGGCCGTGTCCTCTCCCAGGTTCTAGTACACCTCCAGTCTCCTCAGGCAGTATGACAAGTTGAAAGGTCCTTCACTCTGTGAAAGCACTGCTCTGCAACAACTAAAACAGTTATCATTACTATGTATAATCTTAAACCAGATAATAATATCATATAAGCCTCTATGAAGAAAATTAACCAAGCCAAAACCATTAAATAGTGATGGGAATAGTGATGCAAAATCAATTTGCTGATGATATTTAAGTGCACAGATTTGTGTAAGGAAGGCAGTGCCAAGAAACAGAAGTATTAAAAATTATATATAGTTACTTGATGTTGATTATATGTATAGATATATATAGAAATGAAGAGAAAATAGAAGGGAGGTGAGAGGAAGATTAGAGGAAGAAAGAAGCCAGACACACTTCTTTAAACCAAGTAGTTATCAGACAAACAGAAATAACGGCATATGCCCTTACACAGAGCTGACTACATCTTCCTCTAGCAGAATATTAAAAGGCATAGACACATTATTTTCTTTCAGCATCATCAGACTTATCAGACATTCTGTGTTATTCTATTTAAACTAGCATTAATATTCCTTCAGCATAAAACCAGCCTTTCTCTAGGAAAAAAAATTCAGGTATTTCAACATCTTATTACATGAGCCCTATGTATATTTTGAGTGTGTGGTTTCATCTGGGAAAAAATAATTACTAACTTTAGGAACCTGGAATGGGACATTTGGGGTTGCTGTTGTAATGAAAAGCTCAGATGCAAAAAACAAAACAAAAAACAAACAAACAAACAAAACCAAAACAACAACAACAACAACAACAAAAACTGCCAGAGTATTTCTCTTCAGGGAAAAGAGGATGAAACACTCTATTGCCTCTCCTGTATTTCAAGAGTGATTGCTAGTCAGGTAGCCAGGTCACTGGAAAGATGCACTGTGTGTTTCAGGAAAAAAAGATATAAAGAGAACAACAGCTCTCTCTCTTTTAGTTTTCAGTGAGGAAGAAAATTAAGTAGGAAATAATGAATAGGTTTCTCAGAGAGGCTAAGTGTTCTACATCCTCAGAGAGACAGGAAACTTGACTGGCCTGAGCAACCTGATATTTATGGCCATGTTGACAAGGGGCTACCAGGGGTTCCCACAGTCTGAAGTTATTCTGTGGCTACACAAAGGTAATTCCACAGTGTGAAAATTCATAGATGTTTCTAATTTCTTACACAAAGGCATCCTTACTGAAAAAAAAGTAATGAGGATGACAGATGTTTACAAAACTAGTTTTAAACTAGCAAGAGTAATATTGATAAAGCAGTAGAAAACCTTATGACAATAAAGAACTTGGTAGAGGCTTCAAAACAATCTGAATGTGCTCTTTTAGAATCAGTGGTGATTTTAATGTCCCTTACACCATAACAATTTTTTGTTATTGCTTTTATATTTTTAAAACTTTACTACAAAATGGCAAAGGGTGGTGGATAAATTGAATTCTTCTGAGGGACACAGTTCTGAACACCTTGTCATTTTCCTGTTCCTGGCACACCAATTGTCTCAAATTTCTGCCCATGGCTGTTTCGCTGAGAGCAGAATGGTGTCTGTGCACCTTTTCTGAGGCTTGTGTGGAGCAGCAAACACCAGTAGCTGTGCATAGCAGATAGCTCATGTTGATGGGCAGGGAGCAGGAAGAGAACGTCCTACAGGTGTGCAGCTGAATGACGTAAACTCAATGGCTTTGACTGCATCAGGTAAGCTGGAACCATCAGAAATCAGGGGGAAGTATGATCAATTCCTTTGCAGGAGTGTGAAGTCTATTTTCATTGACTTTTGAGATTCTGGAGACTGTGCCCAATTTTTGTTTTAGAGCAAAAGTAACATATGACTTTACTATAGGAGGCGAAAAACTCTGAAGAAAAGTATTTGATACAGAATCTTGTATTTCAGTGTGTTTCTTTGATTCATCCCAATAAATCTGCAAAAATTTCAAAAAGGTAATTAATGTTTTAATATTCTTTGTCTCATTACATACTGATAAACTGTAGAACTTCTCCTTTAGTTTCTTTGTTATATGTAATTGTTCATAAGTTCTAAAAGGAAGGCAAAAATGAAATGCAAAGGAAGAATATTCAATTTTAATTTGACATATCTGTTTTCAGAATCCTCTCATCAATTACCACTTATTTTTGTAAGAAAATGCAGAAGTTGCTTTTACTGCCTGCCTTTGCCCTGCAAAGTGCTGTAGAATATTCTGAATTTCTACTGTTGCAGTGTAGGATTGTGAAATAAATTAAACAAAAAAAACGAAATACTATTCAGCTACTGTCACTAGCCTCATACCCTAATGATAGAATTATACAAATCATTCCGAACTTGTGTCATTCATCAGAAAATAGTTACATTTACTCTGAAAAGATATTCATGATCATAATACATGAACAGAATTTGTGTGGATGGCTTTAAAGTCTAACATAATCTGAATGTAGATTGAAAGATAGGGTAAAGTATAAAAGGATTTTTTTTTTTTTTAATTTAAAGTGCAATTAAACTTATAAAACTCTTCTGACCACATTTGCTGACTTTTACATATCTGTCCTCCAATAGGAAACTTCATTATTAAGAAACACTTCCGTGGAAATAGCATCAAAATGGAACTGAAGTGGGAAAAATTACAAGATCCTTTTTAATATGCAGAAATCAGAACTTTTTTTTTTCCTCATGACATATACATTCACTTTCTTCATTAATAAATATAAATTAAAGGCATATTTTTATGTAATATGTATCTTCATTCCTATTCTGATATTATCAGACTAAAGAAGACAATAAAATTTTACAAATCATTATACAATAATCATAAAAAATTGAAATTTTTGTCCTGCACTGTAACAATTATCATAGTTACCACACTGTTGCAGATAGTTCTTGTTTTTTCTTACTGTTGTCTTTATATCCCAGCAGAAGTATTTAAAAATCACCATGTTCATTCACAAATTTAAGTATAATTCTACATGTTTAAAATAAATTACTTATTTTAAATTTTAACTGAGGCATTTGTTGCTATTCTACTTAAATCATGAAATAAACTGTGTTCATCCCATGCAGTCCTCAAGCTGTGCTGCCTTCATGGTCCTCTGCATGTGAAGAAGCAGTCTTTTTAACATGCTCCCTCACTCAAGCGGACAGCATCAAGCATAAAATAATAGCAGCAGGGGACTGGATCCACTCCCTGCCATCTAGAGATTAGCCCATAGGAAATAAAATAATCGAGTTGCTGTGGTTGGAAGGGACTGTGGAGGTCTGCAGTGCTGCCTCTTGCATGGAGCACGCTCACATCAGAGAGGGATATGCAGGTTTGACTAGTCATATCTTGAAGCAGGGGAAGTCTTGAAAATGTTTCTCCAGTGACTTATATTTACATATTTCCTCAGGTTATGTTTGCTGAGAAAAGTAAAACATGGAAAGGAGAATCAACTTTTTGAGTCAGAGTCTACCATATTATGCATGCTTCTGTGCTAATAATATAGTTACTACTCTTAATACAACACTGTAGATCCTGAGAGCCATCCTACCATAAACCTAATAGTTTCCTCTGTACGAGACAGTTTTTAGAAGGCCAGATACCCAACTGATGCTTTGTCAACGTAGGGTGCCAAGAGTGGATTGTCAAAATTTTCTTATCCAAAGGATGTCTGCTGAAACAAATGCTGAATAATTACATTAAAGATCAGCTCAATTAGATTTACTCCTACCTACAGTATTCATGTGTAAGGAAAGCTCCCAGAAGGCACCAGGGCAAGTCATCCATACAGTAAATCATAAGCACTGGTTCTTCCCAATTTTTACAACACATTTATATATTTGTATACATGTGTTGTAAAAAATAGTAATTTTCACCATATGTAAAATTCACCATATGTATATCCACCTATATCTAAACACATTTTAATAGTTTTTGGTAAGATACATTCTTCTGCAGCATCAGGTTAAAAAAAGGTTTAGTATAGGCTAAGTTAATCTATTTGGCAGACAGGTATACTCGAAGTTACTAAGAATTTTGGAAAATGTAGATCTGGAAGAGGCCTTGGGCAGCCTGTTCTTGTATGAGGTATGGGAGTTGGTGGCCCTGGATAAGGCAGGAGGGTTGGAGTTTGATGATGCTTGAGATCCCTTCCAACCCAAGCCATTCTATGGTTCTATGATTCTATGAAGAAGAAATAAAAAGAAAAGGTAGGTAACTATTAGCAAAGAGCAACTTTCTAAAACAAAGTACTAAATTTGCTGGCAGAAAAAAGACAGCGATGAAGAACCAAGCATCATTTACAGTTGTTATACAGTGTGCAGGTACTTCATTGTGTAGTGCAGAAGTAACTGAGATGTGCTTGTGTAGGATAGAAAATAGAACTGGTGTTGCCAGCTATATTCTACTGCATTGTAGACAGAACCTCATTCTCAACTAGACCAAAACATCCTCACAAGCATATATTGTTCATATCACTGGCAGCTAATCTGCCACCATTCCAAGTTAACTGCAGATGTAAATTGTGCAACTGATTCAAAATCCATTGTAGTCAGTAGAACTGATTTGAAGTTATTTTATCCAGATCTCTAACAGACAAACTAGAGACATCCACACAAAATTAAATCATCAACTAAACAAAACATTCTCTCAGTTGGCATTTCTGTATCAGCTGTTAAGTACAGTTTGTACTGAGAAGTCATTTAATTTCATTCACGCACAAACTCCAGAGCACCTATCTCTACTTGTTTGTTTTTATGCTGTCTCTTAAATTTCATTATGAAAACACAAAAAGGGACTAAACTTTACTAGCTCAGAAAGCGTTATTTTGTTTCATCGGTCTATCTGCACAGTTTAAAATCACAGTATTTCAAAGCAGACATTTTTAATGCAGCATCAGCAATAGAAAGCAGTTAAAAAGGTGATACTGTGAGTAACAGTTGAATGTGGCAAATATATTCATTCATCATAGAAGATAAAATCTCTTAACTTATTATTTGATGATTTTTTTAACTTTTTTAATTTTATTTTTTTTTTCTGTTTTCATAGAATGTATATCCTTAATATCTTTTACATTGTATTCTTGGCAGTATTTAAAAATCAAGAGCTATCTTGGCCCTTTTAATATAGTTACTTACTTTGTTTAATTTTTTATGCAATATGAAGTTTCTAGTAGTAGATCATATTTGAGTCCTTTCAACAAAACTTTTATGAAAGACATGCTGTGATCTAGAAAAGCAGCTTGTTCAAATAATTTAGCAGCTATATGTAGACATAAGGAACTTAGAGAAGACAGAGAACAGATTTGTCAATTAATGATGTACCAAATGGATACACAGACCATTCAAATCTGGTTATCTAAAACCTGTGAAATCTTTAATTCTGTTGAACTTCCAAATTTGGAGTATTTGCATTTCCTCTCCTCTTCAAATCTGTCTCTCTTCTTTGTATCTTTCCTTCTCGTATATAAGACATGGATAAGTCTGACTTCGAGTCTTTTGAGATTTTTCTTCTCCAGGCATAGTTGGGAAGTAATAGTTTTGCATGAATAAAACCATGGTGACTGTTGGAAATGATCTCCAATGTCCAGAGATGGTTTTGTAGACTATTCACTCCATCACCTTTCATGTGTCTGAGGTGAAGATGACCTGGCTTTTCTTTGGATTTTGCTTCCTTGTCCCTACTGTTCTCTGAATGCACCCCAGAAACTCAATGCCCTTCTTATAGAGAGGGGCCCAAAACTGAACACAGAGTTCAAGGTGTGGTCTCACCACTGCATAGTAGAGGAACAATCCCTAGTGTCCTGCTAGCCATGATATTTGTGATGCAGGCCAGGATGCCATTGGCCTTCTGTGCCCACCTGGACATACTGTTGGCTCATGCTGAGCTGTCTGCTTACCAGCACTCACAGATTCTTTTCTGCCTAGTATCTTTTCTATTCTTCTCCAAGCCTACACTGCAGCACCTATGATTTTTCCTTGTTCACATCGATATTGACCTTTCAAATACTTTTTCATATGTGAACCATTTTTGGAGACTCAGTAAGTAAACAAGTCTCTTCATTTCTATAATATTTGCTGCATTTTAATTGGATTTAAGTCTTATACCTCAAAATCCTGCTCTGTTCAGCCATGGAAGATCTTTATTCTTAAACTCTGAAAGTTAAAGAAATACACGTTTGCTAATTGCAACTTTAAGTTTGCTTTATTCCTAAATATTGTGTTGTGGTTAATAGTAATAATAAAAAAGTTTTTATTCTTATATTATCCTCTGCTGCTTGCTCTTTTTTTCTCAGTTTGTACCTGTCATTATGCAGATCATTACATTGATGTAGCTGGCACAGTGCAATTCTTATTATCTGAAGGGTTGTTTCATCAGGGCTGTTTTCAAATTCCTGTCTGCTGAACTTGAGATAATATTGCAAAGGCTAAAATAAAAGAATGTTAATTTTTAAAATTTCTGTACTTATCTTCTGATAAATATATGCACATAAGTTGGGAAACTTCACTTTGAAAAGGAAAACAACAACAAAAACAAACAAGGAACACAAACTAGAAACATATACTAATTATTTTCTCTATATACATACATTTTTTTGTGGTTTCTATGGTATGAAAGCTCTCATACCATATCATTCTCAGGGAAGGAGAAAAGAATAAAGCCTTGCCCTAAAACTGAAGATTGCTTAGTGTATACTGTCAGTGAGAAAACAGGGGAAAAGTACAGTATAAATGTACCTATTCTTTTGGAGGAATCATCTCACTAGCAGATCTCTGGTTAGCATCCATAAGTAGAATATTTTATCTAGATAATATGGATACTTAAGCCAAAAGTATTTAGTTGAAGCAATCCTTTTAGGAAACAAAAGCCAAATTCTGCTTAAAATCAATAAAACGAGGAAAAGCTTGCAGTCAGAAGCAAGAAGAGAGATGAAAGTTTAGAACAGACCCAGTTTTGCTTCAAATTGATCTTTTATCCATTCTCTCATGCCATTCAGTATACTAGACTAATTTAGGAATTTATCTAAGATTCTGGTATAAAAATACAATCTTACACATAAGCTTTCCATTTATTGTACTATCAATATTACCAGTGTAAAATAAACTATTAGCTTTCTGAACACAAGGTCAGCTGCTCTGCAATCTAATTTTTTATTTTTATTTTTTCACATATGACAGCTGTTTTTATTTAGGCTTTAAGGAAAGCTATTAGATAAGTCTCTTAATATTGAAGAAATTTCAAAGACTGAAATTTCAAGCTATTTTTCGTAACCAGAAGAAACTAATAAGTCCAGGTTTATACATAAAAACACGGTAATGTCCTATTTTAGTTATAAAAAACTACTCCCTTATGAGCACATACAACAAATAAAATAAAATTTATGGCATAGATTAAGTACTTTGTGTTGAATACTTTATATTCACAAAATCATTTTATTCAAAATCCTTCATTTTGCTGCCTTCTGAGAATTGTGTTAGTCAGAATTTCTGTGTGAATTGGCTGTACATAACAGATTTTAGGAAAAAAAATGCAGAAAATGAGTTTTTGAATAAATAATTATGAACCTAGTCCGAAAAATAGCTAATATTTATTTGTAATTCAAATAAACCTACTGAAAAAGTAGACCTGTGAACAAAGATTACTTTTAAGTTCTGCAACCTGATTCATATGTGTTCAGATTCCTATTAAACAGGCAAAAGAGAATAAGAAATATTTTATACTTTTGTCTCCAAAATAAGTATTTGGATTCTTTCTGATAATAACCTTTCCTCTCACAAAGATCAGAAGAACATAAAGAACATAAAGTTCATAAGAACAGTAAAACCAGTACTGTGGTCTACCCAAGCTTTCCATTCACCATTCCATTATTATCTTCCATTACTCTTATCATGTTTTTTTTCAGTCCCATTGATAGGTGTGTACAGGCAGAAGGAAGTGTTTGATCTATCAAGACAACTGCAGGGATGCCACTACACGTGTAAATTGAGCTGATAATTTTCATTTATAATTTTCTGCTATTAAGATTTTATATTTTGTATTTGATTTTTTTTTTTTTTAATTTCCCTCAGAAAATAAGTTAAAATGGCATAATGATATTATATTAAAAAGATTGATTGGGGAAACTCTTTCTCCCTTCTGCCTCTTGATAGATCATCACATCTGATTGATCACTGCTCAAAGACTTATGCAGGAATGACTTCCCTAAATGAGATGTGCAGGAAAACAATATTTTTGTGGTTCACAGTGTATGAGGTAAATTAGTGCCAAGGCAGGTCAATGAACTCATAATTGGCTTGTATTGCACTGCTTTTGGCTGTGAAATTATTTATCTGAAATGGAGTGACACTCTAGAGTGAAAAATCCTTTTGCTTTGAAACATCGAAGTAAAAGAAAATAATCATTTCCAATCTAACCAGATGTGAGCTCAGTACTTACAGTACAAACAAGATAAAATACAAATCACAACCGTGGCAACTGGATTATGCCAACCAAGAGCACTTCTACGGGAAGACTACATACAGATAGTTTTATCAAAATAACATTTCTGTTTCCAAAAGTAAACAGCTTACAGTCATAGTAGGTAACATACTGATGATCTTCCAGAGGAAGGTATCCTGCCCCTTGCAGGAGATGTGGAACTAGAAGATCTTTGTGGTCTTTTCCAGCCCAAATCATTCTATGATTCTATAATTCTGGTAATCTTTTGGCTTTCTGGATTGTTTATGTAGATACACTCAACAGGATGTGTGCTAATATTATATGTGTTTAAAAACCCTGGATGTGTTTAAAAACCTTTTGGATGTGGTGCTCAGGGACATGATTTAGTGGAGGGTTAGGTCGTGGTTGGACTTGATAATCTTTAAGGTCTTTTCCAACCTAAGCGATTCTATGATTCTGTGATTCTTTGATTCTATGATTCGATATCAAATACTATAAATGTATTTTTTATAAAAAAAGCTTGAAAATGCTAGAAATAATAGAATCAGAGAACCATAGAATGGCCTAGGTTGAAAAGGACCACAATGATGATCTAGTTTCAACCCACCTGCTATGTTCAGGGTCACCAACTACCAGACCAGGCTGCCCAGAACCACATCCATCCTGGTCTTGAATGCCACCAGGGATGGGGCATCCACAACCTCTTGGGCAACCTGTTCCAGTATGTCACCACCTCTGTGTGAAGAATTTCCTCCTAATATCTAATCTAAACCTCTCCTATCTTAGTTTAAAACCATTCCCCCCTGTCTTATTACTATCCACCTTTGTAAACAACCGTTGTACAGATATTAACTATAACTCACAATTAAAGTAGAGACATTGAAACGTCACAAAATCTACCAAAACTAGGGAAAAGGAGACAATTCTGGGATCCTAGTTTCTTAACTCTTAAATAAATATTCTGTTCTATTCATAAATTGACAGCAAAAGAAGAGTGAGAAAACAAAAACTTAATTTTTAGTAATGCAAGATTCAACAATATTACCAGTGTCATTACTCACCTTTTTCATAATTTAGAGCTTTGAACTATTATGAGTTAAGAGCATTTTTGAAGCATGCATGCAGTGACGGTTTTTTTATTCTCCCTCCCATAATTTTCCTCTGCTTATTATTTGTTTTTATAAAATTTTCCTTACTTGGTGTTTTCCATTCTTTCAGTATGCATTCATATTTATACTTAAGGTATTTAGTGCTTGAATTTGCAGAGGCTGAGTGAATAAAATAACCCTACACATATGTTATTGCATAACACACTTGCTAATAAATTTTATATGTACTCCAATAGAGCTCCAGATTCACTCTTCATTATCATGCAATTTAACTCATGAAAAACATACAATAGACTTTTGTAGCTAAGACATTCCATACCACATAAAATAAAAATTTTTGCTATAAAAAAGAAATTCTCATAAAAAGTTTTAGTCAAACTACAGAAGACAGAAGCTCAGAAAAAGAAATCAAAAGATTGCAACAATATGTTTGAAGACTGTCATTTCAGAAAGAACCATATGGTTTAATTATTTTTGTGTTTCTCTTTATTACACACTAACTTCTGCTGGAATAAAAAAGTAACTCCTTGTGCTCAGGATGTACTCTGAAATTGCTCAGACTGAGTCCAAGACAAATTTATGGATTTGGATTTCTAGTAAGGAAAATGAATCAGAACAGGCTGCTGATACTTATCTCCAGTAGAAAATATACAAATTGGCCAGACACTGAGAGTGGAAAGGTTAGTCATCTGAAACAATTTATCAATCTTCAGCTTTTGTTATCACTGAAAGCTTGCAGAACACAAATGTAGCTAGTTTCCAAAGTTAATACTATTGAGTGGTTGTGCAGAATAGACTGCAATCTGACAAAAGAAAAAAGAAATAAATGTAACTTCCCAAAACAGATGTAAGCCTGTATTCTTACAATATTTCCATGTCTGAAAAACTTTTCATTTAATAGGAGTTTCATTTTTCCTGAATCAAACAACAACAAAAAAAGGGGGAAATGCATGTTAATATCAAAGAACAGAAGACTTTACCTAAATGCTGTACACACATTCAAACAGTTTTAAGTCACCTGCACATCTACTGTGTTACTACTTTGCCTCTTCCTACATAGAGAAGTTTTAATTGATGGATGGATGGATGGATGGATGGATGGATGGATGGATGGATGGAAGAAAAGGAAGGAAGGAAGGAAGGAAGGAAGGAAGGAAGGAAGGAAGGAAGGAAAGAAGGAAGGAAGGAAGGAAGGAAGGAAGGAAGGAAGGAAGGAAGGAAGGAAGGAAGGAAGGAAGGAAGGAAGGAAGGAAGGAAGGAAGGAAGGAAGGAAGGAAGGAAGGAAGGAAGGAAGGAAGGAAGGAAGGAAGGAAGGAAGAAATGTACCTACCAAGATTTTTCAGAACTCTGTCAAATGAACATTTTTGTGGTCATTTGGTACCTTTGCTCATGGTAGCATTTTTCCAAAACAAGGACTACATACATATTTATATGTTTATACACATAAATCCTACAATATTTATTAGTACTTCCTGTCTCTTTGAATCTCATCCTTCATTTCTTGTATTGGGCAAGCCATTTTCTGTGGCTTTGATCACAAAGTAAGGCCATGTAGATCTCAAAATAATCCTGACCATGTCACAGTTGCAATAGGAAAGACAGAAGTTGCTGTAATGTTTTATCTTGTTAAGCAGACCAGAGATAAACCTTATTAGGTTTATGATACCACTTAGATAAACCTTATTAGACATACAAAACATGAATGCACAAAACAGAACAAGGCGTAAATAAATCACTTTCCACAGAAAGAAGGATAAAGCACTTTAACATCTTTATCTCTGCACAATGCATTCAAATTATTCAAAAATTTCCTTGATTATTAACATCTTTATGCTACTGTGCTAGTAATTTCAAAGATTGCAACAAATCAATTGCAACCTGTATGCAGGAAACAGAGTTTACAAAAAAGAGTCAACAAGGAGAAGGAGAAGAACTATGCCATCTGTCACATCCAAATCTCTAAAAAATATAAATAATGGAGGTTCCTGGTGAAGAAGAACATGTGCATTTCTTCAACATCCATTAACACTGAGCTTCCAGAATGGAAGAGATTGTGCCACTAACCATGAGTAGTCAGAATAGCTCAGAAGGGGAAGGCAGATGGACAACTTATTTATTCAGTTTGAATACCCTTCCCCTGTTTATAAACCTCCGTTTATAAAGACAACAGATCAACACATTGTCCAGTAGTCTGATAGCCAAATGTATCTCACATTCATATATTACTTAGAGACCATCATTTCTTTACAAGATGTAGTGCAGTGTTTCCTGTCTGTGACATTATGAACAAGACAGACACTGTCAAGTAGTCACAGAAAATAACCACATTTCCAATGAATAGAAGTTAATTTCACATTTCTGAACAATGAGGAACAGGGGAGTCTTTGGAAGTGGTCTTCCATCTAACAGGACTTGGAGTGAATAAGATAGCCTTCTCAAGTCCAGTTAAAAATACTCCAGTATGTTCTTACCAAGATATCTGCATAATATGACCTGCAGAAAAGCCAGCTGAATGATTAGGATATTCAGTTAAATATGCACTCCTGATTCAAAGTGAGTGGTATACATTTGTTTAGCTTACGTGAAGAATGATGTTGTTTCTATTATTCTACTCAAAACAAACCGGCCTTTCACCTCAACTGCGATGAAACTGTGTATCTGCATCTGCATTTTTATAAACTTCATATACTTTATAAATGATAGATATGCATTTTGTCTTTTCATAGAGTATTTAGTGACATATCTTACATGCCATATTAAGGAATTTTGTATTACATATCTGAAATAGAACTGTAATAGTGATAAATTACATTGTGAGATACTAAATCCACAAATAATACGATCTTTCAGTTTGTACATCCAGGATGTAGTTGTAGCCTTTGCTGTCAATCTTCATTATATGATTCTTTCATTCCTGCTGTAGTTTGATAGAATACAAAGAAGCTTATTTGCATAAGATGCTGTTAACCATATAACTTCATCAGGATTAATGCTGAACAGACATGAGGCACATTATTTGGTCTTGGAAGCGAGTTTATGCAGGGAAATAAAGGAATGAAAATGATAGCTTGTAATATTTCTTCAGGAAAACGTCCATTTTTATTTCTAAATATTATTGATTCATGAAAAATATCCCCCAACTCACATGATTTTTAAACTCGATTTTTAAAATCCTGTAGACCCTTTTTATCTGCTCTTTCTTCAAAGAACTTGATTTTTTTTTTTTTTTGGTTCGTTGTTCCTTTTTGAGAATATTCTTTTTAAAATACAGAAAGAAGGAGAAAGAGTATTGTGAATCAAAAGATGAATGTAAGAGTATTTCATGTTCTACCATTTGAAGATCTTTTCTAGAGTTAGGCAGTTACAGGTTTGGTTAACTTCTTTGGAATAGAGAATACTGACAACAGTTTTGGTGCACTGATAACATTTGCATTATGTAGCCTTAAAATTCTGGATTTGATTTTTTATTGAGAGTAGTGTATTTTTGTAACAGTAGGAACAATGAAAAAAAATGCAGTTCTATGCCTCTCTTGTGGCTACCCTACAATAGTCATATAGTATCCTTTAAGAGACATTGATAGTCTTCTATGCTATTAAATAAAAATATTTTGTACCTTGTATATTTTTTAATGTAGCAAACGTGACCCTGGCTGTACGTTTATTATAAGACACTAAATCACTAAACTGCACTTTCTTTCCCGACTAGCTCATTACTTCTCTCTTTGATGTTTAAAATGTTACTTTTTTTCTTGAAAACCAGATGGTTACTTTGATATTCTGAGCAGTATTTACTATTTTTGTAAGACAAATTTATATAGTTATAACTGTGCAAATGATCTGCATAACCTTTTTCCTCAGATACTTCCCTGACTAATAGAGTGACTTTGCAATCACATCAGTGTAAAATTTCAGTAAATATTTTTACATTGACAGTTTGAAGAGAAGTCATTAAGGCTATCAGCATAATAATATATTTTGAAAAATTTTGAAATTGGCATGACCAAGAAATCCAATTTAAAATGTAAGTTTATATATACATATACATAAAGCCGATATATATATATTGAAATAAATCTAAAATAAAGCTGCTGAGCAACTGATCATTCATCTTTTGTAAAAATCTACTCATTGATTTCACAATCACTTCATAATCATGTGTGCACTAGACTCAGACACATTAGGTTTTGGGATAGTATGTTTATGCAGAGCTTGTAGAACAACAGAAGCCTTGAACATTTGTGTTTTAGCATATTGTGACAATGAATCACAGCCTCAAAAGCATGTGAGTGAGACACAACATGTTACCAAACAGCACTAATAGTTATAATAATTTTTTTTTTAAAATTATTTGAGTTTTAATCTAAAATAGTAGTGGCAAGCTAAGTAATATATGACATAATTTACATCTTGAAAATTTCTGCGTAATCACTCAGTGAAAACATTATTACAAAAATAAAGCAATGATAATACTTGACTAATTGTAATATTCTGCAATTAAAGATAGCTGTGAAATGAAGAGAGAGAAGGATTTGAGAATATAAATTACTATAAAGATTTTCTGCTTATTTCTAGTCATCCAGCAACATACATTTGAGAAACATGAAAAAGAGTATCAATAGAGAGCCTGAAACCTATGTGTGTTCCACTTTTGAACCACACGTATTTACTTAAAACAATCCTTATTGCACTTACTCTCTGAATACCAAATTCCTTTGAGTATCAGTGATTCAATGCTTCTACTTACATAGGTTCATTAGGTTATATATTTGAAACAAACAAACAAAAAACCCACCCAGTTTACAAGTAGCGTAATTCCTATTCCCGTAGAAGAAAGTAGGGGGAATTTCCTTTCACTGTCTCTCCCCTTGCTACCATTTCAATTTGCATTTACCTGGGCATCAATTTTGAATACCAAAAGTGAATGTAGAAAGAAGTTGTCACTCACTGTATACTTCCAAGTAACTCTGTGCTGTCCAATTCTCACCTTTAAAGGTTTCTTCTATACCTGCAAAGAGATATGGGTCTAGTTCAGATAGATGAAAATAAGCAGCAAGTTTACTTCCCACTTAGTTGCAGATGGAATTAATATTGATTTCTATGTTCTTTTACCAATGGCCAAGGCTTAGAGGAAAGCTTTTGAATCATAGAGGTTTGTTTTCTCTACATGATTGAAAAGCGTATGTCAGACGTGCATTTGGGGCAGTTATCACAGTTGGCAATTATTTATTCTTTGAAATTACTTCCTCTAAATATTGATAACCGCATCAATATGTTGTAATAGTTTTGCCATTACTTAGTTGGATAAATATTAACAGAGAACTTTAAAAATTACTTTTACAATATCACTAGAATAGAAAGGTAATTTTCCCTTATTCCTACAAATACAAAAGGAACTGAGCACCCAAGGAGAAACAAAGGAAAAGAAAGAAGATATAATAATAATAATGGATTAATTATTACACTGTTAATTATAGAGTCCTGATTTATGTGATAATTTATTACTGCATTGATTTGTATATTCAGAGTGTTGCCAAGCCAACCCCTAATGAGTTTTTCTAGTCAACTTAGGAAAACAGAAAGGTCATACATTAATTAAAATAACTTCTTCTACAGTCTTCACCTTACAGTGTCTTCATGATAGATTTGTTCCATGTAGGAATTTTGAATTTCTTTCTTTTGGCAGTCTAAGTAAATTTTCCTTTACAATATTTACAGGCAGTATATCATCTTGAAAAAAGTGTTTCGTGCAACTCACAGATGTTCCCAGATGAAAAGTATAAATCTTAAAATAGAGCAAATGTTCTTGGATTTTTTTTTTATTTTTATTTTTATTTATTTATTCATTTATTTTGTAGAGGAGAAGGATGGCTAATCAATTACAAATATCTGAAAAGTCTACCATTTAATTTCTCTAGCTGAAATTCATAGGTAGATATGGCAGCTCCTCTGTTGCACTTTGTGAAATGAAATGTCTGAAAAGATTAAACTTGAAAACAAAACAAAACAAAAAGGCATTTGAGTTGGTGTTTATCTAATAGCAACATCACCATTACTCAGTGCCAGCTTGTTAGCTATGATGCCTGACTGAACCATTTATTGAATAAAGAGACAGTGGACTGAGCATGAGAATTTAAATAACTTCTAAAAGTTAGAATGTGTTTTCTGTAAAAATAACAAAAAGACTGGCAATTGTTTTATCATGAATCACTAAAAATCTTACATATTCAGTCATACTATTCATCTTTCCATATTCGACTTTTGAGTTTTCTATTTCTTTTTAAGTACAAACTGTGTAGGCTAGAAGATGCGTAAGTCACATTAATGAAAATCTTTGCAAAAATCTGAAAATGTAAAATCTAATCTTTAGCTAGTGTGAAGACAAGTGTGCTAATTGTGGTATCTGCTAAAAAAAGTAGTCAGATATCATACATAAGACTGTATGTTATAAAATTAAGCTTCATGTTTAGGTGGCAGTATATTAGACTGTGCCATGACAAACTCTCCTACAGTGCTACTACCACTCTGCCATTAAAATCATAACAGCTAATACGTTTTATTTTCAGACAAGCAATACTATACCAAGTCTTTATTAGTTTGTCGTCATTGCTGATGAATACCATCTTAATAACAAAAAATCCCTCTTACTCTTCCTCATCAGAAGGCAAAATAAGAAGTTGAAATCATTCTACGTAATCATCTGAGAAAAAGCAGATGAGAATATTTGCCTGTAACACATACATACACTTTAAAGCCAACTGTAATACAATGATGTAGCCAAAAGTATATATATATATCAGAAAAGAAATTAGGCATGATCACGAGGGGTAGAATCATTATGTACAATTGTCTTGATGGAGTTGATAGGAAGGAGTCTCAAAGCCTTAGTCTGACAAAAGCTGAGGCAGATTATGTCAATAACAAAATTGCTCTCTGCATACCCCAGACTTCATGATTTTTCTCTATATACTCTCTGCTATCTAGTACTGGAAACAACACATGAACCATTGATTAATTCACCATGTTTAGACAGTCACACCTTTTTGTGGGGGTAATCCTGCTACCAGACAGATATACTAATGACACCAGTTAAGATAAAGAGGACGAATCGTGCTGATGCTGACCAAATTTTACTCTGTTTTATTTTATGCAGTATGTGGATTATCAGACATGTATTTTTAAAAACTTCATGGTTTTAAGAAAGACTGTGCATGTGTAAAAATCCTGAAAGACTAAGAAGAATGTGTTGTTGTTTTTTTTTTTTTAAATAATAAAAAGACGATGGGCTGATTCTAAGAAGGAAGAGAGAAATCTGTTACTGTCACATGGAACACTTCAGCTTTCAGAGATCATTTTCTATGTTTACTTGAATGTATTAGAAAATAAACTTAAAACTCAATGAAGGGAAATGTTCAAATCAGAAGTTGTCATCTCTCATCAGACTGCAGTCATCACCTGAATCTACCATTACTTTAATCACATTAACAAGTAGCCTCAGTAGTATCCCAGAGTTTCAATACTGTTAAAGATAGCGGATATGAAGGAAACTAATGAGATTCCTTTAAAGTCATCCACAGGAAAATGTTTCTAATCTTGAGCATTTTTTTACATTGATGGTAAAGTAAGATTATAGTCACTAATTGATTTAAAAGAGCTTCTTGATTTGAATAAAATTTAGAATTTCAGTGATCATCAAGCTTCTCAAATAATTTTTATTATGCTTTATGATCAGAGGTATCAATATGACATAAGAGAATTATTTCAGCAGGAAGTAGAGGAATCCTCAAGTGTCTCTCAGTCACTCTGATGTAAACCCTCTAAAATTTTTATTTATTTTTGTTCAATTTCCTAATTGTTATCACTGGGGAATGAAAAATGTTTTTTTGTTTGCCTTCAAAAAGTGCTAAATGTGCATGTAAAAATGTCAGAAGAGAAAAAGAGAAAGAAAAAAATGCAAAGCCAAAGGAATGAGTAGGAACATAATGTACTTTTCTAGCAAAGACTTTAAAGGATAATAATTATCCTTTATTGTGTGGTCAGTTACCCTACAGGTATTATTATGTTGACTGGAACATATTAGAATAGGGCTTCAAACTTGCTATAACTGTGGTTACCAATTATCAGTTTCACAGTGAGCATTCATGGTTAACAATGTCTGAATATTATTTATCTAAATAGCTCCACACTTAATCTAAAGCCCAGTACAGCTGATGCAGATTTGAAGGGGCTTTAACCCAGATCCACTATTTAAACCAACTTTTTATCATGTTAGTGTTTTGTCTTCAAAAACTAATGTAACTGTTATTATATGTACTTACTGGAACAAAAGCAGAGCATCACTGTGGAAGCAGTAAGTGGCTTAGATGAAAATTATCCAGAGAAACATATTTTCCACAAAGCAGCACTGAAAGATACCTGAGATTAACATCTATATAATTTGTCTACAGCACTTTGCTTTTCAGCTTTTTATAGCTGAATAGCATATGAAGCTTGCCTTTCATTTTACACTTTCTCATTTCTTCTCTCAATGACATACTAGTCAGGTAAGAAGGAAGCAGTCCTTTAACTACTTCAAAACTGGAGAGTCGTTCACTTCAAGTTCTTTCTTAATATGGAGCTGTAATAGGTGCAGGCTTCTAATTGCTTTTCCAAATGTAAAAACAAACAAACAAACAAACAAACAACAACAACAAAAAAAAAACAAAAAACCAAAAACCATATAGATTATGTATATAATTAAATAAAATTATTTATTTATTTTATATTATTAAATAAAATATATTATGTATATAATCTATAAGCATATATATGAGCCACATCAGAGTGTCTATTCAGAAATTAAGGTTTAACGCTATCAGAATAGAGGAAGAGGGAACAGCAAAAGGTAAAGCAATCAAAAAAAAAACACAGACTGGATAAACAGGCAAGGGAAAAAATGTCTCCTAAAAATACCAGAAATATAGTTAAAATATGATTATCTTTACAGATTTGTATAAAAATGCTAACTCCCTGCAGATCGTGACCTTTTCATCACCTGTGTTCAAATTTATCTGCAGAAACAAGGTAGTCACTAAAAAAAAAAAACAGAAAACCAAGAAGATAATATTCTTTGGATGTACTTAATTGTCTGGTGACCATACAACCATATAAGCAAATAAAATCTAGTGAACATAGATGGATACATGAAAATTTAAGGTATGTAGGTTGCTCCAGAACTAATGCCTCCTACTTATTTCCATGGAAACTACAACAAATACAAAGAGAAAATGACATTGTTGAATAGAACAAATTCTCAGCTTCAAAACCTTATTTTCTTTACCATTAGTTAGGCATTTTCACCGGTGATGAACAAGAGCCTGCATGCCATGCTAATAATAGTCTGGATCAATAGAAATGACCACTATCACTGCCACCAGTGCTGAAACACAGCACCCATCACCTCACTGTGCTCACATCCACTGTTGGTCTTCCATAAACGTTCAGCAAACATCTGTGAATGTCAGTGGGTGAATTTTTTACTGCACGGGAGAATTCAATGACAATCCTTTGCTTCCTCCATGCTTCCTTGGCAGACGCCATTCCTTCAGAGTGCCCCTCTGTCATCTGCCATATGTAGTGGAATATTGATGGGAAGGTTCAGCTTCTACAGCCATACCACAGACATCTGCCTCTGATGTCATGGGCCAAAACATAATAAAGTAAGATACATTAATTCTGGAGCAGCTCTCAAATATTAAAGTTACAGGTTCAGATAGCTCGTTAACACCTATATGTCCTGAAATGTCCTTCTTCTCCTAAATTCTGTTGCAGAACAAAGTACTGTGAGTTAGTAAGTTTAATTGAATTTAAATAAATATTTTAAATGCATCGAAGATACTACAAAATGATATGTGGAAGCAAAATACTTAACACCTCACAGGCTGCATAGGCTGTTACTTAACTGATCTCACAAAATAAATATTTTCAGTCAATGGTCTTGACAGTCAACACAAATTAATTATCAAGGACTGGATTAATTGTAAAAGGATGAGCTTTCCAGTCTTCTTATCAGAAGTATTCCAGTTACTGTTCTTATTTACCACATCCTACTTGCATGGCATAGTTTTGTAAACAACCAGACGTATAACCAGATAGTATATAAACATTGAAACTGCCCAGTTTGGGCAGAGATCACATAAGCAGAGATTGTTCGCTGCTCTTGCTCTGTGCTCTTTCCTATAGCAACAGTAATAGACTGCTTTTGTTCTGACCTTATCTAAATGGCATTCTGGTTCTTCCACATGAGACAAGAACAGACTGCTTTCTAAGTTTCTGATAGATAAGCAATTCTGTGCTTCGGAGTACAATAAAATAAAAAAGAAAAATTGACTTGTCGAAATGTATCAGTAGAAGTACGACTCTTTTGAAATTAAGGAAAAAAAAAATTCTGAAACTTTGTATTTTCTTTAGTTGTTTCTTGTGTCTTATTATGTAACTTGTCTTGCTGATCCAAAGATTTACTCTTTGTCTGATCAAGATTTTAAGAGCACTTTAAGAATTTATATTAGCCATACCCAATCAGTTTGATCATTTTCTTATTCGTATACCAAGAATAGAAGAAACAATTGCATATTCATTATTTCCAAAGTTCTATACCCATTTTAATTGCAAAGTTTACCATAACATCATCAACTTCCTGAGATAACATCCACATCCTTTAAAAAAATATAATCTGCAATAGTATGTGAAAGAAGTATAATATGGCCAAATATATAAGGCCTGTAGCCTACCATACTGCTTTTACTTGCCTTTTTATTCAGCAATTAAGAGAATTTTATAGGATTCCACAAAATATCAGCTTTTCCAGTAGGCTAATTATCCTGTTGATATTACTTAGCCCTCCCTGTCCAGTGCTGGTATAGAGTCCTTCATGCAGGATGCAAACCACTGTTTCCATGCACTTTCCTGCCCCAGAGTCTTCCTACTCTATAGATGGCTCATAACATGGCCTTTTTTTTTTTTTTTTCCTGCAAGAAAAGTAACATTTATTTCCCTGCTGCCTACATTCTACTCATTTTGATAACCTATCTTTAAAAGCTTTCTGTAGAGCACAGATATCAGCACTCAGTGAGGAAGGATATGAAATAACAGAACTGCTTGATCAGTTTGATTGGGAATTGTATGGTCTATGAACACAGGACTCTGATGACATACCAAACCTACCAGGATATTATACAAAATAGGCTGCTTGTCTGCCATGAGCTATACACAGCAAATGGATGAATGGATTTGGATTGGTGCTGGCTCAGTCATTCACCCAGTAATCAGCAACACAGCAAACATTCTCCCTAAATCATCTAGCTGAAAGTCAAAGATCTAGCTATTCAAATGACCACAGAACATAAAAAACATAAGGAAAAAAAAAAGTGACCAATTTCTGTTTTGACTCCTGAAAAATAATTTAGGGGAATAAGTTGACTGTTCCTCTCCAGAGAACAGTAGATTACACATTTACTCATTTTTGAGCCTAGAAGGAGCTAATCATTTTCTGAATTATGTACACAATGATAATTGATTGTTAACACAATCAAAAAGAAATAAACATATATTTTAGTTGAAGGGACACAGACAAGCTGATGCAGTACATTCTTTTAAATTAATTCCATGTGTCCACATCTCACAGAGTAATTTTATCAAAGTGAAACATTTCTAAACATTATCAACTATATAGAAAAAAGTAATTTTTCCTTTCAGTAATGTTTTTCCACTCTAAAGCACACCTTCTCATACGCACAGAATCTGTACTGTGTATTTTCTCCTAGTAAATCTTCCTGAAATATTTTTTGTTATTCACATTAAATATAATTTTTGTTAGAAATTCAATAGTTGCAACATGGTATAAGTAGCCATGATACTAAGGCTGCTGTTAAAGTATGTCCTTAATATTAAACATTCTATTATAGAGTCAAGAAGTATTGCATTAATGTGCTTTAGCTTATGGTAATATTAGTCTAGAGGGGAATGTTAAGACTATGCATGAAGGGTGATACACTGATTTTTATAAAATGTAGACTGTGATATTTATTATCATTTCTGCCGTAGGCAGCTTTGATTCAGCTGCAAACCATACCCTTCTATCTCTGCAAGCTTTTCCAAGCTATCCTGTAACAGAAATCTACAAGTTTAATTACATTGGAAGGGAATCTCTTTCAAGAGTCATCATTTCTCCCAGACAGTTTTCTGACTGCCAGTTCACAGTCCAGCTTTGCTAACTACAAGTTTCCTAACAAAATCTGAGAAAATTCATGAAGGTTTTCACAGAACACAGTTAATCATTTTCAATTAGCACTTGTAAAGAAGTATGAAAAGAAGACTGCATGAGTTTAGAATATCACAATAATAGTAATAAAAAGCATTTCTCACCTTCTCATTTTTAAACATACATATACCTATTTGTGCACACAAAGAAGATGTGCTGAAATATATGAAATAGATATTTTGGAGGACTCCACTTACAACACCTGTATTTGGAGTTTCATCAGTTCAAATTTACCATATATTTCCTGTGGGCTGACGTATTTCATACTGTACTAAAACTGTACTCACTCTTGAGTGAACTGAGTGAAAGACTCTGAAATAAATAAATGTTTTTGTTTTGTTTGAGAAACCTTGAGAAAAGTGCTAACCTTACTCCAAATACACCCCACAGCAATGTGCTACTGAGCGAGAGCTTCATAAGAAATTTGAACTTAGCTTGAATCTCAGAGTAACTCAAACTAATTTTATTAGTATTATTAGAGATCTTTTATACCTCCCTTGGTCATGCTTTAAGTATCATGCATTCTAAATTTTGCTTGTAATGACATAGGACATGTGATATCAAGATATACTAGAGATTTAAAATATGAATGATCCAGAAATGGACAGAACTGCTGTTAGCATATCCTACTTTTAGCATCTTTCCTCCACCAAGGGCAGTTTCCTCTGTCCAAAACTCTCTCCCTTCAATTTCATTTTCTTTCCAGACCTTTCTTCTTTTTTTTTGAACCCTTATTTAAGCTGTTTCACAATATAGTTGCTCACTATGCAGAAGTAAAATGCATGATAGGCCTTTCAGTTGCTGTTTCTGCCTCTTGTCTTTTTATCATTTGGATCACTCAGGATGTGCCATAATTTCTTAGTCCAGATATTACCAATATTTTCCACCATCTTATTCTGGTTATAGCTAACAAGCAACAGTCTTCTACTTTGAGAGTTCAAATGTTAAATTTCAGATACTCATGGTACTCCTCCCTCTCCCTCTAGTTATCTACCATCTATCACTGTTTACAGTTTTAATCTGTTTTGCACCTTTGAAAGCTAGAACGTATTATCAAGTCTGCAGAAAAGTTGAGATAGGAACCACATAGTTAAATTAGATATATGCCGAAAATGAAGCTGAAAAGATGTTCATTGAAATGACTGATAGCTTTGCAAGGCCAATCCTTATCATCTTCAAAATAGTTTGTAAAAGGATACCAATGATGGCAAAACAGCAAATGTCATGCTCACTTTCAAGAGGCTCTGGGGATCTACCCACCAGTCTGCTTCATCTCAATGCTTGGGATGACTGTGGAGCAAATTCCCCCAAAAGCTACATCCAGGCCTTATAATGACCAGAATTGTACTGCCTGAAGTCACTGGCAGAATTCCATAGTGAAATTACTTGCTTAGTGGATGAGGGAAGATACACGATCTTGCTCACTTTGTCTTTAACAAGGTAAGCACTATGGTGTCCACAGCATTCCTACGACAAAACTGGGGAGATATAAAATGCATAAATGGATGGCAAGAGTTGAAAAGTGGTTGAATCATCAAAATCAGATACTGCTAAGGACAACTATTTTCAGTAGTGTTCTTTGGTAATTGCTGTGATCAATATTGCTTACAGACCTAATTAATAGCTTGGACCTTGGCCAAGGTCAGAGTTTTTTCTGAGGCACTCTATTCTGAAGGCTGAAATGAATAATATAATGCTATACCAATGGGACAGAATTCCTCCACATCCCAACATGGGATGAGTAAACAAACAGTTTTTAAGGAAAAGGACCTGTGATCCTGTTAGATGACAAATCAGTCATGAATCAGTCATGTACCATCAAAGAAAGTATCTAAAGCTTACTGGGACAAGATCCTGAGCAATTTCAGCTGAATTGGAGAAAGCAGACAGTGTAGAATTAGGCTAGAAGATCTTTAGAGATTCTTCTCTAAACTACAGAACTGTAATGTTCTATTATTCACTGATATTTTTATTTTCTCTCTCACAGAAATTTAATTTCCAAAATTCATCAATACTGGTGAATAGATAGAGTTTCTTATTGCTCAGGTAATTTATTAATTTATTAAACCAGAGAAAAATCTCTGGTTTAATAAAAGTGAGATGTCATGCATGATTTTCTCTTCTAGCCCGAAGGACACTACTTTCCTAGGGCTCATTGCTTCCTTTACACAATTTTATTTCATACACACATTAGGATGCTAGTCAATCATAATGATAGAATATATGTCTATATATGTATCTTTATACTGGAGAATGCTTATGAACCACAGATGCACAAAATTAACAACTCCCTAAACATCTGTGAAAATGTACTGTATTTCTGTGGAACCAATACTTTCTTATAACTGTTGTCAATATAAAAGCAAGTCAGAGTGAAAATCAGAGTAAAGCTCTCATTAATTAAAATGAAAGAAAGTATATCATTCCTAGTTGTCCTTTCATCTGGAAAATATATATATATAATTTATTATTAATTTTAATAATGTCTTTTCTTTTTCAAAAACATGCTTAGATCTAAAATGGTTCATATTTAAATCATGTTGTTCTTCCTGTTCATCAAATAAGCTATATGCAGTTTTAATTGCCTTTATATTACTTTATTTCTTGCATAAACCATGTGAGATAGAAGGAAAGAACATGCATTCTTTCATCTGAAATCCCAAATTACAATGAACTGCTCTTTTGCAGCCATGCATTATATTTATGGCAATTACCAGATTCCTTAAGTAAAGAAAACTCACTGTTTAAATCTCAGTGTTTCCTCTGGATGCTCTACAATTACTTAGCATACTTCTTAGGCTGTAGCATACAGATTTCAGCACACATCAAGGAATACCATAAGGAAAAAATTTAGCTTAGTGTGTCTTAGAGTGAGTAGTTATCTCTATAAATCTTTTACAGGACCAGCTGTTCTGTAACAACTCACATCCTCTTGTTCGGTTTGTGTTCAAATATCTCAGATGATCTCTGTAGAACTAGTATAACCAGCTTTTCCCCCAGCCTACAGTTAAGTGTTCACTTAAGTAACTAATACTTTTTAATTTGGAAACAGCCTGAGCCTGAAGCTCTGCCTGGAATTGCAAATTCTCCCTATTTAGCTTTATTTTGGAATTTAACAAACAATCTGCAATTCATCTTTCAGAGCACTAATGAAAAACATTGAATATCAGTACTTGCTACACTCTTCCATTTTGATTACGATCCACTAATAATTAATCTCTGCAAACAGGTTTTGTAGTCAGTGTTATACATAATGTATTCTGTACTGTGCTCTCCAAGGCAATCTGTCAGAATGCAAAGTCTAAAAGAGCTGAAATCCTGACACAAGTCAAGATATGACATCCACTGCTTCTCTCCTATCTACAAAAAAGGAAATCAGATTCATGTAACTTGTTCTTTTTGGCACCATTTTGCCTGTCATTCCCTCTTTTTCCATTCTGCTTAGAGTATGTTTTTATTTGCAGGCATTAGCATATAACTAAAAGTTCCATATTGGGAACTAGAATTAAGGAGTCAGGTCTAGGGTTTTCCACTTTCTCTCTTTTTCAGAGATACATTAATTTTTTACTGTTTTGTTGATGATTATTCTTTTAACCATTTTTTTAACCTTAATAAGGACCTCTGAAGTTTTGGAGCCTATGTTTATTTCTCTGTGTTTATCTGTCTGAGATGTGACCACTCACTTTCTTTTTCTGTCAATTTGTTAGCTCCACTTCTTCTGTTTCACATTATAAGACAATTTTTCTACCATATCCACACACAAATCCTTCCCCTTTTCTTCAGATACAAATTGGCTGTGATAAAATGAAGATACAGATGGCTTGAGTGTTGTTTTTCCTCTCACTTAATTCAGACCTAGCACTGGTGCGCACAGACTAGCACACAACTATTAGGCTGTAGCTGGGCTGCCTCCCCTCCAGTTTTTTTCCTTTGTTGCAGAATGGATGTGGGGATGTGGAATAAAAGTCTGATTGAAAGCCTGCAAAGGTAAAAAATAAAGGTGTGCACTTTCACAGCTCTGACAATAACAATATTTAATGAAATTATATTTCTTCATTGAAAAGCCATTTTTGTTTTGGTAAAATCAGTCAATGAATATGTCAACCAGAAATAGAAACAATGTATAAAATGAAACATGCATCTCTCTTCCTTATTCTTTCGGTGACCTGAAGAGGAATGTCAAGGGATGTAGTTAAGACTACTTCACACCACTGACAACTTTTACTGCTGCTGCCTCCCAGCAAGATGGATATGGTTTCTGTTGTTCAGTAACATGAAAGTACATCAACTGAAAACAAAAAAATACTGGAAACAAGAAAGTCTTACATCCAATGATAAATTTTTTAAAGATTTATTATGTAAGGTCTATTTTAAAACTTTGATTTAAATGTCCTGAACAACTGCAATTGTTCCCTTCTGAGCAGCAGAAACTTGATTTTGTGTGTGTGTGTGTGCGTGTGTGTATGGATTTTTCACAAAACAATATATTTAAAGGATTTCTCTGATGATGCTCTGCTGGTATGAAACTGTGCAGTTGTCTCTAGTCACTCTTACTGGCACAGCACAGAATGAATGACTTGCTTTTCTTGTCATATCAAAGCATGAAAAATTTTTAACGGTGAAAAATGACTTCTTTCTTATGAAGAATACTTACAGAAAACATTTGCCATGTTTCGTATTTAATATCCTGTCCAGTCTGAGAAGGTACTGCAATTAAAAGTTCATTAATGGCAATGATTTCTAATTCATGGTATGAGTGTAACAGAGCATAACGACTGTTACAATTGATAGACAATTGTTAACTCTCAGAAGATAACATTCTCTTCAATGAGATAAGCTTTGCAGTATTAAAGCTGAAGTTACATAAATTAAAAATATCTTCCAAATACTACTGAAATGACTAAAATTTCGTGACTTTAATTCTAGGGCACATAATTGAAAAATTAACACACATCTCTCCATGGAAAGAAAAAAAAAGAGAAGAGAAGAGAAGAGAAAAAAGAAGAGAAGAGAAGAGAAGAGAAGAGAAGAGAGAGAGAGAGAGAGAGGAGAGGAGAGGGAGGGGAGAGGAGAGGAGAGGAGAGGAGAGGAGAGGAGAGGAGAGGAGAGGAGAGGAGAGGAGAGGAGAGGAGAGGAGAGGAGAGGAGAGGAGAGGAGAGGAGAGGAGAGGAGAGGAGAGAGAGGAGAGGAGAGGAGAGGAGAGGAGAGGAGAGGAGAGGAGAGGAGAGGAGAGGAGAGGAGAGGAGAGGAGAGGAGAGGAGAGGAGAGGAGAGGAGAGGAGAGGAAAGGAGAGGAAGGAAAGGAAAGGAAAGGAAAGGAAAGGAAAGGAAAGGAAAGGAAAGGAAAAGGAAAGGAAAGGAAAGGAAAGGAAAGGAAAGGAAAGGAAAGGAAGAAGGAAAGGAAAGGAAAGGAAAGGAAAGGAAAGGAAAGGAAAGGAAAGGAAAGGAAAGGAAAGGAAAGGAAAGGAAAGGAAAGGAAAGGAAAGGAAAGGAAAGGAAAGGAAAGGAAAGGAAAGGAAAGGAAAGGAAAGAAGAAAGAAAAGAAAAGAAAAGAAAAGAAAAGAAAAGAAAAGAAAAGAAAAGAAAAGAAAAGAAAAGAAAAGAAAAGAAAAAGAAAGAAAAGAAAAGAAAGAAAAAAAAGAAAAGAAAAAAGAAAAAGAAAGAAAAGAAAAAGAAAAAAGAGAAGAAGGGAAGGGAAGGGAAGGGAAGGGAAGGGAAGGGAAGGGAAGGGAAGGGAAGGGAAGGGAAGGGAAGGGAAGGGAAGGGAAGGGAAGGGAAGGGAAGGGAAGGGAAGGGAAGGGAAGGGAAGGGAAGGGAAGGGAAGGGAAGGGAAGGGAAGGAAGGGAAGGGAAGGGAAGGGAAGGGAAGGGAAGGGAAGGGAAGGGAAGGGAAGGGAGGAAGGGAAGAGGTTAGACTTGTCATATAACGTTATTGTAACATATAGGTTACCTTTTGCAACAGTGTACAAGTAAAAACAAGTAAAGCTTATCTACCCAAAATAGATAGAAATAGGAACAAATAAGGCAAACAAAGCTAGTCTGTGGGGACATGATCTGGGCTGGCTGGAGAGCTGGGCTGAAGCCAACGGGATGAGGTTCAACAAGACCAAATGCCGGGTCCTGCACTTTGGCCACAACAACCCCAGGTGACGCTACAGGCTTGGGGTGGTGTGGCTGGAGGACTGTGTCGAGGAAATGGCCATGGGGGTATTGACTGATGCTCGGCTGAACATGAGCCCACAGTGTGCCTGGGTGGCCAAGAAGGCCAATGGCATCCTGGCTTGCATCAGAAACAGTGTTGCCAGCAGGAGCAGAGAGGAGGTTGTTCCCCTGTACTCAGCACTGGTGAGGCCGCACCTCGAGTACTGTGTCCAGTTTTGGGCCCCTCACTGCAAGAAAGACATTGAGGCCCTGGAACGTGTTCAAAGGAGGGCAACAAAGCTGGCGAGGGGTCTGGAGCACAGGCCGTATGAGGAGAGGCTGAAGGAGCTGGGAATGTTCAGCCTGGAGAAGAGGAGGCTCAGGGGAGACCTCACTGCTCTCTATAACTTCCTGAAGGGAGGTTGTAGTGAGCTGGGGGTCGGCCTCTTCTCTTGTGTCATTAGTGATAGGACCAGAGGGAATGGTTTCAAGCTACGGCAGGGGAGATTCAAGCTGGACATCAGGAAGTATTGCTTTTCAGAAAGGGTGGTCAGGCACTGGAATGGACTGCCCAGGGAGGTGGTGGAGTCGCCGACCCTGGGGGTGTTCAAGGAAAGACTGGATGTTGTGTTGAGGGACATGGTTTAGTGGGAGCTATTGGTAATAGGTGAACGGTTGGACTGGATGATCTTTTAGGTCTTTTCCAACCTTGCTGATTCTGTGATTCTATGATTCTATGACTAAGAAATGTGATATTCAGATGAAACAGTGGAGCTTTATAAGAGAAAAATCAGGATGAAGAGCAAAGATATTTAAGGTGAAGGGAACATTATATATATGTCTTATGGATTTTATTTCTCAATGGTAGTGAAGTAGAAATGAATGTCTGTATATGGAGGTTGCAATGGAAAAACTAACAAAGCCAAATGTGTTTGCCTACTTGGGTCAATGCAAAAAGCTTAAAAAAGTGGCAGTAGCAAGCTTCTGTTAAATATAGGATACTTCTTTAAAAAAACTGTCAAAGAGAAAGTTTAGAAGCAGACAGTGATTATCCTACAACCTCAGATATAGATACACAACACTTCAAATTAGCCAAAGTATAGATCATATTATTACTCTCCATTAACAGAGTCCATCTGGCATTGAGGTAAAAGAGATAGAGTGAACACAGAAGGAAAAAGAAATTTGATAATCTGGAAGAACATAGTTGGATTCATATTATGCTTCATTTCAAATAGAGAAACACATTCTTCACGCTTCATGTGTGTGGCCTGTGAAAGGCCTAGACAGCGAAATGAAAGGAAATGTTTCACAAACAGAACTAATTCAACAGAGAGTTCAACAATCCATCTTGTAAATTTGCCATTTTATTGTAGGTCATCCATTTTTGAGCTGTCGTAAGTAATGAGTGAAGCCTGCAATTATCAATAAATATGTTTAGAAAGGAAATGTGTTACAGGACATTAAAAATTATAGCTTTTATCAAGGAGACCAGATATGAACAATGGACTTCAAAGGGAGATATCCATAGGGGAAGTGTTTCCTTCCACCTTCTCTTTATAGTATAGGCCTTCCTTCTGACAAGAAGTCAGTGCTTCTTCAAGGTTTCCTCCAAATCCATTCTTCTCTGCAATAGAGAAAAAATAGTGAAAAGAATGACACTGTTTCATATTCAAAAATACTCCCCTATCAAGTTACTTGGTGTTGGAAGAGCTTGTGGACTAATGAACAGTCCTATACAGACTTCCTTTATAAAGAATTATAAACTGTAATTACATGGGAATTTAAAAGTAAGCATATTTCCACTATTTCACTGATATTATATTAATTCCTTCATAGAAAAATGTTATGCATCTAGCTAACAACTAGAATGGTGATTGTGAACTCCTGAGTCTTGTAGATACTATATTAAGTGAAATAGTTGTAGAAGAAAGGTAGATAGAAAAATTACAAAAATCTTCTCTGCAAAGATTTTGAGAAGTAGTTCCTTACTGCTTTTGTATCTTTGTGGTTTTTGTTTTTCTTCTTCTCCTTTCCTCCGCTTGCATGTAGATGTTTCTGTTCCTACTTAACTAAGCAAGGCAATAACTATAGAATATACTGCAGCCAAATAGTAAAAATGCGTAACTGGCTTTTACCTTGGATTGTAGAAAGAAAGAAATTGATTAAAAAATACACTAATATTATTAGTGTATTTTAATATTTAATATTAGTGTATTAAAAATACACTAATATTAAATATTATATAATATTTCTTATGACAAACTGTCATCTTGTAAAAGCAATTACAGATGCCCTCATTCAAAGATGTTTGAGCAAACCTGCTGATCAGCAATGCTCAAAGTCAGAAAAATGAGATGCTAGATGCTGTGAGAAAATCTACTGCAGAAAAAGGCTGACCAGTGTTCCTTCCCATCCAATCTTTTTAAGCAAAACAGAACAATGTCTGATCATGGATTAAGAGTTCACAAAAGCATATGATTTACATTCTGGAACACTTCTGATCTTGCACCTCTTCTTCCACTTTACCACTAGGGCTTTGGTTCCAGAGGGAGATCCAAAAAGAGATTAAAATACATTGTCTTTCAGAGGGCAAATTGATACAGATATACAACAGAAATCTCCTTTTAGCTGCAGAAGTCTTTCCCATCTATTACTCAGAGATAAATGAAATACAGATAAAGACATAATAGAAAGTGTATTTTAGATACCTGTGTGATAATTTAAAAGCTATGCTCATTTATCTCCCTATAATGTCAGGAGTTATACATGTTTTAACCTTTATGCAATTGTCATCTTAAATGTAACATCTACATGAAACCTCCTTTGTTTATATACTGATGAAAGCTGGGCAGAATTCGGATAGCAGATTAGTATGGAGTTATCTTTTGTCAATTTTCCATTTTTGAAAATTATCAAGATACTACAGAAGAAGCATGTATTTCTGCCTAAATGAAGAAGATGACCCTGAAAAGCACCTCATATATATAGGTAAGCATCCTGTAGACAGTGACTCAGACATTGTGATTTAAAAATTGTAATGAAGAATAATCACCCTACTAACATTTTCAGTACCAAGTATTTTAACTCTTCTGTAGATGTCTTCCAGGCTGGCAACCTGGTCTAGTACCTGGCGATCCTGCACATAGCAGAGGGATTGAAACTCAATGATCATTGTGATCCTTTTCATCCCAGGCCATTCTATGATTCTATGATGTTGCATACTGTTTCATATTGTTTCATGTCTCCTACCAGCATGTTCTCCAGAGATACAAATATTCCTCTGCTTTCACAAACTCTGTATCTGAGATTGACAATGGTTAAACCATCTTTTTGGATATGATATAAATACAGAATATCCCTTTTTATAAAGGCCATGATTTCAAGATAGGACCGGGCAAAATCCGTAAAATTGTGAAATATTTCATGTTGATGAATTAGCAATTCTGAAAGGTAACCACAAGCACAGTCAGTAGATGATGCAAGCAAGACTCCTGAATTTACTTAAATTGCAAAGATCAGCGTACCAAAGGAGTAAGCACTGAGCTTCACTTGAACTACCGTCCTAATCTTGGAATGCCCCTTCACAGCTAAAGATAAGGCACGGAGCAAGAGAGGTCCTTGGCCTAGACTCACTGTCAGAACTAGTTAAAGAAGGTGGTTTTTTTTTTTGCTTTTTGTTCTTTTGGGATCGCAATTGTAAAAGTCTGAACAATTAGAATTTTTCTACTTTTTACTAAACTAGTTTACTGCAAATGTTCTATGAGAGCCAGTATTTTGAAATAATCAGAATAGGAAAAGATCAGAAACCTTGTGAAATCTGTGATAATCATGTCTTCCTTGCAGGAATTCTAAATATAGGAAGGAATGTAGTATAAATCTAAGTTACGTCTGTTTTCTCATTAATTTTCATAGCACTATGTGATTATAAAACATTAATCATTAGGAGAAAAAATAAATCAGAAGTATGAATTTTTCAGTGAATCAGATGGAGATGTCAAGCTTGATTTATCAAAATTTTCTATATGTAATTTTCAACAGTTGAGGATGAAGAAAAATATCTTTGCTAAATAAGAAGACTGGGATGAATTTATGCTTTTGATGGTTGCATAGGACAGTAGAATGCATAGCTTTTGTCATTATGGTCTCAAAGGTTCTTTCTCAAAATTAAAATAGGGTGCATAGGACAAGCTACTGCAACCTTTAGCTCCTCCATCTGATATTAATGGATTTTTAAACATTTATTCTTCCTGGTTAAGCCCACTGAATTGAGCAACTGAGAGTCCAAGGCAATAGTGTGTTACAGACAACACCAAAAAGAAGTAGTGTTAGAGCCTGGCAGAGATACCTCATTGTCATGCAGAGTCTAATTAGAAGATTAGATTTAGCAAAAGACATCCAAAGTGCAGGCATGAAAAGGCCATCTCTGTGAGATTGGTTTTCTTGGCATGGGCAGTTCTCTAAGCGTTATACTTGACCACACTGAAAACCCCTGCTGTGGAGGGATTTAGTTCAGAGACAGAACAAAAGATGTATTCTCTACCTGTAAAGTCTTTCCTTGGTAATTTTGCAATTTAATTCTGTTTTTAGAGTGTTCACTAAATTTGAACTCCCCAGCTATGATTAGGAAATGTTAGGCCCTGCAAATTTTCCGTAGAGAGACTGTCTTCCCAGAGGAGGGTTCTAAGAGAAAACATATTGCATTGCAGGTATTATCCAAAATCTAGGAAGAAAACTCTCTAGCTCCAATGCAGTGTTAGAAAACATCATCCCTTTCAGCCTAATGATACTTACTAGACAGTGTGACAAATCAAGTGTGTGCTTTCAGAGTTCACATTTAAACAGTTAAGACATACATATGCAATACATTAGCATATATGTTCACTCTTATCCAAGAAGTCATTAATATATGCTAATGTCCATCTGGGCATGAATGGTAGGGGTGTATGATGGTCTTAAACCACTTACTTCCTTCTCATTTTTCCATCAACAGCTTCATCACAGTGACTTTTGTCCAACCTTCAGCTGTTTTTTTCCACAAGTTGGCAAATTTCCATAGCTTGTTAGGCCATAATGAGCAATTTTCTATCCTAGTGTACTGTAACTCAAAACAATAAAAGTGAAATCCAAAAAAAAAAGTCCTTGAACCTGCTGGATGGAAAGATAAAAAGTATTCTATTGTGACTTCAGTGCTTTTGTGAAGCTGGAAAAACAAGGCTGATCATGCACCAAGCAAAGTTAGAGTAGAAAGTTTTAGAACTACAACTCACTGATTCCTTTTGCTAAACCAATGTATATGTCCTTAAAGTAATATACTTATCTCTATTGTTAACGCAGCCTGTATCACAGGTTGCTGGTTTACTTTTGAATAACGAGGAGAAAGTCTGGTTTGACCCAGCCAGCATTGTTGTAGAAGTGGTAGACTTCAGTTGTCCTGAGCTTCTATGAATAATAATAGAGGAAAATTGTAGCGCATGGAGTGGTAACAATGGAAAACTATTCCCTGTAAGTGGAGATGATTTCCAGTACAGAAAAGAATGTGTTTTTAAAGCAAAGAATTAAATCATTGTACACACTCAGTGATTTGAAGGGTGTGCTTTGGAAGTAAAATGCTGTTCATATTTTGTGTACTCGCATTGTGCTCTCAAGGGTAGGCGTCCTGCTCAGACTGGGATCTACACCCTCTCAGGGGATGCACTACTGTTGTTTGGAACTGAAAAGAACACAGCATCATCTCTAAGCAGAAACCAGCAAAATGAGAATTATTTAGCATTGTGAATATTTTAAATACTAAAATTGCAGTGGCAAGGTGGTTGGGGGGGGGTTTATTTGTTTGGATATATGGGATGAAAGGTGTGAGGTGATTGTAGGGCAGGGACGGGAGGGAGGGGAAGCGGGGGGGAAGGAAGGGACGGGAGGAAGGGGAATGGGAGGGAAGGGACAGGAAGGAAGGGAGGGAAGGAAGGGAAGGGAAGGGAAGGGAAAGGAGGGGAAGCGGACAGGAAGGACAGGAGGAAAGAAAGGAAAGGCGGAAGGAACGGAAGGAAGGAAGGAAGGAAGACGATGGGAAGGAAGGAAGGAAGAAGACCAGGCAAGGAACAGGAAGGACCGGAACAGGACAGGCAGACGGACAGGAACGGCAAGGGAAGCCAAGGACGGAACCAGGCAGGAAGGACACGGACAAGCGGAAAGCGAACAGGAACGGAAAGCCCTACAGGAAGAAAATCCGACACACAACGAGACGAAGAAATACCGGACGTCCCAGACTCACGGACACGCCCGCCAACCGGCACCCCCCGAACCCTGCACACCCAGCGACACACCACCACCGACCCTAGAACACAGCAAATCCAGACAGCCCCTCCAACCACACCTAACACTCAACCCTCCACTGCCAGACGAACCCCGTCCCCTCCCACCCCTCACCCTCCCGCTCCTCCTTCCTCCCGTCCCTCCCTCCACTCCCCCTTCCCTTCCCTTCCCTTCCCTTCCCTTCACCGTCCCCTTCCCTCCTTCCCTTCCCTTCCCTTCCCCCTCCCCTCCTTCCCTTCCCTTCCCTTCCCTTCCCTCCCTCCCTCCCTCCTCCCCTCCCCTCCCCTCCCCTCCCCTCCCCTCCCCCTCCCCTCCCCTCCCCTCCCTTCCCCTTCCCCTTCCCTTCCTCCTTCCCTTCCCTTCCCTCCTCCTTCCCTTCCCTTCCCTTCCCTTCCCTTCCCTTCCCTTCCCTCCCTTCCCTTCCCCTTCCCTTCCCTTCCCTTCCCTTCCTTCCTTCCCTTCCCTTCCCTTCCCTTCCCTTCCCTTCCTTTCCCTTCCCTTCCTTCCCTTCCCTTCCCTTCCTTCCCTTCCCTTCCCTTCCCTTCCTTCCCTTCCCTCCCTTCCCTTCCCTCTCCCTCTCCCTTCCCTCCCCTTCCCCTCCCCTCCCTCCCCTCCCTCCCCTCCCCTCCCCTCCCTTCCCTCCCCTTCCCTTCCCCTTCCCTTCCCTTCCCTTCCCTTCCCTTCCCTTCCCTTCCCTTCCCTTCCCTTCCCTTCCCTTCCCTTCCCTTCCCTTCCCTTCCCTTCCCTTCCCTTCCTTCCCTTCCCTTCCCTTCCCTTCCCTTCCCTTCTTCTCTTTTTTCTTTCTCTTTCTTTCTTTTCTTTTCTTTTCTTTTCTTTTCTTTTCTTTTCTTTTCTTTTCTTTTCTTTTCTTTTCTTTTCTTTTCTTTTCTTTTCTTTTCTTTTCTTTTCTTTTCTTTTCTTTTCTTTTCTTTTCTTTTCTTTTCTTTTCTTTTTTTTCTTTTCTTTTCTTTTTCTTTTCTTTTCTTTTCTTTTCTTTTCTTTTCTTTTCTTTTCTTTTCTTTTCTTTTCTTTTCTTTTCTTTTCTTTTCTTTTCTTTTCTTTTTCTTTTCTTTCTTTTCACCTAGCCCTGAAGACAAACAGAGACAAGAAAGAGTTTGTTGAATAGATATGTACCAGTGGGGAGAAGACTCTGAACTCTGCTCTCTGCTGACAGCAACAGGGCCTGAGGGAAAGGCATAGGGCTGTGTCAGGGGAGGACTGGGGTGGGAGGGAGGGGGGAGAACAGTTATAAAAAGGCTCTACCCCATTGGTCAGTGGGCACAGTCCTGAGCTGCAGAAACTCATGGAGCATTTGGGCACTGCTCTCAGGCACAGGAATTGGATTTGGGTGGTGATGAGTGGAACTGAGTTGGATTCAGTGATCCTTGTGGGTGCCTGCCAATTTGGGACATTCTAAGGTTCTATGTAACCCAAGCGTGGGCCTGAGGATTGAAGGAAACACTAAAAATGAGAAGGTTGTTCAGGGACATGTGCACATTGCTCTGCAATAAAGCAACTGAAATATGAAGCTTACTGTAAACCAGAGTTCTGTCTCTGCACAAGCAGTGCTGTATTCAATTGATTTTCTACTGACAGAAACAAAAATAAAGCCATTATTCAAAATAAGAACATAAACGATCAGAAATGATTACTTTCTTTGCCCCCAGTTGTTTGGTAATATTTGAGATCAGTCAAAAAGGAGCAATTAGTGTACAAATACTTTAAGCACAAGTTAAGGATAGAAAAACTTCTCAAAGCTCCTTGTGAAAGATTATCCATAAAGATATCCTCAAGAATGAACGTTTGGAAAAAGTTATCAATTGGCATTTGACAATTCATAGAGAAATCCCTATAATGTTAGTGTAAGCAGGCTTCTAATGTCTACATTAATGTATTAGAGAAGTCTACTCTGATCCTCGATTTGAAAGTGAACGTCAATTTCTCCTTACTTTTAAAAAGTAAATTTCTCATTGTACATATGCTATAATGGGTGGTTTTAATTATTTATTGTTTTTTCTTTTTCAAGTCAAATATACACTAAAATAATGTTCATGATCTACATTACCATTTGGCTCTGTTCAATTTAGAATTAGCATTAAAGATACGTTTTTCTCAATCAGCAAGTACAGCTCTTATGAATACTTTGTAATAAAATCATTTTTATTGTATGACAGAACATTGCTTTAAAATGGAAGAAAATAGTAACATTATTAACATATAGTATTTATCCATTAATCTAACACAGCATTTTGGTCAATATAAGAAAAAAATCTCCATATAAATATTTTGTCTGTAGTAGTTAAATTTACTATTATGAATTATGGAAACAGTGGATGCTGCCATGTATACTAGTGTAACATGAATTGAAGTTTTTTATCATGCTTTGGAGTACAACTCTAACTTATGTTTAGGGAAACCAATAGAAACTTCCCAATAAAACTTTCTTAGCAATCACAAGGCAATTTAACCCTTCATGATTATTTGAAGAATACAATCATACTACAAAAGTGATTAGTGATGACACATTGTAGGCTTGTGTAAAAAGAGATTTTGAGAATTTTAGCATACCCTCCTAAATTCTTTTGCTGGAGCATTCAAATGGTAACCAAGTCCATAAGGGAAGCCTGTGGAGTACTCTTAAAAGGATTATAGCCTTTATGTTCAGATAAAAGTTTTAATCGTTAAATATTTTCTTGCATACAAGATTTCAAATATGGGTTTCATAGTCAAAAAACTTCTTGATGCTATTCATAACAGGCTCTCAACCCCTGTCAAACTGTTATTTTTTAGAATTACTTCTTATTTTTAAGCTTATTTCTGGATTTTAAAGAATAATATGAAGATAATCCCTACTTTTCACAATACTGAAGTCCTGCAAGTAGGAGAAGTTCAAGTACAGCATCATACTTCTGTGCTAATACTTTAAAATTATTGTTCCTAAGAGAAATAACTTGCATTACATCATACAAGGAGAATAAAAGAAGGAAAAAAGGCTGAGCTGACCTGTCAACCTAATCTTATTGAACTCAAAAACCTAATTACATTGGGCTAATTCTATTGAGCAGAACAAGAAGGACCAAAAGGTTTCAAAAGAATATTTTTGAGAACACAAACTATAAAGAGACAACCCCTAATTTTGATTCTCTTCCTTATTCTTAAAGACTATGTGAATAATTTGCAGTATAACTGAGAAGGGGAGGCGAGTTCTAGGAGAAATGTTTCACTGTCTGATAAACTACACGGGGTATGTTACAATTCTGAAACCTGAAACTGAATTATTCATATGGAATTCTGTGATTTCTACATAATGAGCAATTAATTAGCATAATTACAAAGTCAGGGCCTGGGAAAAATAGAAATTGCCATAGCATATCGTAAGGATGATGCTTCTTATCTAGTATTGTGCTTCTGTCAGTAGACAGTATTTTGGAAGTGACTGAATAAAGTGCAGGGCACTGCTTATGAGATTACTGGTTAGAGCTACAGATACCCAAGCTCTACAGGAAGTTATCCCCCTGAAGTGAAACAGTTCTGCAGGTCTCCTTCTTTACCCCTTTAAGCTAATGCAACTTCTGCTGTTTTTATCTTTAAAAAGATTTGCAGCTCCTGGTTTTGATCCCAGCAAGCCCTTAGCCAAAGTGATCACTTGTGTTAATGAATTAGTTCCACAAGTTGATTTCCTACTTATGTAAGAAGATAATTCCTTTTCCCTCTTTTAAAGGCACAGACTTTCCCTTTCGCAGTGCATCCCTGCTTGACTTCTAATGAATTTAACAGAAGCACACAATTGAATGTTTTTCTGCCTGAGTACCAGGCTAAGGTCATATTGGACAGACTTTATCTTCCTTACCCATGATCACTTCCTCTGTTTCCATATGCAGTTCAAGAGAACACTGTCAAAAAAAAGATAAAAATAAAAATAAAAATCATCTGCATTAATTATTGTCCAGTAGTCATCCCTGGACATACATACTATTTGCTTACATCTTCCAGAGGGCAAATCAATGCTCACAATTCCTACAGTTTTAAGTAAAGGAAACATTTTTCAGCAGCGAATTAAGGCAGATAAAAAGCTATCACTAATGTCAGGGGTGAGTAGAATTAATTGGATTCCCAACTTGTCATGAGTTTATTTAACAGAAGAAAATCAGGTCCATGTGGAAAATGGGTAAGAATCTCCATACTAGGTAGCTTGTTCAGGCAAGAAGAATTTGCAGAGATTTTAATGGGTGAAAAATATGGGAATCAAAGAATGAAGTTTTGATCTCCAAACTTGTTCAGGAACTGGTGACTTCACGGAATAGACAGAACCAAGAATCATCCTATATAGAAAAGAAAACTTTTGGAGGAGCCAGAATTTGCTACAGATCTTACTGGAAACTGCACAGCAGCAAAGACAGGAGTTGATGGATAGAAGTTGATGGTATAACAGTTCATGCCATGCCTTTCTCTAGAACTTAGATTTTTTACTTATTTTAAATGTTAATTCAATAATGTTGTTAAAATGTACTTATTTTTATTTTCAAATGAAAACCTTTCAGCTTAATGGGTGAGTTAAATCCTATCATAACAGGATACAGTGCAGGAACAGTTATTTGAAGGTTGGTTTTGACATCTAACCACAGATGCAAAAAGAGAAACTGGCGATCTTTCTTCTTACATCAATATTCTTGCTGCATGTCTTTACAAAGCAGTATTATCATAAATCAATTTTTCTGCCAAAAATTATGGCATGCACCATGTAGTCTCATCACAGATGAGGGTCTGTATATTAGAGTAAAGGAAGGATGGAAGTGAAAAGTTTGTGCTTTACTTTTCTTTCCTTTTTTTGCCCTTTAAGACAGAATCAAAGCAGACAGACTTCCCATGAGTGGTCTTTCTTCTGCTGACATATGGTGACTGACACAGTACTTCAGTAATGTGTACAAGAGGTTCACTTTTGCATTTATCTCTGTGGGATATCTTAATTGCTTTCTTCTTGTAAAAACTACAGTTTTCAAAACATTTTTCATTTCTACCAAACAGCTGAAAGAAGTTATTTTCTTTTAGCTTTATTATGGCAAATATCCCTAAACCGTGACAAAGTGGGAAGATCAGATGTTTACCACTTAAAAGCAAGACATTACTGAAGTCAAAGTAGAAGAGTCTAAATAATGTTGGGACTGAACTGTAAATTAGTTATGCAATTTAAGAACAATATCTGGAATAAAGCTATCTGTATTTTGAAGACTATAAAGTCTGGAGCATACGGAGTTGGGTCATACACACTAACACATTATTTCTTTGTAGTGCTTGCAACTGAAAAGATATGAAGTGATTCAACAGAACGTGACCCCATTCCTCCTTCCTATACCTCTCAGCAGCTAGATTAACTAGGAAAAGAATGCATTTATAAAAACTGATAGTATTGAACATTTCTAAAATTTTTAGGCATTACTACAAGTTTTTAAAATGCAAAGTTGTATCAAAACTACTGTAGAAAAAGTATTTGAATATTATAGATTTTTTCACCGAATCACATTATTTTAGGGGTTGGAGAGATCTCTGGAGATCATACAGAACAACCCTCCTGCTAAAGCAAGTTTCTACAGCAGGTCGCACAGGGAATTATCCACGTGAATCTTATTATCTCCCAAGAAGGAAACTCCACAGCCTCTCTGGGCAGCCTGTTCCAGTGCTCTGTCACTGACAGTAAAGAGGTTCATCTTTGTGTTAGTATAGAACTTCCTGTGTTCCAATTTCTGGCCATTGTCCCTTGTTCTGGTGCTGCAGTCCATGGAAGAGTCCACCCCCATCCACTTGACTAATGCGCTTTAGATATATAAAAACAGTTACGAGATCTCTTCTCACTTTTCTCCAGGCTGAACAGCCCAACCTCTCTCAGCCTTTTCTCATAAGGGAAATGAACCTGATCACCTTTGTGGTCCTCCACTGGACTCTCTCCAGCAGTTTCCTGTATTCTGTGTGCTTGGGAGTTCAGAAATGCATGCAGTACTCCAGGTATGGCCTCATTAGGACAGAAGGGAGGGTAATGATCACCTCTCTCAACCTGCTGGCCCTACTCTTTTGATGCACCCTGGGATATCATTGGCCTTTTTGACCACAAGGGCACCCTGCCGGGTCGTGGTCAACCCGTTGTCCAATGGGGTACCTTAACATCTCATCAGTTCTTACAAACATAAATCCTAGAAAGAGTTAAATAAAGATGCACTGCAGAAAACTGTTACAGTTGTTTTAAGAATTCTTTAGAACAAAAAATTGTATATTAAAACAGCATAAATGTCTTCACTTCAGCAACATAGAAAGGGAAAGTGGAAAAATCTATTGATATTTTTTTATGAACTGACATATGATGTATTTGTAAACTGAGGAAAATAAATGTTGTGTTATAGTGTCCGAGTGCATGAAAAATTCAATATAAAGTTTGATCATGATATTTTCTAAAAGAAAAAACAATCATCAGTCACAGTGGCTTTCCTTTTCTGCTTGTTTTGTGTGTTTTCACTTGAGAGCAAAGCACATGCTGGAAATTGTCTGCAATCTTGTTATCACACTACATTTCTCTTGCACATTAATTTACTTTTATAGCATTCGTGACATGTCTTTATCAGGGCCATGCAAACCATGCCAAATTTTATATCCAAAACAGCATGTATCCCTTCTTGAGCTGTTTATCATCCAAGTATTTCTTCAGACTCTGTTTATAAATGCCTTTTGGATTTTTCACATTTAGAATGAAAATAACTATTTATGCAAATAAATAGATAAATCAATAAATAGATTTCTAAAGAGAACAATTTTCTTAAAAGCCACCTGGGGATACAGCATCAGATCAGCTAGCTCCCAGGCTGATATGCTAAATGCATATCTCCTATGTATCTGTAGGAGAAAAAAGCTTGCTGAGAAACATTATTATCCTACTTGCAACTGACAAATTGAGATTACATCATCAGAGCTTAGAGGGAAGTGAACGTATTCTGATGTTATAAAACAGTGCAGGTACTCAGGAGTAATAGAATTTACTGAGTTGTAAAAATCAGTAGTTCAAACCTGGGAACCAATCCACATAACATTAAAAAAAAAAAAATCACAGAAGAAAAGTATGCTTTAATATATGGTACCCACATAAACAATTCTCCAGAAATGTGAACAGAAAACTAATAAGAAATTATAGATCTGTTTGTCTGGCAGAAATCCAGCAGTGTTTGCAGGTTTATTTCCTGTTGTGCATGTAAAGAAAGCAGGTGTCAAACTTAAGACAGCACAGAAAAATGCTCATGCTTCCAAAGTTCATCTAGGCTGCTATACTCGCATTTGAAACTGATTGACAAAAGGTCACTCTGGAAAACTGGGCTAGTCACTGTTTCTCAATAAACCAACAATGTGAATTTCAGGAACTTTTTAGACATTAATATTTAGCAGCACTGAATTTTCTGTTGTTTCCATAAGAATAGACCTGTTACCATCTACACACGCAGCAAGCAGCTACTCCCTACATTTGCAACATTTCTGACTAAATTGCCTGTAAATAATATTGCATGTGGTTAACACAGTCTGCTGATGCTTTGTCCACTTGCAAAAAAAGCACTTTAAAAAACTACGTACAAATCCATTCAAATGTTCTTGGCAAAAATTTCAACACATGAAAGAAAATAGGATTAACATAGGATACTGAGTAGCTATCAGGTTTTCTGTTTGCATGCTGTAGATATAATAATTATAAATAACAAATGAACAATGAATAAATATAAATGTAAGTTTATATAGAATGAGCACAGATTTAATCCTTAGTTTATGTTGGACTTGGCACATAGGGTGGAATCTACCAATATTTGAGTGGAATCTATCAGTTTATGATACAGAAGAATCTGACCTACGGATTGCAAAACCTTCTGCAATGTTATATGCTGACATGAATTAAACTTTGAATTTGATACCCTTAAAACTGTTCTTCTTCTGAAATTTTGGGGATTTTAAAATATCTTTAACAAGAAGTCATGTGTTAGCCTGGAGACAGTCCCTTATTAAAATGATTATTTTTATAACAATATATAAATTAATAATTGTTCAATTTTTGCTGTTCTCTCCCTGCCTCTTCAGCTTTCCTCTTCCTTTGGTTATAAAAACTTGTTCTTGTCTATAAGAGGTTCTCTTAACACAGAAAAAGCCAGTTGATTTTCTAACCTTTTTTAAATTTTAAATAGGTCATTACAAACTTATGAACTTTAAACAATGTTGAGAAATGTATGTTTGCACTTAATTTTAATGGTATTTAATGAATGAATTGTATGATTGAATGGCTTAGGTTGGAAGGGACCTCAAGGGTCAAGTTCCACCTTCCCTCCTGTGAGCTGGCTGCCACCCACCAGCTCAGCCTGCCCAGGGCATCCAGGCATCCATCCAAGCTGGCACCTCCAGGAATGGGGCACACCAGCTTCTCTGGCAGCTGTGCCAGGGCCTCACAACCCTCTGAGGGAAGATTTTCCTCTTAATGACTGATCTAAATCCCCTCTTTTTTGGTTTAAAGCCATTTCCTGTTGCCCTATCACCATCAAATGTGTAAAAAGTCAGTCTCCCTGCTGTTTAGCCCACCTCCCTCAACTTGCCCTCATAGGAGAGGTGCTCCAGCCCTCTAATCATCTTTGTGGCCCTCCTCTGGTCCCACTCCAACAGCTTCAAACTGACAGAATCCTCCTGCCATTACAGGTTCTACCTGGAGCCTACAAAGATGTGCCCTTATGCCCACTTGCCCAAGCACCACTCCTATGAGCATAAGTATAGGGCACTTCATCCCAGAGTTGTGTCCACCCATGACCCAGCCTTGCTGCCCAGAGGATATCCCTTAGAACTCCTATGCATCATCTTACAAGTCAGAGCCCTGCCCGTGTCTTATCAGCAAGGAAAACCTGACTCTCTGATGTGAAGTCCTTCTGTCTCCGTATCCCTGCTGCCATCAAGATTACCCTCTTTTTGGCTAAGCCTTCTTACTTTCCATGCCTTGGACACAAATTACCGTTATTGAGTTGATATAATTTGAATTTTTCCATCATTAATCACTTTTTTAACTGTCTCTGTTTTATTAAGATTTCTAAGAATAACTAAGGGCCTGTTCAATAAATTCTTTAATAATAAATGAACTTATATAAACAAACAAATTCTAAATAAGACATAAACTAGTGAACTAGTGCCATCCAATAAGTTATGATACCCTGAACCATTCAAATAGAAATGGTTTTTTTTTCTGCTGTGTACCACTGTGTGATTCCTCAAGGAATATGAAACAAAGAGAGATAGAGAGATGCAGAATTGTTTTAGCAATAAATTATGATTTCTTAATTTCTTATTTGTGCCTTTTTTTTTTTTTTTTTTTTTTTTTTTTTTTTTCTGGTAGAAAATACGTGACTTTGAGATTATTGGTTACTATCACACTGCATGCCAGTGTCCTTTTGTCATTCTCTGTCCTGGCAGATGCTATTTGGTGAGCAAGAAGCACAGAAATATATTATCTGGACATGTAACTGCACATTATACACATAAGATATCACGTCAAATTTATCACTTTTAAGTACATAATTCATTCTGCTCTGTGTATGATCCTGTAAAAGGATGAAATTTCTACTAAGTTTTTTCTACCCTCCCTACCTAACAAGATGTTCATTGTTATTCCAGGGAGCATATATGTTTTTTAACAGGACTCTAAAAGGTTTTATAAGGGGGAATGTGTTCCTCATTTTTTTTTTTTTTCCTACATTCATATATATATATAATCTTAATTTGATGTCTGTCAGCATATTATTTCTTGATTTTTAAATATTTTGCATAGGAATAATTAAGTATTTCTGCAAACATAATAAATCAAGTATTCTGTTATACTGCCTTGGTAGAGTTGAATCTCACAAAAAAAAAAAAAAAAAGCAGAATAGAGAGTCTCCAATTCTAGATTTCAGTCATAAGGATCTCCAATGATACTGAATACGATCAATGTTAGCACACAATTTTAACTCTCAAATGTTTTGATTTTATTCTGAGAACAACTAAAAGATAAAGTGGCTATTTAAAATAATATTAACTAAAAAACAAAACAAAACAAAACAAAACAAACAAACAAGCAAAAACCAGTCTTCCCCCCTACCCCACAATAAATAATTACCACTTACTGTATTTAATGTTAAACTCTGTCATGGTTTCATGATTTTTTCATTATCGGTATTCCACATCATAACATCATGCAATGCACTGGGGGTTTGACTGCTGATGCTCAAGTTCCGGGTGCCTGTCCAGAGGAGAAGAGCAGCTACGTTTCCCCAGGGGGCTTTGCGGTCAACGAGGAGATATAACTCCCGGCAAGGTCACCTGATGCTCTCTTCTCTGCCTGCGCTGCTTCGCTTGCGCTTCTCTGCCTGCGCTGCTTCGCTTGCGCTTCTCTGCCTGCGCTTCTCGCCTGCGCTTCTCTGCCTGCGCTTCTCATCTCAGCGTTGTGGTAAGGCCGATCCACTATCAATTTCACATTCTCTCTCTTTATAAAATTCTGTTGATACCATATTTAGTAAATTACTTTGTTTTACCTCAGATTGTTGCCACTGTTTTCAATTATTTCGGGGTCCCTTATTTTCCTTTTTTTCCGGGGGCGCGGATCCGCGGATCCCTCCGCCCTTCTAGTCACGGAACCGGGCCGAACCAGCCCGTAAACCGTTGACATTCTTGGTGGAGAATGCGGGCAACAGTTGCTTTTTAGCTTTTTGAACAAATCTCTCTCTCCGCTCTCAGACAGCTTCATTGGGAAAGTTTATCTGTTTCACCAGTACTGTCTGAAAGCGTGACCTTGAAAAGTCCAGGCGGACGGCCAATACTCTAGGATATTTGTAAACTTTGAGCCTTGCTATCTTGTTTCTGTAAAAGAAAAAAAAAAAAGAGAAAAAAAATGCTTTCTCTACTGAAACTGCCTTTTAAGGGGCTGCATGCCACTGTCTCTTCTTTCTTAATGCTAAAAACATACTGGGCCTTAATTAAGTTCACCACTTTGCTCTATGGAGCAATAGGTATATATAGCCAATTGAAAACATGGATGGAAATAACTATGTGGCATCTGCATATTATGTGGCATACCATTCCAGAGGGAGCTGCTAATTTTACAGGGTTGGGGATTTTTAAGCAGGTTTCCAGCCTCTCCTTTGAATTCTTTATGCGGATTTTCAATGCTCACCTGATCACGTTATTAATCTCCGTGAATGTACTGCTCACCATTTCACTTATTATTAGTATTTATTATATTTTGAGGAAGTCTGCCCCAAAACCAGTAAATACTGAGTGGCAGGGAATGTGGAGAGGCCTGGGTGAGACTTTAGAGAGATGGAAATCTTCGGTGTCATGGAACTTTACTCCAGAACACCTGAAAGACCCTGAAAATTTAAACAGATATTTGAGACAGGAATGTCGCGGCTCGGGAAGATCTGAGGAGGCCCAAATTATTTGGGGCCTGGCTAATGCTTACCGGGCCTTATTCAATACTATCCTGGAGAGGGAGAGAGTTTGTGAAATTGAAAAGGAGAGTCTCAGGGAAACAGTGCAAAATGAGCGAGAGAGTATCCTGGTCGAGAGAAACAGCCTCCAATCTGAGAGAGATGCCCTCCGAATTGAGAGAGACTCCCTGCAATCCAAACTCAACAGTCTTCAATCTCAACAAGACACCCTCCAATCTGAGCTAGATACTCTCATAATCGAACGAGACAGGCTCCGAGCTGAACTGGAGGATGAGAGCATTGGAACTGACCAACCTGATCAACTACAGGAAGCACCACAATTGATGTCACTTGCCCCTGTAAGAGGACGGAAAATGAAACGAATCTCGACTCAGTTAGAAGAGAAGAAAGAAGAGGAGAGAGGTCCAGAGGAGTGGCTCCAAGATCCACAAGAAGCACCCCTAAGTCCAGGGGAGGGGCCCTCAGTAAGACCACGGTCACCGGCGCCAATGAGGGCAACAAGAAGTCCCGAAAGAGTAAGAGGTGAGCAAGATATCGTTACTATTGTTGATCGATCTCTGAAAATGAATGAAATTCGAAGTCTGAGAAAAGACTTTTCACGTCACCCAAATGAGCCTATTGCCACTTGGTTACTTCGATGTTGGGACAATGGGGCCAACAGTGTGTGGCTGGATAGTAGAGAAGCTCGCCAACTGGGTGGCGTTGCTAGGGACTCAGCCATTGACAGAGGTATTAGTACATGCCAGAACCAGGCCTTTACCCTCTGGAAGCGGATGTTGTTAGCTGTAAAAGAAAGATACCCCTTCAAAGATGATCTGATGCCTGAGAAAAAGAAATGGGCTGATATGGAAGAAGGCATCTGTTATTTAAGAGAATATGCTGTGGTGGAAATGCTACATAGCCCCGATTTCATTCCTGACGAGCCAGACCAAGAGCATGATCCCGAGAGAGTCAGGTGTACACCAAACATGTGGCGTACATTCACAAAGACCGCACCAGAAAGGTACGCCAGCACATTTGCAGCAATGTATGGCAGAGGGGAAAGAAGACCCCTTATAAGTGAATTGGTTAATAAACTTCAAGACTTTGAGTTACATTTAAGCCCTCTGCGAGCTTGTGTTTCAGCCATTACAAAGGTAGCTGAAAAGCTGGACAGAATGGAAAACAAACAAGAAGATATAATAGACAAACTATCAACCGTGCCTGAAGCTGATAAATCCATGGAGGTAACGGATACATCAAATGGGGACCAGAATCCCCAAAACAGCCTATTGGAGGGGCTGATCAACTTGATTTCCTCCCAGCCGGTAGCATCTAATGTCTCAGCTATCAAAAGAAGACGTTCTCCTGCTCGAGCAAGTGACAACAGTAAGACCACATCACGTTTTGCCTTGTGGCATTACCTACGTGACCATGGAGAAGATATGAAGGAGTGGCATAAACAACCTACTCCTGTACTTCAAGCACGGGTAAGAGAGTTACAAGACAAATCAACCACCAAGGTGAACTTCTCTAAAAAGGTGATTGCTCCAGTTGCTGCAGACAGTGAAGGTAACAAATAGAGGGGCCCTGCCCCCAGCCAGGGGGGGAAAGGGATAATAGAGTTTATTGGACTGTGTGGATTAGATGGCCTGGCACATCAGAATCACGAAAATATAAGGCCCTGGTGGATACTGGTGCACAGTGCACTCTAATGCCCTCGAGTCACCAAGGGACAAAATCAATTTATATTCATGGGGTGACTGGAGGTTCCCAAGAGCTGACTATGTTGGAGGCCGAAATCAGCCTCACTGGTAAAGACTGGCAAAAGCACCCTATTGTGACTGGCCCAGGGGCTCCATGCATACTTGGTATTGATTACCTCAGAAGGGGATATTTTAAGGATCCCAAAGGGTATCGATGGGCCTTTGGAATAGCTGCTGTAGACACAGAAGGTGTTAAGCAGTTGTCTATTTTGCCTGGCCTGTCAGAAGATCCATCTGCCGTGGGGTTGCTACGAGTGAAAGAGCAACAAGTACCGATTGCTACAAAAACGGTGCACAGACGGCAGTACCGCACCAACAGGGATTCCTTGCTCCCCATTCAGAAGCTGATTCACCAACTAGAGAATCAGGGAGTGATTAGCAAGACTCACTCACCTTTTAACAGCCCCATATGGCCAGTGCGTAAAGCCAGTGGAGAATGGAGGCTGACGGTGGACTACCGTGGCCTGAATGAAGTCACACCCCCATTGAGTGCTGCTGTGCCAGATATGTTAGAACTCCAATATGAATTGGAGTCAAAGGCAGCCAAATGGTACGCCACCATTGATATTGCTAACGCCTTTTTCTCCATTCCTTTGACCAAAGAATCTAGGCCACAGTTTGCTTTCACCTGGAGGGGCATTCAGTATACCTGGAATCGTTTGCCCCAGGGGTGGAAACATAGCCCAACCATTTGCCATGGGTTGATCCAAGCTGCACTGGAACAGGGAGGTGCTCCTGAGCACTTACAGTATATTGATGACATCATCGTGTGGGGCAGCACAGCAAAGGAAGTTTTTGAAAAAGGAGAGCAAATAATCCAGATCCTTCTGCGTGCTGGTTTCGCTATTAAGCGAAGCAAAGTGAAAGGGCCTGCCCAGGAAATTCAGTTCCTAGGTATAAAGTGGCAAGATGGCCGTCGTCACATCCCAACAGATGTGATCAACAAAATCAGTGCCATGTCTCCACCCACTAATAAGAAAGAGACACAATCGTTCCTGGGTGTAGTGGGTTTTTGGAGAATGCATGTTCCAAACTACAGCCTCATTGTAAGCCCCCTTTATCAGGTGACACGGAAGAAGAATGATTTTATGTGGGGTCCTGAGCAGCAGCAGGCTTTTGAGCAGATTAAACAAGAGATAGCCCGTGCCGTGGCCCTGGGGCCAGTACGGATGGAACAGGATGCGAAGAACATCCTCTACACTGCTGCTGGAGAGAAAGGTCCCACTTGGAGTTTGTGGCAAAGAGCCTCAGGAGAGACCCGAGGCCGACCCCTGGGATTCTGGAGTCGGGCGTACAGAGGGTCTGAAGAGTGCTACACTCCAACTGAGAAGGAGATCTTAGCCGCGTATGAGGGGGTTCGGGCTGCTTCCGAAGTAATCGGTACAGAAACACAGCTCCTTCTGGCACCTCGACTGCCAGTGCTGAACTGGATGTTCAAGGGAAAAGGTCCCTCCACCCATCATGCTACTGATGCCACTTGGAGTAAGTGGATTGCGCTGATTACGCAGCGAGCGCGGATGGGGAATCTCAACCGTCCAGGAATCCTAGAGGTGATCATGGACTGGCCTGAAGGCAAAAAGTTTGGAACACCGCCAGCAGAAGAGATATCACGTGCTAAAGAGGCCCCACCATATAATGAACTACCCGAAAATGAGAAGACATATGCCCTATTCACAGATGGATCATGTTGTATTGTGGGGAAACACCGCAGATGGAAAGCCGCTGTGTGGAGCCCCACACGACAAGTTGCAGAGGCCACTGAAGGAAAAGGAGAATCGAGCCAATTTGCAGAGGTAAAGGCTGTCCAACTGGCCTTGGATGTTGCTGAACGGGAGAGGTGGCCAATGCTTTATGTTTACACTGACTCGTGGATGGTGGCAAATGCTCTATGGGGATGGTTACAGCAGTGGGAGCAAAACAACTGGCAAAGAAAGGGTAAACCTATTTGGGCTGCTGACCTGTGGAAAGATATTGCTGCCCGAATAAAGAATATGGTTATAAAGGTGCGTCACGTAGATGCCCATGTGCCCAAGAATAGGGCTACTGAAGAGCAGCAAAATAACCATCAGGTAGACAGAGCTGCCAGAATTGAGGTGGCCCAAACAGATCTGGACTGGCAGAACAAGGGTGAATTATTTCTAGCCCGATGGGCCCATGAGACCTCAGGCCATCAAGGGAGAGATGCGACATATAAGTGGGCTAGAGACCGAGGGGTGGATTTAACTATGGATGCTATTGCGCAAATCATTCACGACTGTGACACGTGTGCCACAATTAAACAAGCCAAGAGAATGAAACCTCTCTGGGAGGAAGGGCGATGGCAAAAGTACAAATATGGGGAGGCATGGCAGGTTGATTATATCACCTTGCCACGATCTCGTAATGGTAAGCGTTATGTGCTCACCATGGTGGAGGCAACAACTGGGTGGCTTGAAACCTATGCAGTACCCCACGCTACCGCCCGAAATACCATACTAGGTCTTGAGACACAAGTCCTGTGGCGACATGGTACCCCAGAAAGAATTGAGTCAGATAATGGGACTCATTTTAAAAATTCTCTTGTAGGTACCTGGGCTAAAGGTCATGGTATTGAGTGGATTTACCATATTCCCTACCATGCACCGGCCTCAGGTAAGATTGAACGATACAATGGGTTGTTAAAAACTATGCTGAAAGCAATGGGAGGCGGTACATTTAAGCACTGGGAGAAGCATTTGGCAGAAGCCACCTGGTTAGTCAATACCAGAGGATCTATCAATCGTAGTGGTCCAACCCAGTCCAGCTCCCTACATACCGTAGAGGGAGATAAAGTCCCTGTTGTACATGTAAAGAATATGTTGGGAAAGGCAGTTTGGGTTATTCCAGCCTCTGAGAAGGACAAACCTCTTCGTGGAACTGTTTTTGCCCAGGGACCTGGGTCCACTTGGTGGGTGATGCAGGAAAACGGGGATGTTCAATGTGTACCGCAAGGGAACTTGATGTTGAGGGAGTGCAGTCAGTAATTCCTAGTGCGTGTGTTTATATTTTGTTTGTATATATTAAGCATGATGTAGTGATGTGGAATAAGGGGTGGAATGTCATGGTTTCATGATTTTTTCATTATCGGTATTCCACATCATAACATCATGCAATGCACTGGGGGTTTGACTGCTGATGCTCAAGTTCCGGGTGCCTGTCCAGAGGAGAAGAGCAGCTACGTTTCCCCAGGGGGCTTTGCGGTCAACGAGGAGATATAACTCCCGGCAAGGTCACCTGATGCTCTCTTCTCTGCCTGCGCTGCTTCGCTTGCGCTTCTCTGCCTGCGCTGCTTCGCTTGCGCTTCTCTGCCTGCGCTTCTCGCCTGCGCTTCTCTGCCTGCGCTTCTCATCTCAGCGTTGTGGTAAGGCCGATCCACTATCAATTTCACATTCTCTCTCTTTATAAAATTCTGTTGATACCATATTTAGTAAATTACTTTGTTTTACCTCAGATTGTTGCCACTGTTTTCAATTATTTCGGGGTCCCTTATTTTCCTTTTTTTCCGGGGGCGCGGATCCGCGGATCCCTCCGCCCTTCTAGTCACGGAACCGGGCCGAACCAGCCCGTAAACCGTTGACAAACTCCCTGACCCCTTTGTCTTTAGTGGCTCATTGGAAAGGAAGTTTGCTAGGAAATTGGATGATCACAGAAAAGAGAATTCCAAGAGCTAGGACACTTTCACCACTGTGATAGCTATCCCCATGCATTTATACTTCTTGGAAGGTAATTATATGTTTTTTACATGCCTTCTCTTGACATAGTATCTTTCCAAACAAGGTAGAATGTTCAATTCTACGGGAGATTCAGTCCGTATTTCCATGATACAGAGCCCTGATTCTCAAGACACTTATATGGAATTCTTTTGGAAAACACTCCATAGTGGTATACTGTGCCACTGGTGTGAATCTAGGATTAGAGAAAAGCAAATGCCCAGGCAGAGAGTGGTAATAACAGCAAAACACATCATGCCAGAATGGCTGTAAAGAAGGGTGGTGAGATGCTGAGATAACACTACTGAATTTCTTTCTTTGGTGAGGAGATAGGTGCCAGAGCGAGGCTGTTTAAATTGTCTACAAATTGCTACACATTCAGTCAGGGAGGCTGAGTGAATAGTAGTAAGGCACAGCAAGACTAAATGAAGTCAGAATCAGAGAAAATGCAGCACCCACTGACACTTATCTCACAGTGATATTAGTTCTGTTATGCTAACATCAACACTCATTAAAAGCATCAAACAACAAGCCCTTCTTTGAGTGGCAGGCCATCACACTATTTTATGGTTTGTCATAATTTCATTTTGTAGTATAAAAGGTTCTAAGGCCTCCAAATGTGAAGATAACTGACTGAATCTGATAAAGGAAGAAAAAGCCCTACTCAGAATTCTGCAAGGGGATGCTGCCATTGAGCTAACTTATAAAAACTCATTCGGCAAGGAGCATTAAAGGAAGACAAATAAATATGCTGTCCAAAATCTAGATTAAAATGAACTAAAAATATATTATTAAAAATAATATATGACAAATGAATAAGAAAAGCAAAAAGAATTATGTGCAGATGATTCCACGAATGGCAGATTGAATTTACATAAAATCTCAGTGCTCACAGAAAGAAAGCAGTAGCTGAAGAAAACCAGTAATGAACAGGACAGGAGTCATGGTCTAACAGCCTACAAGGTATCTTGCAATTGTTGGAAGTCTGAGGCTAAACTGATAATTTACTGTAGGCCTAAGGTAAGTTTATCACTGCAAGTAAATCATGAGAAAATGTATTAGCAGAGGTAAGAAAAGAAATCAGTGTAGACTGTTGAACAGAACAGTTGAACAGGCAGTTGCACATTGACTTTGCACAATCACCACAAAAAAAGAAATTTTATTATAACTGGACCCATGACAATGTCAATTACCGCAATTCAGCGGCCTCCTAAGAAAGGGGAAGTAAAGAAATTTAGCCTTGGCAGGTGATATTTAAAGACATAACAGAAATTGAGCAGTAGGATCAGCAAAACCATACAGTTATTAGAACAGAATTTGTGACAGGCTGAGTAGTTTCAGCCATGGATGGAAAAGCCTGCAGGTCTGGTCTTAAGTTTACAGCTTACAAATGCAAATAGTAATCACTACCACCAGTAATTTCAAATAATTTCAGAGTTAGTTAAAAGACTATTGTGTTTACAGAATTATTATGAATGAAAGAAAAAAGTACAAAAAAAGTTGCACATTGTGACATAGGTCAGCCTATGGAACACTAATGAAATGGTCTATTTGAATCGAAACAATACTTCAGGCTGACAAAATTGAGTTAATTTTCATAAAAGTTGAGGGAAAAAAAAAACATCACTCTCACTTTCTATTCTTTTACTATTTCTAACTAAGTCTAAAATCTTCCACTCTGGCTACCTTTACATGTCAATCACTGCCATCCTTGGGTAATACATTGGTAATCAGTCAATACATGAAAAAAGGCAGACATTACATAGATTAATTTTTATAGTTCTGCTTCTTGTGTTCACATACATGACAGGATTCAATACCTGGAGAATGTTATATGATTCTATTACAGTATTTTAAAAAAGTATTAATTCTGACACACTTAAGGGTAGCTTTTTTCATTCTCTAGATTTCCACCACTAAAATACATGAAAAAGAAGAAATAGATACGTGAGGCAGACACTAAACTGTGGGCTAAGTAGAAACTTATCTAAATGACATTTCTAGTTGCTTTAGTAGGAGAAGTTAAATAGCAATAGAAAAACAGCAAATTACACAAGTCCAGGAGAAATCTAGTCTTTGTGTCAACCCCTGACTACAAGGTGAACTGTAAAATCCTGTTCCTCTGTCTACAGTCAAGTACAATGTATATATCGCATGTGGAGACTCTTCTCATAGTCTAGGCAAGGGATTATTAGATAAATAAAGTTATGCTAAATCAAAGGATAAGCATCCTATGGGAGTCTTTTTTGCAACAAAATTAGAGGCTTGAAAATTCTGGAGAATACCTAACAAAGACATTATGTATTCTAGTCATTTGAAAACAATGCAACATGTACATCCCAAAAGGCAATCCGTCAATACAGAATAGAAAGCATTGAGATCTGAAGTGAGTTTTCCATTTTAATCAACACTATTCAGGATTGCATGTGCCATTTCTCCAAGTGTTCTTCTGCCTTATCGGTTGAATGTTTAATGCACTACTTAATCCTCAAATAGACAAAAATAACTGTCTTACAGACAAAGCAGAAGCACAGAAATTAAAGACATCAAAAACATGAATATTAAATGTAAATGTAAATAAAGCTGAAGAATGTAATTAAAGCAAATATTTTTTTCACTTAAACTCATTTATTCACCAGAGCTTCATTAAGGAGAGTAAAAGGTGCCTTATGGTACAACTAACCTCAAGACTTCAACTTTTAACACTTTTTTGTGTACCAGAGAACATAGACCCTTATCAAAATGAACAGGTATGCATTACACAAATATCACAAGCTTGCTTTGTGTTTTACAGTCCATTTCAACACGATATGTGTTAAATGAATTTACTATGCACTTTGATTGAAGGAAAGCAGGTAAAGTAAACAGACTACCTGACTGAGGATACATATTTAGAACTAAAACAGACTTTGGGTAGTTGTTTTATTTTATATAATTCTTCAGATAAAGATCCAGAGATTTTTCTGAAAGCACAGAATCACAGAATGGCTGACAGTGGAAGGAAACCTGGAGGTCAACTATTCTAATCCCCGGCTCAGATCAAGGACTTCTAGATTAGATTTCTCAGGTCTGTGTCCAATAAGATTTTGAATATCCTCAAGAATAGAGACTTTGCAACTGCCCTTGGCAACCTCATTTGGTGGTCAAACACATGCCAGTATAACAGTTTACAATTATATTTTAGTGAAATATGTTGTATTCCTGATTGCATTTATTGCCTCTAGGCAAAGAACTTGTTGAGTACCTTAGTCTTCTCCTTGTTTGTTGTTGCCATGTTCTCCCTCTATCAGAGGAGGTATAATTTTCTTGGTCCTTTCTTTTTTACTAATTTATCTATAAAATGCCTTGTCATTTTTCATATCCCTTGCCAAGTCCAGTTCTATCAGCACCTTGGTTTTCCTGTTCTCAGCACTGCATGTTCAGATGACATTTCTGTATTCTTCCCAGACCATGTATCCCCACTTCCACTGCCTGTTCATTTCCTTTGTATTCCCCAATTGACCAGCAGGTTCTTAGTGAGTCATACTGGTTTTCTGCCCCCTCTGTTTGATTTCTTGTACATGGGAATGGAGACCACTTGGGCTCTAAGAAAGTTGTCCTTAAAGTTTTACCATCTCTATTTTGTTCTTCTTTCCTTAAAGACAGCTTTCCATGTGATTTCATCCAATAATTTCTCAAACAGCTGGAAGTTCCCTCTCTTGAATTTCAGGGTCCTGTCTCTGTTCTTTGTCAGACCTCTATTCCTTGAGATCACAAACACAACCAGGGTATGGCCTCTACACCCCAGACTGTCTCCAGTCCTAACCTATTTAATGAGCTCCTCTGCACTGGTGACCACTGACTGGCCTAGTAATGCTTAACCTCTGGTTGGTATTTATATATATATTGATAAGATTCTCATGAGCTTCCTCTACACTGAACAGATTCAGATTTTTCAGTCTCTTCTCATATGACAGATGCTGCAGTCCCTTCATCATCTCTGCAGCTGCTCACTGGACTCTGCAATAAGTTCATCTCCACCAAGAGAACAAGTTCTCTTATAAAGACAAGCACTAAACTGAATGCAGAACTTCAAGTGCATTCCACCAGTGCTGAGAAAAGGGGAAGCATCATCTCCCTTGACCATCCTGGAAAACTTCCCAATTCTGCCCTGGGGAATGTTGTTTTTCTCTGCTGCTTTTTTGTCCACCAGGACTTTTTTTCAGAAATGCTTTTCAGCTGGTTAGTCCCTTTTCTATAATAGGACTTTGTATTTCTCGGTGTTGAGCAGTATGAGGTTGCTGTCGGCCCATTTCTCCACTCTGATGAGATTCTGCTGAATGGCAGCAGAATCATTTATTACATCAATGACTCTGTCCTGTTTTGTGTCATCTACAGACCTTTTAGGGTGCACTCTTCCTCATCATCCATGTCATTAATTATGTTAAATGGCATTGCACTTGCTATCCACTGGAAAAAGGTTTCCATGAATTTTGCACTACTGCTTACAATCATTTCAGTCCATTAGTTATACCAGTTTCCAAGCCAAATCACCACTGCTTACCTGTATCAGACTGAAGTATTTGACAGTCTTTAAAGATGACTGAGACAGCCTTGAAAGATCTATGGAGGTCAAGGTAAAAAATATCGGATATTTTCTACTTATCCAGAAGGCAGTCATTTCATCATGAAGAGCTATCAGAATGGTCAGGCACAATTTTGTCTTTATAAATCCATGCTGGCTAATCCCGGCCAACTTCTTCTATTTCATGTATTTGGAAATGACTTCCAGAGTTAGTTGCTCCGTTCCCTGCACTGTTGTTGAATTCTAATCAGACTGTAAATTTGCAGGTACTTCTTCTTGCCCTTTTTGAAGATAAATGTGACATTTGATGTCTTCCAGTCTTGAGAAAGCTCTTCTAATCTCCATGAACTTTCAAAGACCATTGAGAGTGGCCTCGCAGTGACATCAGCCAGTTCCCTCAGCACTCAAGGGTGCAACCTGTCAGCTCCCATGGACTTACGTATCTCCAGGTTATTTAAATGTTTTATTTATCTAATCCTCCCCTCAACTGTACATGGACTTTGACTTTCCCAGAATTCTACACAAGAGAACAGGCTCTGAAGATTTTAATGGATAATTTTAGGATTTGGCACAACTGCCTAGAGAAGCTGTGGATGCCCAATCTCTGGTGTTGTTCAAGGCCAGGTTATTTGAGGCTCTTGGCAGTCTGATCTGGTGAGTGGCAGCTCTGCCCATGGCAAGGTGGAGATGGAACAAGATCATCTTTAAAGTCTTCTCCAATCTTAGCCATTCTAGGACTCTATGATTCTATGATAACTTTGAAGTTCAAAAAACTGTCAAAAATGGATAAATTATCACTTCAAGGTGTATTACCTAAGGAGAAAATTATGCAAAATAACATTTTTATGTGATTCAGTTAACACTATAGGATTACTCATCTGTAACTCCATCACTGGTGAATAAAAGTATCTTTAGGAAACAAGAAATTTTATGAAAAGGATTAAAAAAATCTTTACGTGTCATTCTTTCCCTGAAGACTACGACAAACTCAGAGCTAACATCAGTGAGAACAGAGTTTGGACAGCAATAAAAATTCAGAAATATTTTTGCTACTTTCCAACATTTTTTTTCCACAGCTTAAAGCAAATGAATGAGATAAACACAAAACCCATCTCTTTTCTTCCTCTTACTTTTCTTTTTATTCACTGAATAAGGAAAAAACAAGCATCTCTGCGAAGAAAGAAATATAATTCTCATTAACTTTATTTCAGTGCTACTGCAACGCTAATCAGTTAAACCGACTGAGAAATAAAATTAAATTTCTTCCAAAAATGTGATACTTGGCAAAATGAAGGCACCGTGAGGGGTGGATGCTAGTCTCATAAGATCCATAATTTTTTGTTTCCTAATGTTGATTTGATTCCATGATAATTTAATACAGTTCTCCTTAAGTCACCAACTCCTCATTTGAAGATCTATTTAGTAAGAAAATAATGAATTCTTCTATTGTGTTTCTGCTTTTACTTCCTTATTTTTCTGCTGAACTGTAGTCCCCAGCTTTCAGCATCCTCTGTAAATCAGTTGTTACCTTCAATACTTGCAGATTTGCCCAAGCGAGGAACGGCATTTTTTCAAATGTGATGATGTCAGACTATGTGTAAATGTAGTTGAAGTAAACTGAAATATAAGGGCAAGGCTGAAATGCCTTCAGTGGGTGCAGCCCTTCTCCTTGTGAGATAGGCATTACCAGGTGGACCTACTGAACTTGTGTCCTGATCATATGAGTTTTTGTTTAGCAGGGAGAACAGCACCAGCATTTGTTGGGAAGAGAATGCGTGCAATCTAGCAATTGACTGGATGGGTCTTTGAGCAACCTGTCCAGTGGGAGATGTCCCTGCCTACAGCAGGGGGATTGGAGCTTGATGACCTTGAAGGTCCCTTCCAGTGCAAACTATTCTATGATTCTATGATTCTATGAATAACCGATATGTTTCAGAAACCTGATGTTCTGTGTGGATTGTCTGTCTCTTTACTGGAAAAATATTTTTTAACCATTAAGGGAACAGAAATTTTACAAGTACTTTATAAAAACATTGGATAGACATGAATTTAAGATCCAGATGCTAAAGCTCAGTGATTTGTGGATGACTATCATTCTCCAGTACACATCCTCAGTGAGAAAACAAGATCAAAATGACCTAGATAAGCAGAAACACTGGACAACACTTTTTCTACAATGTTTCATACATTAGTTTGGTACTAATTGGTCAGGAATGCAGACTCCTTTAAAATAGTCTTCGTTCCTTCTTTGTATTTTTTCTGGACCTCCTCACTGTCTCGTCAGAAAATATTACTCAGCATTATGTTTCACATGGTGACATTCAGCAATTAAAATCTATATGTATAAATATACATAAAATCTAATTATGCAAATCATCTCTTTAAAACAAGAATAGAATAAAATATTTTTAAAAGTTAATATATATATATTAAATTATTTTATTTCAAAGAAGAAGCTATCAGATATCACTTCCATCAGTTCTCTACCTCTAGAAATGAAGATGTCAACAGATACAGACTTTTTCAGTTTTCAAACTTCATCCCAGATGGTTTTGAAATAATCAGTTATATCTAACTAATAAATTATCTTGCTTTCCTCCTAGCAGGTTGATTCTTTATGTGAGCTTGTGTGATAAAAATCCATTTTTACAATATTTTAGTCCTTCAGCCTTTTTATCTGTGGCTTTTGGACTGAGCTCCCACAATTTCCCTTCTAGGTATCCTGATCAGTGACATACATAACATCAACAGTAGATATGCATGGAATTCAGCTTTACTGAATTTTTCTTTTATGCAAATGAAACACACTTGGTTCCAGAATTTTCAGAGATGAACATTCAAGAGGTATTCAATCATTATAATTTCATCACAGTAAGTGTAGCTGTAGTGATTTATAGTAGCTGAGGTTCTGAGTATAAATAACAGAGCAGTTATTCCTCAAGTCTAATCTTATGTTGGTATAAATTCAGCATCTCCTTTGAAATAAGAAATTATAAGTGTTTAAGATATACGTGTTTTCAAAGATGATCGAGTCCCTTAAATTACAATATTAGTGATGTGTATTCTCTGGGAACAGAGAAAAAATGTATGAAAATCTCTCTCTCTCAAATTTGGTTTGTTCTATTTTAAATAAAACAATTAATATTCATTGGCGAGGGCTGAGAGAAGTTAATTTTGGTGGAAGAGGTCGTATGTGTATATTCTGATACTGATAGAAGGTCCTAGCAGTATAAAGAGATCATTATCTGTAGAAGAGCCAACAGGTTGCTAATGCATGCATTATGTTCAGGCAATAAAGAAGGGAATTAAGTTTCAGTCTCCATAATTTCCAGGGGAATACAAAGCAAATACAGTTGAGTGAGGAAGGAAGAGGGTCCAATAATTAACAACCATAGCTAACAGTAGACTTGAGAACATAACGTACTTTTTAAAATAGAAATAAAATTCACAAAATCAGACTACAATTCTAAACTCAGAAGATCATAGAACCATAGAATGGCTTGGGTTGGAAGGGACCTTAAAGCTCATCTAGCTCCAACTCCCTGCTGCGGGCTGGCTGCCACTCAGTGGGTCAGGCTGCCCAGAGCTGTATCCAACCTGGCCTCAACAACCTCCAGAGATGAGGCATTCACTGTTTCTCTGGGTAGCCTGTTTCAAAACTCCACCGCCTTCTGAGCAAAGAATTTCTTCCTAATATCTAACCTAAACATTCTAAAGATATGTGAGTTAACACCCACCCTTATGTGGACTAAAATGGAAGGACATAGCATCTCAAAGATGTTCAAAGGAGAGATAATACTGTATTTATGAGACTACAAAGTTGCTATTTTCAAGACACCTTTTAAAAACAGAAAAATTGAATAAGATTTTGATAAAAACTATAAAACAGAAAAATTGGACTGACTTATGAATGGGATGATCACTTTCTTTCTGATCCATTGTGGTATTTATGATCCCCTGAACTTTATTTTCTTCAATTCAGAAATAGCAATCATGATGGAAATTTATTTGTATCTATGGAAAAGAGACAAAATGGAAGAAGAAAGTCATCCTCGAAAAAGGTGCTAGAAAGAAATTTCTCTGTTGTACCATCACTCTGCTCTGACATATTGCCTTACACTTATGCAAGCAGACCTTGATTACTGCAAAGAGAAAGGGGTGCACACATCGGTGTTATTTTTTTGTAACACAGAGCTTAGACTCTTCCTATTAGTTTTTTGGCTTCAATTTCTATATGACCAGTGGTAAAACACTGCCTGTAAAGAGAACTAATGCCTGACATTTTCTGATTTTATGTCAGAAGCTGGACTTAACGTCTGATTTTGCAAAAAAAAAAGCACAAATATATTTTTATTATTGATTCTGATACAAGTAAGGAGAGCATTTAAATCACTGTTTAACTTCTTTCTCCAACTCTTTTAAGCAGAAACTGAGGCCTGCCTGCTCACTGAATTCAAATGCTAGTTCTAAACTCACAAAGGAAAGAACAGAGTAAGTTTAATAAATTTTGAATACATATTGCTTAGACTTAGCAAAAAAATTGAATTCTGTCCAGACAATTACCTTGTTCTCCCCTTCTTTAATGTTCATGAAGATGTCTTGGGAGGAAATTCCAAGAGACCAGGGTGCGGAGTAATGTGCCTGGGGGATGCAAATATGCCACTGAAAATGTCCATAGGTACTTGCAGAAAAAGTGCCCTGTATGCCTGGTCACTTGTCACATGTTAGATGTTGAAAACACTGCTGTCTACAAGCTGTCAAAGTAATTCTTAGCAGTAATTTACTTTCTTGGTAAGCATGCAGAGATCAAGTATTTCTTAAAGGTTTTTTTTATGCTATTCCTTCATCTAAATGAGCCCTTAGGATGACACTTTTGAAGAACATATATTTTGGTCTTTAAGTCTTAAACAGCATTTTTTCCAGGACCTGTATCATTTCTTTGGCTATACAAGTTAATGTCATAATTTATACTCTCCAAATGTTAGCATGCTAGAGCTTATTGAAATTTGATCTGCATATCTTAGATCAAGCAAGCAAATGAAATATATTCTAGATTTATTAGTTGAATTTTGCAGAAGAACAGGAAATCAAATGTCTCTGCAGTCGCCATCTTCATACAGAATTTCAGGTATTTTCATGAAGGCATTATGGTGTACTTGCATAGAGTTGTATAATTTAACTTTGACACTTCACATCAATGGCTCTGGATAAAGGATGTGATGCATTCTGTTTGGAAAAAGTTTGGTCTACTTCTGTAAATCTTCACACACATGCACACAGACAGATACACATATAGAGTGCACTGTTATTATACAGCTTAAAATGCTCAAATAATTCCCGCTTTGATATAAATTTCAAATTTAATTGGAAAATACGCAGCTTTACTTCAGACAGCTCTACCTCTCATTGAAAGTAAACAAAAACAACAACAAAAGAGCAAGCAACAAACCTGCATAGATATCTTGGCTCCTTCTTGCTTTGGTAAGAAATGATCACAGTGTGTCATAGATACAAAGCATAATCTCGCACAAGCAAAGTACCTGGAAGGCATTTTTCAAATTGTGCAATTATGAACTTGTATTATGGAGGATATACTATCATTACAACTGGGAAAGTACTAAAGAATATGTTTGCTGTCTCCCAAAAATTAAATTGCATCAGTGGGAAGCTGAGTGGCACATTACATGATGAAGATAAAGACTACCACTTTCTGGAATTACAGCAATCTTATAATTGATTTTTAATGAAAGTTTACAACTTGACCAAGTAAAAAATTATTGAGCAGGTGTTTATAGAGGACAATTATTCAATATTTTCTTACTTTTGGTATCTTTTCTGCCTCTCTACACATTGGTGTGTTGTTTTTTTTTTTGTTTTGTTTTTTGGTGAAATATTGCTAACACTTCAGTAACCTCTGCTGCTTCTTAAAAACTGTAAATTGTTAAGCACCGTGAGAACTAAAGAGGAGTACCACTGAGAGAGACATAGACTGATTTGAAAAAACACAAGCTAACATGCCAAGACAACAGATTAGAAGATATTTTCTTTCTCTACTTATGTCTTCTGAAAGACATTATCAAAATTATTTTGATTTGATTTGATTCAGGAAATTAATCCCCAGCAGAAGTCTTAATGATCCTCTTGGGAAAACAAAACAAAACAAACAAACAAAACAAAACAAACAAACAAACAAACAACAAAAAAACAACCGTACACACGTTGCAGAAGATAATCTTAATTTCCACTGACTTCAGTGCAATGAAAGGATTTAACTCATTTTTATTTCAAAAACTGCAACACCTGTTTTATTTAATATTTTAAATGTAGAAATCCCTATTATTTCTTCAGTACATATCACTCAAGACTGAATACTGACAATAGCTTCAAAACTTCTTTGTTTTCTGACAAATCTTCTTTTCATTTAAGTTAAAATACTAAAAGCGTTGATGCAGATGTTCATAAAAGCCAGCATATAAGGAAACTTTCAAAACCTGTAACATTTTATTTTATTTTATTTTATTTTATTTTATTATTTTATTTTATTATTTTATTTTATTTTTATTATTTTTATTTATTTATTTATTTATTTTTTTAACAGTCCGGATATTTCAGGGCCCAGATTGTGTGATATGTTAGGGTTAGAGAGCATATCTAGATATGTGTTCTGATGTGAAATGGGAAATACTATGAAACAAAATAAAATCATGAACTTCCTTTTTTTTTCCATTAACTGTTGAATGTTTAAGAGAAATTAAAATAAGTAGAAGTCATTGAAATTACATGAAATGTGGGCTTCCTCCTATGACTTAAAAATGATATTTTACATTGATGAAGTCATATTTAGAAGTTTAACTGATATAGGATAGGTAAAATCAATAAAAAATACAATATAATAGTGCATAATTCCAAAGTGTAAATCAAATATCAGAAGTTTCAATACAGGCACTGAAGGCACTGAAGGCACTTCAGAAACAACATATTTATCTTGGTGAATTTTCTTTTCTATGGAAGACACTGGAAAAGCTTTGCTTCATTTGTTTCAATATCCTAGAAATGCAGATCTGTGAGTGAAATCCAAAGAAACTGTTCTGAAGCAAAAAGAAAATACTTCAAATAATTTCTTGCACCAATAATAATTTCCAAAGAAAAAACAAATTTTCCAGAATTGCTGCTATGTTTATTTCATACATATTACTTTTAGAAAGTTACTAATATGTTTAATGTGGCATGGAACAGAGAAAAGATAGTATGGAAACACATAAATAATGTACAGCTAAATATCTTCAATCTTTCAACTATTTGTACAAGGTCAGTACCATTACATTTCTCACAAAAATAACTTAAAAAAAAAAAAGTTTTTGCAGTGGTGTAGATTTGCAGAATACATAGTTATCTAATGTAGATATCTCTTCATGATTTTATGTTTTTCAGTTAAGAGTTCAGCCTTTTATGCATCTGTTGGGTAATACAGATCCATATTTGTAAAACTTTGATTGCCATTTGACTCTAGCTCTACTGGTTGTATGAATCCTTCTTTGCTTTCTGGCTTAAAGCTTGCTTTCAGAGGTATTTCTTGTGATAAATAGATGAGAGATGGGTGTTGCTGTGTGGCAATCAACATCACCTGCGGACAATTTTACATCTGAAAGCATTTCTTTGGAGCTGTTTGCCTTTGAAAGAGATTGCTCAGGACTGTTTACTGGCGGAAGATCTTGCCTGTGACCAAATAACTCCTGTTTGCTATGGGGAATGATACCATTGTATCCTGCTCCCTCTTATCTGCTGGCAAGGCCAGGAAGATAGGAACAAAGGAGTTTCTGCTGAGATCCCAGAGCCAGAAGCTGCCACTCCAAGGAGAGCTGACTTTGGATTTGAGCTGTCATTCCAAAAAGACCTCTACTATTTTGGATTTATTTATAAGTTTGTACTACCGTTGAAAAGTGGCCATAATCACTGTGGTCACCGTTGTCATTAATGGAACACTGCCCGATGACCCACCACTACTGAAGATCAAAGACTGAACTACGAACCATGCTGGATCCATGGTGGTGACTATCTCCCTCTTGCTTCCTACAAAGACTCCTTGCTTCTTCTTTCCTATCTTTTCTATCGCCCTCCTCCCCTTCCCCATTGCTCTAATTCATAATAGTGTCCGTCCTCCACTAATCCTCCCCATCCTTAACTGCTTGGACAATGATCCTGTATTCCTCTCAGATCTTTGACTTCACCATTTTTTATTTTTTTATATTTTTTATTTTATTTTTTTTATTATTTTTTGGTGAGTGCGTGTGTGTGTGTGTGTGTTTAAGTTTGGCCACTTATGCAGGCCTCTTGGCATTTTTACCTGACTTTCCCATTGTTGGGATGCATTCTGAGCTTGAAGGAGGTAATCCCTGAATATTAACCAGCTTTCTTGAGCCCCTATTCCCTTCAGGGCTTTATCCCATGATCTCTGAAGAGGACAAAATCTGCTCTTCTGGACTCCAGGGTAGTGAACGTGTTGCGCATCCTTGCTGCACTAAGGATCTTGACCTCCACATTCATGTTTATTGCAGCCAAGGCTGAGCCTTGACCACTTATGTGACCCTTATGTGCTCTGTGTTTCTCCTCCTGTAGTACTCTGCCTTGGCTCTGTGTTGTTCCTCCTGTAACTGTCAGGGTGGTTGAAGTACCACAGGAGGACAAGGGCTTGTAAACACAAGGCTGCTCCTGTCCTGTAGAGGGCTTCATCTTCTCAGTCTTCCTGGCCAGGCGCCCTGTATTGGAGCTCCACTACAACATTTTCTAAATGTTCTTCTTTTCCCTTTAATCCCAGCTCATAAACTCTCAGTCAGCTTCTCATTCATCCCCAGGTACAAATCCATGCACAAATTATACTTACCGCCTTTGTTTTTCTTCTGCAGGGCTCTGTGTATGTGTTGCTGTGATGCATGAAATGACCTAGATGTTAATGATGATGATAATGCTGTTATTATTATTAAAAAAAAAAAAAAAAGTAAAAATGCTAGATACAAGCATGCCTAGAAGGTTGGCAAACTGCACTCACTTTTAAAATTGTCTAAACTGAAAAGACAACTTCACTACATTCTGATAGCATTAAGATGAGAAGTTATTTTTACATGTGACTTTATAGATTCAGCTCATGACAAACATGATGTCATTGCAAACTGACTCCACAGAAGTGTTCTGAGATAGCTACAAAATAAGCCACTGCTGAAATGTATTGAGACTTTCTCTCATTCCTGGTTCTGGATTTCGAACATGTCCCTATATTATTTTAATCAGAATCTACAAAGGAGGTCTGGGAAAGTAGCCACGGGCCCATTTTATTTATGAGCCCTCAGATTTGAAAGACTGAAGTCTGGGCCGCACCAGGAAACCTGAAGCAACTGAAGATAAGAGACCTGGTTTGCAGAAAATCTGAAGACAGGAAACATAACAAGACAAAACAAATGGGTATAAATAATTAATAGCACCTCACAAACATGTGCCAAATCAGAAAAAAAAAAAAAAAAAAATCAATCATTGTGGGACACTTAATTCATAAAATAAAATAAAGAAAAAGAATTAAAAAATGGAAGCAAACAGGTGTCCCACTAATTGTCAAAATACCTGTAAGCTGCCTTCATTTGATGTACTGCAATTTACCAGCCAGGTAAATAGGTGTTGCTACAATAGATAAGCCATCTGTAGAACATCTGCTGTTACAAATATTTATAAGCTGAAGAAAAGCAGTTGTGTCATGTTCTATTGCAAACATGGGACCAATGAAAGACACGGGATTTTCATCAATCAGCTTAGGACTTCAAGGTGTACCATTTGCAAGAAAATGAGGAAGGAAGTGAGCTTTCTCTGTTTTTGTCATTTTATTATCAGCCTCAAGTCCACCTACATTGAAAATTTGAGATCAAGCACATTTTTCCTCACTACAGAATATTTTAATGATCACAGTTCTCCTGTAAGTCATGTAGCTCCAATACAGAATCAGATACTGAGTTTCATTTCCTTAGGTGTCAGAATGCCTATTATCTGCACAGGAGTTTGACTCATATGTCAGCTAATTCACTGACACCAAATCATGAAAATATCTGAAGATAAGGCAAACTGGATGGAAGAGCTGAAGAAACAGTGGAATTACACTGTCTTAGAAAATACATACGTTCAATCTGTTGCACTCTAGCTGAGAATTGATGGGGATCCTTCTTCTTCTTCTTCTTTCTTCCCCCCCCCATTATTTTTCCTTCTAGATGTAGGGAGAAAACTTGCCACTGCTTTTGCTGTAGAAATTTGTGCAGCACCTACTCCTTGGTACTTACAGGAAGGCATGTTTGACACCAGGTCACTTCATCTTCGCTCCATGGTATAGCCAAAGAAGGCAGGTTGTTGCAGGTCAAGCCAAATGCATCTGAGCCACAGTCCATTCCCTTCTGAAGAAAAAATTTTTCATTCCTCTTTTTAAGAAAGAATTTATCCCCTACCTTTTCTGTGCAAAGCTTTGATCTAACAGAAGAAGGAAACTGTCCATTTTGATCTAGCAGAGCAGAGAGGAGCTAGAGAGCATATCCTTCACCTCCTCTTTTTTGCTTTTCTTTTTTCAAAATCATAGCATTAGTAAGTAGCTCTTTCATTAAAATTAGAATGATAGCACCAGGGAAGGATTTGGGCTGCAATACGAATATGGTGCATACCAGAATTATGTTGAGTTGTAGATATTTACTGAATTTGGTTACATCATGCTTTCATAGATGTATATATGATACATGATTGACAGTATACCATCAAGATGTAGATATTGGGAAGTTACCAAGTGGGAAAAACATAATAGTAAAATACTGAATAATATAAATTATGCAACTATTATAATAATGTAATGTATTCTACATATTATCAAGTAGTATTAATACAGATGCATCTCTAACTTAGAGTATGTTTTTTTCAAATGATTTGTTTTCAGGGCAATTTTCCCATTAAAAAGAGAAAAATACTGGGCTGGACTCTCTATTCTCCTGGCAGATTAGTATTTGTCCTTGCATGGTATCTCAAGTCTTAAATAAAATTTATAGAATATTAGTAGTAAAGCAGAGAGAAAATTTTCAGTGAAAGATAATCATCTTTTTTGATGTGACCTAGATCCCTCTAGAAAATATGATTCAGCAAAAAACTCTAATAATAGATATCCATTTCAAGCACAGTGTTGAAACAAAAGTTATTTTATATGTGTAATGAATATGTAAACTGAGCTTCGTTAGATTTTTTTAAAAAGATTCCTCTGACATAGAGATGAGCATTTGCATAAAATTAAAGATATCTTCAACACTAGATTGAAGACTCAATCAAAAGCTTCACATTTAACTTGCATATTTTTAAGGGACTTATTTTACTCCCCAGGTGGATAAATCTCATTACACAGTGGTGAGGAAACCTGTCGTGATGGTACAAAATGATAGAGTAAAAAGATGAAGTAACAGATTTTGAAGGCAGCTCTAAAAATAACGCCTCCTATTTTGTGACGTTGGCCCACAAAATTAGAGGCGGTTATTGGTGGTACAGCAGTGGAGGTTGAATCTTTCCACAAATGTTCCATTACAATTTGTTGCTGTGCAACAGATGACAGCAGAGGGGCAGTCTGACAGAACGGCGTCTGGCATTGAAGTACGTATGAAGCAAAGGTATGGAATTGAATTCCTCCATGACAAAAAAAAAAATGGCCCCCATTGACATTCATTGACACTTGCTGAACCTTTAAGGGAACTAGTGGATGTGTGCATAGTGAGACAGCAGTGGTGTATTTCAGAAGTGGCAACAACAACATGAAAGACAAGTCATGTTCAAGATGGCCTTGCAGATTTTTATGAGCGTGGCATGCAGGCTCTTGTACATTGCTGGCAAAAACACATAGCTAATGATAGTGGCAATGTTGAAAAATAGTGTTCTGGAGCTAAAAATTTGCTTTGTCAATTAGTGTTATTGTACTCTTTGTATCTGTTGTAGCTTTTGTGGAAATAAATAGGAGGCATTTCTTTTGGAGTGATGTGCTTGGAATAGCAAAAAACAACTGTATAAAAGATGTAACAGATTCAGGAATAAGAAGAAACCCAAAATAACATTAATGAATTGGAAGAAAGAATATAATAACCCTGCTGGCACAGAAGAATCTAAACTAAATGTTTAGTCACCAGCCCAACACACTCCCATGGCATCCTTACTAACATCACACATCGTGTTTAAATAGGAGTATAATATATATACATACACATATGTATATGTTCCACTAGATTTCTTCAGTAGCTTTTATGACAAAAAGGCCAGCAAAAAATTATAGCAATTATATCAGAACATATGCATTCATGTTTAATTTAGGTTTTGATATTCATTGATGACATCAAAATAGATCATCTCTGGATTTTATTGTCACTGTGAATTAGTGACCTGGTAATGGTCGTTAATTCACAGTGACAATATGTATGTCGCTATGACATATGTGTCATATCTTTGTCCAATGGTAATGGACAAAGAATGGAAGGCAATTATTAACAAATAATTTGACCTTAGCTTCTACTTTTTCTTCTTTTTCTTAATTTTTGAAATTTCTAGAGATTCCCTGTGATTTGCAGACCATTTATGTTATTCTAATTGTAGTGTCACACTATGGCCAAAACTGCTCCATACCTCACTGAATAGATAAATAATAGTGCTCACTTTGGTGACGTTTAGATTTAGCTCAAGTGAATCACAGAAATCCTGTTTCATTGAGAACAGACTAAGAAGTTGTGCAACCTCTGTTGTTTCTTTAACAGTACTACTCCAAACCAGTGCACTTCCACTAAGTGTTTCCAAACCTGGAAGCAGCAATTCTGCCCAGTCTTGCAGGTGGCAAATAAGATGAAGAGCAAAGAAGTAGAGACCCTCCATTGTCTGTGGGATGTGTATAGCCAGTTCTACCTACAAGTAATTGTCTGGGATCTGCAGGATTCCCTACCTCCCTTACTGCCAACCTATCCTGCAGACTGCTTCACGTAACTGAACAAAATCTGAGAGGGGTCCGTAGCTCATCTACTTTCTAACTCCATGTTTTTTCATGGGAAAAGTTCTCTGAAAGTTCACTGTAGATTAGGAAGTTCCATCACTCAGAAGCAGGATATTCCGGAAAAGTCCTTAGGCATCCGGCCAAAATCAATGCACACAAATCCATGGGCCTTGATGACGTGCCCCTATGTGTTCTGAGAGAACTGGCAGAGGTGATTGCTGAATCACTCTATTATTTTTGAATGGTCTTGGCAAATGAGAGAACTGCCTGAAGACAGGAGGATAGCTAATGTCACTCCAGTCTTCAAAAAGAGCAAGAAGGAGGATCTGGGAAACTATAGACCAGTCAGTCTCATCTCTGCCCCTGGAAATTGGAACAATTTATTCTGAATACTCTCTCCAAACAATTGGAAAGGAATAATTTTATCAGGAGTAGTCAATATAGATTCATCAAGGGAAAATCATGCTTGAACAATCTGATAGCCTTTTAGATGTCATCACTAGTTGAGTAGATGGAGGAGGAGCATCGGATGTCATGTACCTTGACTTCAGCTAGGCATTTGACACTGTCTCCCAAAACATCCTTGCTATGAAACTTAGAAAGTGTGAGATAGATGAGTGGACAGTGAGGTGTGTTGAGAACTGGATGACTGGCATTGCCCAGAGGGTTGTCATCACCAGTGCATAGTCTAGTTGGAGACCTGCAACTAATAGTGCTTCCCAGGGGTCATTGCTGGGTCCCATCTTGTACAACATCTTTATCAGTGATCTGGATTATGGGATGTAATCCACCCTCAGCAAGTTTGCTGATGATACAAAGCTGGGAGGAATGTCTGATATGCCAAAAGTTTTCATACTAACATGTAGAGGAAGTTCTTTACGGTAGGAGTGACAGAGCACTGGAACAGGTTGCTCAGAGAGATTGTGGAGTCTCCTTCTAAAGTAACATTAAAGACCCATCTGGATGCCTACTTGTGCGATCTATTGTAGGGAACCTGCTTTAACAGGGTGTTGGACTTGATGATGTCTTGAGGACCCTTCCAACCCCTGCAATTCTGTAATTCTGTGAGTCAAATCATATCTGGGCCAGGATCTTTAAAGGCCTCATCCCTCTTACAGTAGTGTATGCACTTCCAGAAGGTCTACAGAACTCTAAATATATGTAATTTTTAAAATTTTAGTTAGGACTCTGATTAAATTTCCATTTCCTTATTCTATCAGTAGAACACAGCACCACTTCAGTCTGCAGTCATGGTACAGTCTTTATGACAAAGCATTAACTGCATGATATGCACCAGAATTCCCTCAGGAGAAAAGTCACAGCTCATAACTGCCTCAAATGCAAAATTAGAATACTCCTTTCCTCATAAATGTATCACACTTTCTACACAGCTTTCTCTTGTTAAATAAAAGCATCTTTCATTTATGTCCTACAAATTAAAATGAAATGCTAGTCCTCTTCTCCCTGCTTGTCCTCTTCCAGAATAACCATGTGTGGGCCTGGGGGCCTGATCTTTGCAGTACTATTTTCTGTGACACATAATCATTTTCAATGCCTTTATAATTTTCTGCTTTATGTTCTGTAGCATGCCCCATTCACAGCTTCAAATGAATGTATACAGCATGCAATAGTATGTTCCTGAAATGTAATTAATATTACAGATGAATGATAATCTTCTGATACAAATCCACTTCTTAGAGTATGTTCTTCTGGACTTTCTATAAAATCTGAAGGTGGGAGAGAAAGTTTCCCATATGATATATTTATTTCTGATGTTCCTTTCATCTTCAGTGTCCCTGCTCATTCACAACCACCGAGCTCAGTAGCGTGAAAAGTCCATTGAAAATAAGCATAAAATCTCCTTTGGATGGGTCAAAATTCAGAAATACCTTTTTATAAAAGAGTAAAAAGTAGCCTAAAAGTATATTAGAATATTAGAAGAAATGTTTTATATATATATATTTTTAATGAAAATTGATCATGTATTTTTCTGTCAGGAAAGGAAAACAAACTTGGTTTTGTTTGTTTGTTTGTTTGTTTGTTTGTTTTAAGACATCCATCTTGAAATTAAACAAAGCAGGTAAAAGCAAGCTTGAGGCAAGATAAAAAGTATTGGTATTTAGTAGTTTTGAAAGCTTTGCTTCCTAAAGCATGATGCATGAGGAGCATGAAAATGAACAATTTGGCACAAAACATTGTTACTAGAATATAGACTAATTTTATATTGGGAATACAAACCAATCTGACACCACTTCAGCAAGCCTCTCCTTAAGCTTCTTCTCAATCTCTAGAGTTTCAGAAGCAGCTTTTATGGGAAAGTTAGATATGTGAATAGGTATCAAGTGAGCTTTCCAAGTGAGCTTTCCAAGTGATCTTCCTAATATCCCTATATAATGCCAAGATAAATACTCTGTAAGTGGTCAAGAGACTTACAAATTAATCTGATGTAGATTTTTTTTTTTAAAGACATTCCAGAAACAAGAGAAGTAGCTCATATATTTTTAAATCTTTCTGCTCAAATGATTAATTTGGATATATGCTGATTTTGACTGGGATAGTATTAATTTTCTTCATTGTACCTTAAAATATTTTGCTAAGTTCTGGATTTGTGACGACAAACAATGTTGATAACAGTTGCTTTCAGTTGTTGCACAGTAGTGCCTACACTGAGACAAGGCATTTTTTCTCCTGCTGCCTTGCCAGCCAGCAGATGGGAGTATAGAAAGAGTTGGAAGGAAACAAGAAGGAGAAGCAGAACAAAGAAATGTCCCATACCGTGGCATCATGCTCAGCACTAGAAGCTGAGATAAAGAAGAAGGAAAGGTGAAATATTAGTAGTGATGGTGTTGGCATTCCTAATGAAACACTACAAATGATGGCCCTGCTTTCCCAGTTATGGTTGAGTATCTGACTGCCAATGAGAGGCAGTGACGGAACTTCTTTTGCTTTTTTTGTGCAACTTTTACTCTACCTATTAAACTGTCTTTTTATCAACTTGTCAGTTCTCATACTTTTACCTTTCCAATTCTCTTCTGTATCCTACTGAGGATAGTGAAAGAGCATCTCTGTATCTCTGTAGGGCTCTTTTGCCTGAAATACTCACAACAAGGTATTTAAAAAAAAATACCTTTTCTCTGATAGGTCAAAATAGGCAGTCTGTTAAGATGCCAAGAACTCAAGAGAATAGTGAAAGGCAAATGGCATCCCAAACTTAATCGTTAGCCAATGACCTGTGCAGGTCCTTTTGAGTCAACTGAAGTTGAAGCTCTCTTCATTGGTTAAAAGGTCTCAAGCAAGAAAACAATGAAGTCTGATGATATCTTCCTCTGAAAATCCTGCCAATGTGAACTCTGACAGTGTAGAACTCCACATCTTCATTAAACAAGTTGGTCAGAAATTCCTCCAGCACCTCTTGCATCTACTTTTATCAGCTGTCTCAGCCCCTATATGAGATTATGCTTTATGGCTTTCATCTTCACTCCAAGGAGTGCTGGAATGGTGGATGAAAAGGAAAGGTAAGAGAAGGCAACGTCAATAAACAGTAAGAGACAACTGGAGATTCATTGCACTTGATAGGAGGCTAGTTGAATTCTCTATTGATAGAAAGAACTATTGTTAAAACATGGGTAGAATTAAAAAAAATCATGAACTATAATCTTTTCATAAATGATACAGTGCATGTTTTTTATACAAATAGTCTAATGAAAGATTTATAGCTAATATGTGAAGTTCAGAGTTCTTGCTACATTGACTAGCTGTATAGATTGTGCCCTTACTACCTTTTTCTCACAAGCATATGAATTTCTTTAATTAACAGTTGCAGCCCTCAGCTCAGACTGGACTCCATAGAGGTAGTCATTGTACACAGAAAAAAAACTTCAAAGGTTTTACAAGCTGCTAATTCAAGACACAATGTACAGAAGAAAAGAGACAGGCTGAAATGGAAAGGTTTGCTTAAAATCAGGCAAGGTATTCATGACTGAAATAACGCTAGACTCCCCACTCAAGCACCTTTTACTACATTTCCTCTTAATTCTACCATTACTAAGGCAATATAAAAACGTTACTTTTAGCAACCTTTAGTTTTTTGTCCATTAGAATAGCCATGAATACTTAAAAGAAAAGTGACATATTTTAAAGAAAGCAACCGTGGAACAATCATTATTTTGATTAAATTTATTTTTCATTTGGACTTGAATGGAGATTACTGATTTTGCACAAAAACATATTGCATAGGAACATGCAAAATGAACACCAAAATATTGACATAATAATATGTGAGAATTTGATCCATCATCTTGAAAATTGGAAATAGAGTTGAAAGATACTGTCAGTACATTCCTGTAAGTGAACAGTAGCTACTGCTCCCTGTGGTCCTAATTCCCATGACAACAAATCTGATGACCTCTGAGATTGCATACTTCATGTTCACACACTCTGCCTGTTTCTTCCTCTCCAGGCAAACTAGGGGTTAGCAAGGATGAAGTCAAAATATCTAACCAGGAAGCCAAGGGTGTTGTTGGGTCTATAGCCAGTATTTTCCTCCAAGTCTTGATGAGAAGCAATATTACTGCATGATAAAACATCACAATTGTCATTTAAATTCCAAAATAAAATATAACTTTTTCAAATCTTGCTTTCTTCATGTTTATCAGGCATGTACCTTCTATCTCTAATCTTATTTATAAACAGAATAAAACAAAGAGAAATAAACAGAAAAAAATAGTTGGGTGATGGCAATTATTTCACAGAATTTACAACCAGTTTCCTTAGTTTCTTTTATTACTTTGTACTGAACCAAACTGCTTTAAAAACTTTTCTGTAAATTATCATTAGGTAGCGATGACAGATGGTATATCCACCTGCTTCTTGTTCCCTTAGTAACATCAATAATATTATACAACTCTATAAAACAGCTTACACTAAGGGATTATTGTCATCAGCCATCAATGTTTACAGGGCCAGAATAATAATGAGATCTTACTATGGACAGTAAAGCACTTGCTGAATGTCTCAGTTATGGAGAAATCTCACTTAGGAAAAAAAAAGGGGAAAAAAAAAAAAAAAAAGATTATAAACTAATGAGAGTACTTTACCCAGCTCTAATTTACAGTGTCCAATAGCGGGAACTATAATATGCATGATGCATTGTAGCAGACAGGTTTTTTCACTTTAATTGTAAGCCAAAGACTTTGGAAAATAATGTATTCTCTTTCTGATTGATTTTATTGCTAGATTTTAATAATAAATGCTTTCATATTTATTTATTCTGAATACCCATACAGCCCAGGTCTATTCCCTCTGTGGCTCTGCTACCACACTCTTGTATCCCTCCTGCCTCCATCTCTACATTTTCTTGTTTCCAGCATGCAGATTCATAAACCCTGGGGTCTCCTACCATCACGCTTCTGCTTTGCAGAGAACCATGTTGGTTGTGCAGGATGGCACAGCAGTGAGCTGCAGAACAGCCTTCAGGAACTGCTAGTAGGAATGCTGCTCTCCTGTGTTTTAGATAAATGGTGTGATTGCACTTTTAAGGGGAAGTACAACTCTCCCAAAGCAGCCCTATTGGATCACAGTGGCTGAGGATTCTCATGTTTTTCCTCTTCCACAACTGTACTCAGACTGCAAAAGAACCTTCTTCCTCCTCCACTCCAGGGTGTTTGCACTGACCTTTTTGGTCTCACCTTGCAGCATTAAGCTCACAGTGCTTTTGTACTGAACTTAACAGTGCTTCTTTTGCTGACTGTTGGGAGAACATTTTCACCCCACAAATTAACTACACTACCGAAAAGCAACACATCTGGATACTACTGGTAGCTCAAACATTCTGGCTTATGGTACATTAATCAAAATCCACGTCAAGCTTTCAGGTATCTGGGGTTGTTTTCCTAACACCATGCAAAATGATACAGCTGGAGGAAAGAAGAAGCTGTATTTGAAGGAAATAATATTTTTTAGAAAGTCATCCTCTGATCCAATATATTTGTTTATTCTAGAATGATTTTTTTTTTTTAGAAAATATATATTTTAATCACAGACAAAAAATCTTTCCCCTTTATTGAGGAATCCCATATAGAAAAACACTATTATACATTTTATAAATTGGTTTTCTTCTGCAAAATCTAATCTATGTATACATATATACATATATAGATGAAATGTTCTCCAGAGTTCACAGGCTTTTCAACTAAGTTAATGGAGAGATAAGAGTTTCTGGAGGAAAATACAGGACTATGACCAATTAAGAGACATATCTTTTTATCTGTTTGAGAGAATAAATAACGTGACCAATAAGACATAAAACAAGAGTGACATAGACTGATGCCCACGGCTATTATCAGCAATATCAGATCTAATGTAAAAAGAAAAAAATGCAAGAGTGTGGGAGAAGCTATCCCTCAGGGGAATTCTTTAGAAATGAAGATGTCCTCAAATAATATAATTTTGATAGGTGTTTATCAGACTAATTTTCAAATGAGAGAATTTGGGTTTACCAGTAGTCTCTATCAATACAACAAGCATTATTATGAACTATTCAGGGTTAAAAGGTAGAAAAGGATAACCCTTATTACAATAAGGAGCTCTAAAAAAAGGTTTATATAGCACGTCACCTCACAAGAACGTTTATTTTTATTTCTTCTTAGGTCATTTGAATAATAATATAAAAAAATTATACCAAAATAATTACATAAAATAACACAGCATATGTTACTCAAAAATGGCAAGATATTCTCATAAGGTTACGTACAGTTTTCTTTCATTAATATTTCTAGATTTCTGATTGAAACTTGCTTTTCATCAATAAAGAAATGACAAGGCAATATAGATGATAAGATCTGCTGAAAACACATTTTTTTTTAATCCTCTTGCATCTAACATCTTTTTGGGCAGAAGTCATGACAGAATGACAGGAACAAAGAAATCATAGTCAGATTTGATCTTTATACCCATCTTTGCTCACAAAAAGATGATTCACTTTTTGAATATATATATATATATATTGCTTTAATGAAACTCAGTTGTCAGCTCCTGGTCGCAACATCAGTACCACTACCTCTGCATGACAGTCTGTCACAATACTTTACAGGCTTAGAGTATTTCTGTTTTAGATGACATACCGATTAAAGCCAGTCAGAATCTTACAAACCAACAGAAAGTGTTAATTTTTGTCCCCTTCCTTTCTCTCTCTCTCTCTCTCTCAAAAGAAAAAAAAAAAAAAAAAAAAAAAAGTCTAGTTTTTAACATTCAAAAATATTCCAGTTTTATTTTAAGCTATTTTTTTTTCTTCAGATATCTCATAAATGAATGAAGGTGAAGCTGTCTCTGGAACCTTACTGTTCAAGCAGCTGTATCATTAGAAAATAAGTCTGATAAACAAAAAGTTGATCTATCCTATTGCAGTAAATGTTAGCTGTATTCTTATTTAGCATATTCTAATTATATATCAGATTACCCTCTTGTGCTTTGAGCAATTTGTAGTCTATTTGAGCACAGTGCCAGATTTAGTGGTTGACACCCTGATCAAAGCAAGGGGTTGGATCTATGATCTTTAAGGTCCCGAGCCATTGTGTAATTCTATGATTATGTTGATGCTAAAATGAATTGGTAATGCTGTTATGGCTATTTATTCTTGAGCTGTGCTCTTGACTGTCTTGGATACAGAGCTTTTAGTTATCAAAGAGCAGAGATAGAATAATTGGAATATACTGAGAATGTCTATGAAGAGATCATTATCTCTGCAAGACAGCAAGGAATCCCTGATAGCAATAAACTATAGGGAAAATTGAAGTTAAGGATTTGATTTCATATTGGTGGAATATTAATAATGGTGTCTAATAGCATACAGTACTGTCATCTACCTGTAGACCTCATCTTATCAGTGGCATACTATGCCTGATAGGAGATGATGAAAGAAAAAACATTGCTCTCTCCCTCACCACAGTTTCATTTTTTTAAGAAAGGATAACTTCTGTATTGTATTGCATAGCTGGGGGAGAAGAGAGTTTAGAAGAATGCTTCTCCTGAGTTTCCTCATCACACATTCCTTAAGCATAACAAGTGTCAAAGGAAAACAAACACTGCAAACTATTCCCTGTTCTTTTGATTCAAGAACACTATTTACATACAACCAGATTTCCATTGGTTTGAAGAATGAATAGAACTGGAATATTAAAAACACAGATAATTAGTTTTCCATTACCATTTATTTCTCCAAGAGAACCCTGTTTAAACCTTGCGCTTTAGATACTCACTGAATTATTTGAAACTTCGCAGATAGAACTGTTTTCTTCTTCATCCTTTTTCCTTGCATTTTATTTATTTGTTTGTTTATTTACTAATATAATTACTCTGAGAATGCGATTAGAGATATGAATGAACAAAAACTATTTTTCTCTCATCTTTAAACCCATTTTCAGTTTTTTTTTGTTTTTTTTTTTTAATTTTTTTTTAAAGTATCCTTTAAATTCAAAACACATTCCTAAATCTAGATAGCTGACCAAATGCCACCTTTTAACAGCCATGTTACCAAACTGATAATGTGGACAAAATCAAATTGTCTTTAAAGGGGAGGTTTGAGATGGGATAGGAAAGGGAATAGCTTTCACTTTCTATTTATTTTCTAAAATAATTGAATATTGAATATATTCTCACCTAACCCAATGTAATTTCAGATTTTTTTTCTTCGTAAATAATGTCATTCTATTTGCCCTTCAGAATGTACAGCTGGAGCAGAAGGTCAAAGAATACATTATATTTACAGCAAACTGACTTGGACTAAATGTTTTCCATCAATTGCCATACACTTCAAAATTAAAAAAAAAAAATGTAAAAAGAACGTTCCTCAAAATCCTTTCAATTGCATTGTTAATGTAAAATTATTGCTCTAGTATTCCAAACTTTTCCTTTTCAAGGTTTTCATTCTTTGCACCTCATGTATCTAGTCTTAATTCTCTTTTAGTTAATCTCAAGAGTCTGTTGCTGGGAGAGAACAAACATTAATGTCCTCTCCACTCTGCTCCTGTTGGAAAACTCTTACCACTGCTAATGGATCAACCAGTGTAGTCTATGGCAATTAAAGCTGCATTTCTCACTTCAGAGTGAGAAGTATACCAATGTTTCTGAGAAAGATTGGCAATGAGGCATAAAGCCCAACCCATTATTTTGCTTGATTCATCTTATCTCACAATGTATTCCTTGTTAGGACAATGAACAGTCTGAGTTGCATAATTCTTCTCAGGTTTCATCCAAAATTTAGAACAAAATTAATTGATTCATCCAAGCTTACTAGCTACTCAGGTAATGCAAAATGGATACAGAAAATGAGATATTTTTTACATGTGGTTGTAGGCAAAATTTAAAATAGAAATATGGTAGTGGGGCATGGAACTTTCAAAAATATCAGGAGCTGCAATTATTTATGCAAATATTTATGCAAAAAGAATTGCCTGAATTTTTCTACAATGTTCCGGTTGGGATAAAAAACAAATGGAGTACATGTATGGTAACTGTAATGCTAAATTTTCATCCTAACAGAAACACCCAGCAAAGGACAAAACGCTACCTGATGTGAGTAAGTTACATACAACACCATAAACACTACCAGATTTCTGCTTAACATCATGATGAATGTTATACTAAATATCTAAAACTATTTGTAAATTTTGGATTTTGTTCCAAATTCAGACATCTTTCATTCATGAGATTGATCTGGATAACATTTCCTTTAAAAAATCTCTATTTTCCTGGGTTTAGACAAAGTCTAGTTTTGCTCCACAAAATCCAAGAAGCAAAACTGGAAGTGGTGACCTAGATTTACAGACCTACTGACTCCACCAAACGAAAAACTTCTTAGACTTTAGCTATACCTTTGCCCACCATCTTGATCTCTGCAAGCAAGTGTGCAGTACCACAAAGAAGAGGAAAAATACTCAGCAGTTTTAACAGTAATCCCTAGGACATCACGTTAAGCATCCTCTGCTACACAGTTGTCTGGTTAAATAGGGCTTATGTGCTGGACCAGTTTATTTACAGCACTTTTTCCTTTCACATTTACTTAGAATGACAAAGTCTCCTATAGAATCATAAAATCATAGAATCATTGGGGTTGGAAAGGAACTCCAGAGATTAGTGAGTGCAAACCCCAGCTAAAGCAGGTTCCCATAGCAGGTTACCCAGGAATGCATTCAAATGAGTTTTGAATATCTCCAGAGAAAGAGATTCCAGTTTCTCTGCAAAACACAACTTCTATGACCTTGCATATATACTGCTCAGTTCCAAGTCTGTCCAATACTAAAAATATTATCAGAATTTCATTACATCAGGAGATTCTTTGTCAAAATAAGCAAATAATCCATGATAACAAAAACAATCTTACCTTCCTTCCCTTTATTTCTCTCTCTATCCTTATTTGCAGAGGTCTCAGTAGCTACAGATGCAGTCACTAACGAGGAAACTTCAGCAGAAAATGCCAGTTCTACCCACATATACGTGAAAGTCTCCCTCAGTTTTGTACTTAAAATTCTATTCCACCCACAAAATAAGAAATGGCAAGTCAAAAAAAATCTATGACTTATAGATTTTTAGTGCAATATAGATTTTTGTTCATTTTAAGGTCTATCTTATTTCTTCAGCTGAGGTCAAACAAACTGGATTAAGAGAACTGTGGCAATATGGATCTACACCAGTTTCCAAAGGAAAATCAATACAAGCATAAACCACAATGGCAGTACTGTACTCACTTAAACTTCTGTAATAACTACTGTTAGTGTTTTCCAACGTAAAATGAAGGTAAAATGGATGCAGAACATTATTATATCTGCCTCTAGTTCAAAGCATCAGAAAGCTTTTGGTAAAATAAATATTCCATTCCTCTGTCTGAAAGATTGGAGTAAAACAGAACAGAACCAGCTATTTGTCCAACAATATATCTTTTCTTATATAAAATATGACTTCAATAGATGGCAAAGTAAGAAGATTGATGGACATGTGTACTAAAGACAGATCATTTACAGAGGAAAGAAAAAGTCTTCAGTAACTATAAAAGTACAGAATTGATTGCTATGGAGGATCACATTTTTGTTTCGTAAAATTGTTGCAGCATTCATTGCTTGGTCATTGCAATAGAAACAGATGAATGGTTATTTTGAGGGTCTTTGGCAGTATAAGAACTGTGCCGTGAACTGCATTTTTCAGAAACAGTTTTGAGCTTTAAGTAAAAAGAAATAAAATAGAAAAAAAGCTAGCAGAAAAAGACACAAGAATATCTGTGAGTACTGGCGCAAGCTTCAGAAAAAGTCTTCATGAGTTTTGGAAAGGCAATAGAACAAGATTTCAGCATGTTTTCTGTATAGCAGTAACAACGGAGTACATTTCAGCTCAAGTAAAAAGAAGCACTTTGTGCCAAAAATGAATTACTTTTCCCTTTCTTCTCTCCCTATCCTTCTTTTGAAAATCATACCTATTGTATGTGTCACTTGTACTCTGCAAAGTACTGAAAGCTTCTGCTCCCACTTAACACTAAGAGACAAAGGGTTTATGACAGCCTTGAAAGAGGTACATTCCCATACTGCTCTCATACGTGTCATCTTGTAGGATAAAGTCTGGAGCTTCCTTTCTATCTCAACATCTCTCAAAAGTAAAATGTTTTTCAAGTTGAGGGTGATATTCTTTCAGGTTAGGATTGGAGCAGAGGGCACAGCACAGACCTGATTCCTGGAGCCCTTGACACTGTATGTCAGTAAGGCATGTTAGGCAATCTGGGAGCAGAACCACATCTCAAGACTGAATTTAGTGCACAAATGATTAAACTAAGGTTTTAGGAAGTCCATGGCAAAGGATTTATCTTCTCTCCAATACCAGTACCTAATGATAGGTGGAGCAGTAAGACTTGTGTGATAATTGCACATTGCCTAATTTCAAAATGTCGAGGGTACAAGCAGGTGTATAACCATTCACACCAGTTGCTGCCCCACTGTCTTTTACAGCAATTTCCTAGGTGTCCTATGGAAGGATGCAGTGCTTTTTTCCACTTGATGAAGTTCTCCACTCTGATCATTGTGGTAAGATTAATCCTCAGGGGTTGAGCAGACTTGTCAAACATAGCAAGTACTTAACTGCCTCTGTTGCATTCAACTACAGACACAAGTGTGAGCATAAGCTGATTTTTGAGTGTTCAGGCTCCTTTTCCCCTAAATCTGTTTTAGAGTACAGTAACAAATTTTTGAAATGCTTAAAAGACAAGTTGGTCTCTGCACCTATTGTATGGTAAGTATTCCTCTCCTAAACCCTCTGAGGAGAAAGTATATCTCATGTAGTGACTATCTCTTGCCTGGCTTGGTCTAATGAAAGCACAGAGACATCTTGTAGAATTGATGGAAGGTCATCAGAGGTTGATCAAATTGAACAAACACAGAAAGCATTCCTAGATATGAAGAAATTCATTCCATATACTCTTATCTCCATGTACTTTCATTGTAGGTAAACTGTCAAGCAATAGTTTATTAGTTTGTTTTCTCATTTTTAATGAAAAGCAGCAGAAATAAAGAGGAACATAAGAAACTGATTTTTGCTACATTACTTTCAGTAGCAAAGATTCTCTATATTTCTACTCTCAAACCTGTACCTGACAGCCAATCATACATTTTTAGGTATGATTTAACGAATCATAAAATCCCTCTGAAAGTACTATCCTTGAAAAATGATGACATTTTATTCTTATTTACCCCTCTCTGGAAGAATAAAGGTGAACTTACTTAAGAGCTATAATACAAGAAAGACTGAAACAAGGGTAAGACAAGGAGAAAAAGAGAGAATATAAATCAAACTATTTAGACTATAGGTATGTTCATATGTGGTTCTTGGAACTGCATGAGAATGAAACCCTTGTTTTGCCCTTCAAGTTTAGGTAGAAGCTGAGGAGTCAGATCTAGATTTAGATTTCTAATTTTAATTATGTATGAAATACACAAAGCTTTCAATATTACTTCAGATTGACCATTTCCCTTCTACAAGACAAAAACTTTTTTAAAGTCAACTTTCAGATCTGGAAGTAAAAATTAAATATATTACCCACATTTAGACCTCTAGGCAGTAGGTGAATTTTGCATTTTGTTAATTATTAGACAAAGAGTGGCATTTCTTATGATAATATTTTTTCATTTGTTTTCAGTCATAAAACCCTAAAATTCTCTAATGCAAACAACTTTTTTTTCATGGACTTCCCTTTAAGTTACTACAGCATTTGCTGCTATAATTAGACATATTTATTAAAACAATAGTTGCAAAACTCCATGCTATTATCTCTCCCTTTGATATCTTCAAAGACTTGAAAGTAGGGGAGGTTTTTTATTACCACATTCCAAAAGCACACTGAGACTAGCGAGCTGTATTCAAGACTAGCTGTGCCACTCAAGTACTTTCTTCAGTAACAATAAAAATTCTTTAAAATGGTTTGTAATATTTCAGAAATGAAAACTGTTGGAAAAATTATGAGATTAATCAGTAGCTTTTCCTATAGAACCTTGCTTTATCACATACAATAAAAGAAGAATAATGCCAAATTATAGAGAAAACAAACAGTGTAACATGGTGGGTACAAAAGAACAATGCAATTTGTTGTTATATATATATAAAAAAGATTTGCATTACAGTTTTATAATTTAAGATTTTATTAAAAAAAAATACAGATCAGCCTGTTTCTAGTTATAAGATTTCTACTGTTGATTAACCCTGGCAGGCAGCTAAGCAGTACACAGATGTTCACTCACCTCCTCACAGTGGTACAGGGAACAAACTCAGAAGGGTAAAAGTGAGAAAACTCCTGAGTCAAGACAAAGACAGTTTAATGCATAAAGCAAAAGTTGTGCACACAAGAAAGGCAGAACAAGGAATTTAGGCACTCCTTTGATTGGCAGACAAGTTCAGCTAATCAAGAACTCCTGAAGCAGTGCTTCTTTTTAATATCAGCTTCTTGGGAAGACAAACTCCATCACTCCCAATGTCCCCACTTCCTTCTTTCCTCCATGTGTTATTAGGATATCTCTTTCGTTATCCTGGCTCAGCTGTTCTCTCCCAGCTTACTGTGCACTCTCAGTCTACTTACTTTTCAAGAAATGCAAGAAGCAAAAAAAGATCTTTACTCTGTTTAAGCACTGCTCAGCAACAAATAAAACACTGCTTTCACAGGTCTGTAACTATGCACCATATTTGCAGATATGAAGAAAATTAATCCAACCAACTCAGTTCAGTGTTTTTGATCCATTTCAAAAGAAATATACACACATGAAAGAAAGCACACGTACCCAAATATTAAGATAATACCAAGATATTACTGATAAATAAATATATATCCACACATGGTGCCTGTAATAGACGTGTATAACAGATATAGTTATATACTCTAGTTGTCTCAAATAACTTCATTCTACAGAATTAATTGACCAGAAAATAATATATAGGGTAAAACTGACAGGCAAATCCTCTTATATGTTATAACCAGTGCCTCCTTGATTCAATGAGTTCTCCTAGATAACCCCTTTCTGGAAGGAGCTGATTACTTTTGCTTTCACCAGCTGTCACTGTGAGCACAGAAGAAAACGTGAAAGGGAGAAAACAGCAAAGGAATCTGCAAAGCAAAAGTGATGAAAACTGTAGATCTTGTTTCAGCTGCAAAATAAGAAAATATACCATATGTGTATCAGCGGGGGATCAAATATGAAAGGGGGTAGAAACTCAAGTATTTGAAAAAAACTACTAAGAAAGGATTTAGAATCTAGTTAGAATCATGACAATAGATGTATATTCAAAAAATTTTACAGAAAAACATAATGGTAGCTAACAGTTCCCTACCAGCATGAAAGCTGGGGAGAAGTATCTAAGACAGCTAAAAATGACTTTTTATTGTCCATAACTGATGTCTTCAAAAACAACATGACAGGAACATAAGAGCCCAGAGAAGGGGTTTTATTGAAGTTGGCAGACAAAGAGCAAGGTGAAAATCAGTTATTCCTGGTTGCATTCACTTCCACTGACCTTTTAGTTAAGTTAGCAGTGCCTGGAGATATATGAGCAAAAGATGCCCCTGCAACACCAAGCTCAAAGACCAAGGAAAGCTTCAGGCAAGCAGGGACCTCAAAATATTTCCAGTCTGCCTTCCTGCCCAGAGCTATTTCAGCTGTGAAGGAACAAATGTTCAAGTCATTGTTCTCTAGGGTCTTGAAACCACCCACAGATGGAGATGGCAGCACCTTCCTAAGCCATAGCCATGCTGTCTCATTGTCTTTGGGGGAACTAGAGGAACTTAAGAACTTTGCTCAGTTCACTTTTTTCCTCATTTGATATACTTTATAAAAATTGAAGATGTCTTGTTTACAAATGCAAATGTTGCAATGCACATCCTAAACTAGAGGAATATTTAGGCTAAGTTTGGTAATCTTGAACTCTGCTGTTATTACCAGGAATATGTAGTTGCTGTGTAAACACAGAAACAATAAATGCTACATACCATTCCACATCCATTCATTTTATCAGTAATTCTGCAGTAGAGAAAGTAACTCAGAATTTAGACAGAATTGATGTCAGCTGAAAAGCATAAGGCCTGCTAGTAAAATGTTGACGTAAGAGCATGGGACAATATATTAGTTAATACATAGATAGACTAAGCTAGTTATTAGTCTAAGAACTGCGTTTGATGACCATAGCTCTAAGTTGAAAATAATTACGGAAGATAGAAGACTGCTAAGGAGGCCACGGAAACATCTTTGTCTATCTTCTTCTCTTGCTATACCCCATTATTTATAATGTAGGAATATTGTATGGACTTCAAACTATTGCCCCAAGGCCCATATTTTACCTCTTTCCCTCCCTCAAATTTTACACACAATTCAAGACCATTAAAAATTCATTTCATCCATTAAACTGCAATAGAACAGTGGAATCCACATCTTAAATTTTATTGAATGGGAATTCATGGGAAGGGAAGCAATGTTATTACGACTAGCAGTGTAGCACTTCTGGCTTCTGGCTTCTGCAGTGAAATGCTGTTCAGAATCCACAGCTGCATTATTGTTGCTCTGAAATGAAACACAGAGCAGTGGTACAGCTAATTATTACCTTTCTTTCATTTAAAATGTGATAGAATGTGGTTATGACAACTTCCCATTCACTATACACTGATCTACCTTGCAGTCCACAGCGTCTTTCTGCATGCAAAATGACTCATGTTCTGGCCTCATTAGTATTCTTTAAATATCAAGTAAAAACTGAAGTTACTGCACATGTAATTTCAGATAGTGTTAGTAACTAGTTTTATGACAATCTTTTTTTTGGAAAATTGAAGAGGGAAGTTTTCATTAAGAATAAGACCTTAGTTTGTTAATCAAATATTAGCTTTGAAGGCTGAAATTATTACTTTCCTTGCACCACCAGAAGAAAAAAAAAAAGAAAAAAAAAAGTCATAAATGTTAGAGTTATTCAGAAAAAAATTGAATTCTTGTTTGTTACAGAATAGGATTCCATACCCAGTTCACCACTATAAGCAGTCTCTATCTGTGGGCACTGTTGAGTGGTTTTCTACCTCTAAGGAATAACATCAGTTTTTAACATGCTGAAGTTTCACATGGAGAGGTTATACGGTTATATCACAGCTGCTGAGTTCTTTTGTACATTATAGAAATGAAACCTAATCAGTATTAGCTCCTATAATTGTAGGTCCTGAAATGAAACATAATTACAATGAATAATTTAACATAATTTAATTGGATCTTGGGAGTCCTTTTATATAAAGTGAGTATATATGACTATCTACAAAATTACATTCTGTCACTTGTTATTTACACAGAAGTATAACTTGTGCTTTGCCATTAAAGGCACAATAACAGAAATATAATGGTAGCAAAAATAGCACCCACCCCGATATCTTTCTTGTAATGTAAAGATCAAATCTATTTTGAGATCTGGATGACAACTTGTCCCTTACCCCCTAAAAACAGAAAAAAAAAAAAAAAAAAAAAAAAAAAGAAGAAGAAGCACTGAATGACAAATTTTGGTTTTTCTTCTTTTCAATGGAAGAATCATTCTCTTTGGTCTTCTGATGGAACTCTCTTTATCATTCATAATATCCAGGTAAGGTGTTTTTTATTATTTTGTGAGTATTTGAGGGATTTTTCCCCTTCCCACTCCCTTCTTGCGCCCTGCATTCCCCAGTCACCAAAAGGGGAAAACAAAATGCCTGAGAAAAAAAGAAAAAACAACCAACCTAAGAGTCTATCCAAAACAAATGAAACAGATCTGCTGGCTATTGTAAGATGATGTTTAGCTTGAATATAGATAACCTTTTGCATAGTCATGGCATTTATAAAGTGTTATGAATAATGTTGTGAATGAAATGAAAGTGCACAGGAAATATTAAGTGAACCTGTATGTCGGTGTAGAATATTGGTCAGTGTTTTCCTAAAGGAACCTAAGGTCAGAAAGTGATAAAAGGATAAGTACCAGATTAAGACAGAATGTTCCTCAGGAATTGGTATGCATCTTTTTAGCATTTTTGCTAGCAATTGTAGTTTCAATTAATTACATTTTCTGATTGCACAAAGCCAAGACAAGTCACCAGCACAATTGTTAGGAGGCTGAAGCAATAAGAATACCACCAAGCAACTACTTTGTTAAAAAATTTCTTGCTTATAAATAGTATTTTCTTAAAAAAATAAAAATAAAAATAAAAATAGTTCACTGTTTAAATGTTTCCGTACAAATACTGTGGAAAACAAATGCCAAGGAAGAAGAAGAGGTCTGTTATGGATATTTAGCCACTTAGCTGGCTCTGGAGACAGTACACACTGTGTACTGGGAGAAACAGCGACAGTGCAGGTCCACAGCTTGCAGTTCATGCTGAGAGCAGACTAAGAGTAGCACAGCACAGGCAGGCCACACGCAGAATAGGAAAGAAAAACTCTCTATAAGGAACATAGCAGACTGCAGAACTCATTTAGTCTCTGGAACACATAATTGATTTTACCAAGATCAAGGTGATAAAACTAGCAAGGACACAGTGAGAAGTTGGATGAGGCAAATTTCTATTTCTGGACTATTTCTAGTCTATTTCTATGTTACTTTCACACTTGGAGCTTTTTTTTTCCTTCAAAAATACTCAGTTATTTCTTTTAATTCCAAGAAAGAAATGATTTATGTTGTTAACCTCTGTTTTAAATCACTTAAAAGAGTAGATATATTACCAATTAAAACGTTCTTTCTGAAGGGAACTGCAATCCAGAATATGGAATCTGACAAAAGACAATTTAAGGAACTCTAGGACAAATAAACTTTCAGATCATTTCAATGTATATACAAAGAAGCTATGATTTAATCTTTTATTCACCTGTTAAACCAAAACCGCATCTTGGCGTACATGCATGTTTTCCCATTTCTGTATTTCTGTTTTCTTCAGTAAGCATTTCAGGGAGAGACATAAATACGTGATAATAATTGTGTTTATATACAAGTCACACGGAAGATGGAAATCATTTCCATTAGGGTTATATTGTGACTGAGTTCAATGATTCAGAATTTTTGCAATTCTAAATAAAATGAAATGGATTTTCCTTTTGTTCTCTCTTTCTATCCTGAGTCACTGAGTTACTCCACTTGTTGTGCTGCAAATCACCTGGCTAAAGACAAAACCAAACATAATAAATTTCTGCCTCTCACCTCAATTCCTACTTCATTGGAGGCTACTACATCTATCTACTGGCAGAAGAAGAGGAAAAAAAGATATTTCAGTATATCTTCTTTCACTTGAGATAATATATGTCAATTTTTAAATGTTTTGCTTTTAAGCAAGTCTAAAATGAGAGTAGTTATCCAAGGATTCTTTTTGTATTTCTGGAGTAGTAAAGTCCTATGGTTAGAAATAAATGAGAAAGTCTATTAGTGTTTGTTTGATCTAACTTCCTTTATCATTTCAAACTACAGACACTCCAAAATAATTAAATCACCTGGTTTTATTGATACATTCAGCTAGGTAAAAATCTGCTTGCGAATGCTGAGATCCCCAGTACAGGAAGGACATGGAGCTCTTGGAGTGGGTCCAGAGAAGGGCCACTAAGATGATCGGAGGGCTGCAGCACCTCTCCTATGAGGAAATGTTGAGGGAACTGGGCTTGTTTAGCTTGGAGAAGAGGAGGCTCTGAGGAGACCTCATTGTGGCCTTCCAATGATTGGAGGGACCATATAAACAAGAGGAGGAATGGCTGTTTATGAGGGTGGATAGTGTAGGACAAGGGAGAATGGTTTTAAGCTGAGACAGGGGAGATTTAGGTTAGATATTAGGAGGAAGTTTTTCTCATAGAGGGTGGTGACACACTGAAACAGGTTGCCCAAGGAGGTTGTGGATGCCCCATCCCTGTAGGCATTCAAGGCCAGGCTGGATGTGACTCTGGGCAGCCTGGTCTGTGGTTGGTGACCCTGAACATAGCAGGGGGGTTGAAACTAGATGAGCATTGTGGTCCTTTTCAACCCAGGACATTCATGATTCTATGATATTCAGTTATATAACATGACCAGTTTGCAGACTGGTGTGTGTGTGTAGCAATACTATAAACTGATATTTTTTTGACTAGGATGTTTTGACACGTTTCTGGTGTGGGAAGATAGCACTGACAGCAAGAGCTGAATGTGGAGGATCTTGAAATGCAGTGTCTTGCACCTGGGGAGGAATAATTACATGCATCAGTACAGGTTAGGGTATGACTTGCTGGAGATTAGCTCTGAGAGGAAGGGTCTGGGAGTTCTGGTGGACAGCAGGTTGGCCATGAGCCAGCAGTGTGCCCTTGTGGCCAAGAAGGCCAGTGGGATCCTTGGATACATTAGAAAGAGCATGGCTAGTAGGTTGAGAGAGGTGATGCTGCCCTGGTGAAACCACATTTAGAATACTGTGTCCAATCCTGGGCTCCCCAGTTCCTGAAAGATAGGGTTCTCCTAGGAGGAGTCCAGCAGAGGGCCACAAAGATGAGAAAGGTCCTGGAGCATCTCCCATATGAGGAAAGGCTGTGCATCCTGGGTCTGTTCAGCCTGAGGAAAAGAAGACTGAGAGCAGATCTGACTAATGTTTATACATATCTAAAGGGAGGTAAAATGGTTGAGGCCAGGCTCTTTGCAGCGTGCAGTGATAGGACAAGGAAGTTCCATACAAACATGTGGATGAATCTTATGGTAAGGATGATGGAGCACTGGAACAGGCTGCTCACAGAAGTTCTGGAGTCTCCTATGGAGATATTCAGGACCCATATGAATGCCTTCCCATGGGTTCTATTTATGGAACCTACTTTAGCAGGGGAGGTTGCATTCAGTGGTCTCTTGAGATCCCTTCCAACCCCTGCAATTCTGTATTTCTGTGGCTTAACATCCTCCTCATACTTCCAGAGAGATGAGAAGTTAAAAATATTCCATCATTTATTCTTACTGAATATTTGAGCCTGGCTTTCAAAAACAATCAATAAAGATAAATATGAACAATTCCTTGGATCTTTTGAGGCTCAAGAATAGACATTTCAAGATATTTTATTCTTTCATCTGGCTTAATACAATGTTAGTTTAACAGACAATAAATTTAAACTAGTAACAAAAGCGAATATGGTTTTTGTATTAATATAACAATAAAACACTGGCCTCTGGGCAAACCTTTACAGGAAACATCTGTATGTAGGGTTATTATATCATCTGATAAGAGAAAAATTCTCTTCTGGTGACTGCAGGTCACCTACAACTACAGTAACAAAATCATGATTGGAGATCTTGCTACACAGATCACAGAATCATCCACATGTTCATGGGTTCCAGTGAGATGCATCCCAGATTTCTGAGGAAATTTGCTGTCACCAAGCACTGTATGAATAACAGCAATACAAGAGAGCTTTGTAATACCTGTGTCAAATAGCAAAATATTTCCATTTCAGTTGTATGGATTTATTGATGGTGGAGAAGTTGCTGCATGTTGTTAACATAAGATGTTATTAAAATTACATAACACAAGCTTTAAGAGATAAAACAAAATGACTCGTACAGTTATTAAATATTTTTCTCAGTATGAATACTTCTCATGCAGTTCTTATCTCTAAGCAAGACATGATGTATACTTTGAGACACATAAAACAGCTGTTTCTTCGAATAAATGTCCTCACTGTGCTCTTTCCTACCATTGCATTTTGGATACGTAGCATCTATTTTCACATGTATTCTTCGAACACAGATTCTTTATGTGGGAGAAACACAAAGCTTTCTTTCTCTTCTTTTTTTGAACTTAACTGTACTATTCAGTGACATCAGAGAATATCTGCAGGGGGAGAACAAATGTAGCACTCTACCAGAGTGAAGATTGGCACAACTCTGCTATGTGCTCTGACCACTGATAAGGCTGAGCATGTGTTATGAGTGGGCACACACACAGGAACACACACACACACACACCACATATGTACATTTCTGCATAACTGGCCACACAAATCAGCTCAGGCAGATACAAAGAGCGCTCACACAAATACAAGCAGGACTAGTAACTCTGTCCTGCTCTTCTCTATTGCTGATCATGTTGGAGGTCTGTAGTGGAGAGAACATTTATGTATACATGTGTACTATTTGGATCTTCCTAGTGTATGGGCTCAGACTCCCAGTCTTCCCAATCGCTGCCCCTAGATCCCAGTCTCCAACAATGCTAGATCTATATATACAAGACATACTGCACTCCAGTAGCTCATACAGTTTGGTACATACACATGTAACTCACTCAGGAAAGCTTCGAAACAAAACTTGGTTAAAATACAGGATAGACTATGGTGACTTGGTGCAGGGCATAGCCAGATCCACACTCTGATCAGCTCTTAGTGCACACAAGCCAATCATTTTATACATTTATCACTCTGCTTTCACATGTTTCTTCCTTCTCACACCATACAGATCCCTCCAGATTCCTATTTTCAGTATAGCAGATTCAATCCTGTGCTATTCTGAAAGAATTTTCACCTATATTCCAAAATGTGATCCCTACTCTGAATAGTGACTCCTGAATCTGGTAGGTGCCACAGAGAGCTGCTGGTGGTGACTCTCAAGACTGATATTTACCTGCCCTTGGGGTTGGGGCTTTCTGGAAATACCAAGAGGACCAGCTCAGTGGCTTGCGTTGTTGAGTTGCCCTCTTCTACTGTGGTGGCTCTGTGCTCCCTCATAGGAATCCTTATTGGGCTGATGGTTTCTGTAATGCCCAAGAGCAGCCACAACAGGGTTATATGTGAGCTTTCCCACCTGCCATTATCTCCCTGTGCTTTACAAGACACAAATAGTACTACAGAAGTTAGCATGCACTAGTGGGATTCCAGCAAGATTACAAAGCACACAGCATTGTTGCTAGCATTTGGTGTTTAGGTGCCAGTTTGGTACTGTATGGAATATAACTAAGCAGAACATTCTTGCAAAATAATTTGAAGTACATTTTATTCTGAATTTCATTAACATGAAAAGCCTATGTTAGTTCAAATAAGGCGATTTTAAATGCTTTTCACTGAAAGAAAATATTTCTACAACTCTTCTTCCTTTTACCATGGTTATTATTATTTATTTATTTATTATGAGTGATGTGCCAATCATAATACACACCTAATATTGTGAAGAACGTGCAAGGATTTGAACCAAGGAGTATCTTTATAACTTCAGCCACAACTAATCTTCCTTTTGGCTTACTCTATTTGCATTTGTCTTTTATGTGACCTTAAAAAATTGTGTCCTTCAATATAACAATATGCATAAGTAAACACAGAGCACATCACAGCACTGTATTTAAATGACATTTTCTCAAGATACTATCTCTTTGTTCACTGAGCTGTTTTCACGGCCATCAAGACCACAGCCAAGCTGACTAGAAATCATTTTAGCAAACTGATTATTAATCTCTCCTATCAGTCAGATTATTTCATCAATAAATCTAGAAAGCTAAGCACTACAACAAACTATAAGTAAGAAAGATCCAGTCATAGTCATATAACAGTTTGATTTATGAATGAAGGATTTGCTTGGACTTTGTGGCTGTGCATTGAACAGTTCCATCAACATAAAATACCCACCAGTAGCAACAATGGATCCATACCAATCACTACATGAATTACAGGAACGAGTAACAGGACTAGGCATCAAGATATGGCTCTGAAAGTTCATTGCTCATTCAAATCTTTTGGTTTCTTGAAAGCTTTTTTTTTTTTTTTTTTTTTTTTTGTTGTTGTTGTTGTTCAAAAGTGTGATCTGCCAAACTTTAAGGTCCAGTATCTCACCACTGCAACCTCTTCAGTTATTGCTATGGAAGTATCTAGAAGAAAATATTCCTAGGCTTTAGTAATTTTAGCACTTACATTCTTTCAGTTCTATGGTGTTTATTCATAGCAAAAGTCTTTCCTTTGGCATATTTAAGACATGTTATTTGATATGTTATTTCAATGTGAATGTACCATTTAGCTTTTAATAAGAGGCAAAATATGGAAAGACTGTATTCACTTCCATTTTTTGAAAATCAGATTATTAACTTTTAGTAAAGTACACTAGGGTACCCCAGAACTGGATATTAGATGCCTAATAGATACCTAGAACTCCAGAAATAAATTAGAGGGCCATAAAAATGATCCATGGAATGGAGCACCTCTCTTAAGAGGACAGGCTGAGAGAGCTAGGGCTCTTCAACCTAGAGGAGAGAAGGTGCCAATGTGACCTGCTATTGGCTTTTCAGTATCTACAGAGCTACAGAAAAGAAGGGGATGGACTCTTTAGCAGGGTCTGTGGTGATAAAACAAAGGGAAACAGTTTCAAGCTCAAAAAGGGTACATTTAGATTAGATATAAAGAAAAAATCTTTTACAGTGAGGGTGGTGAGGTGCTGAAACAGGCTGCCCAGTGATGTGGTTGATGCCCTATCCTTGGAGACTTTCAAGGCAAGGCTGGATAAGGCCCTGGGTAACCTGACCTAACTGTGAATGTCCCTGTTCATTGCAGGGGAGTTGGACTAGATGGCCTTTAAAGGTCCCTTCCAACTCTAGGGATTCTATGATTCCACAATTGTAAGATTTGCTTCCCTAGATCTTAGAATCATAGAATCATCAAGATCTCCAGGATCATCCAGTCCAACCATCCACCCATCACCAATATTTTTTCACTAAACTATGTCCCATAGTACAATATCTAAATGTTTCTTGAATATCTCCAGGGACAGCGACTCAACCACTTCCCTGAGCAGCCCATTCCAGAACCTAAATTCTTTTGAATTCCAGAATTCTTCTGGAGAAGAAAATTTTCCGGACCTCCAACCTGAATCTTCTGTGGAGCAACTTGAGGTTGCTTCTCTCCTATGTAGGAGAAGAGGCCATCCCCCGCTCACCACAACATCCTTTCAGGTAGTTAGTCTCACCGTAAGAAGTTCTTTCACTAGCAAGTTGTCATGGTTTTATGTTTTTTTGTTTTTGGTTCTCAGTATTCCACATCAAAACATCACGTAGTGCACTGGGAGTTAAAGTGTTAATGCTCCAATTCCAGGCACCTATCCCTATACATTACAGAAGTCATGGATCTGGCTCTTCTGGGTGGGGCGGTCTCTTACTGCCTGGCAGTGGGTGCTGGAGGTGCTTTCCTGGCCGTTCCAAGCTTTTCAGGTTTGAATCGGTCTCGGGAACTCTCTCTCTCTCCTATTTTATTTGATTTATTAGTCTCAATTTCAATCAGATTGTATTATATTGTGTTATCTTGCATTCCAATATCATAGTTAGTAAAATAAGTTTTCCTCCATAGATTGTTGCCGCTGTTTTTTTGTTTTCCTCCCTTCCTTCCCATTTTGTGGGCTGGGGAGGGGAGGGCAGGGGCCTACCGCCCCCTGTCATGGGTGTAGATTGATCTCGTTAACTCCGTGACACAAGTGTATATGTTAGTATGGAACTTCCTGTGTACAAGTTTTTGTCCAGTACTCCTTGTTCTGTCACTACACTTCACTGAGAAGAGCCTGGCCTCCTCCATTTACCTCTCACCTCTCTTTAGATATTTATAAACACTAATCAGATCTCCACTCAGTCTGCTTTTCCCCAAGCTGAACACTCAGGTTACTTACTCTTTCCTCATACGGGAGATGCTCCAGGACCTTTCTCACCTTTATGGCCCTCTGTTGGACTCCTTTTAGGAGATCCCTGTCTTTCAGAAACTGGGGAGCCCAGGATTGGACACAGTATTCTAAATGTGACCTCACCAGGGCAGCGTAGAAGGGGAGGGTCACCTTCCCCAAACTACTGGCCACAAGGGCACACTGCTGGCTCATGGCCAACCTGCTGTCCACCAGGACTCCCAGGTCCTTTTACTCAGAGCTAATCTCCAGCAGGTCATACCCTAACCTGTACTGATGCATGCTGTTATTCCTCCCCAGATGCAAGACTCTACACTGGCTCTTACTAAACCTTATCTGGCTCCTTCCTGCTGAACTCACCAGTCTGTCCAGGTCTTGATGTCATTCTGATGTGTCAGCCACTCCTCCCAGCTTTGTATCATCAGTGACCAGTTCTCCTTGTTAAAAACTGTTGTAACGAACACAGTGTATCTTGTGATACTTCTAGGAAACTTATATTCATATTTATATTATTGCTGCAATTACTCAACTGCTTGGGCAGAGAGACTTAACACAAAAGAGTCATCTCACCTAATATCACTTCAGAATCCAGTCTTTTTTCTCATTGTAACCCCATTAAATTATAGGTTTGGAAAGCTGAAATGCCTGTACGGATAGAGAAAATCCTTTGCAGAAATAATAAGAATTGCATGCTATAGCTTCAATCCATTGCAGTATAACATGATTGAATTTAAGATTTAAATGGATTCAAATTATTAGAAAGGATTAATTACTAGGTGTATATTTCAGATACAAATCTGATCGCTCTCCTGAGTAAGTTTCCTTTTGAGATACTGATAAATAGTTATCTCGCTATTTCTGCTACTGATTACTATCATTGAGTGCATGCACTGCCAAAGAATGCACATTACTCAATAAAAAGTTATGGTCTTGCTGGTGGCTGCTTATAAACCAACTCGAGCATTTAAATACAAGTCTTTACCCTTAAATGGCTTACGTCAAATGAAATACTATGCCAAAGAGCATAGTGGGGGATTACATCAAACATGGTGCTTTAACTGCAACAACAGCAGGAAAGGAAGTTCTTCATTCAGTATGTACATTTTTTTAGTGCAAAACTGAGAAAGAATCTGTCATGTATTTTTATCCATCAGAGATCTTTGATATAATTCCAACACAGATTATAGAAGATTTTTCTTTCACTACTTTCTGGTGAATAAATTGAGTTTTACTTACAAGTTTTAGGGAAGCACATTCTAAATACTTCTAATTATAATTTTTATACAAACAAACACTTTTTGAAGGTTAGAAATATATTACAAGATAGGCTTGGTATTTGAAGATCCTTTGGGAAGACTTCACTGTTCAATTCTTAAAAATAAGGACATAAGAAAAAGGTAGGCAGTAAGTGACAAAATGGAGTGTAAGGACTGAAAAGCTGTCATTCATTGCATAAATAGCAAAATATTCATGCAGGGTGATGGGCATACAATGAGATTCATGCTTAGTCTTTTTCACAGTCATTAACTTCTGTTATATATATAGTTGAGGTTAACTATAAAAGGTGGAAGTGAATAAAATTATATTGTTTAAGGATTATAAGAATGATAAAGTTTCTATTTTTCACTTTTCTCCATACCTGTGGAAAAAAAAAGTCAGGGAAGTTTTGCATGACATAGATGTTATTCTTTCATCAACCTGTACCAGCATGTAAATCACAGTCACTGAAATTACCTTGAACAGTCTCAATCTTACTAGCCAAATAGTTTATCTTATTTCCTGCACAAATTCCCCCATCCTGTACTAGATCTTGCTTTTAATTTTTTTTTTATTTATTTTTAAATTTTCTTCCCTAAAGGTATTGCTGTTGTCAAAACAGGCAAACAAACAAACAAAACCAAAACAAAACCAAAACAAAACCAACAAATGATCAGTGAAGAACATGAAGAAAATCAAAAACCAAATTAGTTGTGAAAGAGGGAAGGGAAGGGAAGGGAAGGGAAGGGAAGGGAAGGGGAAGGAAGGGAAGGGAAGGGAAGGGAAGGGAAGGGAAGGGAAGGGAAGGGAAGGAAGGGAAGGAAGGGAAGGGAAGGAAGGGAAGGGAAGGGAAGGGAAGGGAAGGGAAGGGAAGGGAAGGGAAGGGAAGGGAAGGGAAGGGAAGGGAAGGGAAGGGAAGGGAAGGGAAGGGAAGGAAGGGAAGGGAAGGGAAGGGAGGGAAGGAAGCTGAGGAAACTAATTGTTTTCTCTCTTACCCTGTTCTCGTTCTTTGAGAAGAAAAAAACTATTATTTTTTATTTTATTTTTTAATGCAGTTTTCATATATGTGTATCAACATATATAAGTGTAAGTTGATGCTTGATGCTACCAAGTACAAAGATTCATTTCTGTTGATTGTTTTAACAATTTCTTTGGAGCTGGGTAAGCAAATAATCTTTTTTAAATCCATTTATTTTGATCAAAGAATTACTATAACTTGATTATCTGAAATATTATCTAAGGATCCAGCTTACAAATCCCATTTAGCAATAAACATTTGTATCTTATTCGGGTTCAACAAAAAATAGCTGATTCATACACACACTTTACAAACAATTTCATAAGATTTATTTCTGCAAAATAGAGGAATCAGACTTCTGAAGAAGCCCATTCAACAAACTGACACCTACCCCCTCTAGGTCCTGATGGATAATATCTATCAAGGGGTACTCAAATAAATCCTCACTTAAAATTCCTTAAATTTTGGTGATTAGCATTTGGTTTCAACTGTATGAACTTAAGACTGCAGCATAATTATATAGCAACTTAAAGAAATCAATGATCCCTTTCTGATTTACAGTTTATGGCTGGACTATTACCCATCCCAATAGATACACTTCACATAGACATTGTGATGTGACATCATACTGACTATGTGATAAGCCCATTATATAGTGTTACCCTGTATCCTTCAGAGCTCTAAGTTTCAGTGTTACTATACACGAAAACATAAAATATTAAGAAAGATGCACCAGAAACAAAGGAAAAAGTCATTCAAGTTTGCACTGAAACAGCCCCATTTTGCATGCTGAATTAGTACAAATGTTTCCTTTGCTACAATGAGGTCCTGGTCACAGACGACAAAGAAAACAATTGAAATTCCTACGTAAAAGGCAAGTGTAGCACTGCTCCTTTTTCCCCAGCCAATAGGTTCAAATTAGGGAATTCATTTTGTTCCTCTCTTTCATTTGACTATTAAACGCTGCACCGTATTTTGTGAAGCAGTAGCTTTTATCTGCTGTTACCATATAGGATTGTAATCTCTAGCTATGGAACATCAGAAGGCAGGAAACACTCAGAGATGAAAAAAAGAAAAATTAATACCAGAATCCTTTTTTAAAACAGTTTTTCTGTTGGATTATAATTAAAACAAACAAACAAACAGACCACTCTAAGAAATAATCCACAGAAAATATGGTATTTAATATTTGAACAGATTTCAGTAATACTTATTTGTGTGTTACTTTAAAGACATTTCTAGAACATATTTTAAAGAAGTAATAATTGAAATTTTAGAAAAATACAGAATGCAAGGTAAAATCCTGTTCTACTTGAATTGCATACTATTCAGATTTCCTCTTGCAGGGTAGTGATTTGTGGTGTTACTGTTTTTGCTGAAAGATCTAACCTTTTTCTAGCTAAATTAATTTCTTATACAGGCTAAAAATATGATCAATGCTGTTATGGTATTCCATTCCAACAGCATTAATACTTTTTGCAGACCTTAAGTAATTGTTTAAACTAAATAAAGTATCATAAACAGAAGTGTCATGAAAAAGGTGCCGGTATGTCTGATCAGTTTTGGAGAAATGTACATAACTGATTTTATAGAAGATTCTGTAGGTAGGAAACTCATTGTATTTTATCTTAGTAAGATTTTTTTATCGTTATCTACAGGCCTGAGAAATTTGTCATTTGTTTTCAGAATCCAATTTACTAGGAACTCCATATCTATATGGAGATGTCCATGTCCCTATCTTTGGACATAATTTCAGCTCTCTCAATCTAGTCTTTCAAACACTCATGGGGAACAAACAAAAAAACAAACAAACAAAAACCCACACCGAAAAGCTCCACAAACACAAAATAGCTTTTTTTTTTTTTTTCTTAAATTTAATCACTTGCTGATCTCTTCTGGTACAATGTAGTATGTGATGTCTAACACACTAGGAGTACAAGTGGATTGAAGAGGTTTTTTTTTTATCTTCCCTTATGTATAATTAATACTGTGCTCTTATTGCTACATCTTTATGTTGCTCAGCAGAGTATCTCATAAAGATGTAATTGTTTAGAAATCAAAGTTAATGAGTATAAAAATTCAATATTTTCTTTTCCCTGTGTACAATGGTTTTCCTTTCATTACCAATATTCCTCAGCTAATTATCTTCTGCAGATGGAGGATAAAATCTTTAGGCAATTTTAAAGCATATGCACATGTAGAATAGGAAAACTTGTGGAAAAAAAAAAGAAAGTTTACTTTTAAGTAAAGAACACAAGTGTTGACAATTTACACTGGAACATCTAACTACAGTAAGCTGAAGATTTTATTATTCCAGATTGGCCCAAGCCCCCTGTCTTTTCATCTGGTACATATAAGGTACACTATTTTACATACAATACAGATAGAATTGAAAAATCCTCACTGATTATGTTATTAGGCTCACTGCTGCATTTATTATGCCTTTCACATGAATCAAAGTAAGGAAGTCAAATGTATTGTGTGGATCAAGCAGCCAAGATGCTTAATTATAACTCAAAAGGCAGAACCCAGTATGAAAGTGAAACGCATCACTTGGGAAGATGTTAAAATGAATATAAATACTTTTGGTCATTGTGGCCTAAAGAAGAAGCAACAGGTTCACTACATAAAATTCTGCAAAATGGGAAATGCATGTGCAATGGATTATAATCTATATTTTAAGATAACAAGCTTGAATTAATGTGACTGCCTTTCCAGAACTTGTAAACAAACATTTTTCTAAAGAATGACTTCCAGAAAACTAAACTTTACCAAGTGTTTATAATTCTGGAAAAGCTTTGACTGGGGGAAAAAAAAAATCTATATTTTGTTAAATTCCAACAAAAATATCATGAAAGCGTTTCCACAGTAAGGACTGCTGAAGGAATACATGTTCACAGAATCACAGAATCATATTAATTATAGAATGGTTTGGTTTGGAAGGGACTTTAAAGCCCACACAGTTCCAACCACTGTGCTGTAGGCTTTTTGCTATCCACTGGTTCAGGCTGCCCAGGACCCATCCAACCTGGCCTTAAACACCTCCAGGTATAGAGCATCCACAGCTTCTCCAGATAGCTTGTTCCAATGTCCCAAAACTCTCTGAGAAAAGAACTCGTTCCTAATATCAACATATCCCCTCTTTTATTTTAAAACTATTCCCTCTTGTTCTATTGCTGTCAGACAGTGCAAAAGGCCAGTCTCCATCCCATTTATCAGCTTCTTTTAAGTACTGAAAGGCGACAGTCTCCTCAGTGCCTTCTCTTCTCCAGGCTGAATGAACCCAGATCCCTCAGCCTTTCTTTATAGTAGAGATGCTCCAGCCCTCTGATAATCTTCATGGTATTCCTCCAAGAGCTTCACGTCCTTCTTGTTCTGGGGGCCACAGGCCTGGGCGCAGTACTCTAGGCAGGGACTCAGAGGGGCAGAACAGAGTGGGATAATCCCTGTCCTGCTGGCCACCTCCCTTTAATGCAACCCAGGAAAATGTTGCTCCTTCAGGCTGCAAATACACACTGCTGCCTCAATTCAAATATTTCATCCACCAGAACTTCCAAGTCCTTCTTGGCAGGGTGGCTTTTAGAGTGGTCTTCCAGTCTGTAGACATGTCTGTGATTGCTCCGCCACAAATGCAACACCTTGGACTGAACCTCAATTTTTATTTTAAACTTTATTCTATCTGTATATCAGTATCATTCTCTAGAGATAATTCTTTCTTCTTTCACCATTTTAAAAGCCTGGATAACTAAGATAATTCCTACAGACCTGACTGTGGCTAGTTGCTAAGAAAGCACTTTTAGGACATTGCTGTAATCAGGCAGGTAGAGGGCTAGTACACTTCTTCTTTAGTGTTCCAAAATTTGTTATTTTTATGCTTCCTGTCACTTTCTTTTTCCTTTTTTTTTTTTTTTTATTTTTCAACGTGTGTATATAAACACATAAAATACAATGACAAAGTTTATGCTGCTTCTTCTTATCTGAGTCTTGTTGTGTGAACACATCAGAAGGTTGCCATGAAGAGGCTAGGGGAACCTGGAGAGGATGGCTAGTTGAGCAAAGAGGAACCTTCCACAATGGCAAGTGAAGAGTCCTACACCTGGGAGGTGTAATTGCACATATTACTACAGTTCAGGGACTGATCTCCTGGAAAAGATTCTGGGGAGAAGAACCTGAATGCTCTGGAGGACTACAGGTTGATCACGAGTCAGTGTGCCCCTGAGGCCAAAAAGGCCAATGGTATCTTGGGGAGCATTAAAAAGCATGTCCAGCAGGGTGAGGGAAATGATCCTCCCCCTCTCCTCTACCCTGGGGAGGCCACATCTGGAGTACTTTGTCTATTTCTGGGCTCCCCTGTTCACAAAAGACAGGCAGATGCTGGACAGAGTCCAGCGGAGGTCCACAAAGATGACTGGGGGCCTGGAACATCTTCCTTGTGAGGAATAGCTGAGAAAACTGTTTATCCTTGAAAAGATTGAGGTGGGATCATATCAACGTTTATAAATTTTCCAGGGTATGGAGATTTTACTCACAAGCTGTGTCAGGTAATGATTGTTAAGTAAGTGTCTTGTGTCAGAACAACAGTTACAGGAATCACTCTCCAACTCCTTGGACAAGTGACTATCCATCAAATTATTCAAGACATTCTGTAGGAGCACATGATTAATTGTCAGTAATTGTGAATAATTTTAAGCATGTATGGCTGCTGCATCATGCTTATCTCATGATTCCTCTGATTACCTTCAATATTCTTAGGAGGAAAAAGTCAAATAAGATAGTTATATAAAATGAGCAACTTCAGGATTAACATGAAAATTCTAAATAATGAATCTGTCTGCTTATTCTTTTTACATCTGTTCTAATGGCCTGTAACTGAGATCTGTGCAATACTTTCTAAACTGACAACTGACTGAATGTGTCATCTAAATTGTTTATGTACAAGCCTGTATAGATTTAAAACACACATTAACTATTCTTACAACATATTTGAACCCTTTATCTGCCTCATTGCTTAAATACAATCCAAACCATTTTGAACAGGATAGGATTAAGATAAGCAGAACATAGTTCAATAAAACAATATTAATTTTAAGACAAGTTTGAATGCTATTTAAGGTAAATTTGAAATAATAAAATATTCTATTCTTCTCATATCAGTTCTGATCAATTTTTTTAATGTTATTTCCATTCTTCCCAATCTGAATACTGTTCTTTTTATTGCAGATGGCTATGGTTATAAATGGTTATAAATTTTTAGTGATATCTCTGATCAAAATGGCATAGTTATACAACTGGTTATACATTTCTTACTTAAGATGTAAAATAACTTTTACATATTGAAGGTACATATGATACACATGCACAATTTGTCCAATAAAAAGTCATCACATTATTTAAAAGAAGCAGTGACTCATTCCTCAAGCCCATCCAGGTGCATCTGGATGGCATCTCTCCCTTCTGTCATATCACTTGTATCAATCAGTTTAGTATCATCTGCATACTTTCCAGGAATTAACTCCATCCCACTGTTTAGGTTGTTTATGAACATGTTGAAGAGCATTGGTCCCAAGACAGACTCTTGCTCGACAACACTCATCACCAGCCTCCACCTGGATAGAAAGCCGATGACAACAGCCCACTGGTTGCAATCATCCATCTAATTCCTCTCTAACTGAATAGTCCACTCTTCAAATCCATATCTTTACAATTTTGAAGGATGTCATGTGGGACCATGTTAAAAGCTATGCAGAATTATGAGTAGAAAACATCAGTTGCTCTTCCTTTGTCCATCAGATTGATCAAGCACAATCTGCCCTTGGTGAAGCTATGCTGGCTATCCCACATCACCTGCTCATCTTGTATGTTCTTCAATACAGTTTCTAAGAGGACCTGTTCCATGATTTTCCCCAGCATAGACACTAGCCTGCAGTTTCCCGGGTCTTCTTTTCTTCCCTTCTTAAAAATGGGAGTGATGTTTCCTTTATCTAGTTATCAGGGACTTCAACTGATAGCTTTGACTTTTAAAATATGATGGAGAGTGGCTCGGCAACTACATAGCCTGCTCCCTCAGGACCCTGGAATGAATGTTGTTTTGAACCACAGACTCATTCACATTCCTTCTCATCATGTGCTCTCAAACTTGCTCTTCTTTTACAGTAGATTTTATTCCTCCAGTCTGTGCTAGAGGTTCAAGGATACATGAGAAGTTTTCCTATTAGGGAAGACTGAGGCATAGTCTGTGTTGAGTACCTCAGCATCTTTGTCTGTTGTTGCCAGGTTCTTCCTTCTCATTTGTCAGAGGGGTAACATTCTCCTTGATCTTTCTCTTCTGACCAATATACTTGTAGAATCCCTTCTTGTTATTTTTCATATCCTTCCTCAAGTCCAATTCACTGGGTGCCTTGGCCTTCCTGATTCAATATCTGTATTTGTGGATGGAATCCCCACGTTCTTTGAGGCTGCATTTCAGTGTTTCAACTGCCTATGCATTTCCTTTTTAACCCTCAGTTTGACCAGCAGATCCTTGCCGAGCCATGCCAGTTTCCTGCCTCTTCTGCTTGATTATTATTATGGCGGATGGAGTGCTCTTGATCAGTCAGAAAGGTGTCCTTAAAGAGTTGCTAGCTCTGCTCCATTTCTTTGTCCCTAAGAACAGCTTCCCAGGAGATCTTATTCAGTAATTCCTTAAACAGACTGAAGTTTGCTCAGATCCTATCTTACATTTTTATCAGGCTCATCTTCCTTGAGATTCTGAACTTAACTATGGCACAGTCCATGCTGTCTCCAGTCTTAACCTCTTCAGAGAGCTCTTCTATGCTCAGGGACATAATTTAGCAGAGTTAGAGTTGGAGTTAGAATTAGAGTTAGAGTTAGAGTAGTGTGGTTAGGTCATGGCTGTACTCGATGATCTTTGAGGTCTTTTCCAACCTGAGCAATTCCATAATTCTATACTGGTGAATACCAGCACCAGATAACTTATGGTTTAGCAAAGACCTCCCATTTAAACTTCTTTAAGGCTTTTTTTTTTTTTCCTTCAGTGATAATAATATTTTCTGTCACAGTACCTGAATTCCAAATGAATTATTTATTGGCATATTTATTTTTAATATGCTGGATCATAAGTTATCTTTTGCATCAAGTTCTCTTGATGGCTTTCTATCATATGAGGTACTCTGGTCATTCTGCCTTTGGATTTGGCACTTCTAGCTTTTGTGTAATACCCAGTATATTTGCCAGCCCATTCTCATACTGACATATAAAAACATGATGATAAACTATTATTAAATATGGGACTAAGACATATAATGTAAACACAAGAATTTTAATATTCTAAACACTACAGATGAATATTTGGGCAGACACACATATGCTTCTTATATTTCCTTGATCATGGGCAATATTATATCATCTGACTACATAAAATATAAAACAACTTTCTTTTTTCAACTTTTTGTCTGTGGGCCAACACAGAGGAAAAGAAATCTTACTTCTTCTAATAACAGTCATCAAAAATGAGTGCCATGCTTGAATTCAAATGTACTTTGTGCAGGCTTACATTTCTTTGAATACAAAATAAGTAGAAAATCCAGAGAAAGAGACCTTCAATACCTGTGTTCTGCCTCATTATATAAAATACAAAATATTTTCATGGTGTATGTATACTGAATTTTGGTCAGCCTAAAGGGTTTTGTTGCCTGTATGCTATTGAATCAACCAGTGTAGGTTGCGGTAGCAAATACACTACTGAAATCAAACCTCATTAAGACAGAAGGGAAAAGAGCTCTTCAAGGTCAGAACGATTAATATTCATTACAGGAAGCCACACTGTATAATCTTTTCTCAACAGACTGTCTTGGACCTGCAGCAGAAATAGTCACATTTCTTAGTCCTGTTGTGTGTAATACATAGAAATCTGAATTATAATGTTCCATTCATTTTAAAGAGACATTCCTTCAATTTCTGTCTTGTACTGCTTTCTGTACTGGTTTTGTCTGGGTTAGATTTAATTTCCTTCTCAGTAGCTCCTATGGTTCTGAATTCTGAATTTGTAATGAAAAAACCCTGTTCATAAAATGCCAGGTGTTTATTTGTTGCTGAGCAGTGCTTAAATCACAGCAGGACCTTCTTTGTCTCTCACATTGCTCCACTAGTAAGCAGACTGAGATTGCACAAGAATTTGAGAGGAGACACAGACATGGCAATGAGTGTGAATAACCAAAGGAATATCTTATTCCGCATGTAATAATCTTCAGCAATAAAAACTGGAGGGCTGAAGAAGGAAGGGGAGGAAGGCATTGCAGTTATGGTATTTCTCTTCCAAAGTAATCATTATGCATGATGGAGGCCTGCTTTCCTGGAACTGGCTGAACATAGCATGTGGAGTAATTAATTAATTATTTACTTTGTTTTGTTTCTGCACACAGCTTTAGTTCAACCAGCTAAACTGTGTTCGTCTCAACCCATGTGTCTCTTTTACGTTTCCAACCCTCTCTCTCTCATCCCATTGTGGAGATGGAAGTGAGTACCTGTATGGAGATCAGCTATCTGCAAGGGTTAGAAGACAACACCTTCCTACATCATGACTTCTTCACTAGAATGCTCTTCCAGTCAAAATTTTATTTAATTATATACAGTCAAGTTTTACTCATGGCCATAACCACGAATAGCATGGCATTATGAAGATTTTAAAATTACATAAATTACAATTTATAAAAATTTTGGCAGCTAAAAACCTTCACTTGAAAACTGAGAAAATTTTGATATTATGTTTTTGAAACTATTTCAGCATTTGTAGGATTACCATGCCCAGAAATGTCTTCATGTAAAGAAAAAATGGGCATATGAACCTCAGATTAAAAGCTATATCTGGTAGAGAACATGACTCAAGATGTCTGCTAAACTCAGTTTCACTTTGCTACAGCTTTCATTTTTTTTTTAATATCCCTTCACACAACCTTTCACAAGCAAGATCAAATTTCTCACAGTTCTGAGTTGACCCAACTGAATACTCACTCACAGGTCTTCTTATCATTCAGCAATGTCAGGGCTTAGGGAACTTGAATGTATTACAACCACGTTGTTGGAAGAACATCTGGAAACACCCCTACATGGGGGAGGAGACTTAAGTTTTCCAAACAGAGCAAATATATGTAATTTTGCTTAATATTTAACAATTAACAATGCTATCTTGGGGTGCATTAAAAGAGCATGGACATCAGGTTGAGAGATATGATCTCCCTCTCTACTCTGCCCTGGTGAAGCCACATTTAGAGTACTGTGTCCAGTCTGAGCTCCTTAGTTCATGAAAGACAGGAGTCCAGTGGAAGTCCACAAAGGAAAAGGCCTGGAGCATCTATCATACAAGGAAAGACTGAGTAACCTGGGTTTTTCAGTCTGTGGAAAGGAAGATTGAGAGGGGATCTGATTAATGTTTATAAATATCTAAAGGGAGATAGGAGGAAAATGGAGGAGGCCATGTTCTTCCTGGTGGTGTGTATAATGTGTTGTGGACAGTGAGTAATGGTCTCAAACTTGAATATAGGAAATTCCATACTATCATGTGGAAGAATTTCTTTATAGTAAGGGTGACAGAGTGCTGAAATAGGCTGTTCACAGAGGTTGTGGAGAATCTTTCTATGGAGATATTCAAGACTCATCTGGATGCCTACCTGTGCAACCTATTGTAGGGTACCTGTTTTAAGATGGGTGTTGGACTTGATGATCACTTGAGGTCACTTTCAACCCCTGGAATTCTGTGATTCTCTGATTCTTAATACCTAAATTAATAACAAAGAATACTATATTTTGAATTGAAAGACCTATGTAGGTCAATCTGAAAGTAATGCCTTGTATTTATTTCCACAGAAACTATTCAAATAATACTATGAGAATATCTGATAGAAACACAAAACAGTATTTTTCAACAGTCACCACCATTAGCTATGAGTTTTTGACAGCAATTGAACAAGAGACTGTATGTCATGTTCATAAAAATCTGTATGGCCATCTGGAACGTGGCTGTCAGAACTGTTGAAACACACTACCCACTGCCTCTCTATGCTGCCATCCACTGCTTGCTTTCCCTAAAAATTCAGCATGTGAAGGTGAATAAGAATGGGTGCCATTTTTTCTGCATGGAGGAATTCAGTGACACACCTTCACTTTGTACACACTTCCACGTAGGATGTCATTTTGTCAGACTGTCCCTCTGCTGCCATCTGTCACATGGCAGCAATATGTAACAGAATATTGGTGGGAAGGTTCAATCTGTACTGCCATATCACCAATATCTGCCTTTGATATCATGGGCCAGCATCATAAGAATAAGAGGAATTAGTTTCGGAGCAGGAGTTCGGATGTTTCACAAAAAGTTATTGCTAAAGCCGTATAGCCATATATTTTGTGACAGGCTTATTTGTAAATATGTGTCAGTAATACAATGTATTATAATTTATAACGGTCATTAGCAAACCTACCTCTAAGCAGGAGGAATCCTTCTGAAGAAGAAAAGGCTTTTAAATAAGTCATTGAAGTAATTTTTTATGTCACATTTTCTGTTTTTCCTGTTCTGGTAGAGGAGCCACTCCTCACTTATTACAGTAGAAATGGGATGTATTTATGAGGGCAGATTAAATTTTTTATATATTCCCTTACATGACAGTTGACAATATTTTTCATTTTGCAGAAAGAGATCAGAAAAAAATAGATACTTTCTACTGCATAAACAAATACCAGAATGGAAATTAAACAAAGGAAAAAAATTTTTGCAATAAGAACAACATCAATATAGCTTTCAATGGCAGGGCTATCCTTGCCGATCTATAATCTGTGCAATCATTCCTTGCTTTTATTTATTTAGTTTTGAAAATAGCAGAGAAGAGAATTATCAAGGCACTTCCTCTCCTTATTTTAAACAGCACTGCAACTTTGTTCCTTTACTATAATTCTTGTAATCAGAGATTGAAAAGCACAAACAACTTGCACAATATCTGTGCAGCAATATACTCCAGGTAGGAGTATACTGAGGCATCATTGATACTCATGTTGCAAAATGGATTTGCAATTTGAGCAGAAGACGCAATGTGCAAGTTGAAATAAAAGTTCTACAAAAAGATCTACACTTTATTTTTTTATATTTAGAAATACGTTATGAGGTGAACTATAAAGTAATTCAGAAAGACATTAATAAGTTACCTAAGGCCTACAGAGGCAGGGTCATGGATTTATATTCTAACTGACTGTCTCACCAGCATCGTAAGGGAATCATTAATTACTAAAATAGTGAAGAGAGCTAACACAGGTTTATTTACACACATAACTTAAAATGTTAGGAATAACATACAACATGAACATGCATGGTTTAACTATTATAACATTCTTGTTTACTAATACTGTGGTGAAGATTTCAGTTCAAAGAACAATAGAAAATTGTATTACAATCCCCAGAAAAGGAGATTAAAAAAAAAAAAAAGCTAAGACAATTTTATCACAGAAAATCACAGTATAGTTTGGATCTTTCACTGATATGATAGTCATCACATTTGTGATTTATTATTTATGGACTAGTAGGGAAACACACAGTAAAAAGCGTGTGGTAATTGGAGTTCTAAGAACAATGACAATCAGCAAGGTAGCTGTTATTAATTGTCCTTCCTCCTCCAGAATACATACAACTTTTTTTAAGTGACTGAACAACTTGTTATGTTTCCTTAGAGTGTAAATATAAAAGCCTCTTCATGGGTTCAATTAGAAAAATAAATCTCTTAGTTTTGGAATCTTCATCCTTCACATTACTTTATGTATTTCTCATCCCTCCACTCAGTGTTTTTGCCTAATTTGCTTTTTCCTTGCCTCTACATGGGGCTATGAAACAGTTTAATAAGCTCTAACTGTATCTTATTGTTCCTGTTAATCATAACTGGTGATTTTTCTTCACTCTGAGGGCCTTCAGAAGTAAAACTAATCTGAAAACAAACCTCTGCTCTAGATTTGCAAGTTACTGCTACAGCTGTTTTGACATCCACTCACATTTAAACAGGAATGATGATAAACATGAATGACATGACTTATAGTAGCCCACAATAGTAAATATTGTTTTCCCAGAGAAATTGAACCTCATGCTTTCCTGCTAATTCATCTGCTGCTCATCCTTCTCTCTGCAATTGCCACTTTTCTTACAAAAACAACAGTAGAAGTAGGAATTTAATTGATCAGAAATTCTACTTTAGATGTGCAAATATGGAAAACTCAAGCAACGTAAGCAATTAATTATTATGTCATTATGAGCCATGTATCCATACAGCAAGTGTTTTAGCAACCCCTATAGCACAAACTTAAAAGAGTTGATAGAATGAACAGCTATCACACCATCACAGCACTACTGGAAAGCTTCTCTGGAGGTCACCTAGTCCAACTCCCTGTCTGGAGCAGGGTCACCTATAGTAGGTTGCCCAGAATGATGTCCCATGAGGTTTAGAATATCTCATAGGATGTGAACTCCAAAACATTTCTGGGCAATCTGTGACTGATTGCACAATAAAAAAATTTTCCTCTATTTCAGACTGTGTCCATTTCATCTTGTCCTGACACTGGGCATCACTGAGGAGAGTCTGGCTCTGTCTTTACTACAGCCATGCATTTATGCATGTGGATAAAATTCCACTGAACATTCTTTTCTCTGGGATGAATTGTTACAGATCTCTCAGCCTGTCGTCATATGACAGATGCTCCAGTCCCTTCAATACATATACATATGTATTTTAATAAACTCTCTTATACTAATGAATCCAGAAGTTCAGAAGTATCTCACCAGTATTGATAAGTGGGAATACAATGCTACCTCTAATGCAACCCAGGAAATTGTTGGCCTCTTTTGATATGAAACTGCAACACTGTGTCACAGTCAATTCATCACCCTTGGTGATCCATTGGTTCTTATTTGCAGAGTTCCTTCCTGGCTGGTGAACAACTAGCATGTGCTGGGGGCTGTTGTTATTCTTCCCTAGGGGCAGGATTTTACATTTCCCTTTGCTGAAATTCATGAGATTCATCTTCTCCCATTTCTCTATTTCTCCAATCTGCCAAGACCTCCCCTGAATGACAGCAAAACTCTCTGGAGTATCATCCACTATGCCCAGTTTCTAATCATCAGCCAACTTCCTGAGAGGGTGTTCTGTCTCATTGTCTAGGTCATTAAAAAAGATTCTAAAAAACTGCCGTCCATACAGACTCCTAGGAAACTTCACTAGTGACTGCTTCCAAGATGGATTTCATATTACTGATCAAAACCCTCTCATCCCAGCTCTTGAGCCAGCTTTCTGTTCTCCTCTCTGTTAATTTATCTAAACATTTCTACCATAGTGCAGTTGAGCTGTGAGTGTGTTACACCCATAGCATGATATGAAATTGTAACTATAGTTGACAAAAAACAATATCCTGTGTTTTCTTCCAATCAAAAAAGCCAGCCTTCTCATCATAGAAGGCTATCAGGTTGATTGGGTACAATTTCCTCTCCATAAAGCCATGTGGATCTATTCCTAATCACCTTCTTGTGGCATATTGGAATGGTTTCTAGAATTCTTTTTTTTTTTTTTTTTTTTTTTTTCTGTGACTTAGGTGAGGCTGGCCAACCATGACTCTTCCTTCTTACTCCTCCTGAAGATAAGAGCAACATTTGCATTTTTTCCAATTTTCAGAAACGTACAAGGATCACCATGACCTTTTAAAGGTAATTGAGATTGGTCTTTTAATGACATGGGCCAGCACCCTCAACATTAGCGGGTACAATATGCCAGATCACAGTAGTCATAAATATTCCTTAACCTCATCTTGTTACATCAAGGGTAAGTCTTCTTTGCTTCAGACTTTCACTATGGCCTCAGTGGCCTGGAATTGCTAAAGGTCAGTCTTACTAGCAAAGACTGAGGTAAAAAAGTCATTACATCTATTCTGCACCGGAAATTCCTGTCTTGACGTAAAGTTGTGTTTTTGTTTTTGTTTTTTGGTGGAAAAATCAGTTTTCCATATACTCCTACCTCTCTTTCCCCAGTTATTAATATATTCCAGGAAGTATTTACAGTATTATGAAATTAATGAGATGCTCTATTTAACTATTTAATGTTAAAGGAACTGGTATATTAATGTCAGTTCAGTATTCATTGTCAGAAGCAAAGATAAAAAATGAACAAAAATATAAAATCCAGGAAGATACTTATTGCTGCTATAATTAGGTATCGTCAATAGATAAGCAGATTTCTTTTGATTGGCTAAATGATGTTTGTTGAATCACAGAAAACAGTATTTGAATATTGAAATCATACTATGCTTTTCAAGGTGATGCCTGTAAAGCACTTGAGAACTTGACACATGGCATCCCTGTTTAATATAGCCACCAGACTGGAAGTAATACAATAGAGATGTCAGACCCACTTGTCATGTGAATGCAACTGTGAGCTTTCAGGTCTGACCTATTGTCATTCAAATGGAGTTTCAATGATATACTTATTTGGGACCAACCTATATCTAAATACTTTGTTTTGTGACTTGCTATCTCTACACTAAGTGATTTTCAGCATACGGAGGGCTACTAGCTTACAGGTGTCATGTCTGTAAAAAAAATCAGGCAAAATAAAAACTATACCTTTCTGTGTTATGGACAGAAAAATCAATATGTTAGGTTAAGTAATTAAAGGTTAATCAAAGAGAACACAAAAACCCATGGAGCATCAGATGAACAATGCAAGCAGAACTCCAACAACTTAACTAATGAAAACAAAGCATCCTGACTTAATTACTCAAATAGTTGACAAGGGGGAATGACTACAAATGTGAAACTCACTAAAAGATGGTGTCAAATGAAATTCACCTCCCTTAAGCTCCTTCTATAAGCTTATTGCTTATAGAGATATAGGACTCAGTAGGGAACTCAAGAGCAGAGATTTGGGGATTCTTTATATCTGTTTATGGAAAATGTGAAGAATATGTTAAACTTACTGTGGTTAGGGAAAGCATAAAGAATTGGTAGAGGGAAGAATCAAGTAGGACTGGCAAAGTAAAAGTGGAGGGAAATAGATGGAAGAAGAGAATAAAAAGAGTCGGTTGGATGTAAACAGGATACAGAGCAGTCTAAATATCTGTTTGAATCACTGCACTTACATTCTTTGTCTTCTCTGTCAGCATACAGTCCATATTCTGAGGCAGTGTGTGAATACTAGAGAACTACAAGCTAAACTAACCAGTGATTAGGATAAATCAGGATAAATTAGGAGTTGCAGGAACTGGGAAACTGTAATAGAACACAAGTTTCTAGTCTCAGAACTCTAAGTGCTAGCGGCAAGAGAGGCTTCAGTCTAGCAGCCAGATTTTGGAAAGCTAGATTTTGGAAAGATGTGGAGTTAACTGTATTTTTATGTGCATATATTTCATTAGTGAACTTAAATCTTCATCAGATGGAAAAGAAGACCATGATCAATCTGTCCATGCAATTCATGTTTACATGGCTGCTTGTATGCATTTTTCTCCAACTATATTGATTCATTCATCTGGTGAAATGTACATTTTGTATATTCTTGCATCTGTTTCTCTCCTGTCTCAATGGGTAGAGAGAGCCAATCACAAGTGGTCACAAGGAATAATGTCAAGCCAGAACATGAAGAATCTACATGGGTCCTGAAGTTTAACATAAACAGCTTCAACTAGTATTCCTTACTTTTTTTCAAAAACTCAATGAAAATTTGATGATTTTAAAATTCTTTGGGCCTCATATTCTCTAAGATATGGAGAGTAAAGTAACCCTGATAATTTTAATTATACATATTTTTATCCAGAACATTTTGCAAGGATGATTCTGTCTACTCTGCCTTTCGAGTTCCCACATCCATGAGAGAAAAAGCAGCTAGAAAAACTTTGCTGTTTTTAATTTGCTTTTAGTTCTCACCATTTAAATCTGTTATCAGTGGGCAATAAATTACATTAATTATGCAGCGGTTGTTGGCGACTGATCTACCTGTCCTTATCTCAACCTATGAGGCATTTGTTTCATCGTATCATTCCCCTGTGCTGTTGAGGAGTTGGAGGGAGCTGGAGAGTAGTATGGTGGTGGTTCATTAGCCATTAGTGTGAAATCACAACTGCCTGCTTTGAAGAGAATCATCTGACATAGTCTTAATGTACTTAATGCACTCTATAAAAGAGAGATCATGCTGAATACCTTGCTAGCACTGAGGTACATGTCATCTTCTTTTTACTCCACACAGTCATCTCATCACAGGGGACAATCAAAATGGCTGAGAAATATTGGAAATATTTGTCCGTGGAGAAACCAAGCTGTCAATTTCCAGCAACGTGCACTTGGAATTCTAAAAGACATTCAGGAAGATTTCTTCCAGCCCCTTCCCAGGCACTGAGTTCAGGCAGACCAACTTGTAGTTACTATGAACTTCCTACTTTCTCTTCTTCATGATGACTTTTTCCAATAAACGTTAATCTTCCTCAGTTGCCATACCACTTCAAAGGTGATGAAAAGTATTCTTTTTGACATTGCACATCTTCCTTCATACACTTGGGTGCTAATTTCATGACCTCAGAGACCTTCTTGTATCCTGGCAGGTGAAGTTCTTTCTACTTCAGTCCCCTTTTTTTGTAAGGCGTGCTTAATTTCCACTGATTCTGTTGGGGCATCATCATGAAAAAAGAGGGAAAAAAGGCCTTAAATATCTAGGCCTCCACCTCGTCCCTTGTTAGTATGGTTCCTATCCAGGCAAGTCAGTTCACACTTTCCTCAGACTTTGTTTTGCCTCTCATAGAAAGACAGCTTTTTTTCTTGATAATTTTAACTTTGAGCTTTTCTTTTTGGCATCAGATGTGTTCAAGGCAGTGCTTTCTTGGGCAATATATTTCCCTGAATGGCTGGCCTATCTGCACTTCTGCATCTAGTCCTATTTTTTTTTTTTTTATCTGAGCCCATGGCCTTCTGCTACTTTTTCCTGATTTCTTGCACAATGTAAAGTATTGCCCTTATGGTTAAAAAGGTTTTTTGACCCCTTCTGGATGCTGTGTCAGTTTCCGTGGGTTTCTGACAAATAGCATGCCTAACAAGCTACAGCCGTCTGTACTTTACCATATGCCTCTCCCCTCACCATAAACTTCTTGTTGTTTCATGGAATTACTTACTTAAAGCAGAGGCTTTAGGACTGTAAGTAAACATCTCTGAGGTGAATTAATTATGACACCTCTGACAGAGAAATATCATCATATTTTTGCATTAATCTATAAATCTTCTAAACTCTAAAACTGCCTATATTTTTTGTTTTTAATATAAAAGTCATATACTTGCAGAAAATTTAATGGGATAAAAAAATCTGTTTAGTAAAAAAAATTACTCCCAGTGCAGCTGATAAAACTGCTCTTATTGCTGGATAGATCTTCAGAATATTTTCTAAAAATGTAAACAGTGTGGATGTTTCACTTCAGATACTAGAAATTCAGAATATATTGTAAGTATCATTTTCAAACATAAGATGTTCAAAAAGGCAGTTCCAGCTCCAAGGCCAATCTCATTAGTTAGAAACCACATGAACAGTAGGATGAAGGTTCATCCCTACTGTTTTAATAAGAGGTCAATGGAAGGCCAACTTAATTTCCTTCAGACTCTGCTCAATGGCATTAGTTAGTGAAATCAACCATTCTTTAAGTCCAAATTCAGTTATTTCAAGCACTAATGTTCTTCTGGCATCAATGAGAAAATCCATCTGAAACAAGTATTTTAATTTCACTAATATAATTTTATAATTCAGAGACTTACCAAACTCCCAAGTTACATGTCTCCAAAGTCACAATATGTGAATTGATACTGAAATAATAGATTTCTGTTTTGAACCTTTAGTACTACAATAGAATAATTATTTCTGATAATTTTCATGGTTTCTCATACATGACAAAAAATACCTGATAGCTCTTTTAAAAGTTTTAAGTGATCAAAAATGCAGTGTAACTCTATGAAATTGTCATGGTTTTATGATTCTTGCTATCAGTATTCCATATCATAACATCATGTAAAGCACGGGGAACAGAGAGTTAATACTCCAGTTCCTTGGACTGACAACTTTCTGGATACCTGGCTCTCAGAAGAGAAGAACTATGTATCCCAGAGGATTTTGTGTTCAGAGGGGAAAATCCATTACGGCAGGAAGTCACAGGGCTTGCTCTCTCACTCGCTGCCTGGCAATGTGTGGGTGTGCTCCCCAGCCACGTGTCTTCTGTTCAAAATAAGGCTTTCAGTTTTGAGAACTCTCTCACTTTATTTGATTTATTAGCCTCAATTCCAATTATATTGTATTTTATTGTATTATCTTGCATTCTGATATCATATTTAGTAAAATTATTTTTCCTCCTCAAGAGGAATCCAGCTCCCATCTCCCTACCCTCCTCCTTTTTCCCTCTCCTTTTTTGGAGCCAGTGGGCCTGCAGGCTTGCTGCACTCTGTCACAGACAAAGTTTGATCTAGATAACTCCGTGAAAGAAATAAACATACAAGTTCCAGTCCAGTAAACTGAAATTCTCAGCTCAAACTCAATATATATGGTTCACTGATTGCCAGTAGCTTGAGATTTTGTCCTTGTAATATTTTTTCAAACTAAATTCTCTGTATCCCATTAAAGTCCAGTTCTAGTAGGTACTGTTTTGCATGGAGACAAAACCAAAACTGGAAGTGAGCTTCCAATCTGCTCTTTCTATGCAATGTCCTTCTAATTTGCTTATCAAAGGAATCAACATATCAAACACAAAATGCTGAAGGAGAATCTAAACTTTCTGTGTCTCCTCAGACAGTACTTTGAACTACTAATCTTCGTGAGAAGAAAAAAGGTTTTTAAAGATGCCCCATATCATAAATTTGGAAATGACGAAACCAGTTTTGCTCCCATATCTGAAGTTTACAAATCATTAGATGTTCAACAATCATATTTGCAAACCGGTTTCTACTGAATTCCCATACAAAAGTATTACATGCTTGTTAATTTCCGACTCAGAAAAAATGAAGAATGGGAAATGTGGCATTAAAATACTTGGTTTTCAAATCTTATTAGATATTTTGGAAGGATTAAAAAGGAGATCTGTCCTTATGTTCACCTTATGTTCAATTTTTTAAAGCAGCTTTTCATTCTGCCATCATTTTGTGACAAATTGCATGGCTAGTAGGCAGACAGAAAGAAAGCTGTTCAGAAGGCTAAGAGGAAACAAAAAAATATTTTGATAAAGTATGACAGCTGTTTAATCAGGACAAAAATAAAGTCTTCAGTTAATGGTTAAGATTTAAGAGTCAAGAATAAAAGGCAAAAAAATGCAGAAGTGAGAAAGGATGAAGAACAGATGAGCCTTACCTGTTATTACTGGGCAGTAAATTCAGCAGTATTGTCTCTAACAGAATCACAGAATATGCTGAGTTAAAAGGGTCCTACAAGGATCACTGAGCTCAACCCTTGGCTCAATCCTATAGGAAAATTCTAACCCATTGCCTGAGCACATTTTCTAAGCGCTGCTTGAACTCCAGAAGGCTTGTTGCTATGATCACTTTACTGGGGAACCTGTTCCGGTGGCCAAACAGTGTTTGTTCTCAGTGAAGAACTATTTCCTAATATCTGATCTGAACTTCTCCCGAAAGACTCTTAAACTATTCTCTTCCATTTATCATTCATCATCAGCAAGAAGAGATCATCAGAGCCACTCTGCTCAACCTTCCAAGGATTTCAGAGGCTAAAATTAGGTCACCCTGCCTATCCTTCTCTACGCTGAAGAAGTGGTCTTTCCTCATAAATCACGCTCTTTAGCTCTTTCATCATCTTTGTTTCCATCCTTTCTAATCCATTCTAATATTTTTCTATCCATTTGATGTTGTGGGGCCCCAAACTTCACACAGTTCTCAAGCTGAGGCTGCACCAGTGCAGAGTATAATGGCAAAACCACTTCTTTCAGCTTGTGAGAAGAGCAAAACAAGATTGGAGTACTAAGGAAATAAATAAGAGGGACTATACTAATAAAGAGAACCACTAAAGGCAAATGCTGTAAAACAACACATAAAATAATTTCTAGTTTAAGCCAACATTTCTGTAGGTATCAATTTTTCATAAAACATTCACTGTGTAATTTTCCTGCATTACCATCTTAGTAGGCAAAATTTCTCACCCCCCAAAATATCAGCTAGAAGAAGAAAAAGTTTCTGCAATAAAGCAGCTAAAGCCCTATAACAAACAACGGAACCTGCAACTCTTGAACTACCGAAGGCTTATAATGGTATCACAAGGGATTTCAAAGTTTTTTCCATCTATGGACTGTTTTCATCGACATTGATTTTACAATCAGTGAAGTGTCAAAGAACAAACAAATAGGCAGAAAGCAGATCGGTTTTCCTGGTCTACCCAGGAACATTGATGGAATGAGGAAAAAAGGCCATGTTTTCCTATAGGCAGTACTAGAAACAATGGTTAGTATTGGGTCTCAGAAACAAACACTTCAGGGCTGCAATGCCTTTCCAGTGATATGTTCCCAGTAGTAGTGTTCTCAGGGTTCAAAGTAAAGCTCTACTATTTCAGGTGCTATGGTATTAAAATCATTGGCCTAGACTTCCAGAAATGCCAGTTAATTTGTTCTGAATTACAATATGCAGTCACATAAACTTTCTGGTTCTCGTTCCTTAATCTGTAGAATTGCATTAATCTTTCCCTCTCCCAACTCCTTTTTTAATTTTTCTTTTAGCTCTTCCTTTCCCTTTTAGACTTTGATTTTTTTATCTCCCTTTAGTGTTTCCTTCTTTGAATCTATGGTTTCTGCAGTTCCAGGGCTCTCTTGTCTCAGTAGAGGCCTCATCTACATAATTGGACAAATAGTAATGACATGGGGCCATTTCCTGCCCTGTTTGAGAATAAATGACAGCAGATGCATCTAACTACCTTAAAGTGTGTCTTCACTGAGCTGCAAGGGTCAAAGCTTTTATCACCTTGGGGTCATCAGCCCATTATTACTGATTAATGGAGCACTCACCAAAACAAGGACATTGTGAGTAGTATGGCACAGAGCTGTCATATTAACTTTCTGAAAGCCTTCCAAGCTGTGCATTAAAAGTTAACTAATAAACAGCAAATGACAAGCTTAAAGGAAAAGCACCTTTTCTCCATTAGGCCAAAATAAAAGGCAGATATATGTGGAAGAAAGAAGGAAAAAAACACACTACCTTATTATATCTTTAAGAGCATAACAATTTCACAAACTTGAAGCCTGGCAAGCAACTGAGATAGATGGCCAAATCATAAGGAAGAGCATGAGGGAAGATCTTTGCAATATCTCTCTAAAATCCCCTTTTTTACATCAAAGCACATGAAATATTGGAAGGAAATTGAGGCAAAGATGGAACAGGAAGAAGAGTGACAGTATATTGAAAGATACACTCATCTTCTGCTACACATAGTTACCCTTCCCTTGCTTCACACATTACAGAAAAGTTGTTGTCCTTGTTGATAATGAGCTAATCTGACATTTTAATCTTGGGTCTGAATGGAAATCAAAGCAAGGATCAGTGTACCTACAGTATGCTCTCTAAAAGAAACCATGAGACAAATCCTGGAAGAATACACTGTTCCAGCTGTAGCCAAAATTTTTCAGGAGAGCATCCTGACATTTGATGAGCATCTTCCCATCATCATTTTTCCAGTGCAAATTCCATAATCCTCCTTGTTGACCAACTTCTGCCAGATTAATAATCAAGAATGCCTGAGTTTGGATGGAAATATACATGTGGGTGAACCAGCAGACTTAGGAAGGCAGCAAACTTGTTGTCAGCTGTGTTTAATTCTTACTTGGCTGACCATGTTGTCAGGTGAAATCTCCTGAGACACAGGAGCTTGCATGGTTAAGTTAGCCAGCAAGCAGGAAGATGGTGAGGCAGAGCCTTTCCTCTTGCTTTAGTTTGTGTGAAGCTTAAAGGCTGAGAATACTTTTACTCCAGATTTAACATCTAAGTACCTGATATATTAAAGTAGATTTTTTTTTTCTAATTTACAGACAGATAATTAAAAAATAATAATGGATTCCTAGTCCTTAATTTGTTACCACCTTTGCTTATCTTAGTTTCACCTAGCCTTGAGAGGCTTCTTTAGTTCTATTCCCTGGAAAATAAAAAAGGCTATGTTCTTCATGTCCCTAATCTGTCATGTTATGGAATAATCTTGATACCCTGTTCCTTGACTGATTCTATCAAACTGTTAAGTAAAGCCCATATAATACCCATTTTGAGTCTCTTCACATTTTGCATGCAGTAGAACTCTCTGAAGCAAATGAATTAGTAAGTATGTAATGTGACAAAGGAAGAGAGAGCAGTGTTCAATGCTGTTACTCCTCCTGATGCAGTGTTCACTCGTGGTTCAAACAAATTGTCTAGGACTTGAGTATGTGAAGTCACTGCAAAAGGAACATCACAACAAACTGCATACCACCATTAAGTTCCAGGTACCCAAGAAGTAGCCTCCTCCGTACCTATGCAGCTCTACAGTGGTCAGAGAGAAATTGATGATAAACAGCCCTGCATAAGTGTTCAAAACAGGGAATTGTTATTAAGTGTATGTAATAACACACTGTGAAGGATTATGCCTGAGCCTGGGGATTCCAACCTGACTTTATCTTACTAAATGACTAAATGGGTGATACGTGAGCAGAATCAAGACTTCATGTTATCATCTTTCCTTGTTGACTTTCAGGCAGATAGTGCCATTTTTTCCTATTCTGAATAACATTTGTAGTTCTGTTTAGTATATTTGAATGAAAATGAAAAAAAATACCCTGCAGCTACATATAGGACAAACAGGGAAACACAGACAGGTCTATTCTATCCTTTAGTGCCTGCATGTGATTTTTTTAAATTTCTTTGCAGAGAATTCACTAATGTTGAATAGTATATTTTTCTACCTGCTATTCATTAATGACAGAGGAATGCATAGCATCCCAAAAGCTATGTGGTTTTTCTTTGTTTGTTTACACAAGCATCTGTGATCTTCTGGAGTTATTTATAAAAATTAGAGGGGTTTTAATAATTTGTTTCCTTTCTTCCTGATTCAGAGATAAAAGAGAAAAAAAAAAGCTTGTTCAGTGGCCCAACTGTTTAACGTCATCCTTAATTACATAAATTATAATTGTCATTCAGTGCACAGCAGGCAGTTCTGTGGCAGGTGTATATTGTATTTGCCCTTAAGGTCATTCCATCACAAGAGGAAGCTAACTCATTTTTCAAAAGAATACAAAATGGACTAGTCACATTCACTTTTTTCCTTAGAAAATGGTTATCTTTGGATTCCCTCCAAGGTGTCTTACAATTTGCCTTTCACAGACTTCCTGAAACACCTTGCATCTGGACAGCAACCAGGTACATTTTTTGTACGATCTGTGGGCTCTTAACTCAGACCCATGGAAAACCCACTGACACTCAGATTAAATATGAGAGATGCACAAAAGCATGCAAGCTGTGGAAAGAACAGAACCTGGTATGACTGAAAACCAACCAACCAAAACAAACCTTTCTGCCCAGTGCTTTAAATGGTAATGAATATCTCTGAGGATTTATTTTATTTTTTTCTCTTTCTACTCCCTGCCCCTTGGAGCTCATTTCCTTTGTTACTGCCTCAGACTGCACCCTTGTTGCTTACGCCCTATGGTTCACTTATCAGAGGACATAAGCAGAACAACATTTGGCTCAGTTATCACTCCTCCTTGTTTCCTAATCAAAAGAGGATGTATTAGACGTAAGTTGTGGTAAGAGAAAAGAGCTCTGCAGGAGCTTTCATGCCATGCAGTCCTCTTCTACTTAAGGAACACTATGTGTGGATCGAGAAGTCAGTGGATAATAATTGCTAGTTGTTCCTTTACAAATCTTAAAAGACTTCACATTTAAATATTCGACATAAATAAAAATATTAAAAAGTACCTGTGAAAATTACTATCTGACAAAATTCTGTCTTAAACCACTTCCCTCAGACAAAAATTGTATTTACCCACTGACATTTAACTCTAAGAATATGTATTCCTAGCCATGATTCAGCCATACTGTCTGTGCAAATTCAAATATATTACATTCTGAAAGCTACTGATCAATGACACACAAAGCAAGAGGGCTAAAGCCAGCCTTTCAAGGACAGGCGAGGAAAACTGTGAGATGGAAACTTCAGGTTATTCATTTTGATGAACAAATAAGTATAATTATGTAAAAAAAATCTTCTAAAAGTCATTTCTTTAAGATGTTGTGAATGACAACAAAAGACTTTCTCTTATGTGGGCAGTACAGCTCTACAACAACAACTGCTTAAGTGAAAGCATTTTGTAAATATACAATCTAGTTATGGTGGCTGATGATAAAGTAGAAACGCCTATTTTTGACATTATTGAGGTATTCTTTTGCATAAAGAAAATCTCCTTTCTACAAAACAAAAGGTGATAAAAAAGCGTTTATGGGATTAAATACTGAAGTTCCAGATTATAAAATACCATGTTTGAAAGACATTTGACAATGTTTTATTTTTCATTTCAGTAAAGTTAATTGAAGATCTGGAATCATGCACATGTTTTAAAAGAGAACATATCAGAATTTTGATTTTAATATACAGTGTTTCCCCCTCTATTTCTCCTTTTCCCATCCCCCAAGGCGGATCAAATAGTTATTAATCTTTAGCTCTTCAAGAAGAAACAGTGTTGGGGAAAATAAGGCTGCTTACACATTTTGTAATTCGGCATGTAATTGCCCAGAGGGGCTTTTATTACAATGCATGCAATAGATAAAATTAATCCCTACAAGTATGTCGTGTTATTTGTTTAAGGTAGGAAAATTGAGCTCAGCTCTCTGGAGGCAAACCGGAATTAGAGTAGTGAAATCTTATTCTGCACCAAAGATATCTTGACAGTATTCTCCATTTCTGTTGCTCTGGTTCTAGGGCTGTTGATCAGCCTTTGCTGCTTTTCCAAAAGCTCTTGTTACAAATGCATTGCTAACATTTCACATACCTATGTGACCTGTTCCTTTCCACTCTCTGGTGGGAAGCAATGCTTTCAGTGTCTTGCAAGACATGATTGTGTGAGGCTCCTTGACTGTTGGCACAGTGTTAGCTTTTCTCAGAGAAACTTTTTCCAACTCTTTCCTAACTATTTCATATTGCTCTCTCATGCAGCAGTACAGTAGTTTTATTTATCTATGGGAGAGAAGACACTGATCTGAGGAAAATAATGATGCTCTTTAATTTACTACACTTGTTCTCCTGAGTCTTTAAATGTCGGCATGTGAACAGTTTTGAGGAAGACCAAAGTGCTCACAGAGTGCTTACAGGGATATTTTCCTGATCTGAAACTAAACAAATATTGGTTCATATGTGTCTCTGGACTAGGGCCTTATTCTGAAAACAAACTACTTACTGCAGTATTTCATCCAAAAGAGATATTCTAGTTTTCTGTTATGATTATGGAAGACTGAACTTACTAGTAAGTAAAAACCATTCCTAAGTGTATTCCTTGAAAAATCTCCTTAATGGATAAAGGGAAGCCTCCCAAAATAAGATTTCTTTGCAAATGTTCAATTAAGTATAGGATTACTGAGTCAAAGCAAGCATCCAGAGTTGTATAGTGCCTTGATCTGCTAATACTAACTTAATACTAACTTCACTACAGCTCTTTCATAATTGAACTTTATATGACTGCTCCTCTGAAAATGGTGCCTGCTACTTTACTCCATTGGCTCATGACATGAGAGGTGGATGTTAGTGGTATGGCAGTAGGGGTTGAACCTTCCTACCACTAGAACTAATAAAGTTCTATTTTGTTAGTTTTTGACAGATGGCAGTAGAGAGGCAGGCAGCCTGACAGAATGACATCTGGAATGGAACTGTGCATGAAGCAAAGGTGCGACACTGAACTCCTTCGTCTGGAAAAAATTGCACCCACTGGCATACAGTGACATTTGCTGAATATTTATGGAGGCCAAACTGTGGATGTGAACACAATGAGGTGGTTGGCGTTGTGTTACAGCAGTGATGACAGTGACAATGGTCACCTCCAATGGTGCAAATTTTTATGAGTACAGCATGCAGGCTTTTGTGTATTGCTGGCAAAAATGCATAGTTACTGGTGGTGACTATGTTGAAAAATAGTGTTTTGTAGCTAAGAATTTGCTATATCATATACATGTTGTTGTTTCCATGAAAATAAATAGGAGGCATTACTTTTGGAGCAACCTATGCATATTAGCTACTGAAGAATTATAATTAGATATAATTACCCTCTAATGTAAGAATGAGCTTCTTTCAGCCAGCCAGGCTTCCACTGAGCCCAGCAAATGCAAGCATAAAAGTGGATTAGCTTTGTAAAATGTTAATTGTTAATGAAACTGTATCATAGATGTAATAATATGAGAAGTCTTCTATTTTAATGTGCATCATTTGTGTCACTGATATTAATCGTTTAATCTTAGAATCATAGAAGCATGGAATTATAGAATTATAGAATCATAGAATAGCTTGGATTGAAAGGGACATTAAGGAATCATCTAGTTCCAACCCAACTGCTGTGGGCTGGTTTCCCCCCACCAGATCAGGCTGCCCAGTGCTCCATGCAGTCTCGCCTTGAACACTGCTGTGGATGGGAAATTCACAGCTTCTCTGGGCAGCCTGTGCCAGAGCCTCACCATCCTCTGAGTGAAAAAATAAAAGATTGCTGCAAATATCTAACATAAAACTCCTTTTTTTTTTTAAGTTAAAAAGCATTTTTTCCGTCTTCTATTGCTATCAGACAGTGTAAATAGACTGTTATCCTCCGTTCTGCTCATAAGCTCCCATTGAGTACTGAAAAGCTGCCATGAGATTTCTACAGAGCCTTCTCTTCTCCAGGCTGAACAAGCCCACTTCCATCAACCTTTCTTCATAGGAGAGGTGCTCCAGCTCTCTGAGGATCCTCATAGTCCTCCTCTGGACCTGCTCCCACAGCGCTTGCTGTTCTTTTGCTGGAGACCCCTGATCGATGCATTCCTCCAGATGGGGCACTATGAGGGTGGAACAGAGGGAGGCAATCACCTCCCTGCCCTGCTGGCCACCCTCTTTTAATGCAGTCCAGGATACTACTGGCCTTCCAGGCTGCAAGCACATGCTGCAGGCTCATGTTATTTTTTTTCATCTATCAGAACCCCAAAATCCTTTTCTGCAAGGCAGCTTTTAATGAGTTCTTTTCCCAGACTTTTCCCAGTCTGCACTTATGACTCGGATTGCCCTGATGCAAGTGCAACAGCTTGCATTTGCCCTTGTTCAACCTCAGTGTGATCGTATAGGTCAACTTTTCAAGTGTATCCAGATCCCTTTGGATGGCACCCTTCAAACCCATAAGATAATTTTGTGGCATGGACCATATTTAAGGCCTTGCAGAAGTCCAGATGACACCAGTTGCTTTTCCTTTGTCCGCTAACGCTGTCACTCCATCAAAGAAGACCACCAGGTTTATCAGGCACAATCTGCCCTTGGTGAGGCCAGTCTGGCTTTATCTCAGCTTTACAATACATTTATACAAATGTGAAAGAGAGAAACCCCTGAGTCCTTCTCTCTTGCAGAAAAAGTACTGCTGTTAAAAAAGAATTGGTCCCCAAATTACTGAGAGATTACCTTGGTAATTACACTGAAGGATTCAGAAATTATTTTGGTTCATTATCATCCTTCTTTTATAGGGTTCCATTAACTTTGAATTGTTTCATTATCTCTGTGTAATTTTTTACGTCTCTGAACTTTAGGGTACTTTTTAAGTTAGTTCTCTGCCATTAGATAAAATCTCAGGCTCTTGTTTTCAATATTTATTGATTTGTGTGTGCTGTAAATTTCTGTTTAAATGCTACTGGGCCCCACTGTGCTGCATTTGAAGACACTGCAAATAAAGGACCAGGGACTCAGTCTTCTGTGTACACCCTGAAATAAATGACAGAGATCATGCTGAGAGATAGTGCCAATCACATGCTTATGAATAGCACATTATCAAGGCCTATTCCAACTAATTACGGCAAACAGAAATCAAATATTTATCGTTATAAATATCAATGTACTTTGTGAATTACATTTTTGAGTAAAAATGTCATTTATGAAAATCAATACTCCATTGCTCTCTCCTGACAGCTCGATTGTATAAAAAGAGGCATGTAAATCTAGAGTTGAATAAGACTCTCTGCAATACATCTCTTTATTAATGCAGGGCCAACATTTTCTTTCGAGTTTTTAAAAATTGGTGCCATAATTTAAGAGTACATTCTTCTGAGTATTTTGTAGGAATATAATATAACATCAGGGACATGCGTCTCAAAATTTTGTATTTTTATCCACCTTTTAAAAGCTTATTTTTATTTCAGTCACATAACATCAACAGCCCAAGAATGAATAAAGGTTAAGTGACACATAAATACAGTATTTTCTGCTTTCTTGGATGCTTTCAGCTAAACATGGATAAAGCAGTTACTTTAAATATTATTTTGTTTTTTTTTTTTTCCATATAGAGGTACATTATTTATAGACCATTTTGACCATCAATGAACACAGAAATGTGCATATTAACTTTCATGTTGAAATGATGATCTTCTAAATTTATTTGAAAGATCTCATCTGAAGGATGTTTCTTTGATGGCTAAACAAATGTATGCAATAACAAAATAGCTGTAAAATTAAGCTGTAAAAGATTTTCTATTAATGAGCACTATTTTAAATAATTTCCTCTAAAAGATATTCATGAGATAAATCTTCACCAATTCAAGGATTTGTAAAGTACTTATTGTCTGATAACTTAGAGTGATAGCTGTTACATCTGTGCTTTACAGTTTACATCAAAAGACAACATTCTGTCTTCCCACATGTGTTTCTCAGGTAGAAAGTTGGTGCACACTTCAAGCTACCATAAATGAATGTCCTGAAAATGTATTTTAGCTTACTTTCGCCATAAGAATGAATCAAATACATATCTATTTACTGTACTTCACTGCTATGTATTACTTGTGACAATTCAGTCATTTACAATCATGAAATAAATGGTGGCCTTGGAAATACAGGTGGATGGAGCTAGTATCAGTACTTTTCTTGTATGCTCATTTGACATGCAAAATATTCTGTATTTGAATGAATGAGAAATGGAGAGCAATACAATTCCCACTTATATGTAGATCAGATAGCAACAACTCCATACCTTCACTAAAATATTACACAACCATCTCCCCCCAAATTAAAGCCCCAAATAATCAGAAAGCTTGTGTATTTCCCACTAATAAGTCTTTCACTTTGATTATCAGTATCATTAGAATAAAAGCCAAATTAAATATACTCAAAAGATCATAGATATGACCAATTTTATATTTATAGTCACACTTGCAGCAGACTTCAATATAGGTTCTTCATTAAGTAGCAAATTTTAAATAATGAATAATGCTGCAGACAAATTATGTCTGAAATATCTGACATTTTAGTTGGTCTTTCAAGGAAAATGATACGAAAACAGACTTGAAAGAAACCAAAAGCATACACAAAAAATATTTTCTCCCTTACACTTTGAAAAATTCCCAGGAGAGAAGCAAAATCTTATAGACTTTGAACTTTCGGATGATATTTGATATATTAGACATAAGTGTTCAGCATTGATATTGAACAGAATAATACCAAGAAGAATAAAATTGTGCTTAAAATCTCTAATTTTGCAGGGAATAAATATTTTAAAATAAAAATATATTCAAACAAAAATTCTGCCAAGTGCTGTTTCATTGTGGATTTCTCTTTATTACACTGCTTTGCATCCTGAAATTTCATAAATTGAAGTTCTGAATTTCTGAATAAAAAAGAAACATGTACAGATGTTGCTATTAAAGTTGACAAATTATTTTGACTTTCTGCAATCTATGGAAGACATGGAAAATACAGTATTTGAACTGACCAAACAATTATTATTTTCGATTGCTATTGCAGGTTGCCCATCTAATGTAAGTATATTCAGCACAAAAAAAGCTGCAGTGAAATAAGTGTTTCATGTTAGATGGATCAAGTTATTTTCACCTAAAACTCATATTACAAATGAAACCACAGAGTAAACCACAGAGTTTTTGTATGATCATCTGCCAAAATAAATTAAAAAATAAAATAGATTTTATTTGCACAGACAAAATAGGATCTATAAATACTGTTTCTTTTAAAAAAAATATTTCCAGCTTTTATTTTAAAATCTGTGTTAAAAAATAATGAAGTAATCCGTCTCAGGTTTGAAGTTTTTTTTCTCCTGTGTACTTATAACCTTTTCACTAAGTATTTCCCCACACAAAAAGGAAATTTCCTTAAAAAATGTGCATAAACATTATTTCCCGCAATTATTCTGCTTAATAAATGACATAATTTGCTTGGAGTACAGTTTAAAAATATATATATATATATATATTGACTTTTTCCCCCCCTTTTTTTCCTATTTAGAATCACAGAATCATAGAATGGCCTGGGTTGAAAGAGACCACAATGATCATCTAGTTTCAACCCCCTTGCTATGTTCAGGGTCGCCAACTACAGTCCAGGCTGCCCAGAGCCACATCCAGTCTGGACTTGAATGACTCCCTTGGAATGCCAGGGATGGGACATCCACAACCTCCTTGGGAAACCTGTTCCAGTCTGTCACCACCCTCTGTGTGAAAAACTTCCTTCTACTATCTAACCTAAACCTCCCTTGTCACAGTTTAAGACCATTCCCCCTTATCCTCTCACCATCTACCCTCATAAACAGCCATTCCCCCTCCTGTTTATACGCTCCCTCCAAGCATTGGAAGGCCATAATGAGGTCTTTTCAGAGCTTCCTCTTCTCCAAGCTAAACAAGCCCAATGCCCTCAATGTTTCCACATAGGAGAGGTGCTCCAGCCCTCTGATCACCTTAGTGCCCCCCTCTGGACCAGCTCCAAAAGCTCCATGTCCTTCCTGTACTGGGGGCCCCAGGCCTGGACACAGTACTGCAGATGGGGCCTCACAAGAGCTGAGTAGAGGGGGGACAATCACCTCCCTCTCCCTGCTGGCCACCCCTTTTTTAATGCAGCCGAAAACACAGTTGGCCTTCCGGACTGAAAGTGCACACTGCTGGCTCATGTCCAGCTTCTCGTCCACCAGGACACCCAAATTCTTCCCTGCAGGGCTATTTAGATTACTACTTGGAGGCAGTGTGATTTTATAATGCTATCTGCCAGTAGGAATACCCTGAACTGTAGTAACAGTCTTGAATTTAGAAAAGTCATCTTTGGAACAATATTTAAGAACTTTTTGTTTAATTGAATGGCATTTCAGTACAAATACAATATAACTGTTATTTAAAATTTGTCAGTGGGTAGATGGTAAGGCATCTTTTGTCTTTTGTATTACTGGAAATGTTCTCCATACAAGGTGATCATCTGCAAGATGCTTTTGTCTGGACAGATATTTTAAGAGCAAGCTCATTGATGTATAGAACATGTGTGACAAAAAATAGGGAATGATTTTTTTCTCACTTGGCATATTTTCCAGTCCTCCTTGCCACTTCCTTTATCACATTAAATATTGGGCAAATGTTCATGATCTTGAAATCAATAATCCACTGTTTTTATGAGGAGAGCTTCCAAGAATTTACCACAAGGGAATTTCTATTCCAGTATCTTTTCTATTTGTGGTGATTATTTATAATTTATCCCCATAATTTCCTTTTCCTGCCTTAATCTTGCATTTGTCATTTTTAGGTAAATAGTTTCTAGAACATCATTCATCAGAGAAATAAACCAGTTTATTCTGCACTCTATTTTCATGCCACCAGATCACTTTAGACATTCACATAACCCACTAAGTACTTCTCGATTTTATTTTTCTATATGCAAACAAGCCTTGAATCAGCAAGCATAATTTGTAGCATAATTTTGGATGCACATCTACTGCAGTGCCTGTAATCTGTGCTAACAATACAAGAAAGATGCTTATGCTTGTCACAAGAAACTGGTAGTTTAGCAGCAAGGTGATCCACACAGATAACAGCCACATTGAAACAGGTTTTGCAGCACATGCTAAGCCCTGCATTGTCACTGCTATAGTACCATCCCATGAGTTTTTTCATTCAAAGGTAATTTCATCATGTCTTGACAAGAAATAGTCAATGACTGCTTCACTAGCAGTTATGAAGACTCCACAACGAGGGATATGTGTTGAAGTACATAAGAGTTATCACGATACTAGAGAGAATTAGTGAAGTTAGAGAGAACAGCTGGCTCCTACTGACCAAGAGAGCTGTAGAGAAGAATTTTTTAAAAATGCTGCTAAGAAGTACTGAGAAAATAACAACAAAAAATGTGTCCCTTAAATCCTTTGCCAGCTTTGTCATATCTATGGAGCTCAACACATTTAACAAGCAAATGTCTAACCAAAGGATTGACCATTCAAATACAGTAGATGCCATTTGCTATGTTTATCTTATTTGCTGAGTTGATAATATACCCTTTCCAGTTTAACCATAGTTCTACGCATTTCAGAACACACAAGAGAGAGAAAAAATAAAAAGAAGAGAATGAAGAACTGCCTTTATGACCTCTAGAAGCATTTATTTTCCCATTGCAATGTTCTGGGGAGGAAAGAGGAAAAGGGAAGAAGAGTTGAAATTTGATGAAAACCTGACTACTGTTACAATATTATCTTCAAAGAGATCATGGAAAATATGCTTATGACTCTTCTCTTTCCTTTTAGCCCTAAAAGTTGATTAATATCTTAGAAATTTAATGAAATTTCACAGAAAGTCATGTACCTTATCCCTCCTGTATATCTTAAAAGTGAGAAAACACAATTTAAGTCTTCAATCCTGCATACTGAAATGTTCTGAAGTATTAAGTATAACTCTCAGTTAAAAACTGTTCTCATTTGCTAAACTAGCTGTTCTTTTATTGGTGTTGCATAGATCTTCAGATGCTTATAAAAGATCCTAGAGATTAGCAACAAAATATTTACCTGTTCCAAATTTAATACTCCCTGATGTCTGTAAAATTCAGTTGTCAAAAAAAATATTAAAAGACTGGAGTAATTCTGTGACTTTGTCACTGAAGTATGTAAAAATCAAGGAGTAAGGTTCCTCCTTTCACTTCTCATGGGCTTATCTGCATATATAATAAGATTGCTGTCCTTTAAAATGAGAGTAAACACACTCCAGCTTCCAGTGCAATGCTCAAAGCATTTGTAGCACTTTATTAGAAGCACGAATGATTCCCATGCCTCTTACTTCAGAGTTTTCCAGATGTTCATATTTCTCCCTCCAGAAATTCTCATGAATTGAATGTGTTTGGCATTATTTCTCTACCCTTGTTACCCATGGTTAATTTTCCGAGACGACATTTCTTGTGAGAGCATAAATGCAGTATATTGTTTATTAAATTATTGCAATTTCACTGGTAGTATTGCAGAAAAGCAGTTGGCCCTTTTGGCTGCCAGGGCTCACTGCAGAGTCAGATCCAATTTGCTGTCAGCCAAAACCTGCAGATCCCTTTCTGCAGGGCTGCTCTCCAGCCTCTTGTCTCATAGTCTGTACACATATCCAGGTTTGCCCCATTCTAGGTGCAGAATACATCACTTGCAATTAGTGATTGTCCAAATCTCTAATTTGTCAAGATGTCTCTGCAAGATCTCTCTATCCTCATAGGAGTCTTCAGCTCCTCCCATTTTAGTGTCATCCACAAACTCACTACATTTCAAGTTCTGTATCAAAGTCATTTATAAAAACACGGTCCTTGAAATGAAGCCTTGTGAAACCCTACCAATGATTTACAGCCAGCCTGCATTTACTATAATCTTTGGAGTCCAACCTGTCAGTCAATTATTCACCCATTACATTATGTTTTTCTATAGCTGTATTCTGCTTTTGCTAAAAATCAAAAAGGTTACATCATCTGGGTCCCCTTTGTCAGCTGGGTGAGTAATCTTGTCATAAAAGGAGATTAAATTCTTTACACAGGCATATCAGATTAGAAAAAGCTGAGAGAGAACTAGCTTGACTCTCATATACATATATTTAAATAAACTCTTTCTTGATGGTTTTGAAAACAAACATCTTAGTAACTTTAAATTTAAGGTATTACTTCCACTATCCTGCTTCTAGATCTCCAAGAAAGGCTCTTATTTTCTTGGCAACTACGTGTTACTGACTGTCACAAAGGGAAAAAAAAAAAAAAAAAAAAAAAGTATGATTTCTCTGTCCCAAGATGTCTGGATTTTAGAAATTCTGTATAATCATTTTACACAAAATCAAAATAAGAAGTGAAGAAAAAATAACTGGAGAGATGGGATCATAGCCTTCTTTTGCAGAAAGAAGTAATGACTCCATAGCACACACACAGGATGTGGCCCACAGCAACAAAGCTACAAGTGTGGGACACTACCCAGGAGAGAGAAACTCTTCAGTGAATGTTTCTGGGCATCCAGTTCCAGCACAGTGCCTTTAAGGATCTCATCAACTTTCCATCCAAATGTCTTACAAATTTAAATAGGCTTATCTTCCTGGAGTTGTGCTGGGATATGAGGTAACTACTCTTTTATGAAAGAGAAGCAGAAATGCTAAAGCATAATATCATCAAGCTTGTTCAGGAAACTACACTGTATTGATGAACTACTCTCTATTTCATTTGAGTTTGGGATGGCGGGATTCATTTCAGTACAGTTCTAATCTGATCTCATAGATAAGTACATCAGTAGTGGCTGGTGAACGGGATGCATTTCCAATATATGATTCAATTTTATTGAGTACATCCAGTCTCCATGCTCAAAGACCACTGTTTTAGAGACATAAAATACTTCTGCTGGTGAGCAATTACACTGTGTATCATTTACTTTGTTTATTCTTTTTTTTTTCTCCCTCTTTATTTCTTATTAAGTGGTCCTTATTCAAATCTATGAGTTCTTGCACTTTTCAACTGAGCAAATGGCTGTGTGGTGGTTAAATGACTTCCAGATTAAACCACAACACTGCATTAAATAGAACAAATATGTTTCTGAAGAAAACATTAAGAATATTTCCATACTGATTTTGAGTTTCAATTCAACATCTATAATTAGTAGGAAAATTCTCTATCTCTATCCCTGTTCCAGTCAACATATGTTGAAGTCTAATAAAACATATTAATTTGTGGCTGAAGAACTAGAGAAACATCAGCCTCTTCTCTTACGTAAAACTTAAGAGCAAATTTCCAAAGTTTATTCATTAATACTAAAATTTCCTTACATTATAATTATAAATCTCTGTTTTTAAGTGCAAAACAGAGCACTAAGCAGAACTTCTAAATCTAACAAAGTGTAAACTATTTTAAGCACATCCCCAGTAAAACGATTTCATGTATTGTTCATAATTCCACTTAGTACCATACTGAATCAGATAGCCTTGCAAATAGTTTTACAGTGCATAGCAAACAATTATGGCAATTATATAGTGAAACGGTATTGCTTGGAACCTGGCACTACCTACATTGCACACAACTGCTTTCTCTTCTCTACACAAAAGAAAGGTTTACTACTGGCAATTTTATTTCTGCATAATAGCTGTAGAGACACTAATGAACTTTTTAAACCTTGATCTCGGCCATTCAAGAGACTGAGAGAAGAAATGTTTCCTAATGCATATGAAAATTTAGTTGTCTTCCTGTGAGATAAGAATGGAGGAAGACTGCAGTTGTGGTTTGATCCTGGCAGGCAGCTCAGCACCATACATCTATTTGCAAACTCTCCCAAGTAGGATGGCAGAGAGAATCAGAAAGGAAAAAATGTGAGAACTTGTGTGTGAGATAAATACAGTTCAGCAGGTAAAGCAGAAGCCAAGCACAGAAGCAAAGCAAAACAAAGAGCTCATTCACTGCTTCCCTTCAGCGAGTAGATGTTCATACACAACAGATTCATTGGAAGGCAAATGCTATCACCACAAATGCTTCCTCCTTCCACCTTCTTCATCTCAAATGGTTGAGCACTATGTCATATGGCATGGAATATCCCTTTGATCAGTCTTGGTAGACTTGACCTGGCTTTGTACCCTCCCAGCGTGCACACACCCAGCCTTCTCCTGGTGAGCAGCACAAGAAGACGACCTTCGCTCTGTGTAAGCACTGCTCAGAAATGATGAAAAATATTTATGAGTTATCGGTAATGTTTTCTTCAAAAATTAAAAACACAGTGTCATAGGAATATCAATGAGGAAAATTAACTCTCTTCCAGTCAAAACCAAGGCAACTGCACAGTATTTCTGCCTCTATGAAAAAAAAAAAAATTGCTTGGTAAGAGACTTTGATAAATTCACAAAGGGAATTGGGGAAAAAGTTGTTACAAAAAAGAAACTCAGCAAGTTGAATTTCTCATTATCTCTTTTTTTTCCACCTGATATGTGTACTATATGCATTGTGGCACTGGAGAGGATGAATGAGACAAGCATCATTTATGGCATATGCTGATTTGCAATGGCCTGTTCAGAATGGATGCTAGTTACTTAAAGGAGGAAAGTCTGAATTAAAAAATCGATACTGGTAACAAGATTGCTGTATTCAGAACAAAGCACTGAAAAGCAGATAAACAAGCATGTCCGTGCTAAGATCTGGAATCCAGTTTTAATGGATTGAACTACATTTCAAGCATCTCTGCAGAATTAAATTTAATAAAATACTGATACACCAAAAAAAATAATAATTAAAAAAAAAATCACAGATGGCAGGTTCAGGTTCAGGTCTGTGGGAGCCAAAGAAAATGCATTTGTTTTGGCAAGCTGTGAATAGGTAGAGAAAATTCACAGTAAACGACTCAGTAAATCAAAATTGAAAAGTGATTTTGTGGTCTAGGTGCTACCTCAAGTAAGAAAGGATGGATCAAATCAGTACAATTTCAATTGAGAGTTTTGTTGTTCTGCTGTGAAACGATTCAAACTTGCTAGCCTCATTGTAGCACAAACTTGTGTCATGAGAAGATTGTCTGTTAAGTGTATGGAAGTATTTATATTTGCATCTGTGGAATAAAAAAAACCACCTGGATTTAGGTGGAACATTAAGGAAGTTTAAAGAGGACTTTCAGTTAAGAGTTAATAACATATTTCTTTCTAGGTATGTTTCTGTTCATCTTAAATACTGAAACAATATCAGTTAGAGCTTTTTGGAAGGGGCAGGTGTAGTTTGATCAGGGGGTATTTTTGATTGTGCAAAAGGTTCTGATTCACAGCCTGTGATCTTCAGTACTTTTTGATCAGGTTGAGAATTCATCTCCATTGTACAAGAAGTACAGAAAACCAACAGTTATTGTAGTAAAAGCAAATAATTTAGAACAATTCACTACTAGATATCATCTACAACACTGTCTGGAAGCTGCCAGTGATGGGACAAAACTGAGATTGATGCAAATTTCCTTCTCAAGATTTTTCAGATCCTGAATCATGTTTCTCCTATTAGGAACTTCTCTCATCTAGACATAGAATAAGTGCTAATGCCAAAGGTCTGTGCTTTCCACTTATTCCCAGCTTAGAGCATCACTTACCATCAAGATCTTCAGTAGGAATCTGGTCAGTGGTTTCCTCAACAGTTAATACTGTTCATTCAGCAGACAAGTTGAAAGAAAATCCTTATCAAAGGATTTTGTCAAAATGAAAGTATCCAATTGTTATTTCCTATCTCCTAATTTCATGCCCTATTTATTTAAGCTTCCAACACTAACTTTAAATATTACTTTCACACTATATGCAATGTTAGGCTGCCTTTGTACATAGGAACTTAAGAAAAATTTGGAAAATTAATTATCAGTGCATTTTTATTAAGCCCTTCAAGATCTGAGGTCTTTCAGCCAGTTGTATCACTCATACCCCTTCTTGTCAGCTGTGTGGATTCAGGAGGGATCAAGATTAAAAGCAAACAACAACAAGCTAATTAATAAGAATCCATGACTCTTAGTGACCTTTTTATTTAGTCATGGCTTTCCAGAGAACATGCTTTCCAGAGGCAAAGGTTATTTAATTTCTGGGTAAAGAAAACTCTGGCACATTGTGAGAAGAATAAGTTCTATTTGCAGTAAGCTAACACAGACACTGTCCAGTGCTGCCTAAGACATGGTCAGCATCCACCTCCCTCTCTTTTACCTGTTGGGAAAAGCTAATAAGATGTGTCTAGAGCAGAAGGAGAAATGTGTGAAACACTGTTTCTTCCATTTGTACTGAATATACCTGCTAATTCAAACAGGGAATTACTTGATAAATGTGTTAAACGCCATGAGAAGTAACATTTCTTGGAAACAAAGCCCAGTGAAAGGCTTTATCAAGATAAAGCCAGGAGTGCTTGAGTCCCAAAGCAAAAGATGTGTCAGCATCTTCAAAAAAGTCAGTGACTGTGTGTCCGAAGGAGAACATTTCAGGAAGAAAAATCCTTGAAGAGACAAAAATGGCAGCAGAATTCTTATGAAGAATCATAATAAAGTTTATGAGAAAACTGGTTCTAAGAAGGCTGGAAAAGAAATGGTCAGTGAGTATTAGAGATTTCAAGAAAGGTGATAAAACACAGGGAATGAGGAAAGCCAGTTATTAAAGAGTGATAATTGATGGCTCAGAGCTGAATGGTAATATCTGACAGTATTAATCAGTGCTTCTTCAAATAAAAGATGTGCAGGAAGAGGAATTTAAAATTGAGAATTACTTAGAAAAAAAAAATACAAAGAGGATGAGTGGGCATAGTGATCAGAGAGTGGTATATAGAGGCAAGGCAAATCACAATAAACTTCAAATGTGTTTATCAAAAATGTAGAAACAGACATAAAATGTGTTACAGAGGAATGCCAATATAAGTCACAAAGATGCCAGAGGTTCAGTGAAAGAAAAGATAACATGACTTAAATGGAAAGGATAAGAAGAAAATACATACAGTAAAATGGAGAAGAATGGGAGGAAAAGGTACTGAAAAATAAGATGTAAAAACTATGGACTTGAAAAAACTGCTTCTCTGAAATATTCTATGAAAAGTTGGCATTCCCAACAAGCCATAATGGAGAACCGTTAGTGTGGTCTAAATATTATCTCACACTGGCTCTCATCCTATCTGGATGTCCCAGTGTTATTTTAAATTATGTATATAGGGAACATTTTTTCCTAATTTTCAAAGAGAAGAATTTGCTACCCAATAGCCTTAGTGGCACTAATCTGAGAAAAATGTACTTTCTGCATATCTATTATTATCTTCCTTCAATTAGCAGCATGCTAATTAGCAACAATACCTATAACATGGAAGGAAATAATCACACAAAATAATAGCTACCATCTGTAGAATTCTTTGATTTTTCTATTAGTTTTTTGTTAATTTCTAATGTTTTGTTTTAGAGTTTTCATCTATTAACTTTCATTACACTTCCTCTTGATATAAATAGTTTCACAGATCAGATTAACTTTGTCATTTGTCTATTCTTAAAAGAGAAGGGATAAGACATGGCAGGAGTTCTCACCATTTTCAAAGGAAAGGGGATATAATAGTTGGAACAATTAGAAATAGTTTTCAGGATTTATGTCCAGGAAAACCATTTAGATAAACATTTACATTTTTACATATAATTTCGAAACGTGTTCTTTATTTTGTTGGCAATATTCTATGTTAAGAAAAAATCAAAATAGATAAAGCATTATGTCCTTATAAAATTTATTCCTATTCCCTGGATCAAAATTTTGCATTTTCACTGCAAGTACAAGATTTTCAAATATAAGTCTGTTACCATACAGATTTGAGAACACAGAACAAAAGACAAACTCTTTTACCAGGTTTAAATTAATGGTAAATTATCTTTTCTCAGAGCACTTACATGAGTAAATGCCAGTTCTGCAGAACATCTGCTTTATCCTGTTAAACATACATCATCTATATTACACATTTTTTCTTATAGAAAAAGATAACTAAAAAAATCCAAACCTGTAAAAGTGAATGAAAAAAATACAGAAAGAATTTATTTTGTAAATCAAAACTTAAAACTAACTGCTCAGATAGTTCTGCAAACCAATAGTGTCAATTTCAAATATGTTTGTTCCTGTGTGTGAAAAGAGCAGACTACTAGATACACACTATATCTATTAGAGATGTTTTGCTTATTCGCCTCAGTATCACAAGTGGATCCTCCATTCTCAAGGAAGAATAAAAATTAAATAAACCTAAACTGAAACTTCTAAACTGAAATATACCACTAAGTCAACTTTCTTGAGAATATTTCCTTTTTTAAGAACATTTGTCATCTATATTTCCTAGAAAACTAATATATTTGAATATTTATTAATGAACTTTTTTTACTACTGAGGCATAAAAATAAACATCTCCCAAAACTTCCTTACATGGGAAAATGAAAGTGTGAATAGCTGTCCTTGTAAGGGAGCATATAATTAAGTTTACTGCTGACAGCATTACTGGGCTGGGAAAACAAATATATATGTAGGAGTTTATGTTTGCAGTTTTGCAGGGGGTAGATGAGTCTTATGAAGAGTGCTTGAAGCTGAGATCTCTTGTCATGAGCTAAAGTGTCTAACCAGTCCCAGTCTAATTTTCCTCTCCTCTCCTTGTTCAAGGGTAACTAGTTCTGGGCTGGCAGTCATTCCCACCAGTAAAGCTCACAGAACACTGATGGTATATGAAGCATGATTTGACAGTGAATTTAATAAGCAAGTACTCTGATGGTGTTTTTATCTTTCACACAGACACAGTGTGCACTTTTAGAGAAATTTCATCATTTTAACCATAAGAAAGGAATGACAAGAAAACCAGAAGTGAGCTTTTGACTCTTCTTTTACTGTCTCCTGACATCATCTTTCAGAGGGACCTGTTCTTTGAAGATGAACAACCTTTTACAAAAAATAAAAAAATAAAAAAAAAATCACTTACTGCACATCTTAACATTTATGTGGCAATCAGTTAATTGGTATCATTTAGGGAATTATTTAACATAAAATTATTTTATGTACTTCTCTTCACATAGATTTTATTAGGATGACTTTTATAACACAAAAAAGATTGCAAATGGCAGTGAAGGACTCTCACAGCATCCTTCCATCGTCTACTGCTGCTCTGCCTTCATATGTTTCAACTGTTAGGAAGACGATGTTGCTCTGGAAAGAATGAACTGTTCCATCCATCTCAATAGATATGTGATATACAGGGTGTTATGTTGTCCTTCCAGTAGCTAATAGGCAGTCTATTGTTATAAGAAACAGTAATAGAACACAGTTATGTGACAAGGCTTGAGCAAGAATTGAGAAACTGGTAAGTCTGAGGAAGATGTGGGTCACTGAACATACTGTGACACTGACTGGCTAGAAGGTTGAGCTGTCAACAATCTAATGGAGTTCAACACAGAGAAGTGCTGAGTGCTTCCCTAGGGGAAGAACAACCTAAGGCACCAGTACAGAACTGTATGGACTGGGGCACTGCAGCTGGAAGGGAGTTCTGCAGAAAAGGACCTAGGAGAGTTGGTAGACACTAAGCTGAACATGAGTCAGCAACGTGTCCTTGCCAGTAGGAAGGCTAACAGTACTCCTGGCTGCATTAGGCAAAGTATCACCAGGATGTCAAGAGAGAAAATACTTCTTCCCATATGAGCCAATGTGTACACTGAGAGAAATGTGTACACTTCTGGGCTTCTCAGTATAAGACAGTCATAGAGTTACTGGAGAGAGCCCAGTGTAATGTCACAAAGAAAATGAGGTACTGAAGGACCTTCTAGGAGAAAAGGTTGAGAGAGTTGGGACTGTTCAGCTTGGATAAGAGGCAAGGGAAGACCTTGTCAATAGCTAGAAATATTTGAATGGAGGAGGAGGGTGCAAAGAAGATGAAGCCAGGTTCTTTTTAGGGGTGCCCAATGCCAGCGCAAGGGGCAATTGGCACAAACTGAAACAGAACATGTTCTATCTAAACTTCATTGTGTGGGTGGCTGAGCACTGGCACAAGTTGACCAGGAGGATTGTGAAATCTACCTCCTTGGAGACTTTCAAAAGCTGTCTGGACAGCTGTCTCGTCCTGGGCAGCCCTCTGTAGGTGACCCAGCTTGCAGAGAGATTGACCAGATGACCTCCACATATTCCTTCCACCCTCAGTCATTCTGTGACTATGTGATTCCCCAAATGAAAAAAATACAACTGCTTGTATCAAGTTGTCAAATCCCCTGAGCTTTATTAATACACACACTGGTGTGTGTTCAAAATCTACTTTATGCAGAAGCTTACTATGGAGAAGTTAGCCTTTCAAAAAGGAAAAAATATACAAAAATCTTCTCGTTTGGAATAACTGGATAATTCAAGAAGACACTGACCTACTTTTAGCTTTCCCATGTAGAGAGAGATCAAATTTCATTAAATATGGTATCATAATTGATATTATATTAACTGCCACTGAAGAACCTAACCAATATTGGAGTCTGTTTTTGCTACTTGTTCAAACGTACAAATGCGAAAGCAACAAATCTTCAAAGACCTTTGCTCTACTAGAAACATAAATTGCATAAAAAAGCAACATTTTCTATTCTTTCAGAATCTGGTGTTGAAAATGGAAGCAGGTCATTGCTAATTTATTTATTTATTTATTTTTGTAAATGCGAGATAAAAGGAGTGTGGGAGAGAATGAAATAACATTTGCTATTTGGTTGCTTTTTTTCTGCTGTGTTAACAAGTCTGATACAGTATCTAGGGCTCTTTCTAAGAAAGTGTTAAGTGTTCCTGGAAAACTAAAAACAACAAACAAACAAAACTTCCAAACAAAAAAGCAAATAAGTAAAAACCAAACCCCTCAAAATATCAAAAATTCACTGCAGCGGTAAAGTAATGAAGTTTAATTTCTGTCCTTTTTGTTCGTCTGAATTGCAGCATACAGATCAGGCAATGAACATCAAATCTCCCAAGCAATATTAACTTACAGTAACCATCCAGTGTAGTATGTAGCTCCAGCTAGAAATTCAGTTTCCTTCCTCTGTTCCTCCCTTCTTCTCTTACTTTAATTTTATCTTTCTTCCTTTCTTCCAATTGTTTTTTTCTTTCCCTGTCCAGTTGAGGAGGAGGAAAGAGAGAGCAGCACGGTGAGCACCTGCCTGCTAGTCATGTCATCCTGTCACAAGACTTGATTCTACAATGATGCTTTTTAAAAAGAAAATCTAACATTCACCACCAGATAGGTTAAAACACAACATTGTAACAACAAATTCTATCATCTTTTGGGAGTAGAACAAAATGAGAAGTTCCTGAAAATCATTTTTTTATCATGTTTAGCAGAGATACATGTCATACAGAATGCTGTTTTTCCTCATTTATCATTATCAAAGAAAAAACTTTTAAGAGAATCAATAAACTTACCAGAGCACTAATTCATAGATGCAAGAATCTTCTCATTGCTTCCCAGATTTCAAATCTGAATTTTCCTTAGCAGGATTGTTTCACTACATTTAATTATGCCTCATTTCATTTTATGCTCACCTTTGTTTTGTTGCAGAACAATTTTATTTTTGATTAGCTTATGGCAATAATGATACAGTGCATGTCACTTTAACTGAGATTTCTTCACATTTGCACTTGAGTGCAGAAACTAACTGCAGAAGGATGACCATTTCTTTTCATGGATGTTACCCAATTAGTTGCAGGCCAACATAGCCCGTATAGAGCTCCTGTACTCCCTACCTTATTTGTTAGATGTTCTTATATTATCCAGAATACAGAGCTTTTAGAGACGCAGTTGAGTTTTTTTTCATAGTCACTAAATACGAGAGGCCTTTACTTTTGGACTTTTTCTGAACTTGTGAACTTGTAGCATCTCCAACAAAAATCATATGGCTCAATTCCTGGTTAAAATGTCTGAGAGAGTGCAAGTACATGGTTCTTTTCTTCTTCTGGTATGCAGATTTAACAGCAACTATTTTTGCTTTATTTGAACTTATCTAAATAAACATCTACTGTCAACCTGAGATTTGCCTAAGATTTTCACTGGTTTAAGTAAATTTTATATATCTCTAAAATTTTCTCTGATAATAAGAAAACCATTGTAAGAGACATACGTGTAAATGGTATAACTCCTTAGATAATCAAGGTTTCCTTTATGGAGATGTTAATTATGTATAGAACAAACCATTCTTACTATTAAAAGGAAGAAGGAAGAAGGAAGATCATCTTCTTTGATTTTATACAATAACTGTCAGAAAAGTCATTAAAAATTGTTATGGAAAAAAATCCATTAGGTAGCTGAGTTTTATTATGTTTGAGGGTGAGCTGTTAAAGGATGCAATGTAAGCTACTAGAAATTGGACATCCGCATTTTAGGGGGAACTGGCATAACTTTCCCTTAGTTATTTGTGAAATCTATAACTTAGTATTCACTGATTAGCTTGTTCATTCTAGTGAATGCCTTAAAAATCTAAAAGATTTTTATCCTTTGTCTTGCTCCTTAGCTTTCTTCTACGCAACGGTTATCAATCTATGAATCAAGCGGTATTATTTCCATCCTCCACGAGAATAAACTACAAGTTGTGGGGAAAGAAGAGGATTTGACAAAGGAGTAGTCACATACAAACACGTCCTGGGATAGAGTTAATTTTCTTTCTAGTAGTTGGTATGATACTGTGTTTTGAATAAAGAAAAATAAGAGATAAAAAAAAAGAAAAAAGAAAAATTAGTGACACACAATGCAATTTCTTACCACCAGCCAAATGATGTCCTGTCTCTCCTCTCTTGGAGAAACGGTGTCCCCCTCCATTTTATTGTTCCTCCTGTTTTATTGTCAACTCAGTTCAGCATGATGCCACATTGTAAGGGACATGCCTTTGGCCATTTTATGTCAGCTGTCTTGCCTTGTTTCCTCTAATTTTCTTGTGTGCCCCCAACTTTCTCACTGGCAGGGCAGTATGAGATGCTGAAAAGTCCTTAATTTAATGCAAGCACTATTGAAAAACAACTAAAATGTCAGTGTGTTATCAATATTGTACTCATACTAAATCCAAATGATAGCACCATACTGACTACTAGGAAGAAAAATAACTCTATCCCAGATGAAATCAGGACAATATACTTCCATGAATAATATATGCACTCGTTCTTCTTGACTTTCTGTTAGATTTGGACATGATTCTATGAAAATGAATCAATATTATCTAAATTTCACTGCTGGAATAATCACTATAACTAGAATGTTGTAGCCCATTATCACAATTTAATTACATTTCTTTGATCTTCTAAATTGCCTGTGTTTGATGCAGAAAAATTCCCTATGTCAGAAGAAAAATAGTTGATAATTGCATAAACAGGAGAAGGAATAATCTTAAGCTTTCTTATAAAGCGGACTGTCTAAGATTTTCTTCAGCCACATTAGCTCATTAAAAAAAAATAAAATTAAATTAAACCAAAATAAATATAACTCCATATAAATACCAATATGAAAGTATAATATTTCAAATACAGGAAATATGTATTGGCTTACTATTAAATAACAGTTTTTGGATTATCACGGAGTTTTCAGCTCTATGGCATGCCTGTTTGCAAGAACACTCATTAAAAAGGAAATACAGAAATGGCAAAACCAAAACTATCGGATTTAGACACAATATTCTGTTTTTCTCTGTAGGTACATATGATTACTGACTCATCTGCTGACAGACGAAGGCAAAGTAAGGAGAGCTCAAGGATCCCTGCATCTTGAAGGTTATTTTGAGCATGTTAGCACTATGAGATATTGTAAGTTTATAGTCCCAGAAACATTTCAGGGAGGCTTTTTTTTAGTGGCTTCGTGGTAATTTATGCTTGACTAAATACCATGAAAACAAGTCAACAGGAAAAAGAATTCAGGAAAAGATGAGTATAAAAGTTACTCAAACGGCATTACTGTATCTTTCAATAAGCCCAGAACACTTTAGTTGAAAAAAATAAAAACAAAACAAAACACTGGTAATGCACAATAAAATACAGTACAGGAAGCATTTCAGCATTCAGATTGAGAATACAAACTCTCTTACAATGCTTGCCACACAGGCGCAGAATTTCAAAAATATCACCAAACCATTATCTTCATCACAAGAAAAACAGCAACAAAGAGAAAACAGAGACACTGTGAAACAAATGGATTCCAATTTCTCAAATAATGCTATTAAAAAGTGAATACACTGAAGTAAAGAAAAATGCAGAAAACTACACCTACACCACATAGGTATTCTGCACTGGAGTGATGCATATAGTAAACTCTGTGGTTTTCTCTTTGTGATTCATAGAATCATAGAATCACCAAGGCTTGGAAAGACCTCCAAGATCATCAAGTCCAACTGTCCACCTACCACCAGTATTTCCCACTAACCTATGTCTTTAAGTACAACACCTAAATGCTTTTTGAGCACCTCCAGGGACAGTTACTCCACCACCTCCCTAAAGATACTGAGCAGGACAGGGCCCAGTACCAGCTCCTGGGGAACACCTCTTGTGACTGATTGCCACCTGGATTTAACTTCAGATGCACAACTATTATTTTGCAGTCCATTCATAAATTGTAACCTGAAGATAACTATTAAATCTCTTACACACATAGATTTACCAATTAAAGCTATCCAATTAGAATTTGATTTCTTTTCAAAGGAATGCAATACATTAAAATGCAATCTTACACAAAAAAAAACTTAAGTCTAGCATGTAGTGCTAGGACTACAGTATTGAATATTTCAGAATCATCTTACCTAAACCAGATATTGTATAAGCATATCCTGTATTTCTGCCCATGACATGAACTGACATGATCATTCTGACCAGCTGATCATAGCTTAATCAGTTGCCCTAGAAACCAGGTTGTGAGTTTGTTACTTATATCAATTTGCTGACCTCACAGTAAAATCCTATGATTCTATGAAACATTTTTTCAGGTAATTTGGACAAATCAGTGATGAATTAATGCCAATTAATTATAGATTTTGTTTACTTTAATCTACACAGCCATCATAAGGTTCTGTGTTCAGATGATTCATTTCTATTACAGTGATGATTTAGTAAAATTCTGATCATAAGAATCTCTAGGATCTTGCATCTGAGTACATGTGAGCTGTCAAAAATGAAATTGAGAATCACGGTGGAAAAATAGTCTGAATTGCAATGACAATAGACAAAACAACCTCAATATTTAATTTTATAAGATGGAAAGAAAATCACAATTTATTTAATTTTAAAGAAGTATGAAAAATAAATAGTATTTACTATTATTGTACTCTTATTAAATTCTGTAGGAATCTTGTGAAAAGGTCAAAAGAAATGAGGTCACTAGTAAAGAGGGCAAAATTATAGCCTTTCCTTTTCTGCAGTAACCTCGAGGAAAACCTGAGGTGATATTTTGAAACCTGGCTAAGTTATTTCTCAATAATAATATTAATGATAAATATACCATTCAGATCATAGACCCCTACTTCTACATCAGGTGAAGCATAATATCCTTTGGACATAGAATGAGTGGTCAACATCCACTGCCAAACAATAGATACTTTTAATGAACATTTTACTAACAATGAATGCATATCTGTTTGAGTGTTTTGAAACATCGTTTGGGTCTGAAAACTAAATGAAATTCCTATATAAATAGTCCAGATGTTGAAATAAATATGTAGGAATAATTTAATCAACATTCACAGATTTATTTTTGTGTTATTCACTCAGAGCTCATAATGAAAGATAAGACATGAACGCTGCATTTTGCAAATGAAAATTCACAGGATGACTTCTATTTCTAAGTGCCAAGAGAAATCCACCTGTATTAATCTTACATATGAGTAGATGTTGGGGGTGGAGGAAGAAGAATAGCACTGAGGGATTACTGTGATAAAATATTCCTGACATGATAAGGAAGGTGAATTTTCATTAGAAACAAAAAGATTCAAAATATGAACATCAAACTGAGTTCATTCTTTCTGTTAGCATGAGTATCATACGGATTATTATAATTACTTATTAGTGTAATTACATTTCATAAAGAAATCTTGCATCCTTGAATCAGAGTCTGTAATCAGATTTGAATATACACTGAAATAATTATATGCCTGATATACCATAAATAATTATGAATCTTGAACTTAACAATGCTACAAATTTAGGAATTTACTTTATGTTGCTACTAATAACTATTTAAATGCATCTATGCCACAGCAAATTAACATTTGTTACATGCTGGGGCCTTGATTAGATATAGTTTTTCTCAGTCTCTCTTGATGGATTTGTTCTACCTTGTACAGATAATTAAAACATTAATTAAAACAAGAACTTCAATCTCCGACGCACAGGCATTAGGTCATGTCTGACATGTCTGACTGCTAGCCCCATAGACAGTCCTTATTTTTGCTCTCTGATACAGTGAATAAGTAGTTGTCTTTCTGACTGAAAGCAAGCAGTGAAATTTACCCCAAAGTAAACTGCAACAATGTGATTTGGTGTATTTTTATATAAATGACATAAATTGCATAAAGGGACATTAATCTATGATTTCCACGTCTAAGTTAAATTTTCTGCTATCGAGAGTATGCGTCCTGAGATGTTTTACACCTTTCTACATTTAGTCCAGAATTCCATTCCAGTACTGGGAATCTTATGCAAATGAAAGCCAAGAAGATGATCAGTGGGCTGGAGCACCTCTCACGTGAAGAAATGCTGAGAGAACTGGGGCTGTTCAGCCTGGAGAAAAGAAGGAGGCAGGGAGACCTCATTTTGGCCTTCCAGTACTTAAGGGGAGCTTATAAAAAGGAGAGAGACTGACTTATTACATGGTCTAATAGTGAGAGAACAAGAAAGAATGGCTTTAAACTAAAAATAGGGGTGATTTAGGTTAGATGTTAGGAGGAAATTCTTCACTGAGAGGGTGGTGAGGCACTGGCACAATCTGCCCAGAGAAGCCATGGATGCCCCATCCCTAGAGGCATTCAAGGCCAGGTCGGATGGGTGTCTCTAGGTGGCCTGATAGTGGGTGGTAACCCTGGCCGTGGGAAGGGGTTGGAATGGGATCATCTTTAAGGTCCCTCCCAAGCCAAGCCATTCTAAGATTCTTTGTTTCTATTATTCAACAGTTCTATGATAATATGTCAAAATGACCAGAAAGCACAGGATGACACTGTTCTTGCCACTTCCAGGTTTCTCAGGGTTCTGTTTTCTCTGCTACTTCATCTACAGTTGAATGAAAAAAAGTTAAAGAAAACTCCTGAAAGATTCTAGAAGTAGGTTGAAGGACACATTTCTTTGCTTTAGTATCAGAAATTGAGAATTGGACAAGATAGTCTCTAAAGAGAGAACAATTCCTGGTTCTTGGCAAACTGCCTTTTAGAGATATTGGAGTATCATCCTAATAATTTTTAAGAATACCAACATTAAAAAAAAATCCTAAAATAAAATGTCCTTTTACAAATCCAAAACTCAGTATGCATAAATGCATATATGTGAAAGTAATCCGTGTTTCACATCACTGATTTAAGCTAGAAGGAAAAACAGTGCACAACAAGAGTTAATGTTTGCAGAATAAAGCTTCATATGATTGCAATCTTTTTGACAGCATTCACAAGTAATTTCTGAATGTGACAAGGCCCCACTTTCTACAAGCATAAGTAGAGTCTTTGTGCCTCAGATGCTGGAATATGTTATTGAAGAAAGAAGACATATTCTTATTAAATCAATGTGAAATTCTTCATGACAGAATGTGCATTACATGGTAAAAGCTATATGCTTATGGTTTTCAAACTGTTTTTGTGGGAGGAGGAGGACGGGTAATTTAATAGAAATATTTCCTATATATTTCAGAAAGTGTTGTATTTTTTTTTCTTTTTAAAGGGTCTTTGGAGGAAGACAAGACAGGATCACAGATTAGAGAAAAAGCTCAGTGTTGCAGTAAATTGTTGTTGTTTATTACATAATACAAAACATCTTGAAATCCATGCAGATCTATTGTACATTTTTTTTATTTGATATGACAGTCATCTTTTTATACATAACAACAATAAATTCCATATATTCTAAACACCAGATATTAACATAGCAAGATATCTAATTCATTTTTAAAGACATTATGTACTTACAGTAAACTTGGGAGTTCTAAATTGCATCCTTCATAAGTATCAAGCCATTCTATAAAGTACAGAAGAGATAGAAAAACACAACGTTGAATTTAGCCTTTTGTTAACAGATTTCTACATTTTTTCTGATGATTTCAAACTTGATCCTCAGAAAGGCTTTTTTTCCAAAGGAGATAACATTTAGATGTCATAATTTTTTAATGGTATATGAAGGTGGAAGTATTAAAATTAACAAGAGCCCCAGTTCCAGAATCACCTGAAGATATATGCCTGAAAGCAAATGAAAGAAAATATTTACCCTACCCCAAAATTGTCCTAAAATTTCACAATTAACAGAATTTTTGAACTGTTAGTTTACGAAGTGGTCTATTTCTAAATAAAGTTGATTTTAAAGAGACCAACGTTTAAAATTTGATGAAACCATGCAGTTTTCACAACTGTCAGCTCTCTTTCACACCTGTCCTTCAATCAGCACTGAAATTCTGAGCCACGTAAAATCCTTAGAAAATTGAAGAAATTAAGGCTTGTAGACTGTATAGTGCATAGACTTTAGTTCTGACAGCCTCATTTGGAAAATGCCCAGTAGTACAAGCACAGATGTGAGCATATCTGAGAGAAGGTCAACACTCAACAATTTAGTAATTCTTATGCAAGCTACTTTTCTTGAGGTTTCATTTTCCTTTATCATATTTTTAAAGCATTGGGGCATAAAGGGACATACTTCATTCTTCATCCCTTCCTCTCTTTCTTCTCTTTTAAGAACTTCTTGGGAAAATGGGTTCTCTTACTGTCTATCTTCCTCTTATTATATTTAGCTTTTTTTTGTTGTTGCTGAAGTTACATTTGTACACATCGAACACACAATGTGTTTTTTTGTTTTGTTTTGCTTTGTTTTGTTTTGTTTTCCTGAGTAATTCACATTAGTATTCTCCATTTCATTGCTTGGAGGCTCCTAAGGACAAATATACTATAAAATGTACCTATAAATCAAATTTAAGTGCACTACAGAGGTAACAGTGATAGCAGAAATGTCATGGTTTGGCAGTGGGTTAGTGGAGAATGACGCATTTTCATATAAAACTGATAAAATCTGTATGATAAAACACATAAAAATTGTAACATTTTTACTGCTGAGGACTCAGATTTAAATCAAAGTTGTATCATCGATTCATTTTTAGCAATCTGTAAAAGCATGAAGAAGCAGGTGAAAAGCAAATATATTTACCTCTTTTCCTTTGGGACTTGGATAATAAATTCAAATAAGATTAATAGTACTCTGATACAATAGGTCAGGTAGGAAATAAGTTTTTCTTTCCCTCTGTGGAAAAGCACACATAGATAAGGGCTACCACTCACAACAAGCATTCTTAAAATCCAATAAATAGTTAAGACTGATGATATTCAGCAAAATCCATCCTTATTCCATTAGCAGAAAATTCCCAGTTAATTTAGATGGGAGTCTTAAAATTTTAATTTGTCATATTAAAATAGAGTGAAATTAAAATCATAACTTTAAAACAGTCTCACTGATCATCAGTATGCATTTATATGGACTTTCAGCTACCAAAATGGCAGGAGTTACAGCTGACTCCATGAGGTTTTGGAAAGTAGCAGTGATCTTAAGAATACATAATTGAAGGGCACACTCAGTCTTGTTTTCCAAATCTGTGGTAGATTGCAGAATACACAGAGACAAAAAAATCTCTCTCAAATACCTCTCAGATAACTAATTGGCTACAAATGATGATTTATAGATAGTAAAGTGGAAAGAACTGAAAAACAGAAAATAATTTTACTGAACAGAATTCTTGTTGTAACACTTCATGTTCACTTTTGGTATCATTAAAATACTAGTCTTTACAAACTAATAATTTTTGCCATTATCTGGTGCTGGAGCATGATTCATTTTGAATTGTTTAGTTTCTCACTTAAGCATGAAATGGGTGTAATTAAACATTAAAAAATGGATATATATGTGATACATAAGTACTTATGTGTTGCCATTCTCTGGACATGCTTCAGGGCCTTGATGTTTTCCTGCAGTGAGGGGCCTTAAACCAGACACAGTACTCAAAATGCAGCCTCAGCAGAGCATTGACAAGAATGCATTGACAGGAAGCATTGACTCTAACAGGGAAAACCATCTTCCCCTGATCTTCTGAGGAAGAGCAGAGAGGGAAATATCCTTAGCAATTAACACATTCTGAAAATAACAGTATGGACCCAGGAATTTCTACATTCAGAAAATTCCTATAAGAGTATGCTCAATTTATTTTCAATACCATTCATTTAAAATGTGATTAATTTTAAATATTTTTGTTATTGTTTGTTTTTTTTTATTTTTTTATTTATCCCATGAGAAGTGCCTAATGCCATCCTATTTCCACAGTACAGACGAAATCTTTCCTAAAATAGAGTAACATCCCTGATTCACAAAATCTGGATTTGGATTTGGATTTATTTGAGGTAAGGATATCAGAGCTTAGCACCTGCTACAGGTGTCTTAGTTCTAATTAAAGGGGCAGAGAATTGTCACATTTTGTGTCAACTCAAAAATGTCAGGATTTGAGATAACTCTCCAGTAAGCTCCTGACAACCTAGAGTGCTAGCACTGCAGTCAGCTCAGAGGCAGGCTCAAGGCAGCACGAGGATCCAGAATTATTATTCCACTCTTTTTACCCTTATATCCTGGTGAGCCTTCTGTGTCCACTGATCTAAATAGAACTTTTCTTCTCTGTGTTGCTGTTACCTACTGCCAAAGGCTGGCCTGAAGATGGCAAAAATTATCACTAAGATTGAATACTAGAGGAAAAAAAACACTTCTCTTTACAAGTCTGAAAAAAAAAAAGTAAATAAAACAGTGTGGATTGTATTACAAGTTAAGCATCCTGAAGTGACGTGGGAAGACTGACAAAAATGGAAGACCTTCTCAGATTCTTATCTCCAGTAGAAATGATTAACACTGTGGGTGGTCTCCCAGAGAGTCATCAGTGCTCTTTCAGCTGTTAATAAAATCACATACTTTGTACAAACTGTGCAGAAGTCCTTAAGAGTGTACTACTGCTGAGAGAAACAGAGGCAGAGTGATATTTTCACATTTTGAAAAAATCTCTACTTCAGCATTTCAGTGTACTAATACATCTTTTTAAATTTTAAACTGCTACATAAAGACTTAGTGATAGTACATAGTAAATGGTTTACAGTAAAGAGATTTATATCCCAACAAAGAGAAAGGCAGGCAAAAAATGCCAACAAACCTGGATGGATGAACAAGGAGTTCCTGAACAAACTCAAGCACAAAAATGAACAGAGGATGGAAGGAAGGACAGATAATCTGGAAGGAATACAGAGATATCCTCCATGCTAGGAAAGCTAAAACCCTTGACAATTAAATCTGTCAAGGAACATCAAGGACAACACAAAAATATGTAAGTACATTCATGATGAAAGGAAAACTAAAGAAATGTGGGTTCTCTTCATAAGGAAAAGGGAGATCTGGTTCCCTCATATTGAGAAGGCTGAAGTATTCAAATAAATTTTGCCTCAGTATTCACTGGCAACTGTTTTACTGTACCGACCCAGTCACAGAAGGCAAAGGCAGAGACTAGGAGGATAAAGAAAGATCAGCCCACTGGAGGAGATCGGATCTGAGACCATTTAAGAAATTGAAGTTGCACAAGTCTGTGGGAACTGATGAGATGCATCTGTATATCCTGAGGGATGTGGTGGGTGTGGTTACTAAGACACCATCCATCATATTTGAGAAGTTGCTGCAGTCCAAAGAAGTTCCCCCTGACTGGAAAGGGATGAATGTAAACCTCATTTTTAAAGGGCAAAAAGGGAAGATCTAAGGAACTACACACTATTCAGTCTTGCCTCTCTACCCAGCAATGTCATGGAGCAGATCTTCCTGGAAATTATGCTAAGGCATATGGGAAACAAATGTTGATAAATGACAGCCAACATGACCTCACTAAGGGCAAATCATTCCTGACAGTACTGGTATAGATGCCCACTTCTAGAAAGTTTTATTATGGTGATGAAGGATAATGAAAGACTAGTAATAAAACAAATGAGATAACCTAGGTTTATCTTGTCCATTTATTTATTATTTCCTGTGGAGATATTTGCTTTCGTTTTTAAATAATGAAGAATTTTCATGTCCTGTTCAGAAAAGTATCTCAACCCCAGTGTTCACTGCATTCTGGTTACGATGACTTGTCATAGGAAACCAACTTCTCTTCTGCAAATTACCTGTAGAAAATAAACATTTTTCTACATGCCTAGATATCAAAAGTACCCACATCACGGATTTCTCATTTTTAAAAATGTTGTTTTATACAGTAATTGACTTTTGTGAAATAGTTTTATCTGGCTAACTTGATTTGATTTTTTTCTGTTTTTTTTTTTAATATAAAAATTGAAAAATTATAGGAACTAGATGTCATTTTATTCACTTATTTCAAATGCAAATGTTTGCATAGGTAAGCATCTTCTGCTAAAGTTTCTGACATTGTTCTGTACAACTAAAATTATGGAATATTTTTGTTTGAAAAAAATCAAATTGAAAGATTGTAGATATTCAAACAAGATGAAACTACTGATGAGTAAAATAAATGATATACGCATTCTTCTGATTATAGGTTTTAATGGCATCTTAATTAGGATACTTATGCAGAAGGCTTTTCTTAATGTAACAATGTCATTTCCAAAGGATAGAATTACTTTAGAAAAGATACAACTTCAATTCTTGCTAATCCTCAATTTTGCACATTTGTTTTCTTTTGTGAATATTGAATAGTAGTTTGACAGTTGTGCAATATAAAATGTCTTCAGTGTTCAAGGTTTCTATCTTATCTTTTCATAAATTCTTCTTTTTTTAGCTAAACATTCCTCTTTCACTCTATCGCACTAGATAAGTGTTCCAGGAAAATAATTATTTTTGCCTAACTTTTATATACTTCAGCTATACACAAAATTTGCTACTTTTTCATCTACTTACCAAGGTGTGCACTTTAAAATCCTGTATTTCTCCAGCCTAACTCCTCACCTAATCCCACATCTTTGTTTTTAATCTCCAAATTTTCTACAGTCAATACTTATCTGACAATGAGGAGCTACAAACTGTAAACCAGTCCAACTAAACCAAAAATTATGTAATACTGTGTTTCACCAAAATTATATTATGCTTGTCATGCTGTGTGCATCCAACATTTGAATCTTTTGGGATGTTTTACATCACTGCACACTGATGTCTAAGCTGCTATTCATTACTGGGTTTTTTTTCTGTTTTTTTTTTTTTTTTTTTTTTGTCACTTAATATGATATACATTTGTATTTCAGACTATTTTCACTAGATTTGTTTCTTTGTTAAGATATGATAAGCAATGTTTTTCCCTAGATAACACCATATTATTTTTCCCATATTTCTATTCTAACAAGAAGACTCGTGAAATCCAGGCAATAATATTAATCTACCTTTCCATGTGTTACTTCTCTTTCTTCTTTGATGTTTTACAATTGAAGAGAGTTGAGAATGTTCCCCACTAGCACCAAATATTGCAGTATTAAAGATATATGGGTTTTGCAAGATAGGGAACTATGGTAAAAAAAAAAAATAGTCTGGAGGATTCAAAGACTTCTGCAACTAGAGGGTAGGTGTAAGCCGCAGGCCATTTCAAGGCTTCATTCCCTTTTATCTCCACAGTTTTCTAAACTTTAACTCTTCTGAGAGATAAGAACTGAAGAAATTCCACATTCTCCCTATCTTTCTAAGGTTGGGTGTTTTTTTTCCTTCCCTTTTCACATAGTATTGTGCCCCTTAATAAATTCATTTTTATCAATTTTGTAGTCATGGGAACCGTGTTATGAAGAATGAAAAGAATGATGTAACATTGATATGTTTATTTGTAAAAGTCTGTCTCTTCTGGAAGCAGCTCAGCATGGGATAGAAAATATTTTATTCTTGTCAGAAAAAAATGTCCCTTTTGCAACCAGTACGATGCAGCTGTTTCACGTTACTTTTCCTATCTGCATTACTTCTGCAGTGTGGCTTCCTTTTTCAGATGATCCATACTGTCACTTTCTCAGTCAACAGACAAGATGATATATTCTTAGTGCATGTGTTCTGCTAGCAAAAGATGTTATTCCTTATTCAATCAAATATTCCCAGATGTAGAGGACTGTATCAAATGATGGTGCACAGGCTTCACATGGCAAGTAAAGAAAATTAAACGTGCACAAAAAATTGTATCAAAATCATAATCTTAATCTACCATGTATGTAGGAACAACTTCGATTCTGAATGGGACCTGAGTATCTTCTCGTGCTTGATCTTCAGAGGTGGGACAGTAGAAATTTCACTCTGTCAGCTTATTTCTCTCTTCTGATGTACCTCATTCCTCACAGTTATTCAATTGCCAACAATTCTTCAGAATTATCTACTTTTGAATTTTAGGAGTAATATTACTGGAAGAGCTTTTGTCCTCAGGAGAGAAGACAAACTCTATTAACATACAGAGGAAAGAGCGGGTGGGATAAAGCTTAAAAAGCAGACAATTCATGGGATTGTTTTTGAGCATATTCAATGCATTTATGTCCAGGAGCATTATGTATTGTGCCAGCAGAAAAGTGTTACTGCAGAAATTTACAAAATATAAGCAACTCATATTGTACCTGATATAAGCATAATAGTAAGTCCTGCTGAGCTTGTGGATTTTGAATAAATAACTAGGCTAAGATGAGGTATTAACCTGTAGCCAAACAATAGGTTTGAACTAACCCACACTTAAGGATGGAGTTTCAGACCTCAAACAATGTGATTTAAGACTACAGGCACACATTTCTTAGTCTCTTTAGAACAGTACCTAATGGCCATGGAAATACCGTTCAGTCATATTACTTCTGGAGGTTTATGGCCCATGTAGTTAGTCTACTGTCATAATTAATTCCACAGTGACTCTAACTGTAGCGCATATATATACATATATATATGCAAATCTCCATGGCTGAAATACCATGTTTGTAAATGAATCATCATTTTGACAGAATCACAGAATCACAGAATCACAGAATTGTAGGGGTTGGAAGGGACCTCTAGAGATCATCGAGACCAACCCCCCTGCCAAAGCAGGTTCCCTACACCAGGTCGCACAGGTAGGCGTCCAGGCGAGACTTGAATATCTCCAGAGAAGGAGACTCCACAACCTCCCTGGGCAGCCTGTTCCAGTGCTCCGTCACCCTCACCGTGAAGAAGTTCTTACGCACATTCGTGCGAAACTTCCTATGCTGCAGCTTATGTCCGTTTCCCCTCGTCCTGTCTCCACGTACCACTGAAAAGAGACTGGCCTCACCACTATGGCCGCCACACCTCAGATATTTATAAACCTGGATCAGGTCCCCTCTCAGTCTTCTTTTCTCAAGGCTAAACAGACCCAGTTCACTTAGCCTTTCTTCATAGGGGAGATGCTCCAGGCCCTTCACCATCTTTGTGGCCCGCCGCTGGACTCTTTCCAAGAGATCCCTGTCTTTTTTGTACTGGGGAGCCCAGAACTGGACACAGTACTCCAGATGAGGCCTTACCAGGGCAGAGTAGAGGGGGAGGATCACCTCCCTCGACCTGCTGGACACGCTCTTCTTAATGCACCCCAGAATGCCATTGGCCTTTTTGGCCACCAGGGCACACTGCTGGCTCATGGCCAACCTGTCGTCCACCAGGACGCCCAGGTCCCTCTCTGCAGAGCTCCTCTCCAGCAGCTCGTCCCCCAGCCTGTATTGGTGCATGCAATTATTCCTCCCTAGGTGTAAGACCCTACACTTGCTTGTGTTGAACCTCATCTGGTTTCTTACTGCCCAGCTCTCCAGCCTGTCCAGGTCTCGCTGAATGGCAGCACAGCCTTCAGGTGTGTCAGCCAATCCTCCCAACTTTGTATCATCAGCAAACTTGCTGAGGGTGGCCACTATCCCCTCATCAAGGTCATTGATGAAGATGTTGAACAAGACCGGACCCAGCACAGACCCCTGGGGGACACCACTGGTTACAGGTCTCCAGCCAGACTCTGCACCACCAACGACGACCCTCTGCGCTCTGCCAGTCAGCCAGTTCTCAACCCACCTCACTGTCCACTCGTCTATCCCACACTTCCTCAGCTTTGTTATAAGGATGTCGTGGGAGACAGTATCAAACGCCTTTCTAAAATCAAGGTAGATTACATCTACCGCTCTTCCCCCATCCACCCAGCATGTGACAGCATCATAGAAGGCCACCAAGTTGGTCGAGCACGACCTCCCCTTGGTGAACCCATGCTGACTACTCCTGAAAACCTCCTTTTCTCCCAGTTGTCTGGAGATGGTATCCAGCACAAGCTGTTCCATCACCTTTCCAGGGACGGAGGTGAGGCTGACAGGCCTATATTGACACTAACATCACATTTATAACACTGAACTACCATACACTCTCATATAGAAGTACTTACCCTTGAAGACTACATAGCATACATCTCTACTAAATGTCTACAGAGCAAAAAAAAATGAGAAAGGTCAAATACTATCAATGGACTATAGTGGACATATGAATTTAGAACTGTATTAGTTATTTCTGTATTACTTTCCACATCCAAAGTATGCCTACTTAACCTTGAAAAGAGAAAAACACAAACCTGCTAGTAGTGCTGCTATTTCAATAAAATTCTTAGAGCAGAGGACACTATATTAAAAAATGATGTCCATGAAGATGCAAACTTCAATTCTTTACCACTGCATCTTCAACAAATTCTGTGAAAATTCATGTAAGATTTTGACCCTTCAAATCTTTCTTTGTTGACCTATATACCTCTGCAGTACAGATACATTATTAAAATCAGTGCTATGTTTTTTTTTTGTTGTTTTGCTTTGTTTTTTTTTTTTGTTGTTGTTGTTAATGATGTGCTTGAGAATGGGGAAAGTGTTATCCCTGACTCCTCCCCTTGTTTGTAAATTTATAGGGTAAAATATTTGCCATATTCCTTTGTGAATGTGCTGATACTTTCTGCCTTGACAGTCTATTCTGGCAGTGGTTTTATGACCTTCTATTCCAACTAATGCACAAAAATATGTCTTCTTACTTCTCCCCTGCTAGCTTCAGTGACCACTGGAACTGTGGAGTCTGATGGATGAACAGCCCCATGCTCACCTTAGCTTGATGATCCTATTAATGCTGATCGCATCTGCCCCCAAGCTCTTCCCATAACCAAAGAGTGCTCTCCTTTTCAGTGGCTCCTTTTACCTGATAACAATTTCACATGAACTACTTTGTGATTTGCCACCAGCTATTCATCCACTTCACGTCAGCTTTAATGGCTACTCCTTTCTAGAAAGAAAACACTGGCCACTAAATTCAAAGATTTAAAAAATCCGAATAAACTATTTATACTCAATTATAAATCACGACCATATTTACATATGCAATAGCATGAAAATCTAATGAAATCAATCTTCTCTAACAAGAACTTTCTTCCAAATCTTAAGTTGTCAATATATCTTTTTCCTATAATTCTTCACTTTTCAGCTTCACTGTTCACTTTTCCATTTTCCAAGATTTCAGTAAAAGTTGGGAAGCAGTCCCTAGCTATTTTATATTTAAACTATCCAACCTTTTTGATAATTTTGATTTGTTTGGCACTATCACAGTGTTCTGAAAGAGTATTTAGTATCGATTGATGGGCAGTAAGGGAGAATAAATTTTTTATTTCCTCTTTGAATGTACTGCTATGAATTTTTGGGATTAAGGAATTTGTATACTTGAGAATCCCCATAGTGTTGCTGAGATGCAGCCTAGCAGAAGCAAACCTCCCATCCAGAGCATGGCCAGGAACCTGCCCCTGGGCCGCAAGGTGCCCTGGAAGAGTCCTATCACACTCAGGCAAAACTCCACATCAGACAGCTGAGCTGCATGACTCACACCAGAGAGCACTTCTCTCCAAAGAACACAAAGGCTAAAGACAACACATGCACAGTCAGAGGGTCACACCCTTCTGCCAAATTACTGATGTACTGTTGAATGCATCCTAAAGCGAACTGCAGGAACTAAGCCTTAAAACATGCTCTCTGCCGCTGCAGTCAATCTTGCCAGTAGCCAGTATGATCACTGAGATTGCTTACAAGTCAACTGAGTCTGTCAGAAGCAATGAGAAGGGAAATAAGATGAACTTGTTGTCTGTTTTCCTGCCTCCTCCAGGTCTGTGCTTTGAACCAATACAAACATTAAATATATCTTGCCTTTGAATTGTGGGTGGCAAAACCTATATTTTTTTCACTCTCTGCTTTACATGGGACAAGCCTTACATAATCAGAAGTTAAATTATTACATAAACATTTTTTCTCTTCTAAGGTTGCAAACCAAAATGGAAAGGAATTGGTTTAATTGCAAAGGCTATATGAAATAGACTCAAAATACAAAATTCAGCATAATAAACTTGGAATACAATAAAATCAAGAGCAGTGATTTTCATTTTTTTGCCCATTATTAAGATAGAAGCAGTGTTGTATTAATCTTTATTAAGGATAAAAGAGTGTACAAAAAGTTACTTATGATCGTCAAATACTTCAATGTAAAAACTGGAGAGTACTCTCAGTACTATGAAAGAGTGCTCTCAAGATTCAAAGAAGATGAACTTTATATCCACAGAACATCAAAAAGATTGTGGGTACTTAAATTTCATTTTTACTCTCTCCAGTAATCAGAACTTCTTCAGAAATAGAGTAATTCATGTTTAATTGCCGCTGAAAATATTGTTCTATCGGTTTTCCTTTTCTCACACCAATAACTGTCGTACATGTAGTGTACTTTTCAAATGGATCTGCTTACAAACAAGCCTTTTATCTTTCCCATCAATTAGACTGGTGTCTACTACCAAATTCTAATCTTCGCTGTTTTCAAATAACTGCAGTACATAAGTACATGAATAGAGGGAGCATGCTGAGGTTTCTGGACCTTCTCTATATTTTAAAGATAAAAGACTCAAAGACTTCATGTAGAAGAGAAGTTTCCATAAGTAGATACTCTTGCATCTACTGTGAAAAGTTTTTAAAGCATACAAGTGTATCAGATCTCCTTAAAATACTGGAAAGCACAATATGATAGCTATATGAATTGTAAGAATAAATAACTGTAGGAGCAGATATACCTACAAGGACTGCTCCAAATGTAATGTCTCATATTTTTTCTATGTTGGCCCACAAGACAGGAGGCAGATGTTGGAGATATGGCAGTAAAGGTTGAACCTTCCTGCCAACATTTCATTTCATTTTGTTTCCATGTGACAACAGCAGTTTGACAGTCTGGCATAATAGTATCTAACATAAGTGTGTTCGAAGCAAAGATGTATCACTGAATTCCTCTGTGTGGCACCCACTGACATTCATCTAAGCATGGCGAACATTTCTGAAGACCAAACAATGGATGTGAGCACAGTGAAGTGGAGGGTGGTGTGTTACAGCATTGGTGACAGCTGCAGTGATGACCTCCGTTGGTGAAGATGTTTATGAGCATTGCATGCAGGCTCTTGTTCATCACTGGCAAAAATGAACATCCAATGGTGGTGACTATGCTCAAAAATAGCATTTTGCAGCTGAGAATTTGTTCTATCAAGTAGTGCTATTGTATTCTTTGTATGTGTTGTAGTATCCATCCATGCAAATAAATAGGAGGCATTACTTCTAGCATGACCTATGTATAATCTCTGAAATTCATAGACTACTGTGCATAACTATATTTATTTTTAGCAGAGAAAATTGAAGAGACAAACAAAATCAACAGACCCAACAAACTAATAGAAGTGTAACATCAAAATGTAAATGTGAATTTATTCTTAAACTGTTCCACCTACCTTCATCTCTGTTTAATAAACACACACTTTTACAAGGCTGAAGCTAGTGTGAGATGAAAAGACAACACAGAGGAAGAAAAAGCTTCGCTTTCAAAGGGTGCCAAAGATGTCAGATGTGCCATACTCATGCTAAATGCATCTGTCTTTGCAGCAAGGATTTTTGCAATCTTAAAGAACTGTCCCTTTCCTTTCTTTCTCCTTTCCCATCCCTTTCCTTTCTTCTCTTTCCCTTCTTCCTTTCCCTTTCCTTCCTTTCCTTTCCCTTTCCCTTTCCTTTCTTCCTTTCCTTTCCCTTTCCCTTTCCTTTCCCTTTTCCCTTTTCTTTCCCTTCCCTTTCCCTCTTTCCCTTTCCTTCCCTTTCCTTCCCTTTCCCTTCCCTCCTTTCCCTTTCCCTTCCTTTCCCTTTCCCTTCCTTTCCTTTCCCTTTCCCTTTCCTTTCCTTTCCCTTTCCCTTTTTCCCTTTCCCTTTCCCTTTCCCTTTCCCTTTCCCTTTCCCTTTCCCTTTCCCTTTCCCTTTCCTTTCCCTTTCCCTTTCCCTTTCCCTTTCCCTTTTCCCTTTCCCTTTCCCTTTCCCTTTCCCTTTCCCTTTCCCTTTCCCTTTCCCTTTTCCTTTCCTTTCCCTTTCCCTTTCCTTTCCCTTTCCCTTTTCCCTTTCCCTTTCCCTTTCCCTTTCTCCCTTTCCCTTTCCCTTTCCCTTTCCCTTTCCCTTTCCCTTTCCCTTTCCTTTTCCCTTTCCCTTTCCCTTTCCCTTTCCCTTCCCTTTCCCTTTCCCTTTCCCTTTCCCTTCCTTTTCCCTTTCCCTTCCCTTTCCCTTCCCTTTCCCTTTCCCTTCCCTTCCCCTTCCCTTCCCTTTCCCTTTCCCCTTCCCTTCCCTTCCCTTCCTTCCCTTTCCCTTCCCTTCCTTCCTTCCCTTCCCTTCCCTTCCCTTTCCCTTTCCCTTCCCCTTCCCTTCCCTTCCCTTCCCTTCCCTTCCCTTCCCTCCTCCCTTCCCTTCCCTTCCCTTCCCTTCCCTTCCCTTCCCTTCCCTTCCCTTCCCTTCCCTTCCCCTCCTTCCCTTCCCTTCCCTTCCCTTCCCTTCCCTTTCCCTTCCTTTTCCCTTCCCTTCCTTCCCTTTCCCTTCCCTTCCCTTTCCCTTCCCTTTCCCTTCCTTCCTTCCCTTTCCCTTCCCTTTCCCTTCCCTTCCCTTTCCCTTTCCCTTCCCCTTCTCTTCCTTTTCCCTTTCCCTTCCCCTTCTCTTCCTTTTCCCTTCCCTTTCCCTTCCCTTCCCTTCCCTTCCCTTCCCTTCCCTTCCCTTCCCTTCCCTTCCCTTCCCTTCCCTTCCCTTCCTTCCCTTCCCTTCCCCTTCCCTTCCCTTCCCTTCCCTTCCCTTCCCTTCCCTTCCCTTCCCTTCCCTTCCCTTCCCTTCCCTTCCCTTCCCTTCCCTTCCCTTCCCTTCCCTTCCCTTCCCCTGCTCCCTTCCCTTTTCTCTGACTTGGGATTTTTTTAGTATTTTCCAACATGTTTAAAGACTGTAGTACTTGTGTATCTATTATTACTATATCATTAATATCCCGTAGAGCTCCATCTTGCTCTTCAGTAGCAGCACTCAAAATAAAATTATATTCTTCTACTTAATTTCCATAAAATTTGCTAAGCTTGTTGAAAAAAAAAAGGATTTTATTAAATTAAATTTAAATTACTAGTGTTTATACTATTTTCATGCATTATTTGTTTACTAAATTAGATCCAACCTTGAGTATCAGTAAGGTAAAATTTAGAAATTGCCCAGAATTAGGAAAATAATCTTTCTGGAAAGCATATAAAATGTTTTTTATAGACCATGAATATTCATGTTTTATTTTTAGCTTTACAGTTTACATCATCTAGAGCATGATACTTCACATTTCAGTGCAGGAATATGGATCTAGGATTGATTAAAATGTAAGAATATAGCTAGCAAATTAATATTATTTTTCGAATACTATTTTTCCAGTGAGCTCTGGAATTGCTACTGTAGGTGGATAAGAGAGGAAGATCATTACTACACAATTTATTTTCACAATCTAATCTCCTTATTCATAGTTTTAGTAGGTGTTTTGAAATAAAGTAGTGAGAAAGATTATTTTAATATATTGCAATATATATTACATTTAAATTCCATTAGAACAAATAAACCTCAAGATTTAAGGAAGGAAGAGAAAGGAAGAAAAACATGTAAATTTCTGGAAGAATCGGAAGTTGTCCATTGGTTGGACAGAAGCAGGGCTCCCTGGCTAGCTCAGACACAATCTGGATGTTTCCTATTATCTCTCTGCCGAGATAGAGAGTTATGGGAGGAGAAATAAGAGGAAGAGGTAGCATCTTATGTAAAAGTTTCATAAAGTATCATAAACAAAACACTTCATAGAATGGATATCTAGGTGACAAGAAGATCCTGCGTGCATGAGGGCATTCTAGTGACTAATACTGACCAGAAGAGATCACTGGCAGACTATCAATCGTGACAAACCTGCAGAAATGTAAACTTTCTGTGAGTTGTGCCCTGATTGCTTGTGAACTTATAGTGTCACTTTACAGTAATTCACAGTGCACATCTTGTATAACTTTAAAAATAATAAGATATATATCAATACAAGAATTAAAAATGGTTTCACATGTTCACTAATGCAAAGTGGAATTCTGGTGGAATTTTTATTATAGAATTATTATTATTAATTTTCTGCTTAAGTGCATTTATACTTACACTAAGTTAGAATAGACCATATGGAATAGAGCTTAAAGAAAGAGAAGACCATTTATACTCACTCTAAGTTTCTTGCTGTGTTCAGTAGCTGTACTAGTTCAAAACTCTGGGTAATGTTATCTTTTGGATTTAGGAACAAAGGCATAAATAAATAAAAACTGGATACAAATATATAATCAAATTGAATACTTGACAAGGAGACCTGTCATCCCTCACTTCATATCACTGTGTTCCTTTCATACTAATTTGGGAAATCACCTTTAGAGCTTCTGCAGATTAATCACAAGATGTCTACTTTTTCATCAAGCATGACTTTCTATAAGAATTTCCTCCTTCTGTTTTAAAGAAATTATAGGGAAAGCACTAACTGGTAGGAAGACCAATATTTTGCAAAAACTGGATATTAATTATGAAAAAAATATATATATTAAAACAAAACACAATCAATAACGCTTCTTAGAATGAAACATTATTGGCTTTCATCTAAGCCAAAAAGAAGGACACTGAATTAAGGATGTTCATAAATCCAAATAAACTTTTACAGCTTTTCTCATTTTAGCTGAAATTTCTCAATTTACTTGTTTGGAAGTCCTTAAATAATAGCTGATCAGGAATAAGCAAGATCTGTTATTTGACAAAATATATATTCTTATATTTTACAATGAGCATATTCAGAAATCAGAACTTCAAAGTTTATCAGAACAGAAAAATATACACATATATATATAAAACAATTTTTTGCTATGTCTTTATTAATAATCATTAATTTACTTAATGGACAATAACTACTGAAGTATGTGAGAAAAAGCTCAACTGCACATCCACAAAGCAGTTCAGAGGTTATGCACTGGGTGGAAACACCTATAGTCAGGGAAATGAGCTACATATGCCAGTTCTTAGGCCGTCCCAGGAGACCCCAACTTCCATGGACAGTGGTGTCAAAAGCAATTTGCAAACTGCAGATCTCTAGGGCACCTCCCCAGAACAGAGAATCATTGCCTAGAGCTGGTGACACATTGTAGAATAGTGTGCATATATATGTTTGTGAATAGATTTATATACATACATGCATATATGCATATGGCTGTTGCACAGGTATGTTCTGCCTGTGTCTCATGGGAAAAGTACCTCAGCCTCAACACTGGTGAGATCTTGAGAATGGAGCTGGAGCAGCCTCACTAACTTTGAGCTGTATAAATCTGTGACTATATCCTTGTGCACTTTGACATGATTACCTTATTTAGTTAATAAATTACAGATATATTAATTGTTATACAAATAAAATTTGTATATATTTGTTGGTTTTGACTACTAACCAACGCAAATTTCTAGGCTGACTATGCTTGAACCAAAGGAAGAAAGTATATAAGCAGATGGAGTAATGTCAGAGCCTGAAGTCTGTATAAAATTGTTTGCTCATTAGCAAATCTTGTAAAAAATGCAATATTTAAAAGTAAATTATTTTCATTTTGAGTTTTAGGTTTTCATCTTCTCTCATCTGAAGTCTCATCTTAAGTACTTTATTAACTGAGATAGTTGTTAGGAGTTGAAGAAAAATGACTAGTGTCATCAAAGTGTAATACTTTAAGAATGCTGAACAGTATAACACAGAAAAAAAGGCTTTTTAACTGTAGAGCTGAGACATAATTGCAAACTTGTAGTAAAAAAAAAAAAAAAAAAAAAAAAAAAGGAAAACACTGAAAATGTAGCAGTTAGTGCCCAAGAACACAGAATTTAAAGGTAATGGAGTACCCACATCTCCTGCGTAAACTCTTAATATATTGCTTAACAGACTCGATGTATGCATGTATGATAAAGACATCCTAAAACACCTTTATTAAAAATAAATGAATAAAAAGATAACTGATACAAAGGATAGAATCTTCTCTGTCCTGCCATGTGACGTACATTCACCTTTCTTTTCTGATTTAGTCACCATCAAAAAGGATGCTGCATTAGATGAAGTGTTAACATAATCTATCATGGCAATTTTTGTCTTCCTCAGTCATCAGAACTATCTGTAGATGATAGATGACATACATCCAAAAATACAATTAAAATTATTATACAACTTCTATATTTTTAATTGGAAAATCAGGCATATTTTGTAAGGAAAAGAGATGTAGCTGGTATTGTGATTTTAGAATGTACAGAAAATGAAATTAATTATACCTCCCACCTGCTTGGAAGCAAATCGGACTCCTTCACTATCACACTCAAGTGTTTTTTACGGAAGACACTGCAATGACTTTATGACACTTTAATGAAGCTGATGCTCTTCAGTTTGATACAGAATTAGAATCTGCTTATATTTTTTTTCTGGAACAAGTTCTAGAGTTGGTAATAATGAGTGATTGATAGAATAATCTGTTGGGCAACATCGTACAAACTTAAAAAAAACCACCTCCAAGACAGAGAAATTAATACGCAGCAGAAAATATTTACTTTTATATGAGTTACACCTCCATATATTTCACTTTGACTAGCCAAAGCATAAAGCCATATAGACTACAGAAGAACATAAAAATAGAGGAATATGAAACAGATCAATCAGAGCTTTTGATACTCTTTTTTTCTTAAATTCTGTTTGAAGCAGACTGCTTGAGTCAAATATTCTCTTTTGATGAGAGACTTACATAGTCAATAGGAAATAAAAAAGCTTCACAAAGAAAGAAAAGTAATCAACAAGAAACTAAACAGAGAAGTTGGGATTTGCTTTTTTTTTTTTTTTTTTTCCCCTCCTGGTTAATCTCTCCTTGTGAGTCTTTGACATCGTACTACCATACAAAATAAATGATAGAATAAGAAATACAGCCTCTATTTATGCAAGTAGTAAAAAAGTCATTTGTTCAATAAACTAACAAAATAAAATTCTAACATGGTGTGCTTTTGCACTGCATTATTTTAATACTGGCAAATAGCATAGAGTATATTAATTTGCGAATATGAAGGATGCCATGAAACCTCATAAATTATAAGGCTAAAATTAAAGCCTTTTTTTTCATCAGAACTGTGAACACTGGTTTTAGCTCTCTATTTGCTTCCAAATTTCTATAAAAGATCTCCATCCTTTTCATATATTCTTAGTTAGAGTACAATACTCATTTGTCTCAGTGACACTGGCATGACATTAAAGAGATTCTGAAGTTCAGATGAAGTCCAGATTCTGAGATGTACGTAGTACTTGTGATATCCCTAACTTTAGTTTTTTTTTTAATGTTTTTTTTTTCCAAAACATTGGAGAGATATTCCCGAGGAGGTTCCTAGCTCACTGCTATTTTACACTAATAGAACAAGAACTAGAACTGGATTAACAAAAAATCATGATTCAAGAAAGTAAATGTAAAGAAAATGTAAAGAAAATAATATAATATAATAATAATATCATAACACCATATAAAGGCTCAATAAAGTATTGTTGCATGGAGATGGAAATGAAGATTTCAGCTTCTGCTCTTAAAGTACCTCAACATTTCAAGAAAAACCAAGGTTTGATTTAAGTGAGATCACTCTTAATCTAACAAAGTTGCCCTTCATGTCTTTTCTTCACAGTACTCAAGCATTAGCATTATATAATATTGCCAAAAAATACTAGCTATAGAAAATACTAGCTGACAAAGTATCTGAAATATCTGGATGTAAAATGGACACGGATATAGTATCATAGTATCATAGAACCACTAAATTGCTCAGGTTGGAAAAGACCCTCAAGATCATCAAGTCCAACCTCAACCTAAGCGTACTACTCATTGCTAAGTGATGTCCCTGAGCACCGCATCCAGTTTTTAAACATATTCAGAGATGCTGACTCAATCACCTCTGTGGGAAGCCTATTCCTGAACTCAACAACCAGTAGCTTTTCAGCCACTCCTCCCCAAGCCTGTAGAGTTGCCTGAGGTTGCTGTGACAAAAATGCAGGACCATATGCATACATACATATATAGAATGTAAAATGGATACCTAAAATTAAGTTTTTGCACTCCTTGAATAATATAGAATGTCTTAATTTGATCTTTACAGACGTCTACTTCAGTGGCTGGGACACTACCAGTGAGTAAAAATATAGACCTGCACAGAGAACTAAGGTCCTATTTCACAAAAGACTGAATGGATTCTAGGAGACACGTCCATCATGTATATGCTAAATATATCTTTAATTTCACAAAGTGCTTTAGTTAGTTTCACATTTTTTACTTACCAGTAAAATAAGATTCTAGTGAAGAATCTATAAATTTAATACAACATATTTTAATGTAATACTCAAAACCAGTACGAAGTAGAACAGTGCTACTTCAGAAACTACAAAAACTAAATGCACAATCAGCTTTCTTGTTGCAATTCTTTTCCAAAATGTTTCCAGTTTCTCCCCTAAAATACAAAAACAGCCACTTAGTGAAGCTATTGTTTCCATTGGTTGTTTTTTTTTTTTTTACTCCTTTTGTTCTTTTTACTACATATGTACTACTAGTGGGAAATAACTGCTTTCTCCCTTTCAATATCTGTTTCAATTTTCATTCTTATCAAATTTTAGTTATTTTGAATAGAATTTCAATCATTAAAATAGCTTCTAAACAAATACATAGTTGAAAATATACAGGATACATACACAGAGACAACAGAACCGTTTTAGCATGAACCATAAGGCACACAACATTAATTTGTTGTCTAAATTTTCTATTTAAATGGGCATATTTGATGCTATAATGTTATGTCATTGCAGGAGATTAGGGCTAAAAATTACATGAAAATTCACATAAGCATTGTGACTGAGAACTGTTTTCTCATCTGCAGTAAACTGAGACATCAGGCAATATTCCACTACATTTTGTTGCCATCAGACAGATGGCAGGAGAGGGGCAGTCTGACCAAATAACATCTGACACGGAAGTGCATATGAAGCAAAGGTGTGGAACTGAAAATATTGCATCCACCGACATTCATTGATGCTTGCTGAACGTTTATGGAGACAAAACAGTGGAGCACAGTGAGCTGTGGATGGTGCATTTCAGCAGCAGTGACAGAGGATGAAAGACAAGCCATGTTCCAGATAGCTATGTACATTTTTAAGAGCATGGCATGCAGATTCTTGTTAATTGCTGCTGAAAATGCACTGCTAGATGTGGTGACTATGTTGAAAAATAGTGTTTTGTAGCTGAGCATATTCTCTATCAAATAATGTTATTGTGCCCTTTGTTTTACTTTCCGTGAAAGTAAATAGGAAGCATTACTTTTAGAGTGACCTATGAATTGATTTTTACATCAGCTTTCCCATCTGCCTGTCACTCCTTTATCTACCAGCAACACTCCGAACCACCTCCCTGCTTGGCTTCCTTTCTCGACTTTTTTTGTACTTTTTTCACTACTTGTCTTCATTTCCATAATTTCTCACACTATTTCAGTCTGCTGTGAAATAAGCCCTGCTACTTGCTAATATTCCTTTGCTTTCTGTCCTCTACTCTAATTCAGGCATTTTGTCTATGGACACATGTCAGTGGAGGATTTTGCAATATCTTCTTGAAACTAGTCCAGACTGCCTTCCCTTCTTTATGTTAAGCCTTTAATCTCTGCACCACCACCCACCCAGCCTGCAGTGGTGTTTACAGATTCCTAGATTAGAAAAATTGGGACTTTGATACACTCAGAATGTGGCTGTTGTTAGCAGTTCCAAGGAAACAAAACATTATTTAAATTAATTAATTATAATTAATTAATTAATTAATAATGAAGGTTCTACATGGGCAGATTGTATTTTTCTCTCAGTCCAAACAATAGAAAGGACCGTCCTATTCACTGTACAGCAGAGAATTCGTAGAGGCTCCTCTCCTATTTGTCATTTCCAGTGAAAGAGGAGACAAGTTTGTTTGTAATCAGCTTTCCTACGGTAGCAGTCTTGGAAAGTCATACCTCTTAGGTAACCTGGATTGCTGCCAAATTAACACAACACCCTTTTTTTGTTCACTTATGAGGCAGAGGAGGAGCGAGTGATTTCATGTTCTTATAATGTTTCAAGATACAGGGTCAGGTTGTGATGAGAGATTATTAGATTTATGGTTTCCACTGTTAATATGCTTTTAAGCATTTTCTTATTCTGCTTTTTCAGGACTTGGTGATGTGAATTATTAGTATATCTAATGTATTTTGACACTTACTTAAGCAGAGAGAACAGTGCTAATGCAAGGGAATTATCACACCCTTTGGTCTATATTTTATCTTGTCTTACTGAGAAAGAAGTAGGTAAGAAAGTGTTAAAAGATAACTAGAAATCTGAATCTGTTTTATAGAAGTGCAGGGAAAAACAGGACTGGGAAACCATAGAATCACAGAATCATAGAACCACTCAGGTTGGAAAAGACCTTAAAGATCATCAAATCCAACCACAACCTAACCATATTACCCTAACAATCCTCTGCTAAATCATGTCCCTGAGCACCACATCCAAACGGTTTTTAAACACATTCAGGGATGGTGACTCAACCATCTCCCTGGGAAGCCTATTCCAGTCCTTAACAACCCTTTCTGTAAATAAATTTTTCCTGATGTCCAACCTAAACTTACCCTGTTGCAACTTGAGGCCATTTCCCCTCGTCCTGTCACCTTGAGAAGAGACCAACCCCATTCTGCTGTAAGCACCTTTCAGGTACTGGAAGAGAGTAATAAGGTCTCCCCTCAGCCGCCTCTTCCCCACACTGAACATCCCCAGCTCCCTCAGCCTCTCCTCATAGGGTTGATTTTCCAAGCCCTTCACTAGCCTCGTTGCCCTTCTCTGGAACTTGCTCCAGTACCTTCACGTCCTTTCTGTACTGAGGTGCCAAAAACTGAACACAGTACTTGAGGTGAGGCCTCACCAATGCCAAGTACAGGGGCAGGATGACTTCCCTATCCTGTTCTCCACACCATTCCTGATACAAGCCAGGATGCCATTGGCCTTCTTGGCCACCTGGGCACACTGCTGGCTCACATTCAGCTGACTGTCTATCAGTACACCAAGGTCTCTTTCCATCAGGCAGCTTTCCAGCCACTCCTCCCCAAGCCTGTAGGGTTGCCTGAGGTTGTTGTGACCAAAATGCAGGACCTGACACTTGGCCCTACTGAAACTCATAAGTTAATCTTGGCCCATTGATGCAGTCTATCCAGGTCCCTCTGTAGTGCCCTTCTCCCCTCAGGCAAATCAACACTCTCTCCCACCTTGGTGTCATCTGCAAACTTACTGAAGGTGCACTCAATCCCCTCATCAAGATCATTAATAAATATATTAAATAGAAGTGGCCCCAGTATCGAGCCCTGGGGGACAGTACTCGTGCCTGGCTGCCAACTGGATTTAACTTCGTTGATCACAACTCGTTGGGCCCGGCCATCCAGCCAGTGTTTCACCCAAAGAAGTGTACATCCATCTAAACCAGGAGCAGCCAGATTCTCCATGAGAATGTTGTGGATAGTGTCAAAGGCCTTACTAATTCCAAGTAGACCAAATTGACAGCCTTACCTTCATCCATTAAGCGGGTCACCTTGTCATAGAATGAAATCAGGTTTGTTAGACAGGATCTACCATTCATAAACCCGTGCTGACTGGGCCTGATCCCCTGGTTGACCTTTAATTGGTCCATGATGATACCCGAGATTATCCGTTCCATAACCTTTCCAGGCATCAAAGTGAGAGCCTGATAGGTCTGTAACTACCAGGATAACTTTCTGGCCCTTTTAGAAGATGGACATCACATTTGCCAGTCTCCAGTCCTCCGGGACATCCCCAATTAGTCAGAACTACCAAAGAATGATGGAGTGGCTTGGCACCCACATCTGCCAACTCCCAGAATCCTAGGGTGCAATCCATCCGGCCCTATGGACTTTTGAGCATCCAGCTTTCGAAGCAGGTCCAAAACCAGCTCATCATGGATCATGCAAGGCCTATTCTGTTCCCCATCCCTGTCTACAAGAGCAGGGGGCTGTGTGCCCAGGGAGTGACAAGTCTTACTATTAAAGACAGAGGCAAAGAAGGCATTAAGCACCTCCGACTTATCCTTGGTCACCAAGTTGCCCTCGGCATCCAACAATGCATGGAAATTCTCCCTAGCCCTTGTTTTGCTGTTGATGTATTTATTGAAATATTTCTTGTTTCCCTTTACCTTAATAGCCAAGTTCAGTTCTAGCTATGCTTTGGTTTTTCTAATTTTCTTCCTGCACAGCTTCACTACATATCTGTAGTCACCATAAGCAGCTCGCCCACTCTTCCAGAAACTATAAATTTTCCATTTGTTCTTGAGTTCCAGCCAAAGATCTCTGTTCAGCCAGTCCAGCCTCCTTGCCTGTCAGCTTGTCTTCCGTGACTTGGGGATGGTCAGCTCCTGTACCTTTAAAATAACTTTCTTAAAGTATTCCCAGCATCCCTGGGCTCCCACGGCCTCCAAAACTTCCTCCCAATCTCTACAGGGCAATAAGCTGGAATAGTCACTGCAGGTGACAGGATACCAAACTTGGAGTGATTGCGCAAGTAGTTGTAGGGTTTGTAGTTTTAACATTAGTTTGATATTTACATATATGCTTGTACACTTAGGGGGTTATTTGATAAATGAGGACTTCAGCTTCCTTTCAGGTGTTTCAGTCAGATTCAGAACATAAAAATAGTGAAAAAGCCCTTTTTGATAAGTCTCCAGAATAAGAGTTCTGCCAAAACTTTACAATAGGTTTTATATCATTAAAAGGAAAAAAAAAAAAAAAACCTTCTCAAATGCATTATTGATTAGAAACATGATTTAAAAAACAATTACATTATGGTAGAGACAATAATTTATGTGAATGTAGGAGTAACTCTTTCATATATTTTTGCACCTGAAGTTAGTGAAAAAGTTGGTTAGCTGCAGGATACTATCAAAAACTAGCAAGGGTGAGGCTGTTAAAAGAGGGAGGACAGTCCAGGAGCAGTGGGAGCCCACAGAACAGGGAGAACTGCAGCTCCACAGCCTCCAGGCATGACTGGTGACCTGTCCCACTGACAGCCCCATGGTTATCAGTCAGGGTGAGGTAAGGAGTCAGGCCCAGTCCAGTGAAGCAGGAGAGATGGCTGAGGGCTCCTGTGTCACCTTACTGAGCACATCACTGTATTCTTATAGTTGTTTGGCTGAAATGAACAAATAACTATCACTATCACAATTCATATGAGGACAGATGATGCTTCCATCTCATTTGGGCTCTATAAGAATGAAGATGTAGAATTATGTGAGTTATAACAGGTAACAGATCCCATGCTGAACATATCAGATCCTAGAGTACAGTATTTGTTGTATTTCTAGTCTATACACCACACATGACAAGCTGTTCATCTGTTTTGTTCCTGTATTGACTCTTTACATTATAGGGTCCTGGCTGTATTCCACACACAGAACTCCCAGTCTTTCTGCAACCCTTTACCCTCTCAGACTGAATCCTAAGGGACCCACCCTCTCTACTAGTCTTCTGAACAATTCAAAGTCCACTCTCTGGAAGTCCAAGCCAGCAGTTCTGCTGTCCCCTCTTCTGGCTCCACCAAGAATCGAGAACTCTACCGTTTCATGGTCACTCTGTCCAAGACACCTCCATACCTCCACATCTCCCACCAGATCTTCTCTGTTTGTGAGCAGCAGGTCTAGTGGAGCACCTCCGCTGGTAGGCTCTCTTAGCAGTTGCAGAAGGAAGTTATCTTCCATACACTCTAGAAACCTGCCAGACTGCTTCTTCTGTGTGTGTTGTATTCCCAGCATATATCAGGGAAGTCGAAGTACCCCATGAGGACAAGGGCTGGTGATCCCACAGCCCTTCTTTGGCCTGGCAAAATGCTTAGTTAGACATAATCTCAGTTTAATTAAAAATAAAAAGCTAGCATTTTCTTATTAGGAAAAAAAGTGTCAATCATAATATACTACTGCAATAACAAAGGAAAAAAGAGGATCAACTTTGGGATAGATTCTGTTTTTCAAGTCTGTTTTCAAAATATCACATCTCACTGGTGTGAAAGAGTTTTGGGATAAAAATATTCTCATATCACAGATGTTCAATTTATTAATATTTGTTCACATGATGTTTAATAACATTAAAAGAGAATGAACAGTAGAAATGTAATTCCAGCTCCATGAAGTTAACAGATAAAGTTCAGTCTAACTCCTTTGAAGCAAACTGTCTTGTTGATCACAAGGTGATCTACATCATGCTATAGGTTGGTGGTAGCTCACCTGCGTTGTGATCTGCATCCTGAGGGAAGACATCTTACATCCAACCCTACCTTTCAAAATGATATAATATTATATATCATCTCTTCTTTGCACCACATAATGCTAGGGATCTGCAAGTCATCATGATTTTGGAGTTTAGGCTGAAGATGTAAGTCCACAACAGCTGAAAGCAACAGAAAACTCTGATTACTGATACTACGAATCTTTTGAAGGTTCCGAAAACTCTCCTGAAGTCCATTTCCCATCCATCTAGAATTTTAATTTGATATTGTTAACCAGTGGAAAGAAATGACATTTCTGCAGATGCAGATATACTAGAAACTTGTTAATTTTAGATTGACCAATGCTGAATTAGCATTGCTACTTTGATCTAAACATCAGATACCTTGTTTTCAGGCTTTATTTCTCCCATTAAGTGCTTTACATTGTTATCCTCTTATTTATTTTAATGGAAGTGCCATCTTGTCTTCTCACAGAAAACCTAGCAATATGTCTCTGCACAACCAATTTTAGAAGAGGTTTCAAGTGAGAAGCTTGTTAGAAATATGGTGGTACATTGTTTTTGTTTTTTTTTAAAGAGCAAGGAAATTTTTTTTTCGTTTAATAGAAACTTAAAGATATGGGAAAGAAAATAGAAGGAAAGACTAGGAAGAAAACAAGAACTAGGTCATAAATTCATGACTCCAGAAGGTGATGTATCCTGCAGCACCCAAGGGATTGCACTGCAGAGTCAAACTTTTACTGCCAGAGGCAGCCTCTGAGGTTGCAACTGACTATCTCAGAGTTAACTCAAGTGCTCTGCTCTCACTCAGCTTTGCAACCTGCAGGGAAGAGGAACTGACTTTAAGGCATTTGATGTCTACATCCAACTCAGAAGAAAAAGTGGGTTTGATTATCATACAAGCCATCTGACTCATGCCTGTCATTCATCAAGCTCACAGAAGATGATTTTCCTACATCATTGCAGTAGAAAAGACTTCGGGAATTGACTGAATCACATAGAAATATCACACTGACAGACAGTGTAGAAATATGCTAGCAACTGACAGTCTATTTAGAAAAAAAAAAAACATAAGAAGTATTATCAGTATTCTTCTATTTAAGGAAATAGAATTTATAAATAGTAAATTGCCAGTGGACTATTTGAAAGAAAGCAGTGAATTTGCTTATTGACAAAACTTGTTTAGTATATACCTGAGAGAGTAGAAAAGGAAACTATCTAGTATACAGATAAATTTGAACTGATGTAATGTGAAAAGGCTGCATGTGGACATGTTTCTAAATTCCATTGGAATTTCTCATTCCCAATGTTATACTGTAACCAATTGTGATATTTTTACTGTGACGTATTTATGAAGCTATCACACTAAGAACACTAGTGCAATCAATATTAATTACTATTGATTATCCTGAAACCCTAATGCAATATAAAAGCTTAAGCAGAACTGTCTATAAAAATTCTTAAGAAATTCTTGCTACACATCAATTATAGAATCTGACTCCCTAAAGTTATTGGTAATGTTACAGCAAGGCATTTTCTTACTGGTTTAGTAATCTCTTTAGAGATTGGGTATCTCCTTCTTTTCTCTTTTCTTCTTTCCACCACGCAGACATTAGTTTTTGACCACACTGTATGCTCTTGTAGGGAAAAAAAAAAAGTGTAGAAGATAAACAGTGCTTCTTTCTATTTTACAAACTTCGGTGAATGCATCAGAATCAATAAAAAATGTTGATGTAATCTTTCTTAAAAAGTAAAATCAAAATTTTGGTAAGAGCTTTAATAAATTGTGTCTCTGTAGATCTGATCTTAAAAGGAATTCTGCAGCCATTTTCTTCAATAAATAAGATGAGGTTAAAAACGAATGAAATGAAAGGTTTTAATATTTAATGAATAATGACAAAGAGTAAAACAGTAGATCAAAACAAGGTCAGCTATGTAAATTGTTGAAAAGGTTCAGACTTGTGATGATCTGTGAAGGCAAACTTACTGAATACTGTGATGGATAAAGTCTCCTACAGCTGGATTCACACAGTTCTGAAGGTCTTGAAATGACACTATTAAAACTAAAATTATTTCCGTGTTATTGTGGTTTCACACTGTGAAGTTTCTTCTTTGTAAGTGTCTTGAAGAGAGAATTCCACTGGTGCATTCTGATTTAAACTCACCAGTACAATGAGATTCAGCCTAAGATAGAGATTTGAAGGGTTAACAAGCCTTTTAAGGATTTCATTTGAGCTCTGAAGATGTTAGTTAAAAACTCCAAAAGCAAATTTACAGTGTTTATTCTACTTCTCAACAGGTGGCTGCCCAGAACAGCAGCCAGCACTGGGTGCACAAGAATAATTTTGAGCAAGGAGGAGTTAAATAGATACACTCTGCAATTAATAACTAATACTTATTTTGACTGTTTATTAAAAACCAGTCTTTATTCAGCTTTTTGGATAGGTTGCATTTGCATTTGGGAAAGCACATATGTGTATAGGAAGAGGGAACTGAAGTCTCACTCATCCCAGTGCTGCACAGTTTAAAATTTGAATGAGAGCATGTGCTCTTCCTGTACACCTACTATTTTTCAAACAAAGACTAATGTCACCTCTTTTTGACAGTACGTACAGTTGTGGACAACTGTTTTCATGGAGGAACCACATGAAAAATAAAATGTCATCTAAAATACATGATGAACACCTTGAAACTTCAGTAAGACTGGTAACTACTTCTATCCAACCAGTCTGATGTGTTAGTTTCTCAAAATCATGCTCAAGTTTCCCACTGGTTTTATGGACTTGGTGCTCCTCATCCTGTTTTTCAGTAAAAAACATTAAAAATTAAAATATTTTGTTACTTACATATATTAAAGATACTATAGATTTTATGAGGCCTGCTCCAGAAGTAGTGCCTTCTATTTTGTTATATCAGCCCGTGACATCATGTTGGTGGTATGGCACAAAGGGGTTCATGCTTCCCACTAAAATTCTGCTTCATTTTATTGCCATGTGACAGATGGCAGCAGGGGGGCACTCAGATGGAATGGCATCTGGCATGGAAGAGCAGATGGAGCAAAGGAGTGCAATTGAATTTCTCCATGCAGAAAAAATGGCACCCACTGACGTTTATCGATGCATGGTGAAGATTTATGGGCACCAACCAGCAGATGTCAACACAGTGAGGTGATGAGTGATGCATTTCAGCAGTCGCAATGGGTCACCTCTGCTGGTGCAGGTTTTTATGAGGGTGGCATGCAGGCTCTTGTTCTTTGATGGCAAAAACACAGAGCTAATGGTAGTGACTACGCTGAAAAAGAATGTTTTGAAGCTGAGAATTTGCTCTATCAAGCAGTGTTATTATGCTCATTGTACATGTTGTAGTTTCCATGGAAATAAATAGGAGACATTACTTGCAGAGCAGCTCACATATATGTGCTCCAAGACAATTCCTCTTCACTCAGTGCGACCTAAGCTAGCCAAAAGGTTGAACTTCCATGGTATAATAAATTTATTGCATGTATATGCAACATCACTTCTTAGGATTCCACTTTCAACAGAGATGGACGTTACAGAACATCAGGAAGCTCTGGTCTACTAAAAAGCAAGAATAAATAAAAATTTATTTTCCCCTTCCTTCCTTGCAGCTGCAGTATTGATTATTGTGATCACATACGAAAATCAGTTTAAATGTGGGGAGCTGTCAGCTGGTGAATTATGGCTATTAGCCTTCTGATACCTAAAGAAATATCTTCTTATTTTACTTTTTTTCTTTTCTTACCTATCATTAGGTTTCTAATACGATAGCAGAAAAGTATTTATTCATTTATTTATTTAAACTAAAAATATAATATGTCTAACTTTTTATTATTTAAAATGCAAAATTGTATGCTGGATCAGAGTGAAAACAGTTAATTTCTTCATCAGTGGGATGTCTGATGGTAGGACAGAAAATAAGCATTGTTTCACGTTTTCCCATAATAAGATTTAAAGTTGTTGGTTTAGAAAAATAAATTCTGGGCAAAAATGCTTATTTATTTGACCTCTTGTGTTTGTTTCATTCTTTATTACAGGGGAAAAAAAAAAAGTATACTTTTTAAAACATTTGCTCATTACTTGACATGATACAGCTAGAATTCCTCACCAATATTCAAATTCGTCCTGTAACTGGTATATTTCATGCATCAAATGCATTTTTTTTTTTTACCTCTGAGAACAGATTCTGAAATAGGACCATTTTCATGAGGAAAGATGCACATTCTATCCATTAATAATAAATAATTTAAAGTCAGGATATGACAAGGAAATCCCCATAAGTGCCTAATTAAAAATTAGTTCAGTGTTATATGCTGTTACGTGTTCAGATTTCTTGGGGATAAAATAACATCTATCTTGTTACGGACGCATTGCTTTTACTATATGGACATATGGGTACTTTCATTACTAAACACAACTGCATTATCACTAATTTGAGCATGTTAAGGTGCTTAAAGTTCCATTAACCATAAGCAAATTTTTCCCAAACTCTTCAAGTGACAGGTAATTACCATATCATCTTGTAAAAAAGAAGGAGAAAGGTAAGGTGGATGGAGAGAAGAAATGTGTTAATATTCTACTAGGCAACCATTTAGCATTTACATTCAACTCTGGACATATTAAATTTCCTATTGTTGAAGGTTCATTAATTCACATCAGTGTGAAATACCAAGGTGGTTTGTGTGTCCAGAGACTTCTTTAATTCCATCTCCCAAAAATAACCTTGGAAAAAAAGTCATTGTCTGCAAATAATGACAATTTCTTCTTAAAGCAAAGGATAGGTAATTAAACAAATTCCTGGAATGATTATACTTGTAACTGTGTGGAGTCCTGTCATTGTTAAGTGCTAAAAAACAGAAGTGACCTAGAGTTAAATTCATCTGCATTACAGATACATCTAACCACTTACTTGGTTTGCTTTCAGTTAAATATATGTCTATTAATAAAAAGGAAGGCCATAATTTGGGCCTTCCTCAATATGTAATTCAGCAGTGAGACTTTTGGAATGCTACATTTTCATCTGTGTACATCAAATGAATGGAACCAATATATATAAGGTATAAAAATGAATCATAGAAACTGTTATATGAATCGCTGTGAAAAGCTTCTGATTTTCCCACAGCTTTTAAAATCTGGAAAATAAATAAATAAATAAACATTTAAAAATATACATTATCTCTGTCTTTTGCACTAGCAAAAGAAAACTAAAACTCTTATGGAAACTTATGTTGTCATTCTCTTCTTTGGGGTTAATGTAATACTTTAGAAGGTTGTATCTTACATTATAGAATTGCTATTCCCTAACAAAATAGTAAGACAAATCTGTCAGTAGCTGTTAAATATACAAAAGCAATTGTCAAAAGAGTATAGAGGACAACGGAAGTTTTTCAGATAAAAGCTGCAGTTTCTAATAGCACAACATTTCTCATTTGCAAAATTTCAGGCCTCCGCAGTGTTGTCCAACTTAATATCTCAAGTGCAAACTATGCTTGTAGAATTGTAGACATGTAGAATTACTCAAAATGCCTTTCCAACAAGATCTAATCTCATCTAACTTTTTTGGTAATCTATGTTGAGTTGACTTTGTCTAAGTTAATTTGTTACATAATGTTAAATTTAGTTGACAATAGGTTTTTTTCTTGTAGTTTCCATCACCTACAGTCAAGAGAATAATAACACCCATGGAAAAGACCTGTGTGGGAAAGTAAATCCTAGATGAGTTATGTAATATTGCAGGAGATACAGGATCTCCTTTGCATTATTGATAGAACTCTGCTCAAAGAGGATACACATTTGATAACTGGCTGTAATAAATTACTGCTTTAATATTTACAGATTTCTATTTTTCCCCTCCTGTGTATTTTAATGACCCATTTAACATGTTTGTATTTCCTTAGATAATATTAGTATCTCTTTCATCATTGTACTCACTATTTCAACTGCTGGACAAAAGACAACTTTACTTTTCTGAGGTTCCTGTGTGCAGATTTCCTATACATAAACCAGACAACAGAGAGGTGGGCTGTTTTGTATTTAATTGTTTGTTTCTCCAGAAGAATAACAATAATTGTTTGGACTAAAAACAACTGATGAATAAACACTGAGACCGCAGGTTATTTAGTGGAAACTACTTGATAGGCTCATGGTGGCAATGCTGATAGCTATGGCTCCTGAAGAAATGATCCTTTTTTTCACTGTTTCTTAAAACACAACCTTATGATTTGTGAGTGTGACTGTATTTATTCTTCAGCCACATTTATAGGAGTAGTTTCTGTCTATGGCAAGACTAAGACTGTTTGAAACAATCTGTCATTGTAAATGCTGGCCAGCAAATTGGAGAATAAGCTGTTCAACAGTCTTTTCCTTAATGGAGCTTGAACAACACGATACCATAAACCTGAGTGTGCAATAAACTATGAACGGAGATGGAGTCAGGCATAATCAGACTATCAATTAGCTTGGAATGGACTTCTGGATATCTGTGGTCTAAATTCTGCTCAAAGTTGTGTCAGCTGATATCTGTCTGTTCTTTTAATATATTACCAGAATCTTTGTTACACCTTTTATTTGTTGCCTCTCACCACAGCACTGTGTAAATCTAACACGGTATACAAATGTCTGGTGATATATACTACTGCAGGAACCACTTCTAAATATTTTTAGTTGTAGTGCAGGGCTCATGCCAACGTGTGCATATTAATGTCATTTTACTCTAATTATATTCCATTTTTCTGAGCATTATATATATACATATGGACTTATGCTCTGTAGACTCAGAACCAGAATACAAAAAATGCACATTAATTGTCCTTCTTTTATTGTGCCAAATGCATACCTATGCTTTACTTACAGTCAAGAGGGCAGAGTTGCAGAATAGCACAGATATTTGACATCTTAACAAATTTCCAGCTTGTTCCAAGCCAAGAAGTGAAATGCCAGTGTGTGAATCTATGCCTGAAGGGCAGTATTTGCTTTCATTTTCTGGTTGGAAATTTAGCCGTCATTTACTCTAGGTAGAATCTCATTTCCTCTCACGTCAGACTGTAAAGTAATCTGATACACAAAGCACTTCAAAATAACCTCAGTAATTGTGTTTATTGACTCAATGCACTGTCATTTTTTTTTATTTTGTTTTAATGTTAAGAGGTTAGTTTCAGGACTGGTGGGTTTTATTTTCTTTGATTTTTTGTGCCTTATAACAAGAGTAGGCAGACTTTAAAAAGCTCTGAGAAATCTATCATATTCCAGGATTTAAACTCTTGACAAGGATGGATGAGTAAACAGTGACATGGATTGAATACAGGAAGAATGACTGTGTGCAGAAGATGGCAACTAATCTCATGACACCTAGCTGTAGGCCAGAAACTAGCTGTGTACCCCAGGCATCTATAATGTAATATTTCACATGTACATTAACAACACTGATGGTTAGGCAGAATGTACCTTCAGAAAGTCTGCAGATGACAAAATACAGAAGCAGCTGACACTCCAGAGAGTGCGGTCATTCAGAGGGACCTTAGTAATGTGGAGAAATGGATTGATGAGAACCTCATGAAGTTCAACAAAGAGAAATGCTGTGGCCTGAACCTGAGAAAGAACAAACCAAGGCACAGAACAGGCTAAAGACCAACCAGCTGGAAAGTGGCTCTGTGGGAAAGAAGGGAAAGAACCTGGACCTCCTGGAGCCAGGTTCTGAATAGGAGCTAGCCATATATTCTTACTGCAAAAGAGGCTAATATTATCTAGGCCTTGTTGGGCAAAGTATTGCCAGCAGATGGAAAGGGATGATCCTCTCCCTCTACTCAGCACTAGTATGGCTGACTCCAATCCTGCAGATACACTGCTGTAGAGAAAGACTAACAATATTCTTGGCTGCAGTAGGTAAAAGGATGTGATTCTACTCAGTACTGGTGTGGCCATACCTGGAGTGCTATGTCCAGTTATGGGCTCCCCAGTACAAATGCAAGATATGGACAGACTGAAAAAGGTCAAATTGAGTGCCACAAAATGATGAATGAATGGGAGCACCTCTCCTGTTGGGGAAGGCTGATAGAGCTGGAACTGTTTAGCCTGGAGAAGAGAAGGTTCAACTGGTATCTTAGTGATGCATATAAATACCTGAATGCAAGTCGACAAAGCCAGATTGTTTCCAGTGGTGCCCAGACACTGAACAAGAAGCAATGAACACGAACTAAATCACAGGAGTTCCTTCTGAAAATCAAGAAACACTTTACCATGAGGGAGACTGAACTCTGGAACAAGTTTTCCAGGGAAGCTGTGGAGTCTTCATCTTTGCAGGCATTCAAGAACCATCTAAGCAACATTCTCCAGGGTTTTCTATTTAATAGGGGTGTTGGATAAGATATTTCTGAATGTACTTTGTAGGCACAGGTAATGCAAAAAAAAAAATATACCAGCCCAAAACTACAGTTAGCTTGTCACTGGTAAAAAATGAAATCATAAAAGCTGTAGTCACAAGCAATAGGAAAGTTAACACATTACCAAAATTAGGTTGTGTCTGCTAGTGAAAGAAAGGAAGCAGAAAAGACTACAATTTCTGATGCATGCAAAAGTTCTTCTGTGCAGTTTTCCAAGGATTTGGGGAAATTCTCACCAAAGTTTTAGACTCCTCCAAAATTCTGTGCACAACACTGAAATACAAAACTATATTAATTTACTTTCTCTCTGTTCCCCAAAAGCTAAGAAGGGAACTGTATTTGAGAGTTTTTGTTTCTGTTAAAATTCTTGCCAAAAAGTTGGTTAAAAGCATTTTCTCTCTTTCTAAACAATAGGCTGAGATTTTCTAAGTATTCTCTTTGCTTGGTTACTAGAAGTTTAGAAACACTGATTTTCCTACAGGATAATCCTTTATGTGCTCATCTCACTTTGAAAAAAAATCTTGATTTCTTATAAGACAATCCATTTCTGAACCTGTTGTAGCACTTGCAGGTCATGACCTTGATTGTGGTCTGTCTCATCTTCTACTGATGCACAGGAAATGTTACAATAGCTGCACTTTCAGTAGCCATAGAGCTACTGAATTATTCAGAATGGCTAGAAGAGGTCTCACTCAGTGCAAATCATGATATTTTTTAGCTGCAGATAGCTGCAGAAGTCATCTCTCATTTTGGGTGAGTGGTGAATGGATGTTGCAGCAGCAGTGGTGCTTTTTCTTAGTACAGTTGTCAGACTATCAACTGTTGTTGCTAAATGAACTCAGAGCCCTGATCTTTCTGGAATTAACATGAAAAGCAAAAGAAACTCAAGTCCACTACATGCTTGTTTAAAATATATTTTTGGGTCTGTTCCAAATTTTTCTCCTTAAGCGTAACAAGTATTCTTCAGCAGAGAAAAATCTCATGTGACCAAAAAAAGTTGTCACTGAAGTGGTTTTGCTGTTACTGATTTTGGAATTAAGGTATCTAAAGGAAGAGAGCTCTTCAAAGAATATTTATTTCTTCCACTGTGATTCTTTTCCCTGTAGGAAATCACCAGGCTTGTAGCACTGAAATACTACTGCAAAGCAGCAGAGAATTGCAGTTTACCAAGAATGAGATTTAATCAATGTCGTTATCTTGCATTGGGTGTGAGCAGAAAGAGGAGTTGAGCAACTTGCTCATCTGGCCAAAGCACCAGATTGAGATGTACAGTGTAATACCCTGTCTATGACCTCCTTCTGTAGTACTGGGCAATGCCAGGGGTTGAGTAGAGACCTCACAACCCTAGGCTGTTTCAGTTGAAGATGTTAAAGCCAGAATATCAATCATACCTCTGTACCACACACTGGCCCTCCACCCACACTTTATTAACAATGTAACAAGCCTTGTTAAGATTTCTGTCAGCACACATGACTCAGTCCCACCTCCTCAGGAGTTTAAAACAGTCCTGCCAACCCTTTAGCTGAGAGGAGACACTCCTTTGGCTTGATGGGTCTGACTCATTTTCCTTTCCCCTTATTCTGGTTTCAGCTGAGTCATAGTTGATTTTCTTCGCATTGTCTGTTATGATGCTATGTTTTGTCTTTAGGAGAAGAACAATTTTGACAACACACCAATTGCTTAGTTGTTGCTGAGCGGTACTACACAGAGCCAAGGACATTTTAGTTTCTCTGCTTCTTGTACAGTGATGGGGTTGGGGGGTGCTCAGGAAGCTGGGAGGGGATAGAACCAGGATGGCTGGCCTAAATTGGCTAAAGGGACCATCTCATACCATATGTTTTTGTGTGAAAAACTATGAAACTACCATGGTATCTCTTCCGGACTGATAATAAATAATCTTAAGCATCACTTGTTTTTCAAAAAAATAAATAATCATTACTATTATTTTTTCTCTTTCTTTTCTATCTTAGTTTTTCAACACTTGGATGGCTTCCTTGTTGGTGGTGCTGTTGTTTTTTTTTATTCTTTTTTTTTTTTTTTCTCTCCCATCCTCTCCCCCATTCCATTGGAAGCTGGGAGTGAGCAAATGGCTGCGTGGTTTCCTTGGTTTCCTGCTGGATTACACTGCAACACCTCATTAGCAGGACTGCCTGTCAGGTGAATTATTATGATACCCGGGTGAGTTGTTAATTACTTACTGGCTAGTCTTGAGATATTAGCATTCACACAGCTAGTGAATTTATCAGCAACATTTTTATTTTTATTTTAGCAGAATTTATCAGTCACCTCAAAAAGCCGTCTATTTCCTACTGTACAAACTTGTTGCAGTGAAAGTCCTTTGAGAGGGCTCTGACAAGCAAATGTTGAATCTGATAAGTGGCTATACACAATCCTTTAGATATAAGCCACTGACCAGATCAGGGACGGAGGCTGGAACTATCCAAACTTAGAATCACTTAGGCTCCTCTTTCAGAAGAAGTTTAGAAAGCAAGTCAGTCCTTTCTGAACCTCAAGATCCCACAGGAGAGTTTCCCAAACTAGTCAGATATCAGACTTGTACCTTTAATGTGATAATGTCTTTTTTTTGGGAGGGAGTGAGGGAGGGAGGGAGTGGGCAGAATTCAGGATGGGGAAGAAAGCAAATATCAGTGCAAGCTGAAAGTATTTCCTTATATTGCTGACAAAATGACAATGAAAATTAAAAAAAAAAAAACCTTTTTCACACACACAAAAAAAAGCTTCTATTTTTTTTTAGAGCATATATGAAAGCAATAAATAGAACAATTAAAGACTACCTAAATTAGAACTCATCTAACTATTCTGCCATTAACTTTCCCTTGACAAGAAAGTTATTCCTAGGGATACTGCAAAAATATACCTTGTAAACTTCAGATAAGTGTCATGGAGTTAACTAGGTCAATCTATGCCTGTGACAGGGGGGCAGGAGGCCCCTGGGCGCCCCATAAAATGGGAAGGGAAAGGGAAGAGGGATAGGGAGATGGGAGCTGGGCTCAAGGAAGGAAAAAAAAAAGTGGCAACGATCTATGGAGGAAAATTTATTTTACTATGTTATCGGAATGCATGATAACACAATATAATACAATCTAATTGAAATTGAGACTAATAAATCAAATAAAATAGGAGAGAGAGAGTTCCTTAGACCGAGGCAAACCTGGAATGCTTGGAACGGCCAGGAAAGCACCTCCAGCACCCACTGCCAGGCAGTAAGAGACCGCCCCACCCGGAAGGGCCAGATCCCATGACTTCCGTAATGTATAGGGATAGGTGCCTGGAATTGGAGCATTAACACTTTAACTCCCAGTGCACTACATGATGTTATGATGTGGAATACTGAAAACCGAAAAAAAACCCACAAAACCATGACAATAAGTTATTATTTTTTTAGTGTAACAATAATAAAAAGAAAAACAATAATAAGAGGCTTAAAAGAAGAAGCTGTTTCTGCTTTCTGTAGGTATTGTTGGAAAATCCTATCATATCTAAGAAATGCTTATGGTAGATAACCACAATGTAGGCATTGAAGCATTATTTCAAATTTTACATTACACATGTGGGAAAAAAAAATCCCACATCTCTAAGTAATATGTCAGGTTAACTTCAAGCCTGTTGAAGTATGTCATGTCTCTGACTAATGGGAATGGGGCCAAACGAAATATTCTGAGCTGTTCCCCCCACCAAGCACCAACCGTGGAGACATCGATATAGCACAGGCAGGTTTGGGAGGCCAAGGCAGCTTACCATTCTCCTGTGTGACAAGTTATCACCAGATCAGGTCCATTGTGAGACAGGGTCAAAATTCAGGCTGACATTACTCAAGGCACAGTATAATTTATAGTATAGTATGCAGCAAGACAAGGAGATTCCCAAATAAGAGCTGGATGCAAAACTTAGGATTCTATGAAGTGGAGATGACCTAGAAATGCCAAGAACATATCAATCTTCACAATTCTGTAGAATATATAGATTTCAGGGGAGAATAGGGGCAACTCATTTCATTTCACGTGACAGATACTATTCATTCATGTGCTCATTAAAAAGAGTATATAGGAAAATTGGTATTGAATTTGAATATAATCTTCATTCAAATTAGTCAGGATATGTTGTTTGAGAGAGTTTTTTAAAACATTTAGTGTTAAAACTTGATATGCAAATAAACTATGTCATTTGAGTATCTATTTCATTAAAATAAAAACGTTTCAGGTTTGAGGCATTATTAGTATTTTCTTTTTGAATTTCACTTGCTAATTAAAATCACTTGCTATTGATAAACGCGTGATTTTTCCTGTAGTCCATAAAATAACTTTGTCTTGGAGGTAGTGATAGATACAGGGCTAATTCCCCAGGGATTCTTTTTTTTTTTTTTTTTTTAACCATGCATTATTATTAGCTCAACAAACACTCAGATCAATTGCAGTGTAGGTCAGTGGTTATATTTATTTATTTAACATTTTATGCTTATACTATGCAGAATAATTTGGAGTATCCTGATTGCTACAGTGTGTTCCTTTGCCTTAAGTCCTGATGAGCGTAGGTGGAGACAGAAGTAAACAAACTAGAGTTAAGGGTGTAGATTGATAAGAACAATAAACATTGTTATACCTAATTAATTTCCTAGCAGCTGCACTCTTCTGACACTTCCTTCTTTGGAATATAGCAGGGAACTTCAGGGAATTTAGAAACCTCCTGCATTTATAAAGCAAAGAGTAAATATGAATTCAAGATCAATAAAGGAAAACTATAAGTTTAAATTTTTATTACTCCCATTCAAAAGTAAATGACTGGAAATTCAGTACCCATCCAATTACACAGTAATTTGTAAAATAGAAGTTGTCGTGGAAGAAGAGCACAGGGTATGCAGTAGGGATACTCAGTAATTAAAAGGCTGACTCTAGCATTGAGTTTTTTTATGACTTTGAGTTAATTAATTGTCTATTTTTTTCTGTGTAAAAGCATTACAATAACATCACTGGAGGGATGATAGGGCTAATTAATACTTGTACTGTGCCTTGAATAATAAGTTATGAAATATCTTTTACTATTATCACTAAAATGAATGTATTTCCTTTTGTATACTTATCCAGTCTATTATCAAGCTCTTCCTCACAATAATGAAATTTTTTGCTGATGGGGAAAACTTGAAGAAGAATATTGTAACTTGATTTTGAAAATAAGGTTTTATTATTTAAGAAAATTAAAACTGAGGGAAGATCCAGAATTAAACTATAATAAGAGGAAAAAAATATTAAAAATAATTAGATGGGAATTAATATCAAAAACATCTTTTTAGCTGCATAATGATTTGCTTTTGATATCCTTCTGTGTAACTTAATAGGAAAAGAAGTTACTGCATGAGGACTTATATTACCTTGTGAAAACTCTTCCTTGTAAAAATAAACAAATATTGCTTAATTTGGAGATAGTAAGAACAGTATTTATATATGAGTAGTTATTCTACTCCTTTCTCCTCCTTTTCATCTTAAGTAGTTATATGGTCAAATCTTTTGATTTTAAGAGACCTGAGGGTTCTATGACTAATTCTCTCACTGAAGAACATATGGAGCTTTGCTGAATATTCTGTACTGTAAAATACTCTGCATTCTGAAAACTAAATTTGGTTTTCAAGTGTAATAAGTATAATGGAAGAAGGAATATATCTGTGAGCGACATGTTTTGAACTTCCCAGCGATGTGGGAGTATACGTTGCCTACAGTTATGTAGGACGGGATAAGTCTGTACAACTATAATTGAAATGACCTACAGATGTTGCGTTAAAATTTATTTTATTCCCACTGTAGTATCATTTGAAACTGCTAGGCTTGATTCTGCTAAAATACTTTCTGAAGAGAATTTTGCTGCAAGGAACCACAGAAATTTCAATATGAGAAGAGAGCCTTCCTCTGGAAAGGATGAGTACTATGCATCCCCATAAAGTTCAACTCTCATATTCACAGGTTTTTCTATGAAACGAAGCATTTAGCACAAAATGCTCTGAGTCTAATCGTTATGTTATTCCTTAAATACTGTTCTTCCTCATGAAAGTACTCAACATGAAAGTTATCCATAATTCTGCCACAGATAATGTTAGAGAAGCAATCCAAGGAAATATGCAAACACAGTCTTCATTTTCTGAGTTTTACAAAGCAAAAGGTCTGCTAAAACAGCCTTGGGCATGAGGGAAATCAAGGAAGAGAAATGGAAGGTCATGACTTAGGGAGAAGTAACAGAAGAGAGGGTTAGGTTTTAATACTGAAGTACGGAGTAAGGATAACTTTGCTTAATTAATTTCATTATTCCTAATCAGCAGTACTGTAAATCTGATTCAGAAGCAAGACTTTATTGAAAGCAAGAGAGTGGGTATGAACTATATATATCAGGCATGTCCCACTCATGCCCTGCAGGCTGCATGTGGCTGTTGCCATCAAACCAGATCGATGCATCAGTCTTACAAAAACAAGGTGAAATATTACATTAGTTCTATGTTTTTGTTCCTCTCTCTCTCTTTTTCTTTTTCTTTTTTTTTTATGTTTTAAGAAAAAATATTTTGTTACTTATAAAGTAACAATATTGTATATATTGTGCTTCAAATATAATGCTTCCGGTTTTATTATGCTGGCATCATAGGTTGACATCACATTGGAGGCAGATATTGGTAGTATGAAACTAGAGGATAAGCTTTCCTGACAAATTCCATTAAATTTTGTTGCTGTGTGGCAGCAGAGGGGCAGTTCAACAAAATGGTGTCTGACATGGAAGTGCATATGATTCAAAAGTGTGGAACTGAATTCTTCCATGCAGAAAAAAATGCACCCATTGACATTCATGGACACTTGGTGAATGTGTATGGAGACCAATCAGTTAATTTGAGCACAGTGAAGTGGTGGATGGTGCATTTAAGCAGTGATGACAGTGAGTTACCTCTGCTCGTGCAGATTTTTATGACGTTCTTGTTCATCACAGGTGAAAATGTAAAACTAATGGTGGTGACTGTGTTGAAAAAGAGTGTTTTTTAGCTGAGATTTCCTTTATCAAACAGTGTTATTATGCTCTTTGTATTAGTTGTAGTTTCCATAGATATATGTAGGAGGTGTTATTTTTGGACTGACCTACATATATGTGGCCCAAGACTATTTGTATTCATTCAGTGTGGCTCAGGCAAACCTATGATATAAATGATATAAATGACAATTAAGTCTCAGTTAATAATTCAAAAGCAAAAGGATTAAAAGAAGGGAGTGGTTCCTGTAGACAAGTATGCTTATGCTTGCAAGAATTCTTTACAATTGATGACCTACCCTAAAGTATGTCCTTTGCTATTGGAAATTCACAGATAGTTCTGTTAAATGAAAACTCATCCTTCCCGTCCCCACTTTTAATTCAAAAGTTTCATCTAAAAGTAATTTACTGTGCAAATGAGATATAGTATGTAAGGAATAAGGATATTTAGAGGGAGGTCTTTCATGTGTTTGTATAATTTTAGTAGGTAGATGCTGTATCTCTTAGCAGAGTGACTGTTGTTTATAGACACTGAAGAGATTTAGAGGAATGCTATAAAAACAGCATCAATAGAAGCAATAGCTGTCAGAGCTACTTCTTTCTTAAAAGACCGAATCACTGTAACTTTATTACTTAGCAAGTCACTTGTTAAATAGATTCATAGAGTTTTGCTTGAGAAATTAGGTCTATCAAATCTGATTTCATATTTGATCTGTTTTTACCAGCAATATGTACTTACTAATAGCACAAAAATAAGCTGAAATATGATTTTTTTTTTTTCCTGGATGAAATGAATGTTTTACCTTTTAACAGCTACATAAGCAGTGTCTGAACAGAGCTCTGAACTGTGGATTTAGCTGCCTTTGACAGTGAAGTTTAACAGTGTTATACAACACACTGGTTAGCAAACAGCATGCTGCCAAGGCTTCTTAACCAGGAAACTTCGCTTTTATGCATTTTCAGTCTCTTGGGATTTCTGAGAGGGAAAACTGGCATTGAGAGTTGGCTAAATGCTTAGAGTTGGAAAAGTATTTTGCTTGAAAAACTAAGGAGCATTTGAATTATAATTTTTGTTATTCTCCAGTGGTAGAAACTTAAATGCATGTTACATTGTTAAGAAAGCATGGATAAGATCTATGTGAGGATATAAGAAGATAATATTGACTACTTCTAATTGTGCACTCTGAAAATAAGACTGTAACTTTTGACTCTCTCCAGTAAGTTAAAAAATTGATGCTGCAGCTGAGTGTAAGACTATTGACTAATCTGCTTAATTCTTGTTTTAATCTTCATGGGATATGCCTTCAGATCTTTAACTGATCTTTTAAATTACCTTATAATTTTGTCTTTGAATTAAAGTGAATCTCAGTCTTAGGAGTAGTTTCTACCTAATAACTTATTTACAAATTTAGGTTAAAGAAGAATGTTAGTTTTTATCTACATAATGTCACTAATGATATAGTATAGCTGCTTTTGTTGCAGTATTTAATGATGCCCACCACCAAAATGCAGAGCTAATACTAGTGACTATGTTGAAAAATAGTGTTTTATAGCTTTGTTTATAGAATTTCGTCTATCAAATCAAATAGTGTTATTGTGCTCTTTGTATCCTACTTCCTTGCTGCTGGTGGCCCAGAGCCAGCTGCTACTTCCCCTCCCCAGCATGTGGAGTGGCCCAGCTCCTCTGAGGCCATGTCCTCATGGGCTGCCTTCTCTGTGGAAGTGTGGCAGGTAACTACCTTGGTCTGCAGTTGGTCCAACCTGTAAGGTAGCTGCCCTCCATCCTGATGTCCTCAGTCATTTTGGCCTCCAGTGGGCTGCTCTTGATTACTGACAAGGGCTGAGATGAAGCCACTCCCACTGCACCTGGCAGACGGGGAGATTTCCTGGCAGGGATAGGCACCTGGAGATCTGGACCGGGAGGTGCTGCAGGGTATCAGCAACCACACAATCAACTTGGTCTACAGTGATGTATGCAGTGGGATGTGTGGAGTGGAGACAGTTAGTGGTATCAGAAAGATGGGGGAAAGACAGCGAGTGATGGCATGAACTTCCCTGAATTTCTCCTCTGCCTGCTGGAAGAGGACGTGAGAAGGTTGAATGAGTATTGGATGCTCATCTACAACCTGTGCCAGCCCTGTGCCATGCAGTATTACTTCATCGGCTCCTACAAGTGGGTGAATGAGGACACAAACCACTTCCAGGAGCAAGTTCAGGTGTCATCTTCATCTGCTACCCAGAAAGACAGTAGTGGCACCAGCATGTGACAGTGGAAATGCTCCATTACTATCTGTGCAACACACAAGAACAGTCGGATAAAACAGCTGCTACCAAAGTACAGTCCAGATATCTTTCTTTGCCTATCTCCTTCCAAACATAACCAGCAAATTCTACAGGCAATTAGGCAGGGTTTTTTTTGTTTGTTTGTTTCAGGTTTTGGTGAAAATTTTGCAAGGATTTTTAAGACATCCATGAAGCGTTGCTGCAGGGCAAGGGAGGTTCAGGTTTGATAATTAGGAAGAATTTCCTATTAATATTTTATATAAATCTCCCCTCTCACAGTTTAAAACCATTCCAACTTGTGCTATCACTATCTGCCTGTGCAACTTCAGTCTCCCTCCTTTTTTGTAAGGTCCTTTTAAGTACTGCAAGGCCACAATGACATCTTCCCAGAGCTTTCTTTTCTTCAAATTAAAGAAGCCCAGCTCCCTCACCTTCATAGAGAGGTGCTCCATTCCTCTGAAGATCTTCAAGGCCTTCTCTAGACCTGCTCCAACAGGTGTGTACTACAGGCCCCCTGATCAGGATGAGGAGGCTGATGAGACCTTCCATAAGCAACTGGATGTAACGTCACGTTCCCAGGCACTGGTGCTTATGGGGGACTTCAATTATCCAGATATTTGCTGGACGACCAACATGGCCAGGCACGCACGGTCCAGACGGTTCTTGCAGTGTGTTGAAGACAACTTTCTGATGCAGGTGGTGGAGGAACCGACGCGGGGAGGGGTGTTACTGGACCTTATTTTCACCAACAGGGATGGACTTGTTAAGGAAGTAAAGGTAGGGGGCAGTTTGGGTTGTAGTGATCATGAGATGGTGGAGTTCAAGATCCTGAGTGGAAGAAGCAAAGCAATAAGTAGGATTGCTACCCTGGACTTTAGGAGAGCCAACTTCGATCTCTTTCGGGACCTACTTGGAGCTATCCCATGGGCTCAGGTGTTAGAAGGTAAGGGGGCCTCTGAGAGCTGGTCAGCATTTAAACAGCTCTTCTTCCAAGCTCAAGATCGGTGCGTCCCTGTGATCAAGAAATCGGGAAAAGGTGGCAGGAGACCTGTGTGGATGAGCAAGGAGCTCATGCGCAAGCTCAAAGGAAAGAAGAAGGTCCATGAAATGTGGAAAAAGGGTCTGACCACTTGGGAAGAATATAGGAATGTAGTCAGGGCCTGCAGGGATGCAATGAGGAAGGCTAAAGCCCACCTGGAATTGAATCTGGCTAAAGTGATAAAGGATAATAAAAAAGGCTTCTTCAAGTATGTTAACAGCAAAAGGAAAACTAGGGAGAATGTGGGCCTCTTACTAAGGGAGGGGGGGGTTCTGGTAACGGGGGATGCTGAGAAGGCAGAGATACTGAATGCCTTCTTTACTTCCGTCTTCAGTGAAAAGGCTCTCCCGCAGGAATCCCACACCCTGGAGGTTAGTGAGAGGGTCTGGGGAATGGGAGACTTCTCTTTAGTCAGGAAAGAGGACGTGCGTGAGCGCCTAGGCAGTACTAAGGTCCACAAGTCCATGGGACCTGATGGGGTGCATCCACGTGTGCTGAGGGAGCTGGCGGAGGTCGTTGCCGAACCACTCTCCATCATTTTTGAGAGGTCTTGGATAACAGGGGAGGTCCCTGAAGACTGGAGGATAGCCAATGTCACTCCGGTCTTCAAAAAGGGCAAGAAGGAAGATGTGGGTAATTGTAGGCCAGTCAGCCTCACCTCTGTCCCTGGAAAGGTGATGGAACAGCTTGTGCTGGATACCATCTCCAGACAACTGGGAGAAAAGGAGGTTTTCAGGAGTAGTCAGCATGGGTTCACCAAGGGGAGGTCGTGCTCGACCAACCTGGTGGCCTTCTATGATGCTGTCACATGCTGGGTGGATGGGGGAAGAGCGGTAGATGTAGTCTACCTTGATTTTAGAAAGGCATTTGATACTGTCTCCCACGACATCCTTATAACAAAGCTGAGGAAGTGTGGGATAGACGAGTGGACAGTGAGGCGGGTTGAGAACTGGCTGACTGGCAGAGCGCAGAGGGTCGTCGTTGGTGGTGCAGAGTCTGGCTGGAGACCTGTAACCAGTGGTGTCCCCCAGGGGTCTGTGCTGGGTCCGGTCTTGTTCAACATCTTCATCAATGACCTTGATGAGGGGATAGTGGCCACCCTCAGCAAGTTTGCTGATGATACAAAGTTGGGAGGATTGGCTGACACACCTGAAGGCTGTGCTGCCATTCAGCGAGACCTGGACAGGCTGGAGAGCTGGGCAGTAAGAAACCGGATGAGGTTCAGCAAAAGCAAGTGTAGGGTCTTACACCTAGGGAGGAATAATTGCATGCACCAATACAGGCTGGGGGACGAGCTGCTGGAGAGGAGCTCTGCAGAGAGGGACCTGGGCGTCCTGGTGGACGACAGGTTGGCCATGAGCCAGCAGTGTGCTCTCGTGGCCAAAAAGGCCAATGGCATTCTGGGGTGCATTAAGAAGAGCGTGTCCAGCAGGTCGAGGGAGGTGATCCTCCCCCTCTACTCTGCCCTGGTAAGGCCTCATCTGGAGTACTGTGTCCAGTTCTGAGCACCCCAGTACAAAAAAGATAGGGATCTCTTGGAAAGAGTCCAGCGGAAGGCCACAAAGATGGTGAAGGGCCTGGAGCATCTCCCCTATGAAGAAAGGCTAAGTGAACTGGGTCTGTTTAGCCTTGAGAAAAGAAGACTGAGAGGGGACCTGATCCAGGTTTATAAATATCTGAGGTGTGGCGGCCATAGCGGTGAGGCCAGTCTCTTTTCAGTGGTACGTGGAGACAGGACGAGGGGAAACGGACATCAGCTGCAGCATAGGAAGTTTCGCACGAATGTGCGTAAGAACTTCTTCACGGTGAGGGTGACGGAGCACTGGAACAGGCTGCCCAGGGAGGTTGTGGAGTCTCCTTCTCTGGAGATATTGAAGTCTCGCCTGGACACCTGCCTGTGCGACCTGGTGTAGGGAACCTGCTTTGGCAGGGGGGTTGGTCTCGATGATCTCTAGAGGTCCCTTCCAACCCCTACAATTCTGTGATTCTGTGAACAGCTCCACTTGCTCCGGTGACTCTAGGCCTAGATGTGGTACTCCAGCTGGGTCTTCACACAGGCAGAGCAGAGGGAGACAATCTCTCCCCCCCAAAATCCCTGCTAGGTACTCCTCTGCTGATGCAGTGTAGGATGCTGTTGGCCTTCCAGGCTGCAAAAGCACCTTACTGGCTCAGGTAGAGCTTTTCTTCCTTCTCTGCAGGACTAATCTCAATGAATTCTTCTCTCATCCTCTAGACATGTCTTCAACTGGCCCAACACAAGTGCAGTGCTTTGCACTTGGACTTGTTGAACCTTATTAGATTCATGTAGGCTCACTTTTTGAGCCTATCCAGTTCCCTTTGGTTGGCATCTCTTCCTTCTTTTATATCAACTACACCACGCAGCTTGATGTCATCTGCAAACTTCTTAGTACTTTGGTCAACCTCCCTTTTACATTAATTTTTTTTTAATGAATGATTCAGCAGAAAGAAGTGCAAACCATGTTGACATACAAGACAATACAATACCCTATATTGCTGAGCATTTCCAAACTGTAGAATAACACTTACTGTATGTAAGAAAAGAAATGATTTATGTCTCTGCCATTCTTATCTTTGGTCACAGACACTGTAACTGCTGATAAACTGAGCTGTATTTCTTGATTGTTAGGCTTTATATGGATAATAAATTTGTAAATATTTTTAGCTCTTTTCCGAGCACTGTTTGTTTTTAATTTTTTTTATTTTTATTTTTATTGTCCTGAAAATGTTTTTATAAATGCAAAAATAAGTCTTTTCACAATTATTATCTACTTAAGTGTGTATGAAAGTAACTAATACTGCATTGCAAGTACTTATAAATGATGAACTCCGATCTCAGTGAAGATTGGGAACTGTACCAAACTGTCTTTTTTGTATCAAAGTGCTAGATGATTTAATACTTTCACTGTATATGAAACAGAAGGTCAAATGCATTTGATAGTGAAGGGAGACAACCTTGCAGTAACGGTACTTCAAATCACCCATGAGCATATAATAAAAAATCCACTTTAGTCATTGTTTTAGAAGAGAAAACTTTGAGTCACTGTTGTGCAATTATTGTATAATATGTTTTGGGAGACCAGACTCAGCACTTTATTACTCTGTTTTTTTTCCTTATTATAGTTCTACTGATGTTAATAGAATTAAACTATTGCCCACCTGGAATAATGAAAATCAGATGTTCTATTTCAATATTTCCTATTTAGCTTTACATTTATGTAAATCTCTTCTAAGTTAATGTAAAAAATCTGCTGGGAGCAGTTCTAAAGCCTTGACTCTAATCTGCCAGTTTCAGCATAAAGGTAGTCTGTAGAGAAGAAGAATGCTTAAGAACTACTAGATGATAGTCTTTTCCTCTTCTGTGTAATGTTTGTTTTTTTTTTTTTTCTCTTCCCTTCTTTTGTTACCTTCTCAAATATTTGAATTTTAATCAAAGAAAAATATAAAAAGAGTGATTCTAAAACATAAGCTTTTCAAAGAAAACACTTGGGTGTAATATCCAGCATTATAGGTAGACATTCAATTTCTTGAAAATACTTTGTACTCTGCTTCCCATAAGCTCTTTATACTTTCCCATAGCTATTTGTTGTCTGATTTTTGTCAGCAATTTACTCTTTTCTGGGTGTTAAAATCTAGATTCCATGAAGCATTTGGACCTGTTCAGAGGAAATTGCAATATGTGATGACCAATTCTCAAGTAGTTTGCATTAGCATAGGAGATGTGGAAACTTGGCTATAACTGTGAAGAAAAGGCAGTTGGAATTCTTTGGCATGAGAATATAAAAGCAAGAAAATATAAAGAATTATTTCGAACCTTTATATAAAGAAAAATGACTCATTTTTTTTCTATGTAATTAGAAGCCATACCCTGCAGAACTGGAACTGAAAGCACTTGGCTCCATTGCAGCTTTTTAAGGATTTAAGCATACATTTACAGTAAGTAGTCTTTCACACTGGAAATTATTTAACTCAGAACACAGTTTTAATATTTTAGGCAAAAACATGAAGGGTTCACTGTTTTAGTCACTGAACAGAAAGCTGAAAGAATAAGTAATGTCCTCACTATTTAGTCAATAATGTGCAACACTTGTTTGAAAGAATGTTGAACTGAGAAGTTCAGATCCTCCTCTAGGCCACATCTGCTGCCACACTGGGGATTGCTCTGTGGCCTTGCGTGGAGATGTACTCTGCACAGTGTCCATGGACCACATTCCTGCTCCACCATGGGCTGCTCCTCTCACATGGCTCACCCTTGCTCTCTCAACTGTTGTTGTGCAGCAGTTTTTCCCTTGTACAGTGATGCATCTCTCATTGGCTCCGATTTGACCAGCAGTGGGTCCCTTTTCCAGCTAGACAGAATTGATTCTTATCTAGCATAAGCAAACTGCTGAGCTCTGCTCACAAGGGACCACCCCTGCAGCTCTCTCACTACCAAAATGTCACATAAGCCCAATATAACTACACCTTGCCACAGGGTGAATTTCTTATAAATGAAGGGTGACCTAAAGAAGTGCTCACAGCTGCTACTAAATGAAGGACATAAACAGCTTAAACCACTTCAGAAGAAGAGACAAGAAATGATGGGTAGTATGGAGGAGAAATTTTAATGGCAGTATTTTTTGTCAGCTCATTTGTTGTACATACGTGCCACTTACTGTCACACTCAGGGGAAGAGATAGAAACCTAGAACAAAACTAGGAGAAAGCAAGATGGATTCTTAATTCTTTATAAGGCTTAAATCTCGTTATCTGTCAGTGACACATTCAATCAGTTGGAGACATGGTTGGTATGACAAAGTTCATGGAGGAGAGAAGTCAGCAATTTCTGATGGAGTCAGTAAAAGCCATCCCTCTGCTTGAGAGATGTGGATTTTGACAAATAGCAAATCAGTCTTTTAGCTGCAGTTTGAACAGAAGGATGTCAGTAACCAGTTCTGAAATGGATCTCCCACACTGAACATACATTCCAACAGTTTTTTAAAGAATCCTGATAAAACCACCCAGTAAGTAAGGGAAGAAGAAGAGGACTGATGCAGGAAGAGGTGAAAGCCAAAAGCCGTCTAGGAGATCCGCTAATGATGGTAACATTTGCAAACTTGAAATAGAAGTAAGACAATGTCAGACCTCTTCCTGAAATATGGATTAGCCACAGAATGAAAGGTTCTTGTAATATATACTTTTGTATATGCAAATATGTATCTATATTTTAAAAAATCATAATTCTGGTAGTATCTCTGCTTGTGCCTCTGAGAGTCTGTATTCTGAGCAACTGCGAAAGATCCATGTGCACATTAGTATATTTTCTGATTGCATAACAGGCAAGAGAAAAGCAGCAGTGAATTAGAGAAATAGAACTGAATAATGGAGTTCATTAAGTGAGAAACAGAGGAGAAATGAAGGTGAGTATGGTGATAAAGTTGAATAAAAAGTCAAATAATACCAAAAATAATGATAAACTTGAATACATAATGTAAGTCATGGTCTTAAAAGACTTAACAATGAATTTAGAGTAAAGTAATTTATACAGTAATGACTTTCTCTCTTCATTTAATGTTGAGGTCTTGGTTGCTTATTTACAGATATATTGTCTTGTTTATCTGACATTTGTTTCTGCTGCTTCTAGTTGCCCAGACCAATAACTGGATCCAGGTGGAAATACTTGAAATTATATTATTTTTGCCGCAGACTTATTGTAGAGCATGTAAACCTTATTTCTTTCTCCATACCTCTGTTTCCATCTTCTCTTTTCTGAAATTGTTCTACCTATATTTCCTGGATCTCAAACAATAGGATGACCATTTGTTCTCCAAGGAGACACTGATGTTTCTAGCTTTGTTGTTCACAAAATAAAGTTGATGGAATTACTTGTCTTGAGTACGACAGCAACACTACTAGAAAGCAAGAGAAACTCTCACTGGGAAAAACTTTGGTCTTCCCTAGGGTAGAAACTTAAGAGTATTTAGTTGTAATTTTATTCCTAAATAAAGAAGCAGCAGGAATCACTCCTTCAAAGTTTTTGTTTCAACATAAGACTAATGTGCTCTTATTAATTAATTAAAATGCTAGAAACTAAATTCTTCATTTTGCTATCCTGCTTAAAATAAGCATTTGGCTGGCATGTAATATGCTAGCCAGGTCCAACAAAGTTGACATCTGGGCTCTATAGATTGAACTGGTAATGTTCAATGTAAGGTGAGGCTTTAAGGAGACAGCAGCTTTTGAGTACTCCTTTGCACCTATACAGCATTTTCATCATGACAGTTTTGCTGTTATCTCCTCAGTTATAAATTAAAACAGCATAAGTAAAAGTGATTTAAACATTTATTCTTGGACCAGATCTGTGATCATAATAATTACAGTATTTAAGTATACATCCAGATACTCTTTCCAAATAGAGTATTTTTTTCATTTTGTTAAATGAAGTGTGAAAAGTTTGAAAAATACTGCCTTTCAGGCAGTATCACTTGGACATCCAGCAAAGGCTTTTGCTCCATTTATGGTGAAATGATGCATCAATTTTCAGGTAGATTTTCTGCTCAGTTAGAAAGAAGATTGAACAGTAGAAACAGCCTCATGACTTTATGATACGGACAGAAATTATAAAAGGTGTTCAAATTTCAATATCCCAAGAAGTGCAGCCTGGCAAAAGTTCAGAAGATAGATAGTCAGAATGAGTACTCAAAGCCAAAAGGGGCACTGAAAACAACTGGATAGAAAGTATCTTGTTGGCAGAACATAACATTTGATTGTAATCACATATGTAAACTGTGATGAGGTTGAAAAATGAAATGTGTTTGTACTCTAGGGAATCTACAGAGGAACTTTGATTGTACTTATGTTCCAAAAGAGAGACTTCAGATCTAACTACTGCTAACTACATCTAACTGATGAAGGAAGAAGTAGCAGCTTTGTGAGTCTCTCAAAAGAAAGAACAGGGAGTATTATTAGAACTAAGCTAAGCTGTCATGTTCCAAGTACTTCTTTTTTTTTTTTTTTTGTTAACAGGAATGTTATTGTTGTTCTATGAGGATAAACCATTCTTATGCCAATTTCCCATTTTCTAACCTTGTATCAGAGAGAAGAATACATCTTTCTGTAATTTATCTGATCAGTATCATGTTCCTTATTTTCTATAAAAGTTTAATTCTACTCTTCTCTCAGGAGGATTTTGTACAATGTAATAACATTTTACTGCCACTACTCTGATCTTAAAGTCTGACATCTTATATTGCAAAATTCAAAGAAAATTCCAAGCACTGAACTGACTGAGAATTGCCCAGATGAAGTTATCAGAGAAGAATTGTGGAACTACACTAACTGAAATTTGCTATTTTATTCCTCTTCAGATAAAGTCACTGACGTTATCATAAGACAGCAATGTTACCATTAAATTCTATATAACTAGAACTTAATTTGTTTTAGTTGATTTAAAAGCTACCTCTAGATAACAGCTTCTCACTTCAGAACTCAAGAAAAAAAAGATCTTAGATTTGAATTTTGACTAAACATTTATTTGCTGAAACACACTCTGAACTTTAAATACACTGAATTATTTTATTTTACTTTTAGCATCAATATACACCTTTTATCTCTGATAAAATAAGCAGATAAATAGCTAATATTCTAAGCAACAAAGGAGGAGGATGTGTGTGATCTTTTATTTTTTTTTTATGAAAAATATATGCCAATACTGATAATAAGTATCCTACTGTTTTTAAAGAGGATATATGAGTCTCAGTGTACGATGTGCAAACATTAAAAATGGGCAAGGTAGGATTAAATAGGAAATCTGCTAATTGTTATGCTTTGGTTTATTGCCTAAAAGCAGCTACATTCAAAAGACTATTTGGTATCTTTCCTTCCCCTTCCCTCCTTCTCTTCCCTTTCCTTCAAAAGCAACCTCAGGTCTTCTAATATTTAATATGCTGGCATGCCACATATGCTGGTATGAACTACCACTAGAGATATGAAAAAGCAAGAGAGTGTAAGATGTTTAGCATGTTATATTTATTTTCACTAGAGATGTTGAGTCCGAAACCTGTTGCTAATTCCGATGCTCCTTTTCAGTCCAACAGTGTCATCCATTGGTCTTCCAATGGAATCCTCCCTCTATCTGTAATATGAACAACGATAACCCAAGTTTTAAGCTATTGCCTCAGTTACAGTAGAATCCTCGATGTTGTTGAATCCCAGATGCTGTTAAGGGTTACAGAGGTGAGAAAATGGAGATTTGAAATATCTGTATTTTTGCTGTTTGTTCATTTGCTTGTTTTTTTTGTTTGTTTGTTTATTTGTCTGTTATTCTTTTTTCTCTCTCTTAAACATACTTTACAAGTAGAAGGAAAGATAAGCATCATTTTAACCTTATTACTCTTTAATTAGAAACTACAAATTTGATAGAATTTAGTCATTCAATAGTGATGATTACAAAGAAAAAATTCCAGATGAAAGAAAACCAGCTGAAATATGACAGAATTTGAATGAGTTTAATGATCTCTGAATAACACTGATAAATAAAAATGTAACTGCAAAAATGGAGAAAGAAAATAATTTAATTTGTGCCAAGTTGGAGCAGTAAACAATTCAAGTAATATCATGCTTGAATAATACATGTTAAGGAGCTAAATGACATGAATAATTAGTTTCAGAGATCATCATGAGAAGCAAGGGTCCGGTTAATATCAGAAGTACATGTATCTATAAATGACATTATCTAATCAAGCAATGTTTTATGTAGTGATAAGTCTATTCTATTATTTTTTCATATTCACGAGTACTAATCAAACTGCTTTTACTGCTACAAGATGCTGAAGTTAATAGATTGTGCTGTATCATTTCTATAAGAACGAATATTGAACAACCAAACCTTCAAATTAGCAAGACATAACAAAAATAACTGGTTGAAATCTACCAAATATTGCAACTACACTATTTTTACGATCACTTATGGGAAAGTACATAAGTACTCTTATCTAATTTATATCATTTGTGCATCCCTGATATTAATTTTATTAGATCACATGTTTTAAAAAACTCATTCATAGAATATATATTTCAAACTGGCAGGTATCTGATGTGATGATAATACACATTTTTACTCAAGTTGCAAGCATTTTTAAAGAATTATGTTGCCAGAAAATACCGATTTAGGTGAGCAGTGCTTGTATATTATTACAAATACATGGATTTTAACATAATGCATTTTTAAATACACAATTTTAAATATGCCAATAGTATCTAAGCAATTTCACAAGGGAAAAAAAATAGCAGTTATTTAATGACTCTCATACAGCATATAAAGCCCTCATAAAATTTCATCACAGGAAGAAAAACATAAGAATTCAAATGAGAAAAATCTATTTTGACGTTATCTAGCTATCTGGATATGTGGAGATATTCTCAGGAAAGCCAGGGCACAGATGAAATTAAACTTGCTGAAAGATATGAAAAATAGCAAGAAGAAATTCTATAGGTATATTAGTCAGAAGTGACAGTCCAGGGAGTGAGTACCCCTTCTGACAAATGAGAAGGGAGAACTGTCAACAAATTCCAGCAAACATGGAAAAGACTGAAGTACTCAATGAGTTCTTTGCCTTGGTCTTTACTGGCAGTTTACATCTAGATTTTGATCTCATTACACTAATTTGTATTAATATGTTTTTTACTGTGATAATTGATGCCTCTATATAAAGTATAAAGACTACAGAAGTAGAAGTTGCTATTCACTGTAATTTCATCATAAAAGCCTGTTTAACATATCTAACATTTCTATATTCTATCCGTAGTCCAAATGAGTAGGCTCATGTAGGAGTCCAAATGTGTAATTAGGCACAAGCAGTGACTGTTTGATTTTGCCTAGGAAGACATATATCACATTCTTCAACAACAGAGTCCAGCAAACCACTTAAGAGCTTTCCAGACATTTTTCTTGTTGTATTTGTATTAGACATCTTGGATTTCGGCAATAAATAATAATGTCTTCTATCACTTCACCCATATAATGTATGAGAAATATTATATTTTGGGTTAAACTTTTGTCTTCAAACAATTCTTTTAATTCTTTTTTTCATTTTTTTGCTGTCACTATGCACCAAGTTTTCCTCAAAGAAAAAGAATGTTCCACATAATATAAGTGCTAAGCTGCTTTGTCTGTTACCTATTTTATTTACTGTTAGTCAGGCCTTATACTGTAGTCGTTTCAGGCTTATCTGCTACATTTTCTTTTCCAGCTCTGTAGGTCTTTATTACATTGGCTTTTGATTTATTTTAACAGTCTCTAAGAAAATTGGAGGTTCCACACATTGCTACTTAGATCATAGATAAAAGACACACATTTATGAGCAGTGTTTTGCTGTTCAGACAGGTTTCTACGCATTCAATTGTCCATGAAGGTATACTCATAGTTCAACTTTCATCATGTGAACATAAGAAAGAAAAGTTTTCTTCCATTTAACTTAAGCTGTGAATTAGATTTTTCCTGTCTTGTGTGAAATAATATCTCCTAACGTTGAGCTGTGGAGATAAGTGATCTTCTTTAAGTCGCATTTTTCTTTTTACCTCTGACTTTCTTTTCTTAGATGAGCACTTTTCAAAGAAACAGGGTATTTAGGAAGTAAACCATGACAGTTACAAGGTTTCAGGGTTAATTATTTCCAATAGTTATCATTTCTGAAGACAATTCCTAGTTTTCCTTCTCCACTGACATCCAGTAATATTATTACTTGATAAGATACAATTATAGGGTAAAATACAAGATTACTGTCAGAGCCAATATAAGTGTTAGCTGCGGGCAAAGCTAAATTCAATTCTCAGCCATCTTTCTGAAAGTCTGATCATATTTTTAATTCTTCAACCCCTCTGTTCCTGATTTGAGTTGCTCTAGTACAATTACTAAAACAAGCTTTGTGCATTAAGCCAAAATTGAGAACAATAACGTTTTAACATTCTCTTCACCCTGAAGCAAAGTTTATATCTGTACTTGAACTACATGACTTTCAGAGGCATTTTAAAACAACCTTATAAACAGATCAACCAACAACTACGGTGTGAAATTTGATGAAGTTGCCTCTGTCTACAGAAAACATCAGAGGAAGATATCAAGACACCAAGGTAACAAGGACGTAACAGTTAAACTCATATAGCTTGTATTCTTATGACTACTTATCTGATGTTCTTAGGACAAATAATGATGAATAATATTGTCTTGATATTATGAGAATATGGAACATCTCTTGAGTTGCACGACATAACAAAACTACGTGCTTTGTTATATTTGCCAAATGTATTCTTATTAAAAAATGTACATTATTATACATTTGCTGAAAAGGCAGTATAAATCACCTTTTCCCGTCCTTTTCCTTCTGCTTAGAATTATGCACCTGTAACATTTTACATGAAAGTTTAGTGTGCTTAAAATGCAGAGATTGCTACATCCAGTAGTCTTTTGTATTTTCAGAGAAATTCTTTATGGATAAATATTTAAAGTATAAGGGCTAGTTAACTGGGATGCAACTTGGTCTCCCCAGTATAAAAATTTAAACATCCTAAGAAATCCAGCTTTTGTGGTTTGTCTACCTTATAGTTGTTTCAAGTGCCATAAGATATATAAAAATATAACAAGACAGTTTCATTTAGGTGAATAAATGCCACATTCTTAATGATGTCATAAAAAAATATGCCAGAAAATTATTCTCAGATCACATCTGTCTAAAAAGCTACTTATTTCAGAAAGATTTGTTGTCAAAATTTATTATTATAAATTTTTCATTTCCTCAACACCTCATGTAAAAACACATGTAAATCCCAGCTAGAACAGCCAATTCTAGAAGTGGTCAACTCTAAATAAGAGGCAAAAACAACCTGTTTTGATCTGCTTTAAAGTTCAGAGACATTAAATTCCACAAATGAACTATGCTGTTTTTACTGATTCCATTACTAAACCAGCGTAAATAAGAGGAGAAACAAAGTTTAAAAATCAGATTTTTAATACCCAAGAGAATCTTATTTCATGTCTTCTCCTTAGTGAATTAGCAAAAAGTTACTAGAAAATTGCTACATTACACAATTTTTGAAGCAATTCTCTCCTACAGAAGTGAGAATAATTTTATATTTTTATTTCCAGTGTTTACTTACTCATTTTTCATTGTCTACTTATTTCCATTATTTTACTTGCTGGGTTTTCAGCAAGTACAAGATGGTCAAAGGGGAAAAAAATTATTCCCTGAATAAGTCTGCGTATTTAAGTTGATATTAACTCCAGACATTGGGTTCAACTTGTTTTACTTTAGCTTTTATTTCAAATGCCGTAGAATCATAGGGATTGGTTTGGGTTGCACGGTTTAGATTTCATTTAGGCTTAATATGAGTTTAATAGATCTCAATATTTCATGCTACGCAATTATCAGCAGTATATTTTCACTGAAAAGGTAAGCAGAGAGGTAGATTTAGGTGGGGCTTTGGGAGAAGAAGAATGGAGGGAAGTTATAAGATGAAAGTAATAAAGAACTAGATATGCATTTAGTAAGCACTGAAGATGTATTAACCTCTACAGATCTCCAGAAACTGTGCCAGTTAAAGAGCTATTTCAAAAATCAGAATAACAGAATTATCTCAGCTGTTCCCACACAGCCTGTTAGCTTTAAATAGGTAAATCTGCAATGCTATAATTAGTAGAACTATTTAGAAATCAAACTAGCAGCACCATCTCCTTTCATTTATTTTCATTGTTAAATTGTTTGTTTCTAGCCCTGGCTTCTAAATGATAGTTATTGGAAATTTGTTTGCTCTCATGTTCTGCAGAATACTTTAAGATTTTACTAGAATCTGAATCCTACAATTATGGTCCGCAGATAAGACTGCCCTTAGTCTTATATATATACATCTATTTATTATATAAAAGTAAATTCCATTAGAAAATAAACATTTTTTCTCTAGACACTTCACACTTGCTAATGGCATTCTCTTCCCCAATATCACACTAGTACGAATATTTGGCAGTCTTCAGTTTTGGAGACATGAAAGATTTTACCTTCTGCCTAAAAGAAATAAGAAATTAAGAAGGAAAAATAAGAACAAAAAACTATATTGACATCTGAATGTAGAGGGATAAACTGGTGCTGCTAATTAGAAATCACTTTGCTTTTACGTCGAAATCTGGTTTGGAGAGTATAAGATAAATAGGTTGGTTACAAGGAGACTGTGATGTATGAGACTTTGTTCCATTCCTCCAGCAGCTTAGTGAATAGCCTTTTATTAAAAATGGCTGATGTTTCTAGCCACGCAGAATACATTTATCCAAACTATATTAAACCTCACTTTAAATTCTTGTTTATAGGGACATCAATTTAATTGCAATGCCCAACTTTAATATATCCAGCAACACATTGCAAAAGCTCTAATGTTATTCTGCATCTTGCTTCCACTATTTTCTTTAGGGACTTGTTTATTTCTGTTTATGATGAGCAATTAAAACTTCTGTGTTACTTGGGTTTAGGTCAACAGCGTAGTTTAGGATGCTGTATTTGGACTAATAGATTGCATAAATCTGCTGCATGGATACCATTATTGAGGCTCATTGGGCTGACCTAGGAATTGCATAGGTGAGGTACTGTAACTTAGTCATCCTCCAGGTCCCCAGTGCACTGTGTGGTCTGCTCTGAGATATTTCTGAAACTGTTCTTCCTGTGGACATATTGAGAAGTCATGGCTGATTCTTAAGTTCTTCTTTCTTCCTAAATTGTACAGAATATGTTGAGAGCCTTCTTTTCCAGACTATCCATTGCAGAACTGAATGTGAAAGGATAGTTTTTTCCAGTACTTGTTACTGCATGAGCCAGGCCTGAAACTGCTGCAATGTTGCTACAACAGAGAAAAGAAATAAACCATTTAATATCTATAGACTTGCTGTAGAAGTGGGAGGAGGATTACTTGTTCATGAAAAACCAATCACTAAAGTTCTCTACCATGAGAAATCTGTGTGCTTTATATTCTCTCTTCCATGTCTGCATGTCCAGATGGCATCCCTATGTCCTCTCCACACCACACATCCTTGTTACTTCTGCTTGTAAATTTCCTTCTGATCCCCCAGTTTTATCATCAGGTCCTTGTTGAGCCATGACAGTTTCCTTTGTCCTCTGCTTGATTTCTTATGCTGGAAGATGGAGAGCTTTGTGCTCTCAGAAAGGCATCCTTACAGTGCTGTTGGCTCTGTTCCATTCCTTTGTGCCTAAGGATAGTTTTCCAGATTTCATCCAGTAGTTTCTTAAATAGGTAGAAATTAATCTTCCTGAACTTCATCATCCTGACTTTGCTTTTTGCCAGTCTGATATCCCTAGGGATCATTACCTTAACCACGGCATGGTCTCTGCATCCCAGACTGTTTCCAGTCTTCTTTAATGAACTCCTCTGCACTGATGAGCACCAGGTCCAATAATGCTTCACTTCTGTCTAATACCTGGATCAGGGACTTTAACTCAGTGCACTCTAGGAGTCTCCTGGATTGCCTGCTGTGCTGCTTTCTCTGCAGACATAGAGGTGGTTACCCCATCAGGATGAGAGCATGTAAGCTTCTTTTAGATGAAGTAAGAAGGCCTTGTCAACAGGCAGCCTGTAGTAGACCCAGGCAACCAGATGGCCCATAGTTGTCATCCACAAACTTTCAACCAGTTCAGGCTGTTTCTCTTTACCCTTTTATTAACATTAAGAGCAGCTCCTCTGCTCCATTTTCCCCATTTTCTCAAATCTGTCTTTGACATCTTTGAACATTTTGTTACAGATATTTCTGTAGCTAGGACAATTAATCCCCATGAACTGTTACTTAAAGTCATTCTGAACAACAAAAGATGTTTATGGATGATTGATCTAAATTTTCTTTAGATCTGCATACAATCACACCATTAAAACAAAATTTATTGGTATTTTGGGTGGGCTCATCTTTACCCCATCTTTTGTCATATTGGAATACTATATCACAATGACTGTAGATCAATGCAAAATCTGCAACATGTGCCAATATTACGACCAGAAGAATGTAAGATTTACTAGATGATGTATGGTAGCCACCAGTTACACTCATACATCAGGATGTTTTATGAATGTTGCCTATTTTTGGAAAGTAAACATTCCGTTGTTTTGAGAATAATTTTTTTAGAACCATTTTTCTTCTATCTGGCATTGTCAGATTTTAGATTAAGATAATTCTGTGATGTATCAAATTTTGTTTTTGCATAACCTGTAACTGTGTTTAGTTCCCATATTGCACTCAGTTCAGGCAACTTCCTTTTTGGTTCCATTTTCTTCCAGCTGGTCTGGAGTCAACTCTTAAAAACAAATCCCAACCAACAATTCGTTATATTATTCATGTTCATTTCTGGAAGCATAAAACTTAGATAAGATAACAGTTGACATAATTATATCTATATATGAATATGTGTATATACATACGTATGTGTATATATATGTGTACATACACACATATATCACCTTCAAAATATACTACATTTCTGGCTATAAATGAAGTCTTTTTCTTTCTCATCACTTCTGTATGTCCAAGAGAGATTTTTGGCCACTCAAAGTAGTTCAAGTAATTCTGGAAAAGTGTTTCCATTGAAAACATCTTCAAATATTACATACAACTTAACCAAAACTTAATTAACCTCAATTACTTTAAAAATGCATTTTTCTTTTGTCAAAGGCAAGTTACTCTTATACTCTGTTATACTGTCCAATAGAATCTGATTCCATTTGGGCTTTCAGCTTTTTGCTAGTTACTTAATTATAACTGCTAAAATCATGAAGTGATAAATAACAAGACAAAGTGAATTCAAACCTCTCATTAACATTTGAAGAGATGCCATAAAATGTAACTGAGAAATTGCTGATGATAATGAAAAAGATCTTTTTTTGCTGAGCATTAAACACAGATTTATGGAACAAAACTTGTGTTCTCAGTTACACATACCACAAAGCTCTGCTGTGTTTGGGGTAATTTAATCTCTAGAAAAAACTAACATATTCCAGTAATAAATGTTATTCTGAAGTTTATGAATGTGTATTTTTAGATGTAAACACAATTCTGCCTGACTTATTGAGAGCTATTACCCATGGGTCACACCAAAAATTGCTTGTTCACCTTCCCTTTCATTTACTTAGTTCAAATACTTCCCATAGGAGTGGAGCATTTATTCCCATCTTCTCAGTTCCAGTAACTTTACCGCAGCTTTGATTCCCCTAATTTGTTAAAAATCAACAGGTTTTCTATTTTTTATTCTCTGTATTATGATATATTTAACCTACAGTTATTTGACAGTTTTCACTCGTGTAACAAATGAAATGAAATGAAATGAAATAAAGTAAAATAAAATAAAATAAAATAAAATAAAATAAAATAAAATGAGCCAAATAAAATAAAATGAAATAAATAGTTTTACCCTTCACTGTGTAAAACAGAGGACTTGGAAATATTTTTTATGCCTTTTAAAACAAATTTGCCTGCTTATTTAATATTTTATTGGTTGTTGTGATTTAATTAGTGAAATGTTAAGCACAACGTCTTTCTACAGTTTTTTTTTAATGGAACTGTGTAAGAAAATTGGAGCAAATCACACTGATTTCTCATTGATATATAGCAAGTGAGCTCTCTTCAAAGCCAAAATTATTTTACCTTTTTCACTTCTCATAGGTACTTTTCATCTGACACAGTGCATCCTTTGCATTTCCCCTCTCCCCATAGCATGCTGTGCACAAACACACCTGAACTGAAAAGTCAGATTTGCTTTATTTTATTCTAAATTTACAGCTATATAATTACAAACAGATTTCCCTTAACATTTCACACGGCTGGCTTCAGTATTCATAACACAACCGAAGCTATTATAACTTATTTTTTCCCTGCCTGTGACCCACAAGATCCAACTCCATTTCAGTATTCATCTTCTATCTTTTAGAAAGTGAATAAAAAATAGTTGTGTCTATGTGTGGATTCAAACATATGTATGTCATCCTCAAATCCCATTTTAATACCATATAGATCAACAACAGGAAGAGAGTATCAAAATGCCAGTAAATCTGTTGCAAAATATGCTGTTATTTTGAATCTTTTGATCTGAACCCCAAGCCCCTTATCAAAGACAGAAAGATGAAGGTCAGGAATCATCATCTTTTTGTCCTAAAAAAACTGCGTAAGAATTTTTACACTATATTTGTTCCTTCCAGAGAATTCATGTGTGAAGTGCAAATAAAAGAGAAAAACAAAAACAGAAGTAACTTCACATCGTATTCAGGAAACAGTTACTGGCAGTAAGAAAAAATGGTAGAAGACATGGTCAAAAGGAGTGATCACAGGACACAGCAGTCCAATATATATAGCCTGAGCTATAAGAACCTTGATGGAAAGGAAGCATGATATTTCATGAGGCATCTGACATAAATAAAGCACTTCTGCCTGTTCAGTGTCTAGTAGCTATGCTTCAATGTTAATTGTTTCTGAACTTGTGCTATCTGAGAGCTGGCTTCCCTTTAAAGCCTACACTTTTCCTATTAACAACCATTTATCTACCCATGGTTGTATTATAGCAATAGCTTGAATTCCAGAAAATGTTTCTAAATTCTACACATGGGTAGGGTAATGTCAGATACAAGCGCTGTCAGAGAGATGCTTGCAGAGCAGCTCTGCAGACAGGGATTTGGGGGTGTTGATTATAGCTGTGTGCCTTTGCAACCAAAAAAGCAAACTGCAGTTTGGTTTGCATTAAACACAGCATAGTTACCAGTCAGATGAGGCAATTATCCCACTATATTTAGTACTGGTGTGGCCTCGCTTTGAATACTGCATGCAGCTCTCTTCTTCACGATACACGATATAAAATGGATATCAAGATACTTGAACGTATCCAGAGGAGGACAAGGCTGATAAAACAAATAGTGAGAATGTCTTCTGAGGAGAGGCCGAGGATACTTTCTTTGGTGGAGCAAAGGAAGCGAGCAGCAACCTCATTTCTCTCTACAACTTCCGAAGGAGAAGAAGTGAAGGAGGAGATGATAATCTCTTTTCTCTCGTAACTAATGCAAGGGAACAGCACTGGGGAGAATAAGACTGGATATTAAGAAAAAATATCTTTACTACAAGAGCAGTGGAAGATTGGAACAGGCTTCCAAGATAGATGCTCCATGCCTGTCCGTGTTCAAGAAGCATTTTAGCAATATCCTCAATATAATATGTTAATTTTTGGTTAGTCCTGACATTGGCTTGTACTTCATACTTACTTTCCAAGTAAATAATCCTATCCTATCCTTGCCTAGCCTACCCTAGCCTATCATTCTTGTAACCTTGAGTGCTCACATGTCGCACTTTCCAAGTTTCACATTAAATCATATAGAAAATAGAATACTAGCATAGACCTGTAGAGAATTGTTTTTATGCTTATATAGTTCCATAGGGTACACATATCTCCAAATTCCCAAGATAGCATTCCAGAATTTTACCACTTTCTGAGCTAATAATAGAAGTTCTTTTTGAGAAGAAATATTTGGTGGAAATACAGACTCATGCGATACATACAGTTTGAAACAGTTCTTTAGATTTTTCAGTTTTTAGATAATTAATTTCATATATTGTAACAGTATTGCAAGGAGACACTGTTTTAGAGATTTTATTTTTTTATTTCTATGATACACTAATACAGAAATTCTGCCATAGTGACCTGCTGAATAAATAAGCCTGTACTATACATTTGCAATGATAAGTCATGAAAGCCCAGTGATTTCAAGTTTGTTCAGTTATTTCTGACTTTTATCACAGAAACTGTTGAGAAATGGTTTTTATTTAGGTTTGCAAATCCAAGGAAAACTGAACAGTGTCTCAGTGTTATCTCTTGAAGAACTACTGTGAGTCATTGTACAAGAAAAGGACCTTACAAAGCGATATTAACCTTCAGGGTTAATAAGGGAAATCATGGTGGTTGACTCTATTTCTCACGACCTTTTGTCCAAGAAGTAGGGTGGAACTAGTGCAATGGAGCTGATCATTCTTTGGTTTCCTTTTCGCCCTCGGAATATATGGAAAGCCTGCAGTCATTCATTGAATCATCATAATTATAACATGCACCAGAATTTCCAAACAACAACCGTATACCTAATTAAATGCTATTTGTTACAATTTCTATCATGTCATATTCTCATTACAGTTGGCATGGCCAGAGCTCACCTTTCTGAAGGAAAGTTATTTTAGCTTCAATTAACTCTACATGATGATTTACTTTTTTTGCTCATGTGTCTACAAAACATCTGTGCCTCTAGTGTGATTGTATTAAAGTTATCCCCTGGAAATTTTATGATTTCTAAACATTTTTGCTTTAACCTTTAGCCTACTGAAAATATTTTTAGGTCATTTGGCTTTCCAAACACAATTGTCATGTATTGTGTGTAAAACCACAGCTTAAATAGCTTTCCACTAACTGTTACATCAATCTTTGAGGTATGTGATATTGCAGAGTTTTCTGAAGAGACCCAGTGTCTACCAAAGTACCAGGCACATTACAGACTAACATGGATGCTAGAGTTTAAATATTCAGGCTTGAGAATAAGACCCTTTCCACTTATAAATCTTTCTGTAGAAAGATTCATTTGTTTTTCTCTCACTTGAGGAGAAGGGAAAAACAGTGTAGAAGCTCAAGTGAGCTTCTACAGTAACCTCCAGTGTACTCCATGTACAAGAAGGAAAGTACAAGAGTTTTTCCATTACCTTGCCGTCACATGGCAGAGTAAATCAGTACTATGTGCTAAAATATGGTTTCTGATAAAGTCTAGATTTTCAGAGAATATATTCTAAGGCTGCCTCATTGTCACTTTTCACTGGTCTTATGAAAGGTAAGAGTTTAAAAAACAGACCTATGCTGGTGTCATAATTAATCTGTGTTTTAAAAATAATGGAAAAGCAGAGAAAGATAAACTTACAGTCTCTCTTGACCTTGTGAGCCTACTAGATATACTCTCAGGCATGATATTTTTCAGAGCAAGACTTTGATGCTAGATGCTGATATCAGAGACTACTTCCAAAAGATATGCAGAGAGCATACTTTCCAGACTTTTCAGCCTTTCCAGGAGACTTCATTAAGAAGCAATTTTCTTGTGTTCCTACACAAAACATTATTTTAAATATTTCTGAAAGCTTACTAATAGGTAAAGCCCACAATCCACCACCTCATGTTTATGTTTCAAATTTTCTTATGTATTTACAAAGTAATTTTGGCTTACCCAACTACAATCATCAAAGACATCCTTTTTTATATGTAGATATAAATTCTAAATTCCGAGACTGCAAACCATGGTCAATGCAGAAGAAAGAGTTTAAACAACCACTTTTTAAAAATTTTGTCAGGTGAATATTCAAGGATGGATTTCCATGCCTGTGTTTGCATTGCTAAAGAACTTTACTTTTTAAGAAATAAAATCTGATAAATTACTTTCAAAAAAATGACATATAATGATATATTTTCTAAGTCAATCTGTAGCCTATATTGACCACAGAAAAAAACTCAAAACTGATGCTACAAAGAACATAAATCTGCTTATTCAACAAGCAGTTGATAAGTATATCACATTTTCCATTTTAAAAGCAAGTGAAGTTATCAGATTATCTTTAGCCTGCATAAAAAGAAGCAGATGTATATATAACAGAAAGTATTAGCAAACTTTTATTTAAAATTAATCTGACAGAAAAATGAATAAATAGGTAGGTAGGTAGGTAGGTAGGTAGGTAGATAGATAGATAGATAGATAGATAGATAGATAGATAGATAGATATGAACTATGAACTAAGGTCTCAGAATCAATACTGTCAAACTGTGAATAATCAGATCTAACTTTGTGGATGACAGTTATGCTTATGATATGTTAGCTTGTGATAAAAACTCATGAGGATGTCTGGACTCTAATAAATACACGTGATATTTCACTTAATTGGGTTGTATATAGTTTCCTTTGTCTAAAAACCACAAATTAATGGTAACAGCATAGAAAGCACAAAGTGGATTAATTACATATTTCTGAAAAGTTGTCTTCCTCTGGGTAACACTGCTAATATCCTCTGTGCATATTCTGTGAAGACACATTTCATAGAAGGAGTTATGCAGAGTGCTGTCGGACTGCAAGGAAACACAACAGTGAAATATTAAAAATATTACAGAAATAAATAGAAAATTATATTCCTATTTAGCTGAGGTTGTGTAGCCCCTTTTCAATGGTTCACTTTGAATTATGGTCCAATTTAAATATAATATTAGATTTTTGCAATGCTGGCAGAAAGAAAGATCTTTCTCCTCTAAAATAGTGAAACATCTAACATTCTCCTGGGGGAAGTATTATTTCTCTGCTATTGAAGTAGCCTACATAGTGATTGAGAGCAATAATCTCAAGTTGGGGAATTAATTTATACTTTCCCTGTTAAAGATAAATGGATAATCAGTATTTAGTGGCTCAATTCTATTGTGACATGGCAGTAAATAATAATACCTTTTCTGATTAGACAATGGCAGTTATCAGCTGCTGATTTTATGGCTTTAAAACTGTTCACTCCACCAAAGGAGCATGAGAAACACAGACAGCAGGATCAAAATTCACAGATGTGGACTTGTCATTATACACACTAGAAGTGTGCAGGCACTGAGAATAGGCATAGGACTTTTGAAGTGAGAAGAAACATTAGTATTTTTCCCAGGGTTGTGTGATATGTCCATGACAGAATGTAATTCTTTTCTGGTATCCAATTGTTCATATACTCAGGAAACTCATACTATAAAAGTGGTAAAACTGACAATTTTCTAGATTTAATTAAGCTGTTAGAAAAATATGTATTAATTTCAATGGCCAAAAGTGGAATGCCATATGAAAACATCAGGAGATTTTCATTAGTAACGAATTTTGCTTGGAAAACATACTAGTAACATGACCCACTGAAATGCAACAAGTGCTGCTATGTTTGAATTAGATTTCTGAAAGGAGAAGATACCTCTTCCCAAAGAGATATATCTATATCTATCTATCTGTATCTATATATGTCATCTGTATTTATACTGATTTATCATCTATATCAATTTCTATTTACTTGTCAACTCTATATTTGTGTGCATATTTCACAGACACAGTGACAAGTGCTTATTATTTAAACACAGTCCCCAGAATCAGTATATGTGGTTTTGGTAATGGCTTGTTTTTCATCTCTTTCCTCACTGTCTATTAACTTTCTTTTCCTCAAAAGAACATAAGTTAGAGGAAAGTTTTTGTGAAACTACACATATTTTATTAGACAAGCTATTAATAGTTTGTTCAAAATGTCTCTCATCAGATAAATAAGCACTAGGCACCAAAATAAAACTTTCAAAAACCATCCAAGGGAGAGCTACAAAGATGGTGAGAGATCTGGAGGGCAAAACATGTGGGGAGAAATGGAAGTCCCTCGGTCATTCAGCATAGAACAGAGGAGCTGAGGGGAGGCCTCATTACAGCCTACAAATCCTTGCAGGGAGCAGAGGGGCAGCGCTGAGCTCTGCTCTCTGATGGCAAGGACAGGGTCCGAGAGAGTGGTATGGAGCTGTGTCAGGGGAAGGCCAGATGGGGGTTAGGAAAGGCTCTGCAATGGAGAGGAGTCTGGACCTGAAACAGGACAGTGGCCACGTCACCAGTCCAGCTGGAGTTCTAGAAGTATTTGGACAATGCTCTCAGAAACATGGCTTCTGTTTGGAGCCAGGAGCTGGACTCGATGATATTGGAAAATCAGGGAAGTGGATCCCTTCCAATTCTATGAAAATTGACATGTCCCTTACCATGAAAGCATCAGATGTCAGCTTGTTGGAAAACAGTGGAAATCAGCTGTGCCAAATGTCTTTTCTTTCATTCCTAGGCGTACACTTTATGCACAAAACATGGACTCTTGCAGTTTAATTGAAAAGGAAGATGTATTCTTTCAGAAATTTCTCTTTTTCTGTTCAGTATTAACAGTGTGTACAGTATGAATTAACTTACAAATTTTGATTCTTCTTTGGCAAGTCCCATTACAACAAGAGCAGTGGACTGAGCTTAATAACAATCCTCCCAGAAGACCTTGTTTTTCACACAGAAAACTTTTGCAGAATACTTAATGTTGAACTCTGTACCTATTAAAAAAAAAAAAAAAGTCCCCCTTTTGCAAGTTGGTCAAGAATAAAGTAATAATGACTGATCTGCTGGATATTGAACATATAGTCTACTTAAACAATAACCTCCTTGAAATCAGTTAATTTTTTTTTTTTTTTTTTTTTTTGTTAACTTTCTTTGCTGCTGAAGGGATGTGAGACATCTCTGATGAACTGATCACTGACTGTAGCTACTGTAAATGAATTGTAAATGACCACTCTTGTTTCAAAAAGACTATGATAACAAAATGATAAATGAATCCCTAAAAGTCTGGAAAAAATGTTTCGCCAGTATGTTTGCATATTACCACAAAGGAACATTTTGATTGTTTTTTACATCCTTATGTAAGCAGATAAGAACTGTTTCAGAAAATGATCACTTAGTTAATAATAAGTATATATAATTTTTAGTGTCATATTCTTGTAGCTTTTAGAATCCAATCAATAATAGATAGAGTATCGTGCTTTCATAATATGTTAGTTTCAGTCTACACTGTGAAATAATAAGAATAGGGATATATGGTATTCAATACTCTTGAGTTACAACCTATGTATGCATTTTTTGCCCCAGTAGTATTTGCTCATGCAATCTTAATAATAACATAGGTCCTTTGGAACATGCATTCTGTTCTCTTCTGGTCAAAATGATATCGTTTAAGGCTTTGGATTGAAAACAATTGTGAGCTCTGTCTTTTTCTTAATATTTTATTTTTTTTTCCGAAATACTTAGATTCATAGAATAAAAAAGTTAGAATTTGATGTTCAGGAGTGGTTACCATTTTAGATAATAAATTATTTCAGCAAAGAAGAGAAGCATTCATGGAGCACAACTCCTTCATATGTCATTCCTTGAGGTGTCTTGAAAAAATCTCTTAATTACAGGAAAAAATGAGGTCTGACTAGGTCAGGCATGTGACAATCAGGAAAGATCATAGTCATTATAAATGATTACCTTCAATTTATTTCACTTTTAAATTCCTTGCATAAACCTTCATGGATAAATACTTTACACACAGATGCATACAACTTGAAGTCTTTGAAAATTCTTATCACTGTGCTCGATTAGACTTTTCATAACATGTGTTTAGCAAATAACTGTTTTTTGTATTTAACATGTTAAAATTTTCAGATTTCTTTCTTATTTTACTTAGAATAATAACACCTCTGTAAAAGCAAGGTCAAAGCATTTGTCTCCAGTGACAGTTATTAATGCAAGTGCTACCTAAACACGACAGCAAAAGTCAACTAAGCAGCAACAACACCTAAGCATCTTTATGCAGTGCTTCTATTTGTTCAGAATGACCAAACTATATTTATGTACAGCTGTACAAAATCTCAAGGAGAACAGTATTGGGCAAGAAAACTTATCTCACCTGTAGAGAGGATGATAAAAAATTGAAACAGAAAAGGTTCGTATATCTGTTGGACATCTTTCAAAAATGATTATAATAATGGCTGAGTAACCACCACTCAAACTATATCTACGTCTTATTTTGTTAAAGAAAATAAGGACACATAGATGATAAATCATACCTTAAAAGATTTGTTGCCTTATTTGTTTGTTTATAATAAAATTAGCAAATTTCAAACTAAATTACCAAGCAAAAAGGAAAAATCTAAAACATCATCACATTTTGTGAACCAAGATCAACCTGAGACAGGAGAAAAAAAAAAAAAAAAAAGGAAAGTAAGTGTTAAGAGTACAGGAGTACTGAGTAAATGAAATGATGAAATGGACATAGCAAAATTTGCTTTTTTTTTTTTACATAACCAAATGCGAACTGTGTTATTTTGTCTGTAGTCTCAATTAGAGAATCACAGAATTGTAAAGCTTGGAAGGGACCTCTGAAAGTTATATCATCTAAACCTTCTACTCAGGTACCAGTTGTCCAGCACCATGTCCAGAAAAATTATGAATGTTACTCGTCACTTTATATTGCCAAGATACTTACTTTTCTTTGTAAAAAATAAGCACAGAGTAAAGATAAAATCCCATGGCTATAATATGAGCAAAACTTGACATTCATAACAGCATCCTGCTGAGTGCTTTTTATATAATACTAAGATATCTGGGGGCCTCTCAACACATAGGTTTTCATGATTAAAAATGTGGACAGTGGAGGAGAAGGGGAACTGTATTAGGCACAAAATGTGTTGCTATTGTCTTTGGGAGCACTACACACAGCAAATTATTACACCCTCACAGTTGAATGTGGAGTATCTCACCTAGTCCGAGTAGCTGTCATAGGGTCTAACTGATGATAGCAGGGGCAGCAGAACTGTCTCATTTAACTGACAATGCAGGTACACATTTGTAGATCTGTAAATAATGTCTGAGTAGAAAACAAGCAAACAACCTAAAGTTTGCTAGTGTTATTACTTAGATTATCAGAAAAGTTATTAGATTCCTTAAAACTATGGTGTTTTTTTTTTTAATGAAAAACAAACTTTACAGATATAAATAATTTTTTTAAATCGCAATTTTTCTTATAATTCTTGGATTTTGTTCACAATTCGGAGTCATATAAGCAATTATGTCTGTGAAATAAATGTCAGACATTGCTTTCTATTTAAAATTATCTTGTTCGCAGATGAGTTGTTTCTACTATTCATCTCTATGAATTAATTGATTACAATCAAACAGAATAGTATAGAAATTCCTTTAATTCCATTTCCACACATAATGACTTCTGGACAGATCACTGGAGTTAATTAAGCTCTCTCCAACTAATATTTCTGTATAGAACATGGTTCCTCTATTCAGAGAATACTAAAACAAAGTATGAGATTCAGCTCTGTTCATCCTTCACTAATCTATGGAAGATAATCATACAAGATTATTTTTTTTGGTGGCAAGTCAGATATTTAATTAACATTGTAAATCTGATTACTTGTTGACCTTCAATTCAGTCACCCATGTGCTGAAATATGATTAATTTTAAGGTAGACTAATATGCATAAAGAAATACATTTTTTACTGAATATCTTATTCCAACCGGACATTCTTATATTGTTTTGTATTATAAAGAAAAGGCCTGAAAAGAATGTGTTAGACTCTAGATTTAAAAATGAATACTAAGATTTCATAATGGATGTTGAATACTGAAATCATATGATTTTATCTCAGTTTTTCATTCTAACTTCTCTTTTTATTCACCCTCTTCAGTTAGTATATAGAGATATGTAGATGTTTCTCACTATATAGTTTGTCATCTTTTGAAATCAAGGGGACATAAAAATGTGACTGACTACAAATCACTTTATTTGGCTGTAATCAAATATGTTTTTTGTCAAATTCTGCCAGGATTGATGTCATCACCACTCCCATGAGGCCATTCCCCTGTCCAGCAACCTTCACAATGAAGAAACTTTTCCTAATATACTATCTGACCCTCCCTTGCCTCATCTTCTACTACTCACTCTCTTAAGTCCTAAGACAATGGTAAGTGTCTGAGTTAGGAGTAAAATTATAAGGAAAGCAGTTTCTTAAGGCATATTTTATACTTGTTGAAGAAAAAATGCCACAATTAATACTAAAGTTGTTTGATCAAGATCTTATGTCTAATATAATGGGAGATGATTTCTAGGATGAGTTGTTCAGTCATCTTCCACAGCCATGGTTCAGCTGATCAGCCTGCAGTTCAAGGGATCTTCCTCGTTTTACTTCTTCAAGCAGTGCACTTGCTCTCTTTCACTGTCCAAGAAAGTCCCTCCTCACCTGCCATGACCTTTCAAAGATAATATGGAGTGGTGACAATAATGTGGTCCAGCTGCTTCAGCTCTTGTAGGTGCATTAAATCAATTCACATAAACTTGCTTATCTCAGTTTTGTTAAAATGGGCCCTAACTTCATCCTCCTCCTGAGCGTAATTCTTCATTGCTTTAGAATTTCCAGCTGTTCTCAGGGGCCTTGTGATTGCTGTTAGCCAGCCTTTGTAGTGGAAACTGAGGACAAAGCACTGGCATCCCAGCATTTTTCATGTCCAGAAATCCTGCAGAATGCCCATATTTTTACTTTTTTTCCCTTTCACTGCTAAAGAGCTTTAATAAGCCTTTCTTGTTCCCTTCATATACCTCTCTGCTTTAGTTGTAGATGTTGCTAGTTGCCCAGGCTTGCAAATATTTAGTTCCCTTTTAAAATTAGACAAAATCCTATTATCAGTATTATATGCATATTTTTCCCTTGAATTCCATAGTCATCTGTGTACTGAAATGTTATGTTAATTAGGTTAGTGTTTACCAAACCTGATGTTTCTTTTTTTAAAGCTTTTCAACACTGCTAGCTTTCAATTGAGAAATCTTAATGGATGATATTCTTAGTAATATTGTAATCATTTCCCATTATATCCAAACTTTCCTCAAAATGAATGTTGTGAACCATGTCATGAATATTTTTCCTATTTCTTTAGAAAACAACAAGAACAAAAAATAATTAATATGACACAAGAATCTGTACTTCTGGTTTTCCCGTACTTGTCATAGACTGTTACGGAAGCCTAGAAAGTAAGACTGACATCATCATTTATCTCAACACAGAAACAAAAATATGGACTATTCCTTCTTAGCCACATCATTATTCTGCATCTTGAGTAGTTTGTCCAGATATATATCATAACTTTTCAGTTTTGTATTTACTCAGCCAACAGGAACATCAATCCTTCATCATAAAGGCATCCCCTTGAAATTGCTTTGCTTTAGACATATTCTCACTCATTGCATGGACAGGACTCCTGTCCTGCATACTGCATGCACACAGTAGGGCAAACTGTGTTTTTCATAACCCAACCACATATGATTTTTAATATTGCAAGGGCTCAGAGGGGTAATAGGTTTGGCCTTATTTGTACTAAGATATATCAGTGTGATTGCAAAACTACAGATAAGCTACAGAAGTATTGTAGTGGCCCTCCCCACTTGCTTTGGCTTGAACAACAAAGATGAAAATTATAAATTAATTCTGCTAGCATTGTTTAAATGCCAATATTTCTGTAATCAAGATCTTGAAGTTTATTTAAATATTGGCTAACAAATTCCTGAATGAAAATAAACTACCATGAATCCATCTACATTAAAATTAGGCTGATTTGTAGTAACTGAGCATCTGACTTCTATAAATTCCAGATTGTTTAACTGGAATGATGAGGAGTACAGCATCCTTTATGTTCTGTTGCATAAAGGATATTTTATAAAAGGCTACACGTATAGATTGATAATTAAACAGTAAATCCTTGCTAGTAATACAGATCTGTGTGAATTATATTTACTCTTGATTTTCTAAAAGATTTTAAGCATAATGCATACCATAATCAGCTAAGATATGTGCTGAATTCATGGTATTACACTATACTGTTCCCCATTTCTTAATGTGACCATTGACACAGACAGATCATTTGGCCAAAATATCAGTAGTAATGAAAAACAGAACCTCTTTCCATGTTATTTTGTGCTTTTTATGGTTGCATATAGATAATATTTAATTTTTATTATCTACACAGAAACTTACCTAGAAAAAGAAAAAAATGATTACCATAAATGTAATATATATAAGAGAGAGAACTCTGGGATGCATTATTTTTATATCATAGGGTAACATTTCTTTGTTCAGTTAATGGATCTGTAATGAACAATAATATTTGTGCTTTTCCCTGAAATTGTATTCTCATTTTAACTCTCCTATTTTATGTACGGGAAATTTTCTTCCTATCTCAATGAACAAAAATGTGCAGACAACATTCAGAAACTAACTATTATATTTTAAAATACTACATACTGAAGTAGAGTTATGGAGATCTTTTGCTGTTACGTGCTTTCATTTACTCCCCTTATCATAGTCATTAAATAATAAAATTACATTTCATATTCAAGAGCACCACAATATTGGTATTACTATTCTGAATGTAATTCTCATTCAAACCTTGGAATGAGTTTTTTCCACCCAAAAAGGTACATTATATTTCAGGAGCATGGTCTGGGAAGATAAGGTTTTCAGACCCAAACAGAAAGACTAAAACAGTACTTCTTGATAAGCTTTTCGGAAAGAATGCTTTGTGATTTATTTATGGTAATTAGTTCATTTAACTGAACAACGTGCTGTCTGCTCCAGCAAAAAATGAGGCCAAATATTGCTCTTACGAGAGTCAAGTATGATACCACACTTAAGGGCAGCTGCCACCCACCACCCAGTGACATAGGGATCACTGTCTGCATATCATTTTGTAATAAAAGTAGAAAGTAAAAAAAACCTCAAACTGAAGGCAAGTGGTTACTCAGATGATGAAGTCACAGTATATAACTGGTTTCACTTTATAGTACTGTGTGTCCCTTTATTATGGAAACCTAAACTGAGGTACATGCAAAATAAAGAGGGAATCTAGGACAGCCAGCACAGCCTTACCAAAAGTAAATTTCATCTAACTGATCTGGTGGCCTTCTGTGATAGAACAAAAGTCATCTGTCCGGACCTTCAGTATAGTCTCACACCGCATCCTTATCTTTAAATTGAAGAGAGATGGATTAAAAGGATGGACTAATCAGTGGATAAGGAATTGGTCTTACTGACAGAGAGTTACAATCAGCAGCTCTATGTCCATGTGGAGGCTGGTGAGGAAAGAGCAAGAGTAAGGAAGTGATCAGCCCTCTGTGCTCAGCTCTGGTGAGGCCACACCTCAAGTACTGTGTTCAGTTTGGGGCCCCTCGCTACAAGCAAGACATGGGGGCCCTGGAACGTGTCCATAGAAATGCAATGAAGCTGGTGAGGGGTCTGGAGCACAAGTCTCATGATGAGCAGCTGAGGGAGCTGGGATTATTTAGTCTGGGTAAGAGGAGATTCAGGGGATATCTTATCACATTCTACAACTTCTTGAAAGGATTTTGTGTTGTAAGTGATGATAAAATGAGACGGAATGGCCTCAAGTTTCTCCAGGGGAGATTCAGGTTGGATGTAAGGAAATATTTCTTCTCTGAAAGAGTGGTCAGATTCTGGAATGGGCTGTCCAGGGTGCTGGTTGAGTCACAATCCCGGGAGGTTTTTTCAAGAAATGTTTAGATGTTGTGCTAGGGATACAGTCTCGTGGGGAAATATTGGTGGTAGATGGATGGTTGAACTGGTTGATCCTGAAGGTCTTTTCCAACCTCAGTGATTCACTGTATCTGTCTAATGTGAATGGTAGTTTGGACTCTTACAATTATTTTTACAAGCCCTTTGTATGTACTTTATGATGTAGATATTTCAGTTTATCTTCATTCTGTTTTTCTGTTTTCTTCTACACTCTCATATCCTTAACTTTTGTCAAAAGGGAATGGATACTGCAGAGCCACACTATCACAGCATGTAATTATATATGTGGTCTTTTTTTTTTTCGTCAGCAGAAATGTGGATAGAGATATCTTGGAAGGCAACAAAAGGATACACATGTACAAGCCAAACCTGTAGGGGAGGAGGGAACTCATTTAAGGAAACACAAATTAAAAGATTAATTTTGCAGATAGAGCCACATTAATGAAAATAAAGGTAGAAATCATATCTTTTATCATAACTACCATATGTTCCACAAAACTGGGCTCTACTCAGTGCACAGACACTGATCTTCCTTCTTGCCCTTTTTGAAGACCGGAGTGACATTGGCTATCCTCCAGTCTTCAGGGACCTCCCCTGTTATCCAAGACCTCTCAAAAATGATGGAGAGTGGTTCGGCAATGACCTCCACCAGCTCTCTCAGCACACGTGGATGCACCCCATCAGGTCCCATGGACTTGTGGACCTTAGTACTGCCTAGGCGCTCACGCACGTCCTCTTTCCTGACTAAAGAGAAGTCTCCCATTCCCCAGACCCTCTCACTAACCTCCAGGGTGTGGGATTCCTGCGGGAGACCTTTTTCACTGAAGGTGGAAGTAAAGAAGGCATTCAGTATCTCTGCCTTCTCAGCATCCCCCATTACCAGAACCCCCCCTCACTTAGTAAGGGGCCCACATTCTCCCTAGTTTTCCTTTTGCTGTTAACATACTTGAAGAAGCCTTTTTTATTATCCTTTATCACTTTAGCCAGATTCAATTCCAGGTGGGCTTTAGCCTTCCTCATTGCATCCCTGCAGGCCCTGACTACATTCCTATATTCTTCCCAGTGGTCAGACCCTTTTTCCACATTTCATGGACCTTCTTCTTTCCTTTGAGCTTGCGCATGAGCTCCTTGCTCATCCACACAGGTCTCCTGCCACCTTTTCCCGATTTCTTGCTCATACTATGAAACTCTTCCCCTTTCCTTAGATATCTCCTTACTTACAAATTATTTTCTGTTTTTAGAAATATTGGCTTTGCCAAGCATTTATCATAAATGGAGTCATAAATTATGGTCCAACATCAGTGTCATACTTTTTCACTACTGTTTTCTGATATATCTCGAAGTGCCTTCCTTAAAATATATTTGAACTTCAATTCATTTTATTCACTTTGATCAATTTATATATAAGAAAATATTCTGTGGATAGATTTTTGTGAGTTTTAACATGAGAGTCCCTAAAATAGGTCCCTTCCTCCATGTACATACAGAGAAGTTTGCAATAGAGGCAGTTCCAGCAACTCTGTAATGCTCTAGGCGTGGCATGCTTATCACAGAAATGAAATACAGAACACACTTGTCTGCTTCCTAGGAGAATTAAGCACCACTTTATCTTGGTAATTCTGAAGCTCACGCCTTTAAATGTAGCTCAGACTGAATGTATGCATACGAGTGTATACTGTATTTGTAACCTATTCTCTGCCAGACATGTATTTTCAACAGATTAAAGGTTATACACAAGTGGAATCCACTCTTTATCTTAAATGACAGCAGAAGATTCTTCACTGTATCTGAATTTCTGATATATTTCAAAAAACAGTTAAATTATATGACCTCATTCAGTTTCATATAGGAATCTCTGTAGGAGTAGCTTAACTGATGGTAGCCTCAAATTTTGAAGCAGTAATATTTCTTGGAACAGGAAGTCAGGTTGTTATATAAGTTTCTGAAGAAACAAGTAATTTCCTACAGTATGATTTTTTACAAATTCTCTAACATAAGAGCATGATTATGTGGTAAAAAATGCACATTAATCCACTACACTCTTCTTTGTTTTCACTTCCAAATAATAATAATATTAAAAACAAAAAACCACAGTACAGCACCAAAAAAATGGATGTAGCTTCTTGTTCCAGATGACTGATTTCTATCATCCAACTCACTGTTTCCAGTGTCTGTAAGCAGCTGTAAGTGGACTGATCAAACTTGGAGAATCTGCTTTGAAATGCTGAGCTGCAGCTGAGCAGATGGAAGGACTGTTGAAGCAGATGTCTCAGTCCCAATTGCTCTGCTCAGTAACATCATTGCCTAGAAGAGATCTCACTGCTTACACAGACATCCTGAATCCTGCTTGTCCATACACAGGACAAGAATTTCATTACAGTGTGGCAGCCGAACACAAAAATATCCACAAAAGCATCTCACTTAAACATTCATGAAAAGAGAACCTATGAAGGCTTACTTCTGCACAGAAGTAATTTTGTGATTGCGAAGCATGAAACACAGTACTATTTAGTTTGCTTTTGTGATTTATGATTTTGTCAGAATTTGGAGACAGCACTAGTTTAATGATTCTCTCATACACTGCTATTACTGCTATTTTTACTGTACGGAGCCAATTCTTAATTTGCTGTAAATAGTGCTAATGTTATCATGTATCAATGGTTTTAGATAAGATTATATGCATAATTGTTGTACGAATAAAATTAATGAGGATTTATTTATCTACAGTCATGGAGTTTTAATTAGGGTCATTTACATAACTGAATGTCTAGATTCCTTTCCATATGACTTCATAACCACAAGCAATTATGACTCATTTCTATTTGTTAATTAATAAAACATTCTGATTCAGAATAGCATTTAATACTTTTGTGTGTGTGTGTGTGTGTGTGTGTGTGTGTGTGTTAGAGCGACTTATAATCTTCCTGCCTTTGTTTCCCCAGACTTCAAGGTCTTCAGATTATCTCAGACCTGCCAGACAACATACCAAAAAGATACAGCTATAGATAAAATAGATGACTGATGCTGTGTTTGTCATGATTGCTACTGTTATTGTGATAAAACTGCAAGCATTCAGGATAACCTTGTTAAATAGGAATGCCTGTGTGAACAAAACTGTTGAGTAACGGGAAATCTCTAGAGCAAAATGACTTTTAAAACACTCAGAGAAAAGATTTTTTCAATTATCCTCCAATTACAAGAACTGTGTGGAAAACGAAACACAGAGAACTTATAGCCCAGATGGGGAATCAGACACAAACAAAAACACAAAATAAAGCACAACAATTCAATCTTAACAGTACTGAGGAAAGGGAAAAAGAAACAGTCCTGCCACTAGAACATATTAAAAGAAAGTTTTTGTCTACCTTGTATCTCTGACAGCCTGTAATACAGCATTTCACTTTTGTAGTATAATTTTGTGTTTTCTTCTTATGTAAAATCACTTGGCACAGGGTTGTAGAAAGAGACAGAGAGGCTCTAAAGACAGGAGAACAAATGGAAAAGATTTGATGACTCTGTGAGAGCTGTTGCTTTCATGATAATTTCCTAGTCTGCAGGTTCTTGCCAAGGGCAGAAAATAGGCTTTAGAACAAGGGGAATTTTAGCATACATTCAGATGATTCTTTGACATATGACAAATATACACCTTTTTTCCTCTTTCAGTACTGCTACTAGGAAGGGAGGAAATGGATTTGTAGATGATGAGATCAGGGACTCCTCCCCTCATGAATTGTGTGTTTGCTGACTTCCAAATAATACCTGCACTCTTACCTGTCAGCTTCAGCAATACAGAGTGGTTTAATACTACTGAGCGTTCAATTTAATCTCTACATGTAAAGAACTATAATTCATTTATGTGTAATCTAGTGGTCTTGAAATCATCTCTTGTGAACATTCACTGACCTATCAGGATTTTCACACTCATGATTGCGATAAAAGAAAAATTAAAATGTTCACAGAACAAGAATTTTCTCTTTCATTACTGTAGTACAAGCATATTACAATTTTTATTTTAGCATTAATAGGATAACTCAGGTTTGTTAGTGATAGATTCATATTTATCTTCTCAACAAGTAAAATACATAGATCCATAAGTCTGAAGAGCAACTGGAGCATTTTAGTCTCACTCTCATAAAGCTGAGGAATGGAGGATCTATTTAAGAAGCATAACATATGCAGACTCCAAGACAATCCAAACCCCAGATCCTCAGTGAAAACAGTGCAATTCTACAAGTTCCATGAGATCTGAAAGCTGAGCAGTGTTCCTGTAACAGCAAGGAAAGAAAAGAAACTGGATCAAGTAGGGTACTTATGAAGGGAGCCATGTTCCTGCTACATATTTTATCAAACAGAAGTACCAAGCTGCCCCTTCTTAAAACACCCCTCTATGAAGTGGTGATTTTACAGTAGTTTGCATTGACATCAAAACATATACCATATTATGCTATGTTATTTGTGTACACCCAAATGAAGTCCATCCAACAAAATTTGAAGAGGAGGCTTTCCATATAGGCACTGCTAATTGCACAAAAATCATTTATGCTACTACTCTAAATTAGCCTGTATTCAGTGTAAAGTTTTCTGATAAAAATCAAAGTCTCCTATCATTGCTTATTAGGTTTTAATCATTTACATGTATACTTGGGCTGCAACTTGTGCATTATTCAGGGAAAAGCAGCTTATTTCTCTCTCCTCATTTCAGAGACTTGATTATTTTTCTTTTTTTCTTCAGTTCATATTACTTTGTTATTATATTCATTAACTCATTACCAGGACCTAGGATTTGAAACATCCATTAATCAAGGACTCTAATTGAACGTTAAACTCTGTATGCAGTGAAAAGAAGACTTTGCAGCAAACTTTTTTATTACAGTCTAAATTACGTGAGATGCTAATAAAGAAATGCTCAATTCCTTGTGAAATGAAGAGAAGAAGAGAATAAAAAAGGAATCTCTGGTTCGTTGAGACTGCTAAGTCAAAGCATTCACATCCCTTGAGGTCACTGAAGTTCTGATACTAATGACAAGAATATTCAGTTTTCTTCCTGGGAATGGGCCAAAGGAGATGCTTACACCTTTTTTTCCTATCACGTGGTTTTGATTGCTATTTTATGAAGTATAACTTCAGATTAGTTTCAGACCAGTTTCAGATTTCATATTTGATAAGTAAAGCAAAAGAGGAAAACCTTTCACTGTATGTAAATAGTACCTTTCATCCATGTGAAAATTCAGTGATCTAACACAATGATTTTTAAAGGCCAATTTAGCAAATCCCTTCTAAAACTATATATTTTATTTTCTCCTTTTTTTGTGTGTGTTCTTCCTCTCCCCTTAATCATAACATGCCTATGCTGAACTCAGCCGCAGTCTGAAATTGGAATACATCAGGCCTATCTAACTATCAAGCACAACCTATTTCATGATGAACTGGATCTCTTAACCTACTGACAGCATGGACTTATTTCAAAGCAGATCTGAAGTCTATTTCCGGTTATGTGAGAAGGAGAACATTCAAAGTTGCCAGCAGCTTGGACCCATCTGGGGAAAGCAAGGCCCTGGTCCCTCCTGTCTCTCCGCTCTTCTTTCCTTTTTCATCCACATTTTCTGATGTGAACCAGCTGGGTTTTAGGAAAAAGCCTGCAATTTACAACTTAAATCTGATAAAGCAACTTAGAATAAATATCCCTCATGATCTACTTCTGCCAGCTGTAATCAGAAGTAAAACTAGTTTTTCAAATAATACAACTCAGTGTTAACTTCAGTTTCTATCTCTTAATTAGTGCCTGCAGAAAGGATAGTGCAAATGAGATGGGATAAGAACAATCCAGCACGTGCTTACCACAAAGCAAGAAGTGAGTCACTATCTCTTTGCCTCAGTATGACATGAAGCATTTGATTCAGTAAAGGGAAGGGTACTTTTCTTCTGCACTGTTTGCTTCACTTCTATTTCTTTTGTTGATTCTATAAATCCAATAATATATAGGCCAGAATCCCTGTAAAAGTTTACAGAACTATTATTCTGTTGTGAAATACTTCATTTTTGAAGTATTTCACAATCCTTCCCCTCCCTTCCCCTCATGTGCTATGTTGTATTGAGGTGCATAAGTGAAAAAATAGCTCATGGATGGGACTGAGTTTCTTGAAAGTTCATTGCAGTGTTCTTCCCTATGCAAATGCAGATATTTTCTGACATTTTGCCATAAGTATGTAGCTATACTGACAGCATAATCACACATCTGCTGATAGAGAGGGACACATATATACCTAAGCATTTGAACAGACAGAACAATGATCATTAATTCAGATGACAAGCACCTAATCACGAGGATTAATAGAAAGGCTCAACTCTAATGACAAAACATGACTTTAAACTGACACAACCACTATTATCTTTGAAAATAAAAAAGAAAGAGACATTTTCAGGAGGAAGAACACATTCAGATATTTTCTTTTCTTTAAATTGTCACATATTTTCAGAAAATACTACTGTAACATTTTTTTGCAATACATCATCCCTGTAAATGATATTCTTTATATATAAAATATATATATATAAGTTTATATATAACACCAGTGGTTCTAAGAAAAAAAAAAAATAGAACTTGAGGGCTAAGTATGTTTAACTAGATCTATGTATAAAGCTGGATAAAGAGAGTTGACTCAACATGCATTCATGATAGTGCAGTATATTTATATTCTGTACAAAGCTCTATATTCAGCTATATTCAGTTATCAAAACACAGATAACATTAATTGTATGCATCCTCACTGAATTTGTTGCCCAGACCTGCAAAACTTCATCTTCATTAGACTTAGACTTAGACATTGACTTCATTAGAAGTCAAATCATTCTTTGTTGAAGGACTTAAGTCAAGATCTATTACAAATGTTTTAAGTATGTGGAATATAACTATTTTGGATAAACAATATATTACTATAAATTGATATTTTTACTTGTGACTTTTTTAAAGATACATTCTGAAGGACTATTAGAAGTAGAATAACCAAATCAACTGTTTAAAAATAAAAAAGCAGTAAAAATAAAGATTTTTGTTTTGTAAGCAATTTATTTTGAAGAGTGTATTAAAAGCATTTAGTTTTTCAGGTACCCTTACCTAAATAAAAGTAAACATTGTTGTAAGTTTTATGTAGCCATCACGCTCATTGCCAAACTACAAACAACTGTATCTATCTGGAGAGACAAAATCTATCAGTCTGGTGCATATAGATAGAGATAACTTACAGAGGCTTACAAGAGTGGAAAAACATAAAATAGCATCATAGACAACTAGTATTTTTAGACTAACTATACCTACTCTAACATTAAAGTTCTACGTATCAAGTAATACTTCTTGTATATCAACCATATGATGTTTAACTTTTAACAGTCACTAATGTATTCTAAAGTTCACCTTGATTATTTCTGAGGTTTAGTACTTTTTCTGAAATGAAAATATAGGAACTATTATCACAGTTTATTAAAGCCTGAAAGTCTTCTTTAACGGTGGAGCATCTTATGTAGATTACTTTCACTATATATATCTAGCTAGTCAAGCACACATTTGAAAATATATGGTCACTTCAAAGCCTTTTTCATTTATCCTCACAGTGTATACAAAACCCCCAAACTTCACATATTTATGTATAATAATAGAGACAACAAACAAACAAACAAAAACAAAACCTGCAGAACTTCACACCAACTTTATTCCTACTTATTTGTGTATGTATGTGTCTCGCTCCGATTTATAGGAGGGAGATGAGGTTCTTTTATTATTATATACCCGACGTGAGATTAAGAAACAACGGTTCAAATGTTGGTCCGACCAGTTTATTATAATCCTAATCAGGGAGACGGGGAAGGGAAGGAAGGCGATAGAAAAGAGAGGAAAGAAGCAAGAATTGTGTAAAGCGGGGATAGTCACCACCAGGATCCCGCAGCGGTCCCGCTGCACGACGTTTCGATGGTCCGAGGTAGAAGCAGCAGGGGGGGAGAGAGAAGCAGCGTGGCCGGCCTTGGGCAGCAAGCAGGTGGCAGAAGGAAGTTGCGGAGCCGATCCACGAGGAAGCGGCAGGACTCAGGTAGCAGGCCCAGGAGAGTCCGCCAGCACGCAGGAATTCGGTGGTGAGGGATCTGATGGCAGACACCTTTCTCATGGTTTTCGGTTCCTCCTTTTATCCTCCTTTTTCTCCTGCCTACGTGACATCCCTGGGCGCTTGAGCAAGAGTCATGTGGTATCCCCCGAGATGGCCATCATCCTGAGATAAGTCCACACAAAAGACCGCTTCACAGCTATTTAGCTGCAGCTTATCTTCCTCCCCTTGCCCCTGGCCTTGTCCATCAAAGTTCTCCAGACAAAGGATGTCACCACCTTTGCCCAGGACTTGCCTGGACTTGTTCATCTATGTCCTTCAGACAAAGGATTTCACCACCTTCGCCCAGGACTTGCCTGGACTTGTATAAGTCCATCTGTGTCCCCAGCAAGCTTTGAGACACTGATGTTAGCAGAATAATATCTTACAGTATGATATATATTCAACAGACTACACTACATGACCTTTACTTTTGAAAAATAAATGAAAATTAATAGCTGTTTTTTTCTAATTGGATTTCAAGCACTGAGCCTTAAAAACCTGAAGTCTTTTAGTCTATTGCGCATAGCCTACTTTAGTCTATGGCATATGCAGATGTTGTGTCATTAGCATATGTCATTTAGAATGAAAGTTACTACTGAAAGTAAAGTTTCAAGTGTATTGCAGCAGATAAAGGGAAAAAAAAGGAGGAATTTGTTCACATTTTTCCAACTTCTTATTTCCATATCATACACTACAATACATGAGATCCGACTGTGGTAAAGGCTGTAAACCAAGTTAGTGTCATTAGTATTCTATTTTCATCTACTAGGATTGTTCCATGTGGTATTGGGAAGGTCTGGTGTACAAATTATTCTTAAACATGGGGTTGGCAGCTGCAACTTTTCTATTTTAAATAAAATACCTTAACTGCGCACTTGAGTCCTGCCTTTGCTGGAGCTCAATAAACTATGGTGATGAAGAAAACAAAAAATGAAGAGGACAAGAAAAAGAGCACTGAAAATTGTGCTTCTGAGGATAGAAGTAGGTCTAAGCAGCAAGCTGATGGGATAACACAGATCAGTTAAGAAAAAAAAAATCAAACTATCAGAGCAAAGGAAAAGTTTCTACGTATCAGCCAACTTTGGATTGCACCCTTTACTTCTGGTAAACTGGCCGTAAAGTAGGAGTCTCCAATTTCTTATTCTTCCAGCTGAATCTTGGTAGGGAATCCTGACATGGTAAAGGAAGATAAGAGTAAGCCTGAGTATTTCATAGCCACATTGTTTTCTGTATATATGGATGCATATATGGCATAGTTTCAAAAGAACAAGGAAACAACAAACAATATCACACAACTGCTTCAAATGCAATGGGTGCTGAAGAAAAAAAAACAAGCAGATTTTGATATACATAGTATAACAGAGTAGACTAATTTGCTCAATATTTTATGTTTTTAAGAAGGTAGAGAAAAGTATCTTTCTTAGCATAGAAAAAAGTTGTATGAAAGCTCAGTGGTAACTCAGACAGATGACTCGCTTAAACTGTTTCTACAGGCTAAACCATGACAAGGGAACATCAGAAAGGACATGGAAAACCATGTGGTCCATGCCCACAAAACACTAAGAATAAAAAAGAACAAAGGATCAGCTTTTCAAAACTATGATGACAAGTATATGTGTATGGAGTTCTGTGAAAATATTTGTTTTAGTACAAATTTGGCTGAAAGTAAAATGTTAGAATTTGCAATCTTTAAAGTATAGGATGTGTTTGCCTTTTTGTGACTATTGTAATATATTTTTTGTTCCTTTTTCCCCTTTCACGCATTAAATATGTCTTTTTTACTTCACTGAACAGCAGTCTTCATGAGTACAGAACTTTGTATCTAAATGCATGCAGTAATAATACAGATTTTTTTGTTTGTTTGCATTTTCAGTTAGGGGATAAGGATTAGAACATGGGATGTATTTTCCTTGGACGGGAAGAACAGCAACATGTAGCATTGAGACACCACAGAAAATCTAACTCCCTTCCATTTTATTTGCTAATTTTTCCAGACTACTTAACAAAGGTTTATTTTCAACTTTTATCACATATGTTTGTGTAAGCTACATTTATACATAATTTGTTAACATTCATACACTTTTTGTTTTGTTTTGCAAATTGAGTGAACAAAGTATTCAGACAAACAGCAACAATTTTACATCTGGCCTGCTTCTAAGACTTCATGTCAACATTTTCACTCTGCCCTCAGTATATAGAATTAAGAATTTTACAGATGAGAAGTGATAGGCAGTTACTGATGATCGCATGTTATAACGTACAGAACATGTTGAACATAACTGGGAAACCTCTCTAGCTGCTTGTTGATTATTCTGCTTACAACTACCTTCATTCTCAATTAAACTTTTGTTCCGTGACTATAGATTGATTTTAATCACTCTAATCAAATACTATCACACAGTAATTGTTCATTATGATTTCAGAGTATCTTTGCAATATCAGATTTTCAACTTATATGATTTTCAACTCTACCTAATTGCCAAAGTTAATTAAATTAATTGTGAATTAAGTTACCTTGGCTAAGCTAATGACATACAGATTTACTATTCTTTCAATAAGAAACTCATTAGCATTCATTACATAGGCCTCATGATTGCTTTTCAGTATGACATTGATAGATGAGTGCATATCATGTGTTGTCAACAATATTAAGTATCTAGTGGATGCCTTCCTAATTTTGAGGTGGTGCATGATTTGAACACACTATGTTCACACTCAAACGTGGATGAGCTTGTACTCATAATGTTAATAATGCGCTAGAATTCCCCTCAATTTTCACTTTATTTGAAATCTGATTCTCTATTCTGATATTTCTTCTGTTGACAAATATGAGAATTTTGCTGTGCCATTTCTTAAGGGAATTAAATTAGAGCTTAATTTTATGGTTTCTTAAGGGAACATTGTTCTTTAGTGCAGTGTAGTATTCTTAATAGTTTAGTAATATCTAACCCTGTCAAATGAACTCCAAAGTTGTAGCAAAATGGAAAATAAACTTTTTGTTATTTAGAACACTAGCTGCCAAATGGAATTTATCTTCCCATTTCCTTGGCCTGCTGCTGTACATAAAATATGAAAAAGGATCAGGAATTATGTTAATAATAGAAAAGTCTGATATTCTCAGGTTTTCTTTACATCTGTCTTTTATAGTCAGATCAGTTTTCTTAGGGGTACTCACCCTCCTGACCTAGAAATCTGGGGTAGAGAGTAGAATAAACTACCCACAATTCAGGTGAAAACAGAGACACCTGGAATGCCACAAGTTCATGGAGCCAGATGGGATCTACCCAAGGATCTGAGAGAGCTGGCAAAGGTGACTGCTGTGCCATTTTTCATCATCTATCAATGTTCATGGTTACCGTGAATAGCATCCTAATTAGATTGTTCTCGAGCGGGGAAGCACGACAGTACTCAATATGAGTGATCAAGCTTCACTTTATTGTTGCACACATAGGGTTTATATAGGTTTCCAATACACATACGTTCGCTTACTATTGGTGCACAACGTTGGCTGCTAGGTGGGCTGCTCAGCCTTAACCAATGCTCAGTCAACATTCACCCCTGTGCTGCTAAGCCATTTTACTTGTCAGCCCCCCCACATCCACAGAGCACAGCTGCAGATGTTGGCCTGCTGTTTTCATGCTGCCTCAAGGACGTTGTGACTCCTATCTAACTCCTAGTATTTTCTCATGAGTATCCACTCTGTGCCACTGCAGGAGCTATGCTCGTACATATTCTCATGGCCGCCCTGCTCTTGCAGCCATTCCCCAACACATGGTCAAGTGGAGAGTTCCCAGAGGCTTTCCAATGTCACTCCTATGTAAAGAAGGGACAGTAGAGGCATCTGGGGAAGTACAGGACTGTGCCTGGGAAGGTTATGGAGCAGGTCATCTTGAGTGAGATCGCGCATCACATGAGGGGGGGGCAAACAAGGGATCAGATCCAGACAGCATGGGTTCATGAGTGGCAGGTTCTGCTTGACCAACTTGACCTCTGCTAGATGAGGGAAAGGCTGTTGATGTAGTCTACCTAAATTTCAGAAAAGCCTTTGATTCTGTCTTCCCAGTATTCTGCTGGAAAATCTTGGACAGCTACTGTCTTCGCTGGTAAAGATGGCTAGGTGGTTGGGCCCAGAGAGTGATGGTGAAAGGAGTTAAATCCAGTTGATGACCAATCAGAAGTTGTGTTCCCCAGGGAATAGTACTGTGGCCTGCCCTGTTCAGTATCTTTATTGATGGCCCAGGTGAGGTCACTGAGCACACCTTCAGTAAGTTTGCAGATTACACTAAGTTGGCAGGAAGTGCCAATCTGCCTGTGGGTAGGAAGGCCATACAAAGGGGCTTGGAAATGGTTCAGTGGGCTGAGGTCAGTGGGATGAAGTTCAGCAAGATCTAGTGCTGGGCCCTGCGCTTTAGGCACAACAGCTCCATTCAACCTTGCAGGCTTGGGGCAGAGTGACTGGAAAGCTGAACAGTGGAAAAGGATCTGAGGGTGTTGGTCAGTGGTGAGCTGAACATGAGCCAGCACTGTGCCCAGGTAGCCAAGAAGGCCAATGGCATCCTGGTAACAAAGCTGGTAAGGTGTCTTCAGCACAAGTATTATGGGAAGCAGCTGAGGAACTGGGTTTGTTTGGTCTGGAGAAGAGGAGGCACTGGGGTGACATTACTGTCCTCTATCATCAACTGAACAGAGAATGTGCAGATGTGGGAGTTGGCCTCTTCTCTCAGGTCAGATAACTCTAACTAGTGATCAGACATGAGGGAATGGCCTCAAGTTGTACCACAGGAGGTTCAAGTAGATTATTAGAAATAATTTCTTCTCAGAAGGAGAGATTAGGCATTGGAACAGATTGCCCAATGGACAAGTGGTGGAATCACCGTTCCTGGAAATGTTTAAGGAAAGTGTTGATTTGTATTTACGGACCTGGCTTAGTGGGCAATATTAGATGTATGGCTGGACTAGAGGATCTTGGAAGTCTTTTCCAACTTTAATAATAAATCTTTGATTCTCCAGCTCTGGCAGCCTTGTAAAACAACAAAATTATCTCCTGATAGTCTTCATGTTCATCACCTACCTTTAATTTCTCTTTCATGGCAAAAGAGAAAAAAATAACAAAAATTTATTTGCTTTCCAGAACAAAAAGTTGTAGTGCTCCAACAGGCATGCTGTATATCAGAACTGCTGAGCTATATAGCTCAAATACTGGCAGTGGTCTTTATTCAAAAGTGTGAAGCTCAGTGCTGCTTAATTTACCCTTCAACATTTGAAGATTTGTGCACTGCAAAGCCGTTTTAAATGATGTGCCAAGAGTTCTGTACAAACCCTTTGGCAGAACAAGACATTGCACAGCACTGTTCTTCCTTTTGATTCCCCCACCAGTTTCAAGATATTTTTGCCACAAGCACTCATAAGCTCAAGAATAACACATTATCCAAAGCACAAAGACAATTTCCTCCTGGAGTCAGAAATTTTGGTGTATTCTAAAAGCAGTTCAATGTGACTAGACTGCAATAGGTCCAGTGATAACTGATCTGCATATTTATAGATTTTGTGGTAATTTTCAGAAGTAAAAAGTATTGTTTCTGGCATTCATATGTTCAATTTAAAACTTCTGAGAATTTTTATTTCTGTCTTTAGTTATTAGATTTGGACACAAAAAAAAACCTTTAACTTATTTAAAAAATGGGTAGGGATTATATTATTTTACTGCTTTGGTATGGAGATGACTGAAAACTAAAATTCCTCATGTCTTATCAGAGACTGTTATTACAATTCCAGTAGGCTACTGGGAAAGTACTAAATGTGAGAGTAGTGCTAGAATGCTAGAAATCAAAGTACTGCAGCATGCATTTGTTTATGTGTATATGAACACACTCTTCCAAAAGCAATTAAACCTTTCCATAATCTTTATTTCTTTAAATATTTATAAGAGTGAATATGCATCATTTCCAATTAACTTCTCTGGGTTACAACATTTACAGGAAAATGATAATTGCAGTAATATCCGTAGCAGTTTCATATACATAGCACATTTTAATTTCAAAGTGCATTTTATTGCCATTATTTATTTGTTACGTATTTATTTTTTTTCACCTGATTTGAAAGTGTTCCCATATATGAATAACTGTCAGATTCATGTACACATTTAGAAATATATACACAGATCTTAAAGAAGAGTACTTCAAATAAAAATAAGAGTACTATGGTCATTTGTAGGTAGTAAGGGATGTATGCTTCTGGAGATAAAAAATAGTTTCCAACAGTCTGCCTAAAGAGGCATTTGCACATTAGTGTGTTTATAAGTGAGATATAAATTCCAATCTTCAGCCTAGATTATTGCACCACACATCTTTTCTCCAGAGAGTAGCAAGTCTCTGTGGGATGGAGGAAGTATTATGGGGCACAATGACGGAGGTACTCCTATCAAAATAAGTGCTAAATTCTATTATATTAGGATTTTGTAGAAGTAATTTAATCACTGAAAGAAACACACAATTTTTTACTTTTAAAAAAGCCCACCATAAATTAGGAGGAGGAGCTATGCTACTATTGACTTTTTTATTGAATTTCCGTATTGATTCTAATAAAGTTTTTTTAACTGACTCCCAGACTTAGACAAACTTATTAGAGGACTAAATAAACAAATTATGTTTGCTTTCAGTGGTCTCTTTCACTTTCTCTGATGATGAAAAAGCCTTAGGCATTCCTAGAAATTATCCAAATCAGACTTATATAAAACACAGGATGGAGATGCACAGGAACAGGTTGCCCAAGGAGGTTGTGGATGCTCCATCCCTGAAGGCATTCAGCCTGGTCTGGTGGTTGGTGACCCTGCACATAGCAGGGGGGTTGAAAAATATGAGCATTGTGGTTCTTTTCAACTCAGGCCATTCTCTGATTCTATGATTCTATTATCTAGTCTGACAGACTTGAAGTACTAGCTAATTTTAAATGTTAGAGTTGTATCTCAGGTGAAGATATAAAAAATAGAGAACTGAATTTCAGCAGCTTTTTTTTTTTTTTTTTTTAGCTATTTTATTAAAAATATCCTGGAAAATAGCAGATGTTACATAACAACAAAAATTAAAAAATTCAAACAAATAAATCCAACACATTTTTCTAAATTAAAATAGAGGGGCAGGGCATAAGAAGACCTTGCAACAATTATGTTTCAGTAATATAAAAATGCAAGCATACAAACAATTTCCATAATCACATTTTTAAAAAGTCATAAGAAACCATCCACTCTTATGGGGATTATCTTCATTTAATGGGGATAATCAGTAATATATGAAATAACAGATATAGAAAGCCAACTAATGTTTCAACAACAACAACATAAAACAACATCAATTCACATACTTGTGGGTTTCTGAGTAATGTAAAGTCTAAAGAAATTTCTGAGTATCCATGTGAGTAGGAACAACAAAAACTCTCAAGGGACATTATTAAGACCTATCTAGATATTCCCTGCTCAACAGTACTATTTTGCACCCATTACTTTCCTGTATATACGGAGGTTTTCTGCTCTGAAATACTAATTTATTGATACACTATCTACACAGAAACCATTGAAAAGCCTTAAAAAATATAATTATTAAAGTAATTGGAGCGCCTAAATTCAAAATGTTCTCAACAATCAAATTACCTAGAATTTTCTTTCGGATTTCAATGAAAGTGCTTTATATTACAATAAAGATTTTTTTACAATCTTTTTTGACAGTGTTTCAGAACTCCTGGCAAAATCCGCAAAATATTTTACATATTGGAAAAAATACTCAACATTTATTGAGCCAATAATCTGACATAGATAATGAAAGAAATAACGCTGTGCTAGGCTAGAATAGAACAGTTCAGTTGGAACAAACCTTCAAAGTCCATATGGTTCAATTGCCTGGTCACTTCAGGACAAACCAAACATTGATCATATTATTGAGAGTATTATCCAAGTACCTCTTGGACAATGACCAGCTTGAGGGATCACCTCTCAAGGAAGACTGTCCAGTCTTTAACCACCATCTCTCTAAATAATTTTTTTCTAAAATCTAGTCTGAATCTCCTTTGGGACTGAGTCATTGATCACAACTCTCTGAGTGTGAGCATCCAGCCAATTCCTTATCCAGCAAGTGGTCTGATTTGGTGACCAGAATGTCATGCAGAACAGCGTCAAACACTTTGCACAAGTCCAGGTAGATGACTTCAGTTGCTTTTCCTTTATCCATTGACACTGTTACTCCATCATGAAAGCCCAGCAAGTTTGTCAGGCATGACTAGCCCTTGGCGAAGCAATGTTCGTTACCACCAAACACCTTATCTTTATTTACCACATACCTTAGTACGGCCTTCAGAAGAATCTTCTCTGTGATCTTAACAGGCACAGAGGTGAGACTGACAGGCCCGTAGTTCCCTGGATCTTCTTTTTTTTCCTTCATAAAAATGAGGGATATTTCCCTCCTTTTCCAATCACTTCTCCAGACTGCCATGACATTTCTAATATAATTGATAGTGGTTTGACAACTTTATCTGCCAGTTCCCTCAGAACCTATGGATGGATCTCATTGGGTGCCATGGATTTGTGCACTTTCAGGATCGTTAGTATCAAACCTGATCTGCACTTACAGCAGGCAGATCTTCCTTCTCACTGTTCTTGTCTTTGTGTACTGAAAATTGGGAGGTATGGCTAGAGTCCTTTCCAGGGAAGACTGAGGCAAAGAACTCACTGAGCACCTCAGCTTTTCTTCATATCCCTCCTCAGGGAGCTGCAGACAGTAGTGAGGTCACTGCTATCTTCCTCTTCTCCATACTATACAGTTCAAGAGTCCTCAATCACTTCTCACAGAAAATGCTTTCCAATCCTTTTACCAGCTTTGATACCTTTCTCCAGACTCTTTCAAGGACCTTAGCATCCTACTAACACTGTGGAGCTCATTGCTGTAAATAGTACTCAAGGTACTATATAGCAACAGCGCTAATTATAATGGGAGAATTACCTCTTTTGACCACATGGTCATGCTGTTTATAACATACCCCAGAGTGTGCCCTCTTGTCTGCCAACTTTGAATGACAAGTATTTTCCTGAAAAATTTGTCACAGATTTATTAAAAAGTGTGAAAGACAAGTGTAACTTCTACCTCCTTTTTGGTCCTGTATGAAATAGGAGAGAACTTCAGCAACTGTCTTTAACTTTTAAAATACAACTATTCCAAGAATCCAATTTTTTTCTCTGTTATTTAGTAAGTGGAAGGAATACAGTATTTTGTTGATATGGTTCAAACATCCATAACATTAATAAAATTTGACTTCTAATTCCTTAGTTTTACTAGTACTAGCACACTGATATTACCATGCTAGCTCACAGATAAGCCCAATGTGCAAAGAAAGTAACTGAATCAAAATAATAGAGAGAATTGTTTTCCACATGTTCATTTCACTGTTGTATCATTACTTACTGAATTTTTGTGGAACAAAGGAAATAGTAATCCTGGGTACTACTGTGATATATGGGAACTGCAACAGTGTTCTGTACAACCACTCAGCCCATGCTATCTGCCTACTTAACAGAAAGGCAGGAGAGATGTAAATGGTGTGTTCCCTAATCACAAGGACTTTGCCCACTAAGGAATCCAGAACAGTTTTGTAATGATTTGCTCTCTTGCTGGTGGCAAGCACTTCGATCAATCTGTTGATATGTCAAAACAACAACATAGTACTAGACTTTTGACCCAGTCATACATTTTGACTGACACATAAGCCTAAAGACACAATCATGCAGGCATGAGGAATTTCCAGAACATACTTATTGAGCCTGTGATTTATGGTCTTTTCTTACTAAATATTTCTCTAGAACCTTTCTTAATGACAAGAATACTTCATGTCTAGTTTACATTTTAAAAGTATATGGTATGCAATTGCAGCTGAAACAGGTATGCAGTCACTGATGTGATTGCAAAATTGTAGGCATGCTGATCAAATCCTGTTTCCCGAATATTTACCTTTCTTCTTGTACGGTTTGTAACTTACAATAAACTTTGCATTGCTGTGGGAAAATTGTTTCTGAGTTAAATCTCAATGTGACATGTCTAACTTACACATTCAGAAGAGTTTGTTTTCAAAATTTGATCAATACACCTTAGGTCTTCTCCGAAACATATAATTTCAGTACCTGTCTTGCTCTGTATTTAGTTCAAAGAGACAAATGTAAGAAATGTTAGTAGAATTTCCATATTTCTGATAATAAACAAACAGATGGACAAGAGACAGAATGCTAGTCATCTGATATTCAGTACTTTCATTCTTCTGGATCAGTTGCATGGAAAAACCTCCTTCTGAAAACAAACCATCACCTTGGTTTCCATAATTAGAATTCCCAAGTCTGAATCCTCTGCAAGGTATTTTGCCTGATTGCTTCCTCATAGCAGCATCTCTAGATTTTCCACTTCTAATCAATCTGCAGCTGAATCGGTAACATTTGCAGTCCTTGAGAAAATCCCCCACAGCACACAGTTTAGAATAAACTTTTCAAATAGTTTTGTCTATAAATATTACCTAGTTTTCCTAATTGAAGTTTCTGACAGTCTTTCGCTGTTCTTCAATTCAGAAGCTCCTTCTAAGCAGCAGTTAGCATGTGAGCTGTTTTTCCTTGGTTGGACTTCATTTTGTGACTAATCTGGCACTTTACTGTGTTTTCTGTGTAAATCTTTCCAGTGTCTGGATGGTAAGCAACAAGCTTCAGATTAATTATCAAGCATCTTGTTCAAAATACATAATTCCTATTAAAATGAACATAATTTTGAGTCCTCCAAAATTTTCTGAGGTGTTAAGAATTTTGAAATGCCAAGTTGTGCCAGAAAATATGATTTCCAAGAGATCTGTTAATTTACCCACCTTTACGTACATATACACCTAAATACTTGTATTTAAGTAGTTATATAATCATAGAAAGACATTTAGAGTCAGTTAAATGCTGGAGCTGCTTGGCAAACAGACAACTTCTCAGAAGGATACTATGCTCACCATCCTGAAATACTTAGCAAAGGCTTGTCTGGAAAAGAGACAAATTCAGGACTTCTGTTTTGTCTGATTTGGTACCATATGGGATGAAAAAATCCTTACAAAAACTGAAGAGGAAGAAAAAGTTGGAATTATTCCTGTACTGGCTGACACTACAGTCATTAGGATATGGTATGACTAGTTTTTGTTCTGTTGTGAGACTGAACACCCCTTAATTAACTGAAGAAATATGGAACTGGCATTTTCTGAGTAGTCTTGTTATCCCATTCTTCATTAACAGAGTAACTAATATTTACCTTTTATTCATCAGTGGCTGTGGGAATACAAGAAAAACTGTTCAGAGCAGCAGCTATGGAGCAAGATTAACAGCATGAGAACCAAGGGCACCTCAAGAAGAAATAAGAATGTCTTACGGCTCTGACTGGATAAGTGCCTGCATGAATGGTTGAAGAGTGTTTTGTAGAATGCTCTGTTGACATGTAAAGGTGGATGGGAAAGTTGTAGGGGTGGATGGGAAAATTAGAAAAAGAAAACTTGTGAAGGTACAAACATGATGTGAGAACTTGTAATAAATGATTTAGATCATTTGCATCTGAGTTCGTGCATCAGACGCTGCAAGTGGCAATGATTTTTTTTTTATTATTTTTTTTTTGTTAACCTGAGTGTTTTCTGTTTTGATTATATATTTCAAATTATTCTTCAGTTCATCTGCATTTCATTATTAGAAGTAGAAATACAGTGTTCTCAAAATCAAGTCTCTTTTCAACATCTGTGCTTACAACAGTGATTCATTTTCTTTCCTTAATATTTTCTTTAAACCGGGAATTACATTTGTCAGACTTACAGCATTTGCCTTTGTGTTTAGTCTGTGGTGCAAACACTCAAAGATCTGGAGATGAGTGATGATGCATTTTCATTTATAACCCTATGAGTAACTACAAAAGTACAGAAATCAACATCTGAGCCATGTGTTCTTAAAGAGAAGATGCCCTTTCTGTGTTGTGAGCCATAATGAAATGATTTGTACAATATGAAATTGTAGTGCTGTTATCATTTAAATCTTCCCTTCATAATGTGATTTCATAGGAAATATACAGTATAATGGATTTTGGGGGGGGGGGGGAGGGGAAAGGTTTTATGTGCAAATAAAGATGCCAGAAACACGGGACACATTCAGCTTCCAGCAACAAAAATATATTCTTAGTCACTAAAGATTACATCAGCCATTATTTATCAACCTGCTTAATATTTTTTAGGTGCTCAAAATGTATTTAGTAGTAATGATTTCTAGATTAGCAGATACTTTATTTTATCTGAGACTAGGACCATTTAGGACACGGAAAAATTAAGTAGGAGAACTGTTTTGAAAATAATGCCTCCTATTTTATTATGTTGGCCTACAGTGTCAGAGGCAGATGTTGGGATGCTGGTGGCATGGCAGTAAATGCTGAACATTCCCAAAGAGCTGGGACTGCTTTTCCGGAAAGCTTCAGGAAAAATGTAGTTATCCAGCTTTTCTTCATGCACCTTTCTAGGTTTTATATGGTGCCAAGCAGTTTAATCTCCCTTTGAATTTAATAGCAGATACACAATCACACCTGCTCAACACTGGCTATCTCTGTGACCGTCGACTGTTTTTGCAGATGAAGAATTGACACGTTCCCACTGTTGGGTGTCTTAATGGGGTTTGCATGAAACTTGATAAGAAAGTAAAGAAGGGAACCCTGGTGACTGGGTACATCATCATCCTTCACTAATGCATCCCACTGCTGATCCAAAGTAGAGCAGAAGGTGATAGGAATATTATACAACAGTAAGCCATGATTTGACTTTTTTCTTAAGAGTATTCACTTTTTGCTCATTCTTCAAGTCATGTATTTCAATGATCAGATCTAGAAAATGTTCATATCCTGAAGAACTTGCTGTTACTGTCAAATTTTCTTGAGTTGTGGAGGGCTTACTTGTGCCTTCAGAATAACTCACTGTCACTTTAGCCTGTTCACTTTGCATTAAATTGATAATTTCAAATTATTTCTAGTAAAATTCTGATCAAGGCTGTTAGAAAAAGGACTTCACCATACTCATGTGTGACATGTAAAGCTTCCCTTTGGTACTTTTAAGTAGTGAACACTTCTCCCAGACAGCATTCTGCGTCCAGGAAGTACATTCTTCTCTTTTACATCCTGCAGTTTCTTTGCACATTTTAAGCACTAGTCCTGGCTAATGGGCTCTTATATCTGAGATGGATTCTGAAAAATTCAGCATTTTTCCATCTGATAAAAAAATGTACAAACCAAGATCTTTCTCACCAATTGAAGATGAAGTAGAAATGTATGTATCTATCAGTCCAGTATCAGTCCTGAACTTCCTCTTGAATATCTATATATTACAGCATACTGAGATATAGGAATTCATATGTAAACTATATACAGAATAATGCAAAATATGCAAGTGGGAGAAGAAAATTAGGAAACAAACAAACAAACAAACCGTCAAACTTAGTCTCATTTATTGAAGTGAAAATTGAGGAAAAATAAGTTTTTGAGCAAGATGAGGCTTCTTGGGACAATCTCAGTGCTTTCAATTGAACAAAAACCTGTATTTTCAGACTCTGACTATGTAGGTTTGATCTTTCAATAATTTTAATGGAACTTCAATATAGCCACTCATTTGTGGGCATAGCTAAGTATTTGCTGGAGTAGCTAAATAAAAGCAGCTGGCTAGCAGTAGAAAGCAATAGCCTGTGGGCCATAATCACTGTTCATGTATGTTCTGTGCTGATGGAAAACTAAAGATGAACTTCAAGGAAAATATCCTCTGCTTCTGCTGGGCTATCACTCTTACACATACCTTATTTGATTCTGCTTCCACAGAAGCTGTCACAAGCTTTTACTTCCATTGTCTTTGAGCAAGCTTGTTACTCTCAGTTAAAAAAAAAAAAAAAAAAAAAGTCATTTTTTATAATAATAACTTCTGTGTAATACAGATTATTATACATATAGGAATACACAGGTATGAAAAGGAATCTGGAAATCCATCAGCGTGAGGAATAACAGCATCTTGGAGTAGGGCTCGACTGGGAGAGATTGCATCTTTTTGTCCATTGAGAACAAAAGAGTTGCCATGGTGCCATCTTCAGGGAGATAACATATAGTTTCCTTTATGTTTTTCACAAGTGAGAGATACAACAGTATGATATAGGCTTTTTTTCTTTCTTTTTTTTTCCTCACCATTCTGCTTACGATAAAATTGTCATCAGAATTTGCAAAGCAACCCAGAACAGCAGTTTAAACTTTGTTCCCAGCCAGTCTATAATGCGAAGAAGTGTGTGCCTGTGTTTTCAACATCTACAATAGAAAAAAAAATAAACAAATACAGAATATAACCACTATTATTATTTGGCTCCATGCTTTTAAAACTACCAAACTGCCAGAATCCAGTTTCAGATGTTTGTGGAAAAAGGCAGTAATCCTCCTCAATGAAAATGGAAAAAAGCAAAAAAAAAAAAAAAAGCAAAATGACAACAAAAAGCAACTCAAACAAATAAGAATATATATTTAAAATTTCTGATGTAAGATCACTTGAACTTCAAGTATCCACAAAGCAATAAACAACAAATATGTGAGTTTATCTGCTAATAGGCCCTGTAGCTTCCCTTATTTCTCTCTCTCTCTCTCTTTCTCTCTCTCTCTCTCTCTTATAAGAAAGACAGTAAGAAAATTAATTCTAATGGACAAAGGTTACAATCTTGATCACATTCCTAATATCATCTCTGTAGTGGTCTGTCAGTAGACTTACACATAGAATGAATTTCTTCAAGAGAAAAAAAAATGGCTATGAGAATTTACAAATGGTTTTAAGTCAGTCTATATCAAATACACACAGCAAAGAAGAATGAGATGAAAATCAGAAGGCTTCCAAGAGTAGTTGTGCACAGAACGTAATAGTGCTAAAAGCATTACGTTTTAAGGCATGAACTTAGTAGCAGGTGTGTTAGATTCTGCCTTTTCTTTCCATGGTCACACCTCTCCTGTGAGGACAGGCTGAGAGATTTGGGTCTGTTCAGTCTAGAGATGGAAAGTCTGTGAGGTGACCTGAGAGCAGACTGTATCAAAAGGGGAGCTACAAGAAAGAAGGTGACAGATTCTTTGGCAGGGTCCGTGGTGATGTGGGAAAGAGAAATGTTTTTAAACTTAAAGAGGGGAGACTTAGTTTAGCCTTAAGGAAAAAGTGATTTTCCATGAGGGCTCTGAAGAATTGGCACACATTGCCCAGAAATGTAGTTGATGCCCTGTCCCTACAGACTTTCAAGGCCAAAGTGAACCAGACTCTGAACCCCTTGATTTGGCTGTGGATGTTCCTGTTCACTGCAGGAGAGTTGGGCTAGATGACCTTTAAAGGTTTCTTCCAGCTTGGAGGATTATATGATTCTATGACTGGCTCCTTTTCCTGGCCTTACCACCAAACTGCCATCTGGCTGTAGTAAAGCTGTGTCACCTCAGCCTGTGCAAAAATCCCTTTTTCATACTTCTAAGCACTAACTTGTCCTAGGTAGGAACTACCATTTACAAGGAGTTAATATAAGAGATCAACTTCATACTAGATGAAGCTCTAGGCAATTCAGTAATGAATTATATAATAAGTAGCAATTAATTATTGCTAATAATGTAGAAAAGTTTTCCATACAACTAATTCTCTGCCATTCCAATGGACAAAAAAGTATGCTTCTTAGAAGAAAGAGCAGTTAGAAGAGGCACATACAGAGATTTGCAAGGGTCTGTGAGCAGCAGTCCATCTTTATGAGTTTCTGCGTTACAGAACTGCTCTCAGTAGCTTAATGAGAAGATTTCTGCTTGTTAAAGCCAGCTATCACTCCTGGTGATTTTGCAATTATTCAAGCACCATATATCTTGAAACAACAGATGTCACTGAATTCATTATAATGGGAAATATACTTCCAGTCTATTAAGTTTCATGTTACTGAAAGGGTATTTCAATGCAGTAATATCTAACTTACTGAGTCTGCTGAATGCAACCACCTGTCTGCATTTTTTAGTTATGTATAATATTTTGATTTTAATTCAAACATCTGACCATAGCCTACATTTTCCCATTCTCCATTTCCACATGTCTCATAGGTGTCACATAATGCTGTGCTTCAGTACATTTGGCACTTGGAGTATGTTTTCAGTTATGAGACTTTTTGAGAGTGCATGTGATAACAAAAAAAAAAAAAACAAAAACAAAACAAAAACAAAACAAACAAACAAAAAGCAAGTATGTTCCTATCTGGGAAAACCTAATAGACCTTAAACCTGGGAAAATCAATATAAAATATTCATTAACAGTAACTGCTTGTCAACGGTTTATGGGCTGGTTCGGCCCGGTTCCGTGACTAGAAGGGCGGAGGGATCCGCGCCCTCGGAAAAGGAAAATAGGGGACCCCGAAATAATTGAAAATAGTGGCAACAATCTGAGGTGAAACAAACTAATTTACTAAATATGGTATCAGCAGAATTTTATAAGGAGAGAGAGAGAGAGAGTGTGAAATTGATGGTGGATCGGCCTCACCACAATGCTGAGATGAGAAGTGCAGTCCAGAGAAGCGCAGGCAGAGAAGCGCAGGCAAAGAAGAGAACATCAGGTGACCTTGCCGGGAGTTATATCTCCTCGCTGACCGCAAAGCCCCCTGGGGAAATGTAGCTCTTCTTCTCCTCCGGACAGGCACCCGGAACTTAAGCATCAGCAGTCAAACCCCCAGTGCATTACATGATGTTATGATGTGGAAACTGATAACGAAAAATCATGAAACCATGACACTGCTTTAACTTCAAAGAATATTATTTATTCCCTACAGTTAATCGGTCAAGCTGCTTTCCAAAAGGTATCATAGAATCACACAATGGTTTGTGTTGGAAGGGACCTTTAAGATCACATAGTTCCAAACCCCTTGCTATAGGCAAGGACACCTGCCACTAGCCCAGGTTGCTCACAGCCCCATCCAGCCTGGCCTTGAATGCTTCCAAGGACGAGGAAATGTCTTCACAGAGATTTCCAGGCTGGGCTCTTCTATGTCTGGCTTATCCATGATGATGTAGTGGGAAATAGCACAGTTTCCTAATAGGTCTCTTCAAAGCGTAAATTCAGTACCAGGCTTTCTTGTCTTGCATAGTCTAGTGTTGAGGTCACTGAAATGTCCTGCCATTTATTGGTTGACTATAAGAGCTTCACTTCTGCAAAGAAACCTCCAAACTCCTTTTCTAGCTGGGTGGATTTCTTCTTTACTTAACATCAGCTGAGTTTAATTGATAGATTATTGCTTTGTGGGGTATGTGTTTGTGTGTGTGGGATGCCTAGCAAGTAGCTACAAGAAATTTAAGTTTATGGAAAACTCATTACAAAATGTTTTTTACCAGATTACCTTGGAGCCATTAAAATATGGAAGAATAAATGTGAATAATGAGCGGTTAAATAACTGATATCAGATGTGTTGTTAAAAAAATTACCTTGCCAATGACCAAATATTTTGACATGGCTCATTGGGAGTGGAAAATCATTGACAGCCACCAAACTGACATGGTCTTTGTCAGTCACACTGAGGACATCTAGTACTGTAGTGAATTATTGGAGGAGGCCTTTGTCATAGCTCTATTTGATTTTACAATGGCTTTGGCCTAGAAGTATTTCCTTGCACTTTTATACCCAGAGTCCTATTATTTTCAGAGGCAAAGGCTATACATATATCTAAAGGCAGAGTCTGACTGACATCCTCATCTCTGAGAAAATATGTGCTTTCTTAAGAACTAGGAAATAAAGAAAAATACAGTTCAGAGATGTCTATTTCCGCCTATTTGAACTAGAACGATAATAGTCCATATACTTTATCCTACAAATCTCTTTGATAGATGTTTGTTTACTCTTGTCTTTTTCTGCATACATTGTCAAAAGCTTTTGACTAACAGTGTTTCTATGTATGCTCTTATAATTTGCAACCAAAACCTTTTTGCGATGAGTTCTGACAGTGATTTTGTCTGTATCTTCTCACTCAGATGGAATTGCATGTTGAGTATACAGTTGTACTCTCTGAGCAACAAAACTTACATGGCTGTACAAGAATTAGAGAGATGAATTCAGCATTCCAAGATTGATAGTATAATATTATAAATAATATAAATATTTAAACATATAATTATATACATTAAAATTATAAATATAAAAATCGTAATATAGTGATATAAATAAAAATAATGTAAGTAAAAATAATACTATACACATCTCCAAAGTCAATTTTTTAACACTTTAAAAATTGTATCTCACTCTCTCATTATAGTATCTCTTCCATAGTCTGTGCTGAGCATTGCTTTATCCTCACCAGTAGAATTTTGTTTCCTACCAGCTTCACATTGCAATCTACTGATGGATCCAGCAAAAGTGTGGATTACTTTAACTGCTATACACATAAATGGAAATATGTGGTAAAAAGGGCTGCAACATTGGAAATTCTGCTGGGGTGTTACAGGGAATTTGTGACTTTGTGGAAGGAAACAAGACATTAAAACTTCTGTGAATACTACTAAAGGAATCAGAAACTGGGAGAATGAGGATAAAAAGAGGGAAAAAAGCTTTTTAACGTAGGTTAAAATAACGGTAAATAATAATGTCAACATATAGGTGGATAAAATCCTCCTCCTATGTACGTGACAATAATTTCATTAATAATATGCAAATATTTCAGCATTCTGATTTGACACCAGACACGTCCCACTATCTCTGACTTTATGATGTTTAGATTTCTGTCTAAATGTTTCACTCTGCTACAGGAGTACATATGGACCATTGTATCATCCACCTGTATGGAAAATAAGTGTAATCTTCTGATAGAAATTGTTCTTTGTAGAACAGATAAATAAATAAGCAAATAAATAAATCTTTTTAATGCATTTTATATTGTTCTCCTTGTTTCTGGCAGGTGAGATTTTTTGAGTGACAGAAAAGGCAAGATTAAGTAGAGGCAGAGCTGAAAGCCATTGAATAGAGACCTAAGAAGAAGGTGGTGAAAATAACAGTAAATGTTGATGCTTCTTCTGTATTCATAAGGAAGCAGAAGGAAGATGCTTTATTTCCACTGTCTTCCTGTCTTTTTTTAATTATTATTTTTATTATTTTCTGATAAGCACTGCTGCTCCAGCACCTTGATTTCTGAGTGGTCCTTCAGTTACAGAATTCATATGCAATCCTATACGTGATTGCATTCAGCATAACAAATAAACTGATTTCATCAGTCTTAGGATGAGAAAATCTAAGATTTATGATGCTGGTTTTCATTCATTTTTTAAAAGCTTAATCTCCTGAGTCCTTGGAGGAAGGTATTTGTACCCAGTATAAATAACTATCCATTTTTCATTTTTCTAGTAAGTAAAAATAAATGTCAGCTATTGGACATTTGAACACAACACACATACAAATCCATGGATCCATCATTATCTCAAGAGTTTTTCTTCTAATAAATCCTTTTCTTGTCCATTTTATAACTAGGGCCTTTAGAGACAGGGTCTATTGATCACACAAGCTTATTTTGTTCTTATTAGAATTGGACTGATCACTTTTTTACAGATCTCAAATCCTAAGAAATTTAGATCCTTTTCTTCCCTTCTCCCTCCCTTCCCCTCCCTTTCTTTTCCCTCCCCTCCCACATCTCCCTTTCCCTTCTTTTTTTTTCTTTTTTTCTATTTGCCTGTTTCCCAAGAGTCACCCACTTCAGAACAAGAAGTGTTTGAAAGAACTATAAAGAAAATTGCAGTTCACAGAATTATATGCAAATAAATATAAATAAAATAAAATTTAAAAAGGGTGATAAATCCAAGTTTTTAATATGCAACAGGTCCAATCGTCTAGATGATGTCCATGCCTGTAATAGTGAAACAGATTTAAAGGAAAAAAAAACTGATTTCTCCAACCAGATATCTGACTGGCAGCTAGGTGAGTCCTGACTGCCACTGAACTGTAACCTAAACCTGAGAAATCATTTTTACATATTAATTGAATAAATAAAATAATTGTGTCTTTCACTACTTATCTTCTTTAACATTTTGAACAGTCACAGGTGCATTGCAGCAGTCCAACAACAGAGCTGATATTCACCTCCTGCAAAATAGCTTTTTGGGTTTTTTTTTCAGCCTTGCACGATGTTCAATGTCAGAGAAATTGCATTATTCTTCTCTCATGTGTCCTAAGCAATTCATTTCTAAATTATGGAACTATTTTTAGCATGTCTAGCAAGGCACCTAGGGATGACAATAACTGTGAGAGCTTTTACAATGCTGTGTTATACAGATGAGAAACAATAGCACTGCAGGATTTGAAGCCCCACTCAAATTGCCTCTCTCTATCTAAGAAATGTATTTATAAGTTTAGTGTATAGTCTCTGATTTTTTGCTGGTATCAAGCTCTGGGAACCACTATACTCTAACTCAATAAAAACACTATTACAATTGATATTTTGATATGCTGAGTCAGAAAAAAATTGAGCCACTACTATGTCAAGAGTGATATCACTCACATTTTATATTAAAAATATGAGAAATAAAAATCCCATAAGAAAATTAGATGTTTGAGAAATTAAAAAATATTACAAAAACAGTTCTATTTTCCCTATTTCAAAACATTTAACTTATTTCTTTTTCTTACCCTCCTTACAATAGTCTTGTGCTAGCAGAAATCAGAAAGATTTATAATCAACATAACAAAACACAGTTTGAATTTCCAATTCACGTGTGTTTTCCTCTCTTCTTCCATTCATAAATAACTGTGTGCTTCTATCTGGGCAAGAACACAACTGGTAATATATTTTTCTTTCATTGCTTCATCCTGCATCATGTAAAAATGAACAAGTGCATGAAGTGAATCCTCTGCAGCTCAGCAGTTAATATACGACTGTCCCAAATCAAATTAAAAAAAAATATTTAGGGGTTTACCTAATGTTTTTTACATTATATTTTTGTTTTAAAGTAAGATATACTCATAAAGAATCCATGATATTACTTCACCACATCAGATGAATTGTTATTTACTTACTTACTTACTTACTTATTTATTTTCTGACTAATTATGTTGTGATTCAGGGATAAGAACTGCCTGGTTTTAGTAATAGCTTTCAAGAAGCAATTCTTTAAGCCAACTGATTGAAAACTCAGCTCTCACAGTTTGAATGCAGGGGAAACGGATATGATGAGTTACTGCAGAAGTTTTATGGAAAAGAGATAGAATGTGTGGTATCCTAGAGAATTTAGATTTTACAATTAGCACACAGAGTGCACATAAACTTTTCCAACAATAAAAATAAAGCCCTGAAAATCAGTGGAACATGGGAATTATGGAAATCACAAATGAGGGTGTTACCAGAGTTTTGCTCTTATTGTGATGACTTTTGTACAGATGCATTGCATTCAACTTCTACATGGTGTGCTCATGAAGAGAACTCAGAGTTTTTCATATTTGAAAAGAAGACTGGTATCATCATTCCCATCGTACTGTGGGGGAAACAGGGACAACAAAGAGATTATATATATCTGCATTCACCCAAGAGTCAGTAACAAAAAAAATGAGTTGCATCTGTACTAAGGATTAAGTACACCACTATATAATTTCTCTCGCATGAAGAAGTATAAATATCATTATGCTAGCAAACTGAACAGGTTGTTGCTTCAGCCATCCTGACAACAGCTGAACTGGTACCCAAGTCAATAGTGGTTTAAATCAAGATCTTTGGATAAAGGTGTTTTTGTTGTTGCTGTTGTTGTTTTTTCCCCAATATTAGCAAAGTGTTCTTGTCTTTTGCCAGTTTTCTGTCTTTTTTTGTCCACTTGAATTTAATGAAATACAGAGAGATAGTATTAGTATGAAAGGTTTCAGCTGTAGCACATTCAGATGTAGTGATATAGCTGTAATGTACACGGATGGTATTCATACCTCATCGACATCGCTGTGTTTATTATAGAGAGGTAGGCAGATTTGTTATTACCAGTGTTTTGCAGATCAGTGTTGTGCTGGACGTTGTTCTCATCATCAAGGAGGAGCAGGTGGGAAATGTGAAGCTCAAGGGAAGCCTTGGCTGCAGTGACAATTAAATGGTGGAATTAGAGATTGTTAGGGCAGCAAAGAAGGCACAGAGCAAGCTTACAGCTCCAGGCTTCAAGAGATCCTTCTCTGATTAATATTCAGACATCACCTCCTCTAATCTCATGAATAATGCATCCCAACAAGTTGGAAATTAGGCAAAAGTGTCAGGAGGGCAGCATAGATGAACAAGGAGCTCCTGGATAAACAAAAACACTTAAAGGAAACCTACAGAGCGTGGAAGCAGCCAGGAATTGAGTTAGGAAGGCTACAGTCTTAACAGAATTAAACCTGTCCAGGGACATCAAGGGCAACAAAGGGAAGCTTATGTTAGAATGTTGGTGACAGAAGGAAGGATAAGGAAAATGCGGGCTCTCTCTATATAGAAAAGGAATACTGGATTACCTGTGTTATGGAGAAGGCTGGAGTAATCTATGACTTTTTTATCTCAACTTTCATTAGGAAGTGTTTTGGTCACACTGCCCAAATTGAAGAAGGCAATGTGTGGAAGAATTTCTTGAGGTATAGCACTATTCACTGTGAATTAAGGTACAGATCATTCACAGGGATACCACCACAGAGTGCAGCCTGTATGTAATTAAAAGACACAGAAGATGGAGCAGAGTGGAGATTCTGCAGCCGAGTCTTGCTATCTATTGTAGTTCCCTAGGCAAATTTAGATGTTGGCAACATCAAAAGAACTGATGTACTGACTCTAGGAAGAACAATACTGGGATGGAAACTTGGTGATATCAAACTTCTTACCTGCTACACGCTGGGCCAAACATTGTCCTCCTGACAAAAGTCATCTTGTTGACAAAATGCCATTCTTTGGTTATTTTTGTTCATTATAATACCAAAACACACCTCCATCCCGAAAACTGCCCAGCTTCAAGATGCAATAACCCCTCATTGAGCACACTCTGGCTTTTTTTTTTTTTTTTTTTTTTTTTAATAACTTTAAAAGGTTATCCAGGCTGGATGTGGCTCTGGGCAACCTGGTCTGGTGGTTGGCGATCCTGTACCTGGCAGGGGGATTGAAACTAGATGATTATTGTGTCCTTTTCAACCCATGCCATTCTATGATTCTATGATTTTATGATTGTATGATTCTGTGGTTCTATGATGCTATGATTCCGATTCTATGATAAAAGTGAGGTGAGAGATTTTATGTCAGTTAGAAAAAAGGTATAAAATGTCTAGAGTAATTCAAGCTCCACCTGTAGAATAAGAAATAATGTAAAAATGGCTTAAGAAGAGGAGAAGATAAGGGAAGGTACCACTACAGGTGAATTGGGAGAACACTTCATGACTCTAGGGATCATTTGATGGGCTGAGCCTCTCTTCTCCCACATAGGAATGCCTACTGGATAAGATTCACACATATGGCTATGCTGAGGGAAATTTAGTGATCCCTATAGAGTTTGCTTTATAACCTAGCATGTTGTGGCCAGGTGTAGTACACTTAGTTCTTTGCATATACTTTGTATTATTCTTGGTTAAACTCACTTCACTTCACCTATGATAACAAGCTGATGGAGCTAAAATAGTTCAACCTGAAGAAGAGAAGACTCTGGGGAGACCTCATTGTGGTTTTCCAGTATCAAATACAAGAAGGCTGGAGAGGGACTCTAAAGTGATGATAGGACAAAGAATAAGGCTTTAAATTAAAAGAGACTAGATTTGGAATAGATACTTGGAAGAAATTATTTATTATGAGGGTGGTAAGGTACTGGAACAGATTGCCTGGAGAAGCTGTGGATGCTTCATATCTGGAAGTGATAACGGCCAGGCTGGATGCAAATTTAAGCAGATTGCCTATGTCAGGGAGCTTGGAATTAAGTGATCTTAAGGGTCCCTTTCAACTTAAACTATTCTAATATTCTTTGATACTAAACAGAAAAATTTTCACATATTTTTATATCTCATAATTTCTTCCTTCAGCTCAGGATCATAATCATTTTTAATGCTAACAATTTTTTCCCTCACAACTTCTGGATCCCAAAGTGAAAACCACAGAGGTGATATCCTAAGCTTTCTTTATTTCTAATGGATAAAGAGAATTTCATTTTAATATTTGAGCAGTAGTCAATTCTCCTGAAAAACCATAAATTAGCATAACAGTAAATTAAAGATTGCAAAGGAAACTCCATTTTCCTTGACCTTCTTCCCTAAATGCCATCATATTTCTTTTGCCACAGCTGTACTTGAAAATTCAAGGTAATGTTTAGGAAGGTAAAATGCAAGGTAGAACTTGAGAGAATCTCTCACAATCCCTGGCGAAAAAATACCTTCATATAAATTACTATTTTAGAATTCTATTATTATTTTTATTAATATATTGTTACTAATTTTTTATTATTAATATGATACAATGTGATACTGTACAATATAGAATCATAAAATCATAGAATTGCTCAGGTTGGAAAAGACCTTAAAGATCATCAAGTCCAACCACAACCTAACCACACTACTGTACCTCTAACAACCCTTCCACTAAATCATGTCCCTGAGCACCACATCCAAACTGTTTTAAACACATCCAGGGATGGTGACTCAATCACTTCACTGGGGAGCCTATTCCAGTGCTTAACAACCCTTTCTGTAAATAAGTATTTCCTGATATCCAACCTAAACTTACCCTGTTGCAACTTGAGGCCATTTTCCCTTGTCCAGTCACCTGTTGCCAGTGAGAAGAGACCACCCCTGCTCTGCTGTAAGCACCTTTCAGATACTGGAAGAGAGCAATAAGGTCTTCTCTCAGCCTCCTCTTCCCAGACTGAACAGCATATAAGATAATATATATGGAATTTTGTCACAGAAGTAGAATTTTCTGTCACAAAATGATAGAAAGGATTATAGGGATCTATATTTTTATAGATCCCTATAAAAAACATTTACTGCATGATCTTTGCTTACTCTTCATTTCAGATTCCTGGAACTGGATGGGAGCTACCTGATTGCAAAACTAGAGAAAACCAGAACAGAAACAACTGGTATAAATGTATAGATATATATACGCTTTTTTTTTTTAACTTTCTCTTCTTTTTCAATTAAATGAAGATAAATTCTCATTTCATTATGGATTGAGAAGACAAATATGTGGAAAAATATAAACTGTAGACAGTCTGGAACTGAGGGAGACTGAAAACAGACAATGCCAAAGAAAGATATAAGATGCTGCATGTCCTTGCCTTATGTAACTAAAACTTCTAGAAAGTGTCTGGAATATCATAATGACAGAAAAGGAAAAGGTAGGAGGAAAACAAACAAACAAACAAATAAATAAATAAATAAGTAAAAACAGAAGCAATGACTTTGTTTATTTAGCATTACTTTTCTTTCAGATTAAGATATTCTGAGATATGGCAGTGAAAGTTTTTGGGAGTTGAGATGTGTGATAGGGGGATATCTCTCAAGATGCTCCTGTCAGACACTGCGTAAGAATACAATAAACATAAGCCTTCATTTAAAACATTTTTTTTTCCTAACCACTGCAACTCCTAAGTTTATGGACAAGACTCTTGCCACTCTTTAGAAACTTAGAAAACTTAGAAAACAATAAAAGCAATAGAAGCTTGATTGCAGAGCCTGTGTTGATTGCCTAAAGATTTACATTAACACAGGTGCATTCTAAGAAAAAAGGTCAGATATGTCATACTCTTTTTACTGTCTTGTTTAATAAACCTAAAATCATGTTTAAAATATTCTGTTTGTCACAAGAAAGTATTAACTTCTATTTTGCAAAAAGATGAGGAACAGAAAATGTTGTTCATATAGCATACGTTTTTTTGTAAAAATACTGAATGCTCTCAGCAGTATTTTGAAGTACTATACAGTGAATTTAAAGAGACCCAGTCCTTGTAGATGCAAATCACAAGAATTCTCTTTTAATAAGAAAAACTGATTTACTAGTTTACAGTAGAAAATATTTAACCCCTCCCCCCCTTCATAAATTCCATTGAATATATATTCCCATATATTTTCTTTTATTTTCTTTTCATTTTTCTTGTCTTCAGTCTATTCAGTGATTGTATTTCATGGAGACATCCACCTAAAGTGTAAAAATATAAAGTATTTGACATAAGTTTTTTTTATTGTTTTGTAGTTTTTTTTTTGTTTTTGTTTTTGTTTTTTTTTTTTATGTAAGCCTAATTGTTTATCCCAAAACTTTTGTATATATCAGTAAATTATAGACACACTCACAATGCCTTCATATGCACCCATTTCACACACCATTAATCTAACTTAGAGAAAAGCCTGTTGTTATTAAACAAGTCATCTACTTAAAGTGAAAGTGGAATTATATAATCATTACTCCCTATTTTCCCTTCCCTTCCCTTGCCTTGCCTTTTGTTTCCTTCCCTTCTTTTCCTTTTTCATGATTCCCATGAATACTGAGACATTCTGAGACACGTTCATTGTAGCTTTGCAAGAACATTCATCCAACAGTATCTAGAATATTCTTCTATGTGACATCAGAAAAATTGCATTTACAGAGCAACTTACCCTGAGGCTTTCAGGAAGTTCATGCATGGCATTCCATGCCATTTTTGACCAACAGATTTGAGAAGCAAGAAGTTGCAGTAGTCTTCATAGTCTTTGTTAGAACACAGCTATTCTTCTGTGGCTATGAAGGTTTCACTAAGAATTGACTCAGGAATTTTGTTCCTCTGTCCCAGTGCTAAAACACCCTCTAAGCCATGACTTTAGAAAGGATAATTGAAAAACAGAATATCTTCTTGACAGACTGGTAGCATTTTCCTGTTAAGTTAAGGTTCAGTCACTTAACATAGACATTTCCAATCTGTCCCCTTTAGCCTTCTCTATATTTTTGAAACATTGACTTCTACTCTCCTTTATTTTGATTTGTAGTAAACATTACACCTGCAGAGAGAGATGTTACACTGTCCCATCAGCTGGAGGTCAGACACTCTGAGAATCTTTCTAAAATCCTATCTGGGCCTGTGTTGCTATTGAAATAAAACCAGAAGCATCACTGACACAAGCAAGAAGGAGATGTATTAATATACATAAAATGAGAAATCTATAGCATCTGCACAAACTGGGCACTGTGCATAACCTCAGCATTTTGAAACACTAAGATTGAAAAGAACAATACCCATGATCGCTGACCAACTTCAGTTTCTCTTTAATAAATAGTAGACCAGTCTGGGAGTTTTGATAGTATTCTCTCTCGATACGCCTTTCAACCAAAGACATTTTACCTTTCATGTGATTTTCTTTCAGGAACATCATCATTTTCTTCTATCTATTTCATAGTGTATTGTCTTTTCCAGATAATCTGAAGCTCTATCAGGATTTTTTTTCTAGATTTTCTTAGAAAGCCTATTTGATAGAAGCTCTTCTGTTTCTGCCGGTAAGAAGTATTTTCCATTTATTATGATGCTGTTACTAAGAAACAACTGGAAAGTGAATGTGTCTTACCTTCTGACAATTAAAAGTATACTCCAAAATGATTTATTACAAAAATATCCGTCTCTCTTTCTTTCTTTCTTTTTTTCTTTCTTTCTTTCTTTTTTTTTTTTTTTTTTTCCCCTTACTGGAATCAATCACCCCCTCAAAAAAAAAAAAAAAAAAATCTTTCAAAAAATGATCTTAATTCAAAGAAAAACTTTAATCCAACAACGATTTTCCTCTTACCTTCTTCCCTCATCCACTCTCCTCTGTCTCCTCTCCCTTTCCATTCTCTTTCCCCTTCATCCCCTTTCCTATTCTTTCTCCTTTGTTTTGTTTTTACAGATTACAGATCCCTTATCTTTGCATTAACTTGGAGAGAAAGCCCCTATCCTGGGTTCTAGAATGTGAATAGAATGGGAATATGCCTCGTTCTTTGGTCTGTACAGCCTCTACTACTTTCCATGTGAGAGTTCCAAAGATACCATCTATCCAGAGCAGTTGCATATATTCATGCTCATGCTTGCAATTCTCCACTTTACTGAGAATTTATTCAGTAGAAGTGCAACTGGTATGTGCACCATTATAAGAGAGCTGGGAATCCTCAGCTTCATTTCCCCCAAAATTCCTGATTTATTAATAATTAATAACCTTGTAACGCACTTTTTTATCATGGACTTTAAACATGAGTTGCAAATGTTAATTGATTCAGCATATCCATACAGCAGAAACTGATTGTGATAAAAATCTTAATTTTGTATTTGTAGAAACAATGTGTGACAACTGAAATGATAGGAAAAAGATGCCAAGTCACTTCATTTTCTCATTTTGTGGTCACATGCTGCAATTCAGCCCTGAGAAGGCACTCTGTTAATTATGGGAATACAAACATAACATTTGTAATTAATGTGATATTTTACTTTCCAGGACTACAAACTTAATTGTGGCTGTCCTGTTTGAACTGGAAATCAGACTACTTTTAAAAGTGTATGATAATCTGTTAAAATATTAGCTTTTGTGTTTGAATCCTTAGAATATGCTCTCCTTGCAAGCTCTTCTATCTCAGAAAGGAACAGATATCAGTATGAAACACAGAGAGAAGTTCTTGAAGAACATCAAAAAGCAAACCTGGTACAAGATAAAAAAAATAGCCAGAGAAAGAGACCTTCAGGAAGAGGATAGCTCAAACTCATTGACTTAATAGAAAAGATATTAAGGAAAAAAAATAGGGAGCAAAAGGTAATGACAGAAGTGGCCAGGAAGAAAAAAGAGTCTGTGAAAAGAATGCATGAGGTTTTATCTGTAACTATTCTGTGATATTGTCACTGTTAGAAATTTTCAATTGCATTGAAAAACATCTTCAGAAAACAATTTTTTTTTTTTTTTTACTGTTAGAATGGAAGGCTATTTACATATGTGCATATTATTTTCTTATGGTTTTCTTAATATTCATCATTATTTGTAATGAAAGTTTTTTAGCTGTCAAAAACTCATCTGTTGTACTAGCAATTATATTTATTATTTTCATTTACTGATGTTTTAAAGTGATTGAGAACTGTTTAAGCTTGTCAGTGGCTTTTTTATTTCTTTCTTCTTTATGCGATTTATCTGTTTTCTGTCCTTTATTTTTTCCATGTCTGAGTAATGCGTTGATTTCTTCAGGAAAAATTTGTAAGAAAAATTTCATTGTGCTTTAGATCGAGAACTGACTTTATTTGATCTAACCTCAAGGTGCCAAATTAACAAGTCACAGAGGCCCAAGATGCCCTCTTATACATATAGAAAGCTCTCATCCATCACTCTGAGTATCCAAGGTTCATTCTCATTGTGTTCCGTCTTTCATGACTAACACTTTGTCAAAGTGCCATCATTTACAAATTAAACCCATTTAGATTAGCATAAGTGAAATAAAAACCTCTTTTTGTGGGTATTTTTAAAACATTTGTGTAATATTAAAAAAATTCTAATCCCTTTTTGCCTTTTCTTTAAAAGCATGCATGGGGAAAGCTTTCTTACTAAGAGGTATTTACAACTGATATGCTTCTATGAGACAGCCTTAATGACTGCATCTAAAGAAAAGGTAGATATTGAATGAGTAGCACACAATAACACTATTAGCATGAAACCTAAGGGAATAAGTACATGCAGCAAGGAAGAAACTGTTAACAGCTGTGATTCATGTTGTAAACTATGAAGAGAATGTTATTATAGTAGATTGCACTGGTAGTGAAGTGAATCTTAATGATATTAATTGTGCATTCTTTATGGTTTTTAGCAGGTTGTTTTTTTTTATTGTTGTTGTTTTGTTTGTTTTTAAAGAAAGTTCACCAATTCTTCATTCATCTGTTTGAAGTGTAGTTCTGTCAGAGGAGTTACAGAAGAGTCTGTTGTTGAGAATCACATTGCTTTGTGCAGGTGGTTTAGGATCATCTCTATAGCAGAATCTGCCTAGAATCATGTAGTCTCCATGTCTCACTATCTTCCTTTTTTTTCTGACTGCTCTAAGTACCACTGTTGACAACAGGGAGAAGGGAAGATAAAGGACAGGTGAATATCTACACTATATACTGCATTTTATATAACTTACTGTGTTTACAGTTCGTAGTCAAACTGATAGCAGGAAATTGCCCACATCTACAGTTCTAAGTGATAGAACTGGAAATAAATCCAAAACTTGTACTTTCTAGAAAGAAGCTGATATTCAGTGGGACATTTTGACCTTTCACACTCAAGCCAGCAAAAGCAATGCAAATTTGTTAAAAAAAAAAAAAGAATTTTACTAATCCAGGTTATGAAGGTTATTAAATGGTATATGTATTGCCTTAACTTTGCAGAGAACCAAAAAAATTTTTGGCTGCTCTTCTGGCACAAAAGGAATCACTGCTAGTCAGTCTTTGCAGTATATCTACAAGAAAACGTAAACAGGAGATGTTCTGAATATCATTAAGCTCTTGATGTTTAAAGCCATGTGAAAATAAATCTGACATGCTTTATTACTGAATGGTGATGGAGCAGTGTTTGAGTGAGCTAGAAAATCTTTCACTTGCTATTATGCTGTTATAGATGAAAGCAGTCTTAGAGAATGAATGTAAAACAGAAGCTCAAGACACCTTTCTTAAAAATCTTACATAGTTGTACTTTTCCACTTTATACAGAAGTACAGCTTATGTATTTTTGCAGCTATGAAGAAGAAAAATCATAAATCACATTTATTTTCTTGCATCTGCCTGCTGAAGTAGATGACACTGTAATGACAATTCTATAATTATAAAGTACTATCACCATCACAGCAACAGAAAATCTGAAAAGTTTTCACTTGACTTTGTTTAAGATGTGTAAATCTTCTGAGTGTTAGATCCATGCAAAATCACTTTTGTGATGAAGTACTTTCTTCATCTGATATTTAAACAGGGAAATTTCAGGTTATATGTTAGCACTGGAATCAACTGAGCCTTTATTCTCAAGAATGTTTCATTATGAATTTGTCTAACCTCTAACAGAGTAAATCTCACCACAGGCTTAGGTGATTATCTACGATGGATTTTTCTATATTAGTGCAAAGTATAGAGTAGCACAGAATGGAATGGAATGGAATGGAATTTAGTGGGATGGGATGGGATGGGATGGGATGGGATGGGATGGGATGGGATGGGATATGGGATGGGATAGAATGGAATAGGATAGGATAGGATAGGAAGGATAGGATAGGATAGGATAGGATAGGATAGGATAGGATAGGATAGGATAGGACAGGACAGGATAGGAGAGGAGAGGAGAGGATAGGATAGGAGAGGATAGAATGGAATGGAATGGAATGGAATGGAATAGAATAGAATAGAATAGAATAGAATAGAATAGAATAGAATAGAATAGAATAGAATAGAATAGAATAAAAAGAATAATTCAGTTCAACTGCCTGGTTTCTTCTGGGATGAAAAAAAGTTACAAAATTGTCCAAATAATTGAGGGCATTGTTCAAACATCTCTTGAACACCGAGAGGCATGAGGAATAAACCATCTCCCTAGAAAGCCTTCTCCAGTCTTTGACCACACTCACAGTAAGGAACTTTTTGTAATATCCAATCTGAACCTTCCATTGTGCAGATTTGTGCCATTCCCTTGCACCTCTGTTGGTTACAAGCAAGAAGAGATTGGCACTTCCTATTCTGTTTTCCCTTCCGAGGGAGCTACAGAGAGGAAAGACGTCACTCCTATTTTCCTCTTCATCATACAGTACAAGTCAAGAGTTCTCAACCTCTCCTCATAGAACATGCTTTCCACTCCTTTTACCAGTACTATTTCCCTCCTACGGATGTTTTCAATTATTACTGCATCGTTTTCACAGAGTGTAGCTCAGAATTGCACACAATATTCCAAGTGGGACTTGCATCAGTACTAAATATAATGGGAAAGTCATCTCTTTTGACCATCTGTTTATGCTGTGTTTAATACATTCCAAAATGCCATTTTCCCTTTTGGCTGCTAGGGCACAATGCTGGTTCTTATTGAGCCTGCTGTTGACCAGAATCATTAGATCTCTTTCTATTGAGCTACTCTCCAGCTAATCATTTCCCAGACAATGAGTGGATAGAACCAGGAAAATATTGTTACTTAAAAAAAAAAAAAAAAATTCTGAAAGACATGCTGGGCAAGCAACAACAGATATATTCAGAATTTAGAATTGTGTATTTGGTCTTTGAGTCTGTAATGTCACAAAAAGTAGCTTTGATTCTAAACCGTCTTGATTGCTTCTGATTTATTCTTTGTATAAAAATAAATGGAGCAAATCTAAAATTCAAATGTAATAGTAATTTTCGATATAAAACTAAAAATAAAATAAATGAACAATGAACAAAAAAAAAAAAAAAAAGAGAAAGCAGATAATATTTCATCTAAGTGACTGTCCTGAAATGGCATGGCAAACTAGAATGCTAAATTGATTTCTTTATAAAAAATTCACATTTTATTGATTCCTTAATTATTATCTGGAGGCTCAAGAAATCCAGCTGTGAAATACATGGTGACTGATACATTTTTATACATACTGGGAATTGAAAGATTTTTATACATACATGGATATATATATAGTTGAGCTAAAACACAACTTCCCTCATACTGTGTGTTTGGTACCCTTCAATTGTGGAACTCATAGGGGGGAAGTGGCAAGAATAGGAGCGTCTCTTAAAACATCTTTCATAATTTCTAAGACTAATAGTATAGAGTATTGTCTTGTTTGTCTTTCACTGTGTGACATATAGTAAATCCTCTTGTTCCTACTTGTTTTATGATTTGGCTTCAGCTGTTTACTGGTTTATGTCTTTCCTTACAGGCACTGATTTGATTTGTGGATTTTCAAAATGATTTTTGCAGTTCCAGTTTCTATCTGTTTTCAATGGTGTTAATGCTTTACTAAGATGCCTTTACTGCTGGCTGCCTCCCTGCCTCTTTGCATATATTCACATCATTGTTCCTACACACCTGTTTGTGAGACCAGGCCATGACTTTTGGATATATGAAAATACATGTTAAATGTAGACCTTTTTAGCAGTAGAATTAATATTGTGGAGCTTATGAACTAAATAATCTTGTAGTTTTCAAAATCAAGAATTAAAATGTGGACCCAGCTTCGTTTTATGTCCTGATGACAAATATTAAGAAACAACGGAAAAGGAATAGCTGGAGCATGAAATACTCATAAAACTTTACTTGTCTGAATTGAGTGGCAGGTCAGCTTTGATTCATAGGATTGTCTGTGCTAAAATGCGTAACTCCTTTTAGCACGGACTAACTAATAAAATTCTTTACCAGAATATATATGCCAGTTGTATTGTTCCTCTTTGCTGAAAACTGCTAAGATTTACGTTTAGAGTATTCACAATGGATCAATACATATCAATGCATGATATCAACACATACATTGATTTCACATCAATGCATGAAAATACATTCCCCCCCAAAAAATCAAGTTTTTTGAAAGCAGTGTTTTATTAAAAGTTTCTTCAAGTACATCTTTTGTTGTTTCTCCTTATGCTTTCTAATGTGTTTTACATTATGATAAAAAAAAAAATTCTTCTGGAAAAAGAAGATGTTGAAACTAATCGTGGTACAACAGAGACTTAAACTTGTGTTCAGACTACAATTCATAAAACTCACATGAACAGGAACATATACTATGCAACAAAGTGAAAGACATCAACAGACTATTAGTCATAGAAATTAACTCTCACTACAACTGATTCGACAGCGTATAATTATATGGTAAATTTCTCTCCAAGTGATTAACTTATAGAGTTGTAAAAGCTATATCAACTGCTTGATATCCTATTTCCTTCTTTAGCTCGGGCGATGCATATCTCTGTATCAACATTCATGGCTAAGTACGTAACTCACCAGCAGAGGATAGTTATCACTCCCTGACAGTTTACCTACCCTAGTATATTATGGAAAGGGAGTCTGAGAATGCAGCTGGCTTTAAAGATTCTGCACAAAATAAAAGCGAATGACAATTAAAGGCATTCTCATATGCATCCATATTTAGGCATGGTCTGTCACTTAATGGTGAAAGGCAAATGCAGACTTTACCATAGTAAAGTCTTTTACGTCTTCCCTCTCTCCACTATTAGCCTCTAACCAGTAATGCAAAGGAGTGTCAGAATTCAGTACTTAGAAAATGATACCTTTACTGGGAAAGACAATACGTACTACTTCCATTTTTGTTTTAGATTGGTAAATGCTCCGTGTAATTACACATATCACTTTTTTTAGTACCAGTGTTTTGCATTTTATTTATTTATTTGTTTACTTTTAATGGTTGTTTTCTACATAATCACTTCCGTAACTCAGCCTGACAACATTATCCATGTGTTACGAAAATCTTAAAAAGGTGTGAAAGCACCACAGGTGCTCTGTAAATGACTACAGAGTTTATCCAGGTACCTGTATGTGTATGAAAACACAGCCATAAGATTTCTCATGTCTTTATCATCAGCTAGAATCAGAGTAATGTGAAGCAACGTAAAGTATATATTCAAAATGTTTGTCAGTTTCTTGCATAGTTCAAAACCCTTCAAAAATAGCAAAGCTCTAATTTTATTAATATTATTAATGTTATTAATAGCAGTGATCTTTTCCATGGTAATTCCAGAGTATTTCATTTAGCATATATCAGCTACAGCGAGTTACTGGAAGAAAACAGTACCAGCAAGAGGAGGTTTGTGTAAGACTGGCACAGTATCTTTCCTGTGTTTTCCTACAGAAAGTTATAGACATAGTTTTGAAATGAATCTACGTGTTCCAAAATTTGATCATATTTTGTGTCAGGCAGAAATGTGAAACAGACTTACCAGAAATGATTTTACCTCAATGTTTTTAAACATCTATCCAGTAGTCTCTGTTATATGAACTCTTCCATTTGGTTTATCTTTTTTTGAATGTATTCAGAGAGTTTTCTCAATAACTGAAAATTAGTGTTGCTGATCTGTACCATTTTGGCACTGCACTTCACTGCATTTGTCACTATGTATATGCATTATATTCCCATTTGGTGAAAACATGAAATAGTTAAAGAAAAAAAAAACCTATTTCTTCTAAGCACTGAGAATTTCTAACCTAGAGACACTAGAAACAATGGAATGATGGAATAATTTTCAAGAGCAAAAGGAAAATAAGCCAAGATATTCTATTATGCCTGGCCAAGAAAGTATTATGGTTGTGTTCATTTTCAAATTAAACAACTGCATAAAATGAATAAACTCTGCAAGTTTTCATTCTTTTAGCAGGAAAAATCAGCGAGTTTACAGTGTTTTCTAAATGCATTTAGGAATGTTATTCACAGGTGTCTGAATATCTTTCTAGGTATATTCCATCTTCTTCTAGGATTTGTTTACATAATGAGTGCATGATCATAACCCCATACTGCCCCACACAAAGCAGAGTGAAATGATCGGATGGAAGAAAAGAGAGTATCCTTAAATTTTAGGAAAAGCCTTGGAAAGAGCAAATATGCAGAGAGCACACACAGAAGTTTCAATTCATGTTTGCATTTGTAGTTGATAGCACTTGTCACATGATACATTCATCTCAAATCAGCATTGGAAAAAATTTTCCTATTAAAAATTAAATCTTACTATAGTTGTCTTCCAAATAAGACCAAGAATTGGCAAGCTATTAGAAGATGGAGAAGGGAAGAGGGAAAAAAAAAATTTAAAAGTTTAAATGAACTTCTTAGCTTTTAGACTAATTGCTGCCTGAGAACAGTTAAGTTTGTGTTAGTTAAAACATATTTATCCATACCAGTGACACTGACAGACAACTATTAATGTTAGCTAGCTTTCAGAAGTCTAAATTGCATTTCTCCTGACTATTAGGAAAATATTTATTTAGTACACGTGTTCCTAACATGCTATATGCATCTCACAAACTGCATCTTTTTATGTTTTTAGATATATAGCAAAGTGAAAACTAAACTAGAACTCTAGGTACTGCACAACTTTTTTTCCTGTATATATGCCTGTGTCAAATATCCCTGTAAATGAGAACCCATCATTTCTTCACAAGTAAAGTGTAGATTCTGGCAATAGAATGGCAAGGAAAACCTTCTCTTGTCTCAGTCCTGGTTTGTCTGTAGGATTTGTCCAAAGAGGTTCTTAGCCTTCTGGCTGATCAGTAGATGAAGATAATTTTAACATAGCTACTGTGGCAATAACTAAATAAAGAGAGAGAGAGAAAGAGAGAGAGAGAGAGAGAACAAAGCAAGCAACTGATAAAGCAACTAGCTGTCTGCTCATTGACACACTTATGGGCTTTAATAAAAGTGAAATTAGTCCTCTGTTCTCTTACTTCATGACTGAAAATAATGCAAATAATGAAGTTAATACTCCAACCCAGCTCCTGGAATATTTCATTGTACCTTCTAAGTCTCTTTTTCTATACAAAGAGAGCACAACAATGAAGAAATTTAGTTAACATGTGCAGTTAGTATCTATCCTTACTTAGAAGTTTCCTCTAGGCAAAATGCATTCCTTTTATACTTGGCAGGGATTTTGCTATTGACTTCAATGAATCCCAGATTTACTTGCAATCTAGCCAAACAGAACTTTATTATATACCTTTCCCCGGAGGTGCCATTGACATTTTTCAAGCCTCACTGTGCTAATTTAATTTATAAACCTGTAGCAATTGTTTACAGAAGAAAACAAACAAAACCAACAAAACTGCTTTGTTCCTTGTAAATATAATTTGATACACTAGAACTTGAATTAAGGTACTGATGCACTTTATTGCACCTGACATTAGTGGGACCTTTTGTGCTTCAAAGACCATGACAGTTTAAATGATGTCCTGCTGTAATTAGAAGCAAACTTGACTGAGGGGTATTAATTTGTTATTCATACAATTGTTTTCATGATGTATGATGTTAAAAATCTCAGATGAGATATTTAGGAATCTGATCCTGCTCTCCTTTAAGGTTTCAAAATATCTTTTTCTTTACAGAAAAAAAAAAAGTAGTAATAATAACAATAAAGGTTTTATCCTGAAGCTTGACTCCATACTGTGATCTATGAGCTTTTTTCCTGTGCATGCTTATCAATCTCTGAGCCTTAAACTTGTTCTGCTGGCGATAGTCAGTTACCAGCTGTAAGTAAGCATACCTTACTAGAGTAACAGTTCAAAGAAGCGCTTCTCCATTTTGGAATGTAAACTGTTTTAACTGAACATTGCAATGGTCAACAAGTTCAGAAAGCTATTTTCCTCTGATGCTAAAGTCTATAATAATATAATAAAAAGGAATGTATGTTTCATTCTCCTTACAGTTTTTGTTTTGATGTAGGATTTTTAACTAGAATTTACACTGTTTCTCCACTTCATTTAGATTTCTGGCTTTCATTTACATACATAGAAGGTATATTTCACACTGTATTGATGAAAACTAAGCAAAAAATCCTCTGTAATATTATATTCAGAAAACTTTCCACAGGATGCTAGATGTAGAAAAAGATTTCTACACAATATCTAATTTTAAAAACTCTCCTCTGCAATTTTACTCTGCACCAGGTGCCCATTGACCATTGCCTAGTGTTCTGTGAATATCCAATTTCCAAATTCATCTTAGAACTACAGAGCAAGACTGAAGTACTCATGTCTGCCTGAGCAAATAGACAGCTCATAACAATCTCCTTTTTACTTCAGTAAAATATTAATTCACATCTTCAGTCAGAACCTATTTCCTTCCTAATTTCTGGGACCTAGACTACGTAAACATATGGAAGATGTTCCAAGAAATTGAGTCATGACTATCATTGCATTCTTACAATCACTGTCAATGCACCTATTTAAATTCCCTATTTATCTGACATGGGAGAGAGTACACAGATGGTCCTTCTGCTGTGTTTGGTAATCAATCAGTCCCTTCCTCTACAATGGCAATTTAAAAGTAGGTTCATAGCTTGTGTGTTTGAGGAATTGCTATACTGACAAGTGATAACAAAGTAGCATTAACTAGTACCTAGTTGAAGGGTAATAATTTGTTTAATAATGATGTATTACACTGAAACATTTCTGGAGTGATAGCACTGTAGATAGTAAGTTACACTAATATTACAGTTTACCATAGCAACAGAGTGTTCTGAAGATGAACTGCAGAAAGAGCAATGGAGTCTTCTCTGTTTTCTCTAATTCAAACTTGTTATGTGTCTGTGCTGGGAAGACAACTGTAGTATATCTTATACTATGAAGTTTTAAGTTTTAGTGCACTTTTTAAGAATTTACACATATGGTTGAAAATTATATTATTTTTGTCAAGCTTGATGGTCTCCAGGAGCATTTCATGCCTTCCATCTCACCATTCCAGACCTGACTTTCTGTACACTGATCTTCCTGTTCCTGCTTCTATGGGGTCCAATACCATCTTGTGTCATTATGCCATAGGTGAAACATCTCCTTTTACAGAAATTAATGATGTCTTATTACCTCCCCATGTAAAAACTTCAAAGTTTTTGCATCATGCAAAGATTAACAGAAGATAATTTAGTCATAGCCAGATGGTCAGAAGAAAAAAACGCTAGAACTAAAACTAAGAGCAAACCTCCAAACAGACATACTGAGAGAGAGTCAGCCCAAGAATCTTTAATTTTGACATCTTGTAAAAACAGCACAAACCCTGTGGCATATTACCTGCAATGATATACCAAATCATTGGGTTACAGGGTTGAGTGATTATTTTTCCTTACACTAAAAATCTGAACTGTGCTTGAATGATTAGTTTGTCTAGTAGTGCTGATCTTTCATTGAAATCCCTGAATTATCTGAAATATGTTTAGTTCCACATTCCCACTGTTTTCCACCTTACTAATTACTTTGCCCTTGATTTCCAACGCCAACACAGTCCCATTACACCTTAAAGCATAACAGCTGAAATGGAACGGTAATGAATTCAGTTATAATGTTTGTTTCTGAAATGCTTATCAAACATGTCAACAGTGCTGTTAGAAGATGAAACAAGCATATGAACAACTTTGGAAACCATTGGATGAAAAAATACTGCCCACTAATGACTTAATAAACTACTAAAAATACAGGAAGTAGGAATCATATATTGCAGAAAATGATGCTGGAGCTGAAAGTCCCATTTGGAAAAAGTCTACTTATTTAGTCTCTGTATAACTTTGATTTACCCAGCAAAGGAAGAGAATTTGCAGGCACAGCAGAAAAAAAAATAATGAAAATGTGCTTTATTTTGTTACAAAAATTTTAGGCTGTATTTTAGAGGTTGAACATGTAAAATACAAGTTCATGATACTCAGAGGAATCTATTTTACACCAAATGTTATTGTTGTTGTTGTTTTTTTATGTGTAAGTCATTAAAGGTCCCTAGAGTTTAAAAGTTATTAGCCATGAAACAATAGCACAGTTTGCTTGATTGCTTTATTTAATGACCCACCCCTAAACCCAGAAAAAAAAAATAAAGTGGTCTTACTTTGAGGTAAATTTATGATTGTTTATATGTGGTGAATAGAAAGTTCTTTAGTCATCCAATTTTAAAGGAAGAAAAAAAATAGCAAGACAATAAGGAGAAATGCTTCTGAGAATTCAGAACTCTGTAAATCGTTGAATAAGTAGAGATAGCGATTTAAAACTGTATGGAAGTCTTGGCCACTAAGCTACTTTCCTTAGAGAATAGTATACTCAGTAACCTTTTTCCTCAGAAATAAAAGTGTATAGCAAGTAAGTAACAGTGGGCTCCAAATTCCTCATTTAGCTTGCATTTATACCATTAAGCAAGCAAAAATTTTGGCATAATTACTTGACAGGACTGACAGGAAGCAGAGGTCTAGCAACAGAATAGAAGCGTAGCAGGCCCAAAATGGGGAATTTTGGCAGAGCTGCATGGGAGAGACAAACGCAACTGTTTGCAGTGTGCTGAGCTCTAATTATTGTCATTAGTTTCTTCTTTTGGGGAGTCAGACAACCTGCATGCAGATGTGTGCTATATGATCCATGACATGCCCACAGTAGAATGCCTAAATGAAGATGGCAGAGGGACCACAATGGCTCCTGCTGTGGGTGACTGGTGGGAAGGATAAATGGAGAACCTGGGTGATGTGCTGCAATGCAGTTTCTTCTGTTTGGGGCTGCTGTGACTGCTCACCTTAGATACCATGTTTCTGAAGTCAGAAAGAGCTGCATCTTATGGAAGTAGCTCCTATATCAATGTGGTCCTGGGTGTTTTTGCCCCACCCCTACAGCATCTTAGTCACCGGTTAACAACAGGCATTTCCCTTGCTATGCACACAAATTATGTTAATCTTTTCCACTGAGAACACAGCTTGCACAAAAAAAAAAAAAAAAAAAAAAAAAAAAAAATTGTTTTGTCATAAACATTTCTTGTGATAGCAGTCCACTAGAAGAAAACATTGATTTTCACATTCTAACTTTAAATACAACACTGGAAGTGAAGAAAAGCTTTTGTTGCCTTTTCACACTATGACAGATATGTTACTCCGTTCAAGGATTAGCTAGCATCTGCATAAAAAATTTCTTGCCTTCATCCAAAAAGTAGACTTAGACTAGTAATGCTGCCACCGCTATGGCAAAAGGATTATGATGCAATAGCCATTACAGTCATAGAATCATAGAATCATAGAATCACAAGGTGGGAAACGACCTGTAAGACGATCTAGTCCAACCGTCCTCAAATTACCATTGCTACCATATCTATATTGCTCTAAACCATATCTCATAGCTCCTAATCCAGACGCCTCTTAAACACTGCCAGGGACAGCGACTCCAGCACTTCCCTGGGCAGCCATTCCAGTGCCTGACATTCTCTGAGAGAAGAAGTTTTTCCTCGTGTCTAACCTGAACCTCCTCTGGTACAACTTGCGGCCATTTCCCCAGGTCCTGTTCACTGCCTGGGAGAAGAGGCCAAAGCCCTCCTCATCACAACCTCCCTTCAGGAAGTTGTAGAGTGCAATGAGTTCTCACCTGAGCCTCCTCTTCTCCAGACTAAACAATCCCAGCTCCCTCAGCCGCTCCTCATAAGACTTGTGCTCCAAACCCCTCATCAGTTTCGTAGCCCTTCTCTGGACACGTTCCAGGGCCTCAATGTCTTTCCTGTAGTGAGAGGACCAAAATGCAGTACTCGAGGAGCGATCTCACCAGTGCTGAGTACAGGCTGATGATCACTTATCTCCCTGCTCCTGCTGGGCACACTATTTCTAATGCAGGCCAGGATGCCGTTGGCCCTCCTCGTCACCTGGGCACACTGTCGGCTCACGTTCAGCTGAGCATCAACCAACAGCCCCAGGTCCCTTTCCTCTTCACAGTCATCCAGTCACTCATCCCCAAGCCTATAATACTGCATGGGATTGTTGTGGCCAAAGTGCAGGACCCGACACTTGGCCTTGTTGAACCTCATTCCATTCACCTTAGCCCAGCGATCCAGCTTATCTAGATCCCTCTGAAGGACCTCCCTACCCTCAGGCAGATCCACACCAGCTCCCAACTTCGTGTCATCTGCAAACTTTCTGAGGGTACACTCAATCCCCTCATCTAGGTCATCAATAAAGATATTAAACAAGATGGGTCCCAATACCGACCTCTGGGGGACACAACTCATAACGGGTCGCCAACAGGACTTAACTCCATTAACCACCACCCATTGGGCATGGCCCTCTAGCCTTACCCAAAGAAGGGTATACCTGTCCAGGCCATGGGTAGCCAGTTTCCCCACAATACTGTGAGAGACCGTGTTAAAGGCTTTGCTGAAGTTTAGGTAGACTAAATCGACAGCCTTTCCCTCATCTACCAGACTGGTCACCCAAAAATTGAGAAGGAGTTGTTAACACTTTTTTTTTGTCATTGTTAGAAGGTAGTATTTCCATGGATTCAGCACCTTACAAGAAAGATCTGATGCAGATTTTAATCAAGAGCAGATTTTGATTAAACTATAGTTTACAGAATGAAATGCACTTGCTTGTGAAGAGACAGAACAGTGCAACAGTGCGTATTCATAAATAATGTTTTCTACACATAACTTAAGGATCAAGACAAGAAACAAGGAAATGTGTACTATTACATGGAAATATGAACAGTGGTAAACAGAGACCATCTTTGGCTTGCGAATTCATAACAACAATTGGTTCAAACCAATTTTACAGAGAAGTTAACAACTGTAGTAGTTGTGAAGCACATACCTCTATTGAATATTCCCTTTCCTCTTAATAAATCAGTAACAAATTCAGTTTAATAAATTAATGATGGTAGGGAAAAAAAGAAACTGAATTGCAAGTCAAATGAGAGGACAATATTGTTAGCATTATCGTACATATATTATTAATGTTAATGCAGATATAACATTAGACTACCATGAAAGTGATATATAAAATTGATAATTTGTAGTATTGTAAGCACCCAAACCCACAAAGAGTACTCAAAGTGAGACCATGTCAGTATAGAGAAAAGCTAGACAATAGCTGTACAATATGTCAAATAGCCAACAAACTTTTTAATAGTCTTTTTATGTATGGAAGATAGGGCCTTCTGGGAAATGAAGATCTCAGTTATTATAGTCTATTATTATAGATTATCTCTGTATTTAAAGGATATGGCATGCATTCCAAATGCTTTTTATCCTATCAGCGCTGATTCTGGATCAACAAAGAAGTTAATTCCATGGTGGATGTTTCTGCTTTAAAACTTTCTATCTGCCAGCTGCTTCACTCAGCATCACCAACTTGCCATAACATTTGAGAAGGAAAAAAATGGATAGAGTAATCAAGCTGCAAATTTTTTTTAATTAGCTCACTTCAGAAATGCATTTAAAAAAAAATCACTTACAGCAGTCACTAGTCAATAGCTGCAGTTTTGCATGCCTTTCCAAAGTGCAATGACCCCAAGAAAAGACTTTCAACTAGCCATTTACATTCAGATTTACAGGAAGTACCATACAGTACTATCACAGCAATCATGGTAGTTTAATTGAACAAATAAGAAAACGGTAAAATAAAACAAACTTATTTTTCTAGTAAGATAGTACATTGTAGACAGTGTATTTGCATAATATTTCATGCTATTTTTTAAACTAAGAAGGAAGAAAATATAGGATAGGATTCCAACCAGGATAGATTTTATCTGGCTGGTTCTAGGGCAGATACAGTGAAGGCTTGACTTACATTCCTTGTAAAGTTTGTGTAACACTATTATTTTGTGGGCTTTTTGGTAAAATGTGTCTTGTTGTGGTGGCATACACATGTTGAAAGTGGTCTTGTTCTCAGAATAAAGTTTTGATAGTCCTTACTTATTTCTTGAGTAAACTTTGCTAATAGGTTGCACTTCAGAATAAGCAGTTTAATATGAACATTTTGAGTTGCTATTTTCAAATTAAGAAAGTAGAGTTTGCTATCTAGCACTGCTATTTAGCAGTGGTTTAACAATTCCTCTACCAAAAGCAGATAACAAAGGTAATTAGCATGAGCATGCCTTCTTTTAAGAATAATGAAGGCTAAAGATTTAAAGGACTAAGCCACAAGAGATCTATCATGTCTGAATAGTTTTATATACAATGCAAGAACAAAAATATAAATCCAAAATTTCAAGCCCTACTAAATGTTGATGAACCGAAGAGCAAATCTGAGTTTAATTTGGAGAGAAGATATCTATAAATGTATTTTGGATATTCTTGTCAAAAAGTCAGAGGTAAAAGACCTTCAAGTCAAGGAAAAATGTTATATGCTTATATATATAGTGGCACAGAACCTATTCTTACGCTAAAACTAGCCAAGCAATATCATGAAGGTGCTGAGAAAATGAAAGAATGACAGACACTTTAAATTCAGTGAGCCATGACAAAAATATGCCTTCCTCTTTCCAGAAGAAAAGAATATAAAATTTTCTGCTGTGAACAAGCAGCAGTATACTCTGATCCCATCATTCAACTTTACAGCACAGCTCTTTCCTGTTCCTCCCTGCCAGCAAGCCACTAACAACAGCAATCAGATCGAACAAACAGAAGCAGAGATGAACATCAAGAAAAACCAGCCCTCTACTTCAGCAATGAGTTTTGCCATTCTGCTGATATGAAATGAGATTAATGTTTTCATTATCATCATTTTAACTTGCTGTTTATTGTATAGTGACAGCTTCTGTTACTAAACTGTCTTGGACTTAGCTGCAGACAGGGGCTTCTGATGAGCTTGACAAATAAAGAAAGACAATTAGATTAATTGGCAAGACTTTTCCTTGAATTATTCCTTTAGTCTAAGTAGTATCGATTGTGTCCCTCAACCTTAAAGACCTAAAAATTACACGGATAAGTAGGAGCCTGTCATTCAATGTCTGGGAGAAAAATGCCTTCACTGAGTATGAATATGGTCAATCAATTTATGTCTAGGTCCTGCTTTTTGGGTTTCTGCTTCATAGTTTTTCTTTCAGGTTTAGTGACATCTTTCTGGCTTGTTCCAATACTATTTTTCTTCAGGAGAACTTAAAAAAAGTTTCTCGTCTTGAATTCTCTAAACTTCTAAAGATTCCCTAGAGTAGCACAGCCAGGACTTTTGTCCTAAGACAAAATAATTAATTTTTAACAGCTTAAGATAGCTATCATACCCTAACATGGGAGTCTTTACTCATTTTTGGAATAAGCTTCTTTAGATTTTTCTTGAAGCAAATTTGAATCCAAAGAGTCTAATCTCTGCTGAAGGCTTCTATACTGGATGACAGACTAAAGACTATATATAAACTATATTTTTCTTTGTGCATCTTTTTTCTTTTTTCTTTTTTTTTTTTCTTCTTTCTTTTAACATGTATACAACTATGATTGATGACCACCTGTACTTGTTTTGCCTTTTTTTTCTCTTTAAATTACATTGCTAAAATATTATAAGAGATCTTACCGTCACTTACATAGCACAAATTGTTCCCTGGGTAACGATTAGAATGACAGTTAGTAAAATTTTGCTTCTAGTTCTTTCCTCTCTTTATGTTATAAACTATGTTTGGTCTCTTAAGATGAAAGCTCTTGCCTGATGCTCTGTCATGTTGCATGTATCATGCTGATATTATATTTACTTTATTTTAGTAATAAAGCGAATTGTTGTAAGTCAACAGAAAGAATGTAGTCAGATGATTTGCATTTACAACACCATTCTCATTTTAGTAATAGTAAGAAACAGCAATAGTGAATTACAACTGATAATTTAAAAAGCTGCAGTTATTTATCTGACCCACAATCTTTAACAGGTTGCCAGTACAAAGTGTAATTCTTGTCTATGTGATGGATGAAATAGGCTGGATCCTTCAGACCTTTACACCTGAGCAAGAAGAGTATGACAAAAAATTATGAGGCTCAGCACCACTATAAAAGAATGTAAGGAGAAAATGGAAATGACACTGTTGACTTTATACTTTGGTAGACATAGTGTTTTCTGATACCAATAGTATACACTTATGCTACTAACATTGACTTTAAATATGCACTGGGGAATTGTTCCCTAATTTCAGGTTTGATTTCAGATATCAGTGCAAAATTTAAAAACAGTGTCCCTCATTATTTCAGCACTGTTGAAAACTATAGGCAGTTTAATGGTAAACACACCCATGGTAACACACAAAGAAATAAAAAGTACTACTTTAAAACAGAAAAGAAATAAAAACTACTACTTTAAAACAGAAAAGGAAGGTTTATGCATGCTATTGCAATTACACCCAAAGAAACAATAGGCCCATCCCCAGAGGACTTAGAGAGAAGGAAAAGAAAACGTGCAGGTAAACACACCTGAAAATAGTAAATTTGCTTTTAAGTATCTATAAGTAGCTTTGGTTTCTCAGGCCCCATTAATACTTTATTTTCTGGTCAGGTGCACTATTGATTCTTCTGCACTGAAGCTATTTTTTCCTCATTAGCTTTCCAAACTTTTCCTTGCCTCAATTTTCTTCAGATACAAAAGCTGAGCAAGATTATGTGAGACTTGTTGCTTAGCAACAGTCCTATTCCTAAAACGATAATGGCTGAGTACTCCTTGTCATCTTCTCTTTAGAGAGGTCATATTCCTCTCTTTTCTCTATGCTGTTTTGGATCCTTTCTCACTGTCTTTTTATTTAAATGAATGTGCAAAATGAGAATTATTTACAATTTATAGTATTTATATTATGTTCACACATGCAAATTATATACTATATAGAATTAGGGTTTTTGTGTGCAAAAAAAAAAAATAAATAAATAACCACCAAAAAACAAAAACACCAAAACCAAACCAACCAACCAAACACAAAAACTCTTAATATTTCAGAGAGGAAAGAAGCATCCTGAATCTACCAAAGTTAATTGAGGGAAGATGGGAGAGAATGGGAAAGATTTAGGAGAAAGAAAGTCCTATCCTTTACTACTCTCAGAAATATTATTACTCTTAAAGTCTTTTTGGCACTTCTAGTCATAACGAATCACTAACACATTAAGCCTCATGGAATTAAAGAATGCAAATATGTAAAGGAGAATGAGCTTCCCATCTAAGAAGTAGTAAAACAAAACAAAATCCTCATCCATTAATATCTCACAAAATAGTCCACTTACATTGCTGGTATAGTTTTCAACAAGTAAGAGTCCTTTTTAAAAAAAGAATAATTAACTCATTTCTGAGGGAAAGAGTGCACAATCTGTACAGTACATATGACAGATACTGTGGTGGAACCATATGAATAAACACTGGAAGAATATGAATGACAAGAAAAATAAACAGACAAAGAAAGCTTTGAAGATGATGAAGGAAGGCTGGCAGAGAAAGCAGGTCACTGTTTATGGTGAGTCTAAAAGACACCTGAAATGGAAGAGAGTTTATGCTATGCATGAGCCCAAGGCTTATGAATTCAAGCATTTACTGACTGCACTGATAGTGGGCAGCACACATCTGGGTTGCTAGGAGTATATGGTAAATGAAAGTCCTCTGGAAAAAAAGATTAGGGAAGGAGGGGGTGAGGTGTGGGGAGGGGCAGGAGTGTTAGGCAGTGGTTAACAACAAACAGATATTTTTGGCTCTAAGAGGACAAATTAGTTTTAATTAATCTTAAACAGTACTCCAGAGGTAACTGAAGTACTCTTGTTTCCAAAGAGATATTTTCTGCATACAGATGTCAAAGCCATCCTTGCTGTCCCATTTGCTCTGTGATGGAAGGAACAGCATGCTCTGACTTAAGAAGATCTGCCAGCTACAATCAAAGTGTCTACCCTGAGCAACAAAAGGGGAACAATTACCAGAGACCATTTATAATATAAAAGGCATCTGTGCTTTGCTACTACCAGTAGTCCTCCTTCAAGAGTGGGCAAATTATTGAAGTCCTGTCTAGGCAGTTTGCATCTGGCAGCAGAAAAGTGAAAGTGAGAAGATGTCATTAGAAACAACTTGGAGTTGCCTACACTGTATTGGGTTTTCATCTTCAATACCTTTTCATCTCATGACTATTAGACTGAGACATGGCTCTGTATCCTTAGATGCTTGGAAGCCTATAACAGGTTTCAGTTGTCCTGCATCTGACGGACGAAACTGTCCACACACTGCTACAGAAGTTGCCTTTTCTCCTAAGTCAACTTCTATAAAGTCACCTGCAAATCAGCCAGATGTAAAAAAAAAAAATGTATCTCAGAGTTTTACTTACAAAATATCACATAACCTAAAATTAAGCACTGGAGTTATCTCTTAACCTGTAAACTCAAGGTCAGACTCTCAACATTAGTTTATCATCATCTCTGTTGCTGTTACTCTTAATACTCTTTGCAATAAGATGACATGTATCCTCTGAATATTCAATTTTCCAAACTGATTCCTAAATGTATTGGTATAAAATACGTTCTTCCATGTTTCCTGCCTCAAATGTCATGAACAGTGTTACTAACTTTGCTAAGTTATTATCTTTGTAATTTTTTGTCTTTGTCAAATTATTTTCTCTTCAAAGTGGCTACTCAGTGCCTGCCTCTGTGTACCTTAAGGTCACAGGTTAATATCTACCAAAGATCAGAAAGGGATCTGATGGTGTTGGTCATCAGTATAGGTCACCAGTATCACCTGGAGTACCATTTACAGTACTGGGTTCCACAGTGTGAAATGGATGTCAAAGTCTGTGAAAGAATCTGGAGAAGAGCAACAAAGCTGATAAAAGGAGTAGAAGGCATGTTCTACAAGAAGAGGTTGAGGACACTTGAGTTGTGTAATATAGTGAAAAGAAGATAGGAGATGACCTGATGAATCTCAGCAACTCCCAGAGGAGGACAAATGGAGGAGATTCTAGTCTCTTCTCGCTGATAGGGGAAGAATGCAAGAGAATGGCACAAAGATGCATCACGGGATGTTCAGACTGAATATTAGAAAAAAAACCCAAATATTTAGAGGGAAGGTGGTTATAGACTGGAGCTAGAAAGGAGGCTGATGTGCTAGTAGAGGTTGTCCAGACAGATTGTGAAATCTCCCTCTTTGGAGATGCTCAGAAATAGTCTAGCATGGATCTGGGTAACAAGCTCTAGGAGTCCCTGCTTGAGCAGAGAGATTGGAACAGCTGACTTCCAGAAGTCCCTTTCACCCTCAGACACTCCATGATTCTTAGAAATGGTCCAAGTTTATAGCCAGCTGTCTCTCTTGTTAGCTTTCCAGCTATGTGCATTCTGCCTTGTATTCAATGTATGTATACCTGATTACCAAGAGGAAAGAGTTCAGTATTCACTCAGACTCCTCATGCGACCTACAACCTTTCAGGTAGGACAGATAAAGACCAGAGAATATGCAACTTCAGCCATAATCAGATCAGAATCCTGAAACCAGCTAAATGGGAGAAGAGCAAATACCAATTTCCTGCAGCAAAGTTTTGAGTGCTTGCTAGATTTTGTGAGGTCCTTTGCTTCCAAGCAAAAAGACTGTGGTAGCACAAGGGAAGTTTTCTAGCATAGAATCACAGAGCCACAAAATCATAGAATGGCCTGGATTGGATAAAACTTTAAAGATCTTCCAGCTCCAACCCCCTGCCATTGGTAGGTTTGCCGCCTACCATATCAGGCTGCCCTGGGCCCATCTAACCTGGCCATTAATGCCTCCAGGGATGGGATATCAACATTGTAGAATAGTACTAAGTAATCCACTGCTTTCCAACCAACATAAGCATTTATATATATATAAATATATTTATATATAAGTATATTATTTCAAATGCTATATTTTTTGTCCTCTTTCATACTTCTAATAGACTGTCTTCTGTCTGATGTAACTACTAGAGTCTAATGTAGCCCAGAATTGAATGATTTATAAAAACTATTGGAGAAAAAGACCTTTAAATTATCTTCCACTGCTTGCCTGGAAGAGTACTCCACGTACTTTTCTTGATTCTCTATCCTCATTTATTACAGAGTGAGCTCAAGTCAACAGCTCTTTTCTAAAAGGCAGGAGCTGCAGCAGCATACACAGAAAGAGGACTTTAAAATGACCAAAGTGATATAGTCTGTTTATGTATTAAAAAAAAAGGATGACACTGTAATAGTAAGTGCACTCTATGTAGCAGAATCTTTGTATTCTGACCGAATTTATAATGGACAAAACAAAACAAGGAAAAGTGTTTCTCACAAGTGTTTTTTAGCTGTTCAAATGAACAGCTGCAAAATGCATATCATTTTCTTTTTCAAAGGCAGAGAGAAGAAAATCTTCCTCCTTTACTTGCTCGTATCTGCATCTTGTTGGACTGTTTCTTTTTCTTTTGACATCTATTATGATCTTTCCTGCAGAGCTTTCATAACTAATGTTTCCATTTTGGCTATCTGCTCTCATACACTGCATACATCCAGTCTCCCATTGCTTAAATTAATGTTGTCTGATTCACACAGTTGCATATTAAATGAGCCTAGATACTGTAATTGATAGTATGAGTGGTTGAATGTATTGATTCACCTTCTTTCTCACTGGCCTTTTCTTAAACTTCTTAAACTGTCAGGTTTATTTCAACATTTCCACCATAGCATACATCTCTACCAGCTACTCATCCAGATGAAAAAATTAGTTGTACTGTATGTATTTCCATGGGAAATAATGAATAGGTAAGATAAAAAGTGATAAAGCTTAGTGTAGGAAGCAGTTGGTTTTTGCTTTGTCTTGGGCTGTCTTGGGAAAGATATCTTCTTTGACTTAGTTTCCACAACAGTTGTACAAATAGTGCAAGATGCTGCAGTGAGAGGCAGGATATAAAGAATGGGAGGGGAAGAGGCAAGTCAGATTTTCTATTGTGCATAGGTTTTTCCTCAAGTTTGAGACTGTTTTCTATGCATGATATGAACAGGCTCAGAGTCACAGTTCCTCACTCCCTGTTACTTCCTTACAGTCAGTACATATTGAATTGAATGTTGAATGTACTTAACACACCATTGCCAAAAACTCTTGGGTGACCACAAAGCATGAGCTATTGCAGTGGTCAAATGAGCCTGCAGAGAGAAGTAATGACTGTCCAAGATAGGACTGCTATCAAAATGTTTGTTTTGTAAATGGCACATAAGCAATACTAGCCCTACTAATTTTGAAATGATTATAAGACTCGTGGAAATTGTAAGATATTCAGTACTTCATACTGAAATCCTCCTATATTTCACATGATTGCAAATAATGAGAAGGCCTGTGCACTACATAAACTTGCAACTGGTTTTGAACAATTTGTTTTCAATATTAGTCATAAACTCTCGTTTCAAAATCAGAAAACTTTTTTTATCAACCTCTAATAATACAGTATTTGTCTCCTGGATAGCAAAGGGATTTGAAGGGAAAAGCTTAACTCCGTGGTATGGGTAAATATTGGCTGGAGAAGATTTTGAAGTTCACCAAGTCCAAAATCAAATCCTGCATTCATTCATTCATTCATTCATTCGTTCGTTCGTTCGTTCATTCATTCTTTACTCATTATTATAATATGACTTCCTGAATTCAGAAAGTTAATTTTTTCTTGTTTGCTGACAATATTGCTTATTTTAATACATTTCCCATCAGCTGATTTATGTGTTCTCTTCCATAAGTTTTGGATTATTTTTACTGGAAGTCTGGCTTTACTTCTTCTTTTTCAGTGTTTTTTTGTTTTGTTTTGTTTTTTTTCCCCTCCTTTTTTCCTCCAGCCTGTAGGATGGTGATTTTAGTTTCATGCTTTCAAAGTTATTTGACTCTTTTTCTTGTTAAGAGTATTTTTTGCACAGTTTGCCCATTGGGATGTTTACTGTATACATTCTTTTCTCTTGATCTTCTCTGTCAGTTCTTATTCTGTAAATATTTTTCTCTCTTATTAGTCCAAAAACCTATTTCTTTCCCTGTTACTATGGCCCCACTGATATCTCATAAAGCTGTGGCTCATATTTACTTCAGAAGTGCAAATAGTTATCCATTTATTCTCCTGATAATAAACACTGATTTTCTAAATGAAACATGTCGCATGGTCTTGTTTTCCTCAAGTTATTTTTTGGAGTCTTACTTGTATTATATTGTCCCATGCAAATGAGTGTTTACATGTGGAAATCTAACACTGAACCTGCATTTTTCAGGCCCATTGCTCAGGTTGAGCACTCTTAGTATGATCTGAGTAGGGCTAGCAGGTAATTTGGGGTCATTCATTGTTCCTTTTAGCAAGTTGTGAAAGTAGCGTGGGAAATACTTAGTTTGAAGAAATAGAAAATTTTCTACAGTACCTTTTTTCTCCCTTTCACTAAGAATAAGTTTTGAGGAATGTTAGAATTAGAAATGTTTAATGACAGGTCAGGAAATTCTAAATTCTCCCTTGGTCCACATGAGTAAAATTCTACCTCCAGTAGTAGAACACTCTGGAAAAGATGACGACTTTTTTTAAATTCTTTTGGCAGGTGATCTATCTGCCTATTTTCAGATTGTCACAGCAGTAAAATAATTTTAATATGTTTAGGAGCTATATGAAGACTTTCTGATGCTGCTACTAATTAATCAATCTCCATACGTCAGCTTATATAAAAGCAACAAAAAAATTCTAATTAATTGCATGGCAATTACATAGAAGGTTATCCTGTACGTGATAGTTTGGGATTACAGTTTTTAAGGTAATAGCTACAGAGAATTATCCTTCATTTTTACCTTTCTTACTTTCCCCAACAAAGATTATTTAAATAAATGTGTATCAGATATATTCATTTGCATCTGCTTTCTCAGGCCTACCAAAGTTGCAAAGTTCAGGAGATGTTCTGAAGAGTATTCCCCCTTGACTCAGCTGTCACAGCAAAGATAATCCAGATTCCTACAAAGCCTGATTGTCTCTTAATTCCCAGCTGAATTGTGGCACTCAAGATATCTCCTAGCTCTGGTTTAAATTCTGGTTTGAGACTTCCAAGACATCCTCAGTCCAGGGAATTTGGTTCCCTTTCACCTTTTACCTTTATCCTTTTCCTTTTTCTTTTCTCTCTACAGTCATGAGTGCTTCCCTCTTCCTCACACTTCCCTCTGCTTTGTAAGCAAAATTGTTACTTTTCTTACACATAGTACCCCCCAGCTTTCCTCCTAGTTCAGCTGTTAAATTTACTTTTCTTGGACAAATATGATATGATACCTTTTTTTTTTTTTTTTTTTAACCAATGAATTCCTTGAACTCTTGCACAGAATTGAGTGCAAAAGTGCTGGAGAAATGCACCAAGCTTTGCTGTGCATTACAGCATAATGAATACAAAAATACAGCTCTACACTTCTGTTGTCAACTTTTCTGCACTAGCATCATCACAGTAAGCCCCCTACAATTTTCCTATTTTTCTTTATCCTTCTCTGACTCTTGATAGGAAAATTGGATAGAGTGATTTGCCAAGATCCTATAATGAGACCGCAGCCCTTTTTGAAATTGCCCTTAGTAGGTTCTTGTTGATTGTCAATCTGTTGATCATGTTGAATACTCTCTCCCTTCACTACTGCATGATTTCAGGGAGAAGCTATGAATTTGCACTCTGTGATGAGCTTTGGAAACATGCTGCTAATTGCCGTGGCTGTGATTCTCAGTTTGACTGATTGCTCTAGGAATCAAAGTGTTGTCTCTGGAGTTCAGCATGATTTACAAGTGAGCCCTCTGGCTTTCTTACTTACAACCATTAGCAACATTTCTCCCTAAATGCATAACAGTCTACCAGCTTTTCAACCTTACATGTGACTGTAAATGGTCTAATATACATTAAGTTCTGTTTACCAGAGAATGTATATTTATCTTTTATTTTTAAGGTTATGCATGTGCATTTGAAGTAAGTGTGCACGTAACAATCAACTTGTGGGCTACTATCACATGCATATTGTAATTCTTTATGTGATTCACTATGATGTTTTTTGTTGATCTCACTGATATGTGTGCATTTGCATTTATTTAAATGAGGTCTTATAACTGCATAAATTTAGATAAAAATTTGAATGTTTTGTTTTCAAAATATCTCCCATATAACTCTCAAGTTTTTTTTCAAAGCCATTTCTATAAATCTAATTCTAAATTCTAAAAATACCTACATCAGATCAAATATAAGAAAAAAAAAAAAAAGTTTTAGAAAGAAAAAGATGGATGTACACATGTCCACATCATAAGTGATGAAAATAGAATACAAATATATTTGTGGAGTTTGTTGCGACCCTATTATAAAAAATTCTCTCTCTCAAAAAAGTACCCTCATATTAAGTCGTTGCACAGACGCTAGCATGTGTGTGGTGTAGGAGTATATGTGCACACATTGTGTAGGTGTGATATTTTTCTGCACAAAAATCAGATTTCTTGTTTGTATTTTGCAGTCTGAAATGACATATCCACATTATGTAACAAATTTTTGCGTGACTGAAGAGCCTCACGCTCTTGTCTTCTTGCAAATGGGTTTCTAAAAGAAAATTGAAATATTAAATAAATACAGTCTTCATTAACTTCTCCACGGTCTTTTCTGCTTAGAACAAAAATGTTCAGGGAGGAGAACGACTATCAGTAGGTGAGCACTGAGTCACAGGCTATTTGTGTTAAATCAATCCATACAGATCTGTTGGACATTCAGGTCTGCACATGACTGTGTTGAGACAACTAGTTTCACTGCTCTCAATTTTTTTTCAATGATGGTGAAGATTAGGTTTTGCTACCAACAACTGGAAAAAGGCAGATACCATATCCATTTTGAAAAAGAACAAGACAATTGGTATGGGGAAATGCCAGTCACTCTAACTTCAGCCCATGAGAAAATCAGACCATGTGTCCATTTGGAGCACATTCCTGGGATCACAAGGAAATAGAAATTCTGAGTAAGGCAGGCTGCACAGATGACGAAGGGTGAATCAGGATATCTTTGATAAAAAGACTAGATTTGTGGACAAACAGTGAATAAGGGATATCATTCACATTGACTTCAGCGAGACTTCCAACACGATACTAAAATGTTTGAGTGAGTAGAGTCTGGGTTGATGCTCTATCAGATGGGTAAACACTTGATTGGGTAATTTGGCTCAGAGATATCACTTACTGATTTGGTGTCACAAGGCCTGCCCTAGAGCCTGTCTTATTTAATTCCCTAGTGATGAGCTTTAGAAGGAACTCTGGCAGGTGATGCCAAATGGGGTGACAAGCTGATGCACATGTGGGGTGGGCTGCCATACAGAGAGACCAGGACAAGGAGAAGGAAAGAAGAGGGACTGTATCCTTGCGTCAAGAGGAAGAGAAAGTGGCCTTAATCGGCTCTAGTGATAAGGTTCTGGGCCTGTGTTAGGCAGTGAGCTGATCAAGATCAGAGAGGCTGGAGTGAAGTGGATGTTCAGGCAGTGGGATAGGTCACAGGGAGGTGATGTCATCTCTCTTCTTGGAAGGTTTCCAGCTGTCAAGAGGGAAAAGCCTTAGCAACATTGTCTGACCTCGCAGCTCAGCTCACTCTGGGAAGGGTATTGGAGTTGGAAGTTTATAAACATGTTAGGCCTTGTTTTTTTAGAAAAGCAAAAATATCATTTGATTTGAAAAATCATATATAATACAAGGGCAAAAATATGGATTTTGCTGATAAAACGTTCTCATCGTACTTGTACTGAACTGCAGTTTTAATGGCTAAGAATTTTTTGTGGTGCAAAGTAAGATAATAGGCAGTGACCTGTTTCCAGAATTGTTTGGAATAAACAGCTCTAAAAATGCATGCTACGGGAAGATATTTAACTGTGTTTTATGGTAACTGTTTTCCAAATTTAGGCAATAAAAATCCACCTAGGAGAGACAAAGAGAGCTGAGATTTCAGTAACAGGTAACATTCAGTGAAAGAAGCTGACATGCTTTTGAATTCTTCTGGGATTAAGAGCAGGAGAAAATAGGTTTATTTGTTTTTGGAAATGATACCTTAGCTGCTCAGAGCAGCTTTCATAGACCTTCTTAGTTGGCTGTGGTCCAACTAACCTTTACATAAATCAGCATAGCGAGTCTTAAGAATGAATTTCATTCCAACACGAAGACTCTTCAGAGCAATGAAGAATCCTTATCCTAACTCCTCATTAGTACAACACATCTTTTTGAGGGAAGGCAGGAAGTATTCACTGCTTAGGCACACAAACAATGCCAGGTGGGATGAGTCAGATCAGAGTATTGTGTTATTTAAAGGATGAGAATTTTAAGAAAAATAATTGTGCCTTTTAGATTATGCTCCTGAAGTATAGCTTTAGATACCTTTTTACTGTGTCTCTGGGCAACAGTACCCTTAATTGAGTGTTAAAACACACATTTGAATTCTTCTGGTCCTCCTTATTAAAGAGGCTATATAACTTCACAGCTTTATAGATATTTCCAGTTTTACTTCCTTTTAAATACCTGTCCGACGTGACTATCACTCTTTTCCTTTTGTATCTGAAGTTTTTCTGTCATTCATATTCTCCTAGTGCTTGGGTCTTCCACTGGATTCTTAGAACTGAAAAGTTGTTGACATCTCACTCTTAACTCCTGCTTTTTCATCTTACTGATGCTGTTCAGAATGAGCTAGCTTTGGAAACTCCCCCCTGTGCCATGGAATAATAATGAACAGGGGATGCTTTGGAATACAGAAAATAATATTAGCTTTGTAATTTATTTTTCTTCGCCTTTCATGCTCTTATTTTTATTTTATTCCCTCATTTCCCTTTGGAGACGTTAAAGATGACTGCATATAGTTCTGTCCAGGCTGATATCCTGTGTTGGGAAAAGTCAGTGAAGAAACTTCAAGTGTGCCCATGCAGACAAAACAACTAATGAATAAACAGACTTCTCCAAAATGAATTTGTCTATGTTCAAGATATGTTAATAGAAAAATTTTGAACCAAAACTTTTCTGAAAACAGATGATGATCGTGACAAGCTGGATAGTATGATTTAAAATATTTTTCCTATTTCCAATTAATAAATAAAAATGATTTTATTTCTCTAATTAACAGACTGGAGAGCTTGGGAACAAGGCATAGCGAGAATCTGAATTATCACAGATAATTCAGATCACACAAAGGGAGATATGTCATTCCAGATCCACTATTTTATTGTTCTTTATGCTTCCTTATGGAAACAATTTGGAAACAAAATATTACAAAATTCAATTTCAGAAATGTTAAGTGTTGTCAGATACTTAAACAGCTTAATTTTTTAAATTAATTTAATGAATTATTTTACTAGTGTTATTTTCTAAATTTTGATTAAAGTTAAAAGAACTTTTTTTTTTCTTTAAGTTATTTAAGTGAAAAATTTCAAAACATCAGGGGAAAATTCTTCATCCAGAACAAGTATGTTTGCTCAAGATTCAGATCAAAGGAAAATTTGAGCAGTGAAGGGTATTTTCTGTTGGAGAGAAATCATAACTACATGTAAAGCAGCAAGAATTCTGGTCTGCTATTTTTTGGTAGGATGCTTTGTGGTGTCTTGATGGAGCAGTTCTAAAGACCAAGATGAAAATTGTAATCTATGGCAAAAAAAAAAAAAGACAGTGTTTTATAGCACAAATTAACACGGCATTTTGAAAGTGTATTCTTCAGAATAAAATAACAATCTCAGCAATAGTCTGCCAAAGAAATATGGTACACTTTTGACTACTTTGCTCTAACTCATGTAAAACCAGCTCAACCTTCTTGGACTGTTGTCTCGCTCCGACTTATAGGAGGGAGATGAGGTTCTTTTAATATTATATACCCGGCGTGAGATTAAGAAACAACGGTTCAAATGTTGGTCCGACCAGTTTATTACAGTCCTAATCAGGGAGACGGGGAAGGGAAGGAGGGCGACAGAAAATAGAGGAAAGAAGCAAGAATTGCGTAAAGCGGGGATAGTCACCACCAGGATCCCGCAGCGGTCCCGCTGCACGACGTTTCGATGGTCCGAGGTAGAAGCAGCAGGGGGGGAGAGAGAAGCAGCGTGGCCGGCCTTGGGCAGCAAGCAGGTGACAGAAGGAAGTTGCGGAGCCGATCCAGGAGGAAGCAGCAGGACTCAGGTAGCAGGCCCAGGAGAGTCCGCCAGCACGCAGGAATTCGGTGGTGAGGGATCTGATGGCAGACACCTTTCTCATGGTTTTCGGTTCCTCCTTTTATCCTCCTTTTTCTCCTGCCTACGTGACATCCCTGGGCGCTTGAGCAAGAGTCATGTGGTATCCCCCGAGATGGCCATCATCCTGAGATAAGCCCAGACAAAAGACCGCTTCACAGCTATTTAGCTGCAGTTTATCTTCCTCCCCTTGCCCCTGGCCTTGTCCATCAAAGTTCTCCAGACAAAGGATGTCACCACCTTTGCCCAGGACTTGCCTGGACTTGTTCATCTATGTCCTTCAGACAAAGGATTTCACCACCTTTGCCCAGGACTCGCCTGGACTTGTATAAGTCCATCTGTGTCCCCAGCAATCTTTGACGCACTGATGTTAGCAGAATAATATCTTACAACTATACTGCAATATGTATCATGGCCTTAGTTCCACAAGTGTAGATCACTAATTATTTCATTGTTGCTTTCACATTCTTTCTGTCCACAACAAAACATCTAAACAAATTCTCTATGCACTTGAATTAGATTTGGTAGAATTTTGTTCACGTCAGCCCTGAATAAAGAGAGAGATGGAAAATTTAAATAACACTGTATTTATTTTTAAACATCATGTAGAAGTTCTGTCCTATGCAGATACTGTACAGGCTAACCCTCGCCTCCTGGAGATCTCAGAAGTCATTTTTACATATGATGTTCAAAGTAATTTATTTCATCCCAGACCTAACAACTATTCAAAACTACATCATTTTCCACTTCTACTTCATTTTGAGAGAACAAAATTGATCTAACTAATATTTTTAAGGTAGACCAATGTCAATTTGTCATTTGACAACCCATTGGTGAAGTTATAAAAAGAAATCATTCTGAGTGTTTAAAAAATGCAAATGTTCATTGTCACATCAAGAAAAGGAAAAGGATGTGGAAAGAAAAAGATATTGATCATAGTGTGAAAAGCCATTCAAGTGTTCATGTATTCATGCTGGTATTTTATCGCATATTTGTGTGAGTACCTGTTGAACCAGATCACAATTAAAATTGAGAATAACAGCACTCTTGGAGATAAAGAAACAGATAAAATCTACTGCTCATTATATGTCACATATTCAGTTGAAATTACATCTACCAAGTTATTAAAAAAAAATCTGAGAGTAGAAAGCATTTTGGATTACATTATAGAAATGACAAAAGACAGATATTAGAGTGATTCCAGTGTCTACTGTATAGTAAATTAATTTGTGGCTCTGTTGATAATAACAGGAGTACTGATGGGAAAATTTCTCAAGAGTTGTAAAAGAATGCTTGCAGCAAAATTAAGCCAACTGAAAAGGTGGTAACAGGAAAGCAAAGCTCAAACAGGAAAGAAAAGGTGTCAGTTTAAAATAATTTCTTTTAACAGTTGGAAATAATTACTTTTCATTTCTATGTCCTGATACAATACTAGGGAATACTGCAATTGGAATCAACACCATTGTGTCATGGCTGTTGAGGAAAACTTCATTAGACAGCTTAGAAGTTCTCCAAGGTTATGATACTGAAGAATCAGACTCAAGGCCAGGGTCACACTTAAGGAGTGAGTTTACAAATGTAGCCCTTCAAAGGTAATTTAAAATCCAAACCCAGTTCCACCAGGCTATTCAGAGTAAAAGAAACTGAGAATGATTGAAGAATATTTATTACATTCACCAGGAATGTATTAAAAGTGATTAATATTAAAAATTTCTACCAAAAGAATGTGAGTTACATTTCAAACTGTACATCTGATTGAAAGTATGTTCATGCTACAAAATTAGCAACAACTTCAATCTTGATTTGGTATATATCCTAGAAAGAGTGAGCTGCTAGAGTGAAATTCATAAAACGTTTCCCAGATCTAATGAAGTCTTTGGTAAGCAAGTGAAATTTCAATATTAAGTTTGATTAGTCTGCATTTTCCCCCTTCTTTTTTTTCCTCTTCTTCCTGCATGCTTTTGAAATCTTTCAACTTTTCTTGCTTTTAGCACGTCTTCTATTTTTTGAAGCGTTATTGCAACTACTTTTACATATACTTTTTAAATCTTTTTCCCGCACTGATACTTCACAGGCATGCAGATAGTTATCTAGTGCAGCTATAGATAGTAAAGCAAGACTTCTACACTTTACAAAGAGCAAGTAAGTATCATAGTTGCCAGCAATAACAGGTGGCGACCAGCTCTGTGTCAAGTTAACACCTTACCTCAACTATTTTCATCAATTACTTAGAAGATAGCTGCAGAAAAATATGACATGGCACAAAGATTTTTCAGAATTATGAATGAGGAAGATTACAAGAATGATATTCTCTCAAATGAGTTATTATTCAGGTAGCTGCGTGTTACTAGAAGCTGATATGTAAGAGAGATCCAAAACTGTATCAAAGTAATTCAAGAGATGAAACTATTAAGAAATGTTTAAGTGCTAATATTTAAATGAAACTTGTTATTTGATACCAAAGAATAGCAAGTCTCATTTTTCGTCACAACAACCCCAGGTAACACTACAGGCTTGGGGAGGAGTGTCTGGAAAGCCTGATGGAAAGGGACTTTGGTGTACTGATGGACAGTCAGCTGAATATGAGCCAGTAGTGTGCTCAGGTGACCGAAAAGTCCAATGGCATCCTGGCTTGTATCACGACTGGTGTGGTGAGCAGGACTAAGGAAGTCATCGTGCCCTTGTACTCAGCACTGGTGAGGTTTCCCCTCGAGTACTGTGTTCAGTTTTGGGCACCCCAGTACAGAAAGAACATGGAGGTGCTGGAGCAGGTCCAAAGAAGGGCAACAAGGCTGGTGAAGGGCTTGGAGAATATGCCCTGTGAAGAGTGACTGAAGGAACTGGGGGTGATTTAGTCTGGGGAAAAGGAGGCTGAGGGGAGATTTCATTGCTTTCTTCCAATATCTGAAAGATGTTGGCAGCAAGAGGGGAGTTAATCTCTTCTCAGCGGTGACAGGACGAGAGGAAATGGCCTCAAGTTATGCCAGAGGAGTTTAGGTTGGACATCAGGAAAAACTCCTTTACAGAAAGGGTTGTTAAGCACTCGCATAGGCTTCCCAGAGAGGTGGTTGAGTCACCATCCCTGGATGTGTTTAAAAACCATTTGGATGTCGTGCTCAGGGACATGATTTAGCAGAGGGTTGTTAGAGGTACGGTAGTATGGTCAGGTTGTGGTTGGATTTGATGATCTTTTTGGTCTGTTCCAATCTGAGCAATTCTGGGATTCTAAAAAGGAGCTATAAGTCTTGCAAAGGCTTTTAGATCAACCTGAGAGTCAATGGTTTAAAGGAAACATTGAATAAGTTCAAATTAGCACCAAACAAGACCTTTTAAATGTAGTATAACTCTTGAAATAAACTATTTAAGGAGGGGTTAAAATTTCCATTCCTGTAATATCAGAGAAAGGTAGTACCTTCAGAGAAAGCACATTTGCTCAAAAATAAGATGGAATCAATGAAGTGATAATTGAGGGAAACAGAAAGTGTATGAAATTCAGTGTGGAAGACTGCCTGAGATATAGCTCTTTCTTGATCTTCAGCTCATTAAATCTTTGAAAACACACACCCGGTTTAGGTGTGCCCAAAGGAGACTGTTTTATCTTTCTAGAATGTTGTCACAGAAAAATACAGAGATGTTATATTAGGCTTCAGAATTTCAGTATTTCAAAGAGTCATTTTCTTCCAGTTTGACTTAATCTTTCCCTACTTCTTTGCTTTTTAACAAGTTGAAAATATCACAGCCATTGCCTGCAAATATTGCCAAAAGTTTTTTTGTGTGTGGTGCTATTTCTGTAATAATTTAGTTTGAGTTAAATCCATCTCAATCCTTTTGAGTGAAAGAATATCTAGAATATCTAGCTTTGCTCTTTTTTTAAAACTTAGTATGTTTCAGCGAAATAAACTGTGGTTCTCAGTCAGCAGATGTGAAGAATAATTCTAACATGGTCCTACAATTTGATGCTTGCAATTCTTAATTTTGTGTGAAAGGTTTTGTGTTACTGTAAAATGTTGTTTACTGATTATGCTGACAGTGTCAGTGAAGCCAGACCCATTTGAGGTTTCAGAATAAGAATGAGCTTCATGCCAAATCATATTCTTACTTTTCCTGTTTTCATATTTGTCTTTGAAACCTCAACTAAGGAGATATTTCTATGGTATTTTCCAATTTACTGATATCATTATATTATTTATTGCAAGAGAGAATAGGAGAGACAGGAAAGGAGAAGCTAATGAGCAAATACAGAAATGGACTGAGGATATATAATTACAGTTGCTTACTTTACATTCTAATACGCTGTGCATCCTTAAGAACCCTCAAACTTCATCTCTAGTCTGTAAGCAAAAATTATATGGAAGTACTTCCTGTGCAGAGTCACTTGATCAATATTCTGGTTATTTCTCTGTGCACAAGTACATATCTACTGCTTCTGTGCTTTTCCACATCTGGATGTAAAAGGTATTGTCTAATATGATACACACTGCAACAATCTATTATTCCCTTTCCATTTTTAAATCTTCTTCTCTGTGGAACAATATTTTTAATTCTATTTGGCCATCCTTTCATTATTTGGACTTCAACTGCACTTTTTCAAGATTCATGAAGGCTTTTCTTAATCATTTTAATGCACTCCTCCACTTCCTACCAACAAATTCGTCAACTATTGCAGACAAGAAAGAGAGACTGGAACTCCCAACTCTTTTCTTAAGTCTAACAGACTCTTTCCTAATGCATTTCAATTTTGCAAGTTTATCTTCCTCATAATTATTTATAGCCTATGTTCAGCAAAAAGTTTATTGGTAAAGTTGTATGGGTCCTGCAGCACAAAGCGGCAGAAGACTTGTGTCACTGAGTGCCATTAAATGGAGGTGATGTTTGACAGCCACAACAGATGATGCAACAAGGGTTTTGGATAATTTATCCACATGAAAATAAAAGGTATTAGTTCTAGTTTCAATGGAGTACTTTTGATACATTGAGATATTTGCTGTCACTGCATTCACTCAAACCAACTGAAGGAACAATGTGTTCTTACTGTGATGGCCTAAATTTGTATTAGCAAATGTACGCTCTTTGAAAGTGAGAATTGTTGTTTGTAACCATCTGAAGCAGAGTAATTCAGTCTTTCTAAAAGCAGTACCACGTACCTCAAGACCTAGTCCTAAGATGAATACAAAGTTCAGTTTTATTTTATTTTATTACCTCTCATTCAAAACATCAAAAACTAGTTCATAGTGATACATAGAGCAGAGAGGGAATATTTTGTAGTGCCAGACTCATCAGTCACAAATGCACAGAAAAATAAATAGAAGATTGATGCAAGAAGACAAAAGAAAAGCAATGGTTTAAAGGGATAAATTTCTCCAGTGATAGGTAAGAGATGATTACTTGGGAATCATTCACTGCAGTAAGGGTTGCTCTGAAATGAATGCCTACTCTTTTATTATTTTATTGTATTACTCAACATCAGCAGCAGATATTGGTGGTAAGGAGTAGAGGTTGAACTTTCCTACCAATGCTCCATTCCATTTTGTTGCAGCGTGACAGATGGCAGCAGAGAGGCAGTCTGACACAATGGCATCTGACATAGAAGTGTATATGGAGCAAAAGTGTGTCATTGAATTCCTTCATGTGGAAAAAATGGTGCCCATTAACATACATAAGTGCTTACTGAATGTTTATGGAGACCAAAAATTCAGTGTGTGCACAGTGAGGTTATAAATTGAACATTTCAAGAGTGGTGACTGATATTGTGGTCACCTCCTGTGATGCAGATATTTATGAGCAAAGCATGCAGGTTCTTGTTCTTACTGGCAAAAAAGCATAGCTGAATATGATGAAAAATAGCACTTCATAGCTAAGAATTTGCTGTATCAATAGTGTTATTGTGCTCTTTATATTTGTTGTAGTTCCCATGGAAATAAGCCAGAGGCATTATTTTTGGAGTGACCTACAAGACTCACTGCTGATCTTTACATGAGACTTTAGTTTCGAATGGAATTCACTAAGGACCTGTTTTATTTCCAAATTCTATTCCACTGGCAATTGTAGGTATACATTCAGAGTACACTGGAGTAATTGCTGAATGCTTTTAAAATCTCTGTGACAGTGTGGAATGTTTCTCTGGAGGTGAAGCAGGTCAAGAAGTGGGATTATCCAAGCAAAAGTGAATTAAGGGGTTTAGGGAGGCAATCAAACCTGCAGTCAAGGTAAGCATTGTGAAATAAGAAAAATAAAGATAATGTACATAGGCTGTGAATTCTTTAGCATCTTGATCATTTTTACCAATCCAGTGCATACATTGTTCTACATTGAGAAGAAAACTAGAGCTAATGCAATTGAGAGATTGAGGCAGTACTTATAAATATAATTCATTTTGGCAAACATAATTTTGTTCTGTTACATGTTGCCACTAAGAATAGCCTGTAAAACATACAAGCTGTAAGTTTTATCAATATTGTCAACATAATATTAACTTGATTTGAACACAAGGGTAGTGTGCTAAAATAGTGTAACCAACGTGTGATAACATTGTCAAATACTATGTATAAATCTTTCCACTAAAATAGCAATGTTCCAACAAGGAGGTAAACGAAGTCTTGAATAGCTGTACTTAAGCAGTGTTAAGAAGCAGCTCAATTAATTAATTTTTCAGAAGGTAAAAACAGAGCAGGATAAGTACAAAGAACTGCAAGCAGACAGAATGTCCTGCTGAAAAATAAGAAGGGACTTCACTAAAAGCTGAAGTAAGCTAAGTAGGTCAGAATCAGATCAAACCTCTCTTTCAGGAAGGGGACAGGTAGCATATCTGTATCAAATAATACAAAGGGAAAACAGAAGGAAAATGACAAGCCCTCACCTTCTCAGACTTTCTTTGTTGGAGAACTTTCATGGCTGATCACTTCAGCCTCTGTAACTGGGGCCACATAGGGCACAGACTTCAGCCAGGACTACACAGCATCTACTGTGGTACTGCATGCACACAGTGGGCTCAGGATGAAGAGGTGAGTGATAAGGATGGGCAATTTTGTATTTGTTATGATAATGTTTCATAATTTGTAGCCATAATCGGAAAGTGCATTCTTAAAAATTTTGATTCTCTCCTTGATAAATGTATGTTATATTTATATAAGTTTAGTTGCAACAGTGTTTATTTTGAAATCAGCATGACGTTAGCACACCTGAGAGAGGTAGATAGCCATGAGGAGGAATGGCACTGAGTTCAGCCACAAAGCAAGTAGCCAGTGCTGCAAGTAAACTGATTCATAGAAGGAGTATAATGCTATAAATTCACAGCTCTTCAACTCCATGTCAGCCAAAGAAATGCAAATTTGATCATATCTATATGTACTACCTGAAACTAACAACTTGTCTTCCAAGTGATGAACAGAGAATGTACTGAGCAGTCCTTAAATGAGTTATGATTCAGGTATTTTACAGAGTTCCTGGTTTATTTAGACGTAGAATAATCTGCTTGCCTTAAAAAGTCCTTTGCACCAACAGTGTTGAAGGTGACAGCAGTATAAATGAGAGTTGGAATTATTCCTATTCAGAACAAAACACCCTTGGAAAACCCTGAGACATTGGGCATGGTCTAGAAATATTAAGAATGAGTTCAAAAGTAAAACTCCAGTAGTGCTCTCTACTGGAGAGTTTCTTTTAAATTATTTATTAATCAAAGCAGAGGCTTCTTTCAGGTTGTTCGTGAGTTTTATTTTTATTTTGCCCTGGGCATTATGTTGCATTCATACATTCTATTTTCTGTAATCAGAATCACATTCCACCTACTGTATCTAAGTAAACTGATTAAAAAAAAATCTGGAACTGATGAAATAGTCACATTACATTTTGATGTCTTTTGAATGTTTATGGTATTCTACATTAATTCTCACTGACTTTAGTTTTGAGTGGTTTTGGAAATGCAATTATGAAAAATATAATTAAATGAAATTTAGAGGCTCTGAAGAATTAAATTTATCTTTCTGAAAAGTATGAATAATAGTACTCGCCTAATTTCATAAAATGATGTGAAACTTGAAGAGATGAAATGTTATAGGATAGTGATACTATTAACTTTTCCAGAAACATAGTGTAAAATCTCATGAAGTTGCATTCAAATTAAAAATGTTCTGATTTAAGGTTCATATTACTCCTTTCATGAATGCTCCTTAATGCTTACAAGCACATAAAAAATGTCTTTACAAAGGTATATATCAGGTTGTAGTAGTTCAATGTAGCAGGCAGCTAAGAACCACACGATTGTTTGCTCATTCCCTCCACCCAAAGTGATGAGGGAAAAAAAGGTAAAACTGTGGATTGAGATAAAGACAGTTTAATAAGAAAAAGAAGGAAGGGGAAAATATTATTATATAATGAATATACAAAACAAGTGATGCAATCTTAAATGCTCATCAGCTGCTGGCCAATACCCAGCCACACTCTGAGCAAAAGTAACATCCCCAGAACATAGGGCCATATCAGCCAATAGGAAGAAAATTAACTCTATCAAAAGTGAAAACAGGACACAGGAGAATTTTTCTTTTGAAGGCATATTTATCAGATTATCTCAATGTATTTACCAAAAGAAAGCCACTACTTGCTCATTTCTGAATGAAGGACACTACAGCAAGTAGACAAGCAGTGCAGTATGGCAACTGAGTTTTGCAAGCTCCAGTGGAGATACTGCGTAGAGTAGACTTATTTAGAATCATAGAATCATTGAATCACAAGGTTGGAAAGGACCTACAAGATTATCTAGTCCAACAATCCTCCCATTACCATTACTATCACAAGCACTAAACTGTATCTCGTAGCTCCTCATCCAGACGCCTCTTGAACACTGCCAAGGGTGGCGACTCCACCACCTTCCTGGGCAGCCATTCCAGTACCTGACCACTCTCTGAGAGAAGTTTTTCCTTATGTCTAATCTAAATCTCTCCTGGCACAATTTGCGGCCATTTCCTCGGGTCCTGTTTGTTGCCTGGGAGAAGAGGCCAAACCCCTCCTCCCTTCAAGAAGTTGTATAATGCAATAAGATCTCCCCCAAGCCTCCTTTTCCAGACTAAATAATCCCAGCTCCCTCAGCCTCTCCTCATAAGACTTGTGCTCCAACCCCCTAAGCAGTTTTGTTGCCTTTCTCTGGACAAGTTCCAGGGCCTCAATATATTTCTTGTAGTGAGGGGCCCAAAACTGAACACAGTGATGATGAAGACAAGGAAAGATGAGAAACTTTCAGAAAGAGAGTATGTAAATATATTGGAAAAAACAGTAAAGTAACTGTTTTTACTCAGCTCACACAACTGACAGAAGGGGGAATCCTCAACAGTTCATCACCAAGTACTGGACAGAAAAATTCCTGGGGAAAGCCTATGCAAACTCCTTGGCCCTCAAGGGCTCTCCTCAAGGGAAGGCAGTATATTGAAGTAAAAGTGGAGGGGGTCTCAAATTAGATCTTGAAAATCATTATATTTTAACTTTAATTCAAACTCCACTTTGCATTTAATTTTTGTATGCAGTGCTCCAAATGCTGAGGACAGGCTGTGATCCTTCTGTGTCATCCATTCACCTTTGCTTGAGAGAGATGATCACTTGGAGAAAGGTGAGATGGAAAATGTGTAGTAATTGCTTCAGTAATCTAATCACATTCGCACATGTGATGAAATGGTGCACTGATATCTTTTAGTGGCAGTGCAGTAACAGATTATGTGTACTTATTTGGCACATAATTGCAAGAAGCATCTCAAATTCCCTTCAAAATAACATATTTTGCCTCAAAGCTTGAGGATGATACAAGAGAACATGCAGACTACTATTGTCTTTCAGTGGCCAGACACTAACTTCAAAATTACCATGAAAGTGTTCATTTGTGATCACAAGTTAGAACATTCCACCCTCCAGAGATGTGCAGAGGTTATTTCATGATTTCATAAATTCACTTCCTAACCTTAGTGATAGGCATTTAGCTGATGTAAATCAACATAGCTTTATTAGCTGTGGTGGGTCTACTATTTATATCCACTAAGCATCTGGACCAAAGGCTAAGTTTATATGTTTAAAAGAGTCTCAGAAAAATTTTAATACCCAGTGTTAAACTAAGCTTGGTTTAACAAGTTCAACATATCCAGTATAAATAAAATAAAGCAATATACAGCAAGATCTTCTAAGACAAGCAAAATAACTTACTAAATTATTGATTTGTTATTTTGAAGTAGAAATTTTTATTTCTGACCCAGGAAGAAATCATCTTTTCTAGAAAGCACCTCTTAGACTGAATCTAATTTTTTTTTGCTGTTGTTTTCTCCAGGTAGGCTGTTCATCTTTAAGGATGATAAACCAGGCAGTGGAGAGGCATTTATGTTTGCTATGTATTGGCAGACTGCCATCAACCCATGACTCTGACCACCAAAATGGCCATCTATCTTCTGACATTTTATGGCAAAGATATTTATAAAGTTAATTCCAGCAGTGTAAAGAACAACCATTTCACAGATGATGGAAAGGATGAACTGATACACTTTGGAACATAACTCATAACTTACGGACATTGTCATCAGGGGTTGTGACCTTTTCATCTACTACTGAGCATAGATGGACAGAACATAATTCTTCTGAGCACTGTAACACAACAGCAGTTTATCCCCATTATGTCAATCCACAGCACAAAACTTTTAAGATTTCAGTTGGCAATGCTTCATTATATCTTCCAGGTCAGTGCTGAATTTTCCCATCGAAACCTTTGTCAATATAGGTTGAACTAACAATATTGCAAGATATTGACAAGGCTCAGGGGAAAAAAAAAAAAAAAAAAAACTTTTGATTTTCATCATCATCTTAGAGAGTTTGGTATATAAAGGAAAGAATATGCGTTATTTAAAATAAATTTCTTAACTTCCTATATTCTGTTTCCAAGTAAATGTCCTGGAAGTCCTTAAAGAGAGAACTGTTAGATTCACCAATCATCAAGCATAACTCAAATTGTCACATTAATGGAGAATAATAAAAAAAAGATGAATAGGAAACTGCTCAGCTATTTAGATATAATCCTAAACAAACTTTCAAATAATATAAATAAGTTTTTTGAAAAGTTTTCATAGTTTGTGCTTTAAATTAGAGTCAACAAAATAAAACATTAGACCACGTATAAAGAAAATTTAGTTCCAACCAAACATCCTACACATATGAAGTTTGAAATTAAGGTTGACACTCGTAGTTCATAGTTCATTTAAGATCTTAGGGGAAAAGAAAAAAAAGAATATGGCTGTTTTTAAGCTTTTCTGTGATTTGTCTGCTCTCTCACAAAAAATAGATAATGTGTTTGTGATATAAGATAATTGAATTCTTCTATATGTGAGCATACTAGATGTGGAAATATAAAACTTTTAGCACTGTGAAGCAAGGAGGTCCAACAGAAGAGTGTCAAAAGGCATACCCTTTATATGGATGTTAGGCTTATACATGGCCTTTATTACTTACCTGCACAAGTGAGAACCAAAAGGGATGAGTGCAGTTGCCTCCTGTATTAGGAAGGTCATCCTTGCCCTCTCTCTCTTTTGTGTCCAGGCTTAGTGACATAAAATACTTTAGCTGAATTAAATAGATGTGTTCATGACACCGGACAGTTGTAAGCTGAGCAGTCCTCCTATCACAGTGAAACTGTGCACAAGGGAAATGAGATAAGCAAGATAAACAAGATAAATCAGTTAACTGAAAAATGAAGATATTCCATTTACATAAAATTAAACCCAATGTAAAAAAGTTAATATAATCCTTCCATCTCTTTGTCTCTCAGTGTTGCCCAGAAAGAACTAAATATTCATTGATCTCCTTTAGTTCCATATTACTGATGCAATCTGAATTTTTGCTTATTTGATTATCTATCCTTTAGAAGACACAGTCAGCCATCAAATAATATTTTAATTTTGCTAGTGCAACCTTTAAAATTCAAATGAGAATTCTAACTTATATCTTTAAAAAATTAACCTAGACACACAGAAACCAATTATGTTCTCATTTACACTTCTATTGATTTTACCAATTAGCTTCAACTGTAAAACTGTAAAATTACATTAAATGAAAAGTAATTCCTGCTATTCTTCAGTACTCCCTTAGTTTATTTATCTGCTTACTTTAAAGAAATTGGAATAAAAGAATAGAAGGCTGTATATAAAGAAATGCAGATTTCTGTAATTTACTTACATTTTTACATGTAAAAGTATATTATCAAATATTTTTATATATTCCACAATCCATGTGTGATTTTAAATAGGAGGAAGGATGATGAAGCAATTTAAATGATCTAATAATCATTATTATTATCTAAAAAGAGTCAGTCATGTTTTATTCTTTCATATGTCTCAAACTGCACATTCAGTGATCAAAAATCTCACTATCTCCTTTTGCTTTGACTCAACTCTCTTGTACTGGGGCCAGCCTCTACACGGCGAAAAATAAAGCAAGTAAAAGACATATTCAACTTTTATTTTGTGGTAGGCAACAGATTGTAGGGGATAATTGTGAGTGAACAATGACGGCAGTTTGGTTTTGAAACAAGTCCTTGTTAAGCAGCAGTAATCCTACAGCAGAGGCTCTTGGGTTGCCCACATGTACAATAGTTCAGATCAAGGTAAATAATCATTACGGTCTCAAACATGTTTCCAGTTTTCCTTGCAATTACATAATTAGAAATAATTATTCTCTAAAGCTTTCGAAGTTACATGCAGTTTTTATTTTTATTTTTTAGGTTGGGATCTATAAGTTTTACCCATCCTCCTCTCTCACAAAAGTACTTACACACCACAGTAGGATAGAAGGACTGGATGTTTCTCACCTGGGTCTTACAAATTGATGCTTGGAGAAGGATTTTATGTCATTTGCTGTATATAGCACTGACCTCATTTGAACAAGGTTTGGAGGAAAGGTTGTTATCTTAAAAATGCAGCTGAAATTTGCAAATATTTGTGGAAATACAGAAAGCATCTTATTAAAGGGATGGTCTAATTTCAACCTGCATGCCTTTAAAGATATGTTATATATGTAAATATATATCAATGTGTATATATATGTGCATGTAAATACATATGTATGTATATATTATGTATGTATATATTATGTATGTATATATATGTATATACATAAATATATCCATTTAGTATGTACGTAACCCTTCAGTAACATGTAAAATTTAGAAATCATCATACCCTTTAGTAAGATGCTTTCTGCATTCCTACATTCACCAATTTCAGCCTTTATTGCAATATATATCTATTATATATTATAGCATATACTCCCATATATGCACATTATATATCTATTTATATATATATATATTCATATATAATGTATATATGTATTATATATGTGTATTTACATGCACATATATACAGATATATATACATAGACTAATATATATAAAATATACAGACTAACTTGGATGTCTTGGAAACTTTTCAGAAACCCTGATACCTTCATAAGTTATTCAACAGTAAAAACATGTTTATATGCTTTTAATTTTATGCCCTTCACAGAATAATTGTTTTGTATTATAGCTTTTAAAACATGTGAAGCATGTCTGTGTACTTAATGATAGTCAGAAGAAACAGTGACTCAAATGCCACAGAAACTTGAAAATGACCCAAAGAGAACAGGTTTTTTTTCACATTTAGTATTTATAAAATGGAAAACAACTTTTATTATGCACAAACAAGTTTTGTTAATCTTTACTTAGAATTTAGCTTTGAAAACACTTGCTTGGTTAATTTCAATTTTCTGTCAACTCTAAGAAAAGTTTTATAAGACTGGAAAAATTTATGTGTTTTGTCAGTGTTTTGCCAGAGCTCAAAGACAAGCCTTACAACAGTCATAGGTAGAAGCTTATGAAAATGAGAAATAAATGCAGATTGTAGAAATTTATTGATGTAGATTTTTGACAAAGAAATTAGATTTCAGATTTTGTGGTGAATTTTGTGTTAAACAGAGATAGAATTCTGCAGGTGTAGCAAAATGAGATTTGTCTTCAAGAAGACACTGTAGTAATTGTAGCTTATTTAGACTTCATTAGACTATTTTTATACTAGCTCTCTTGCTTATTGCTGTTGTGGTGGGATGCTCTGGGGGATATGTATGCTGAATATCTTCCTGGATTCCAAATCTCTGATTACCCAGGGTTCCTATACTCACACTAAATATATATATTTAAAACAAACAAACAAACAAACAAACAAAAAAAACATTATTTTGCCTCTATAAGAGTAAGTTTCTCACTCCTTTCCATGCCCAGTTATTTACATGTTGTAAACAAAACTATCCATTAGTTTCAATAATGGTGATTAGTGCACTGGTACACTGGAAGCAGCAGAAAAATTGCTAAAACAGAAGGAAGAAAAGCATCATGGACTTTGAACATTTTACATGTATTTGGTCTGTTGACGAAATATTCTGCTGTTCATTATCAGTTCCTTGGCAATGTACATTTTATAATTAGTCAAATGTCTCAGATTCTTAGTACCTTTTATAAACTGCTATATAAAATCCTCAGAGTTTACACTTGTAGTTTAAAGGCATATTTTCTTTTGCAATAGAAATATCTTCATTCTTCTCTAAGAATGTGGTTTTCATGCTCTGATTTCAAAGTATCATTACATGGGACTTGAATTCAATCTAACTGCAGTGAAAGGGAGCATGATTATGAATTCACGGGTCGGATTATGACACCCAAGACTAGAACATCGTCTTCAAATGGAAGAAATATTTAAGATTCTGTAGTATGTCATTAAATTCTGTTCTAGCAATCTGTTCTATCGGGTTTTGACAATGATTCACTTCTTTGGTTCAGGCTGATTGCTAACTGCAATCCATATCAGTTGCACAGGAAATGGTGTTGATAGTCTTATACAATATTTTTTTTAGAACCCACAGTTATTATTTAATGTAATTACTTCCTGACTCTGATTTTGTTTTAAAAGGAGTTTTTGGTTCATCTCTTCTCAGCGGTGACAGGTGACAAGACGAGGGGAAATGGCCTCAAGTTGTGCCAGGGAGTTTAGGTTGGATATTAGGAAAAACTTCTTTACAAAAAGGATTGTTAAGCACTGAAATAGGCTCCCCAGGGAAGTGGTTGGGTCATCATCCCTGAATGTGTTTAAAAACCATTTGGATGTGGTGCTCAGGGACATGATTTAGTGAAGCTGTTAGAGTTAGGGTAGTATGGTTTGGTTGTGGTTGGACTTGATGATCTTCAAGGTCTTTTCCAACCTGAGCAATTCCATGCTTCTATTGTTCTGTGGTTATTTTATTTATTTATTTTAATGTGAAGACCTTCTACTCGGTGTGCACAGCAACACAGGTGTGTACAAGAAATCATACCTCTTAAGTATTTTCTTTTTCTTTTTTCAGGACTTGGGACTTGGGATTTTCATCTTTCCTCTATTTCACTTCCTGTTGCATAGCTGTTAGGAGATGATTTATTAGATTACAGTGAATTTACTTTCTCCTCATGTCATATTGCGCCATGTCAAATATTTAACTAGTTGCATGGCTCGTTTATATCAGCTATTGGAGAAGAACATTTACAAGGGAAGACTTTAATTTCCCAGATTCTTTTTATTTCAAAGTTATATTTAGCATGTTACTTATTTGTTGAAGCAGCAACAATGATGAGCAGAAAATGCAGAAATAGAAAGCAGAAAGTCTTCCTGGTCCATTCTGGAGCAGAGTTTACTCTGGTCATGTTGTGGTGTTTGTTTTAAAAGCAGCCGTTCCTTTCTGTTTTCTGTGTCGCACAATTGTTTCTTCAGTATTCTTAGTATTGTCACCATTCTAAGTAAATATGATAGCAAAATTGGTAATACCAGAAAACAAAGAAATAGGTCTAGTAAAAGTGGAATGTATTGAACTAAAACTGTAATTGCTTACTTCCTCATTCTTCTCCCCCTACTCCCTCCCCACCTCACATACACAAATCCCATTTCTTCCTATTTGGATTCAAAACAAACTAAAATCTCCATATTAGCTGCAGAGCTGGATTTTTTTTTTTTTTTTTTTTTTTTTGGTTATCAAATACCACTGAGTACCATTTTATATTTTAATTAATTGTACTATAATATTTTATGACCCTATGATATATGTGAGACTTTTAAAATATGTTAATAAGAATATACAAGTCTGAATTTTGATGTGCAATTTTTCAACACAACTGGATACATTTTCGCAATATTTCTACATTGTTTCTATATAAATGTAGCAGTTACTGAATAAGAAAATTACACACTTGAATTCATTTGTTAAGCAAACAAACAAAAAGTTAAATGCTGCTATGACAGTTTATCTTCAAGAAACTCAGTTAAACATTTACCTCCAAAACAACCCAGAAAAGCATTCCTGAGCCATGTAGTATTATTTAGCCATATCTAAATCCATTTGAAATGAATGACACAATTAAATATCAGTTTAAGTAGGAAATGACTTAAATGTAAAACTCACTGGTTTCTCAATGAGATGCCCTTGATGCAAATATAATCTTATTCAAAAAATTATTCTTCCAAATTTCTATATCTTGTTAATGCTTTATAAGAATACTAATGTGACTAAGTGCTCAAGGATAGGTTAGATGGGCTTAGGACAACCTGTTTTTGTGGGAATTGTCTCTGCCCATGGCAACAGGTTTGGAACTGGGTGATTCTTAAGTTGCTTTCCAACCCAAATCATTCTATGGCTCTATGAAATTCTACTACAATAAATGGAATTTAGATGAGGAAAATCTGTGAGGACATTATGTTATTTGTTATAGAATTTAATTACTATCACATCTAGTTTCACGTATTCAATTGCTTTTCACTGAAATACACTGCACTTAGTTACTTCTTGGTAAAATAAATCTCTATTTCTTAAAACTAGTTGTGTGTATACATAGTTTCCATACAGTATTTAGTTTGCGTAGAGTGAATATTTAAAGAGAAAATGTTTGCTAAAACACATTCTTCTAAACCCAACACACAATTTTGTGTAGTGCGTTTGTTTTGTAGTTTTTGGTTTTTTTTCATTGTGCCTCAAATAAGCTGCAACAGTAAGAAGAGATTTTGAAGTCTAACTACCAAAAGTCAAGGTAAAACCTAATAAGAAATAACAAGTGCTGTTGATACTGTTTAAGGATGTACTTCCTTATCTTTATTTCTCAATTTGGGCAGCTCCAGACAAGTCAACATGATCTTGCTGGAAGAAGGAGACAGTAAAGAAGCATGTGATGAACCACAGTATCAGTACTTTTCCAATGACTCACTTATAGCTCAAGCCCGAAAAGTACAAAAATAGAAAAAATATATTTTGCTGTCCAGGAACAAGTGGGCAGCATGTATCCCAGTACAATATTTTTTTCCACTTCTAACACTTGCATCCCACTTTTCACCTATTAAACAACTTGCTTTGCAGAAAGAAATTATGTCACCAAACTCTGATGACTGACCTGAGAAGGAGATATGCCTTAAGTAACTCATCTACACACACAGCTGCATTTCACTCCTGTCTGTTTCAGAATTTTCCATCTAACTTGGGGAGATTATTGTTTTTTTCTTCAATCTGAGCTTCTTCAGCTGTAAAAGAAGAATAATAACACTTACTAGCTTTGGTTTTGTTTTATAGAATATAAGTTCTTTAAGGTACAGACCAACTATATATATTTGCATAGCACATAGCAAAATCCTGGCAAAGATCTCAAAATGCTATTAAAGTACATAAAATAATTTAAAAAAATGCATTGTCTTTAATTGGTTTTACTTTATGTTCCCCTAAATTCAAAGGAATAAGTTTAGGTAAGGAGCAGTGTAAAATATGATATCATTAGTGTCACATCATAACATGGGGGATTGTTTTATCCCCTGCATATAAAACCTGCAGAACTCTTAATAAAGAAATCTCTAGACGTACTCCTCCCTCTTGAAAAGAGTTCTCTCTTGAAGAGTTTTTCCCTTTCAAGGCACTACAGTAGTAGGTATATTTTAAGCTCAATCTTTCTCCTAGCTGTTCAAACTTTTTCTAATGCTAAAGAGAGGAGAGGGGAGGAGAAGAGACGTGAAAAAAAGGAAGATATTTTTTCTACAATAAGAACCTTGAGACACTGGAGCTTATTTTTCAGAGGAGCACAGGAAATGTTTAACATCAGGTTAGACAGGGCTTTGAGCAATCTGATCTAGTGAAAGATGTCCATGCCCATGGCAGGGGAGATGGAGCTAGGTGATCTTTAAGTGTCCCTTCCAACCCACACTGTCCTGTGGCTTAATGAAGTTCTACAAGTCTTCACCTCTCTTAGTGACAAGGCTGTTTTAAAATAAATGCCAGTGAGGTTCCTACTGCATAAAGCAGGTTTTGGCAAAAGAAGTCTTTAAATAAACTACTACTTGCTAATTATATGATACTTTTTTTTTTCTTTTATCACTGTGACTTTTCACTCTTCTTTTTTTCCCCTGAATAGAGTAGCCCTCAGAGCCTTCATGCCTTCATGAGGTTCCAAGCTATTGATTTGTGTGTAATACTAAGCAGTACATATTCTGTTGTTAGACAGGCTTTAAATAGAAAACTCCAGAAGCTATAGATTTTCTCCATGTTTGGAGGTACCAACATTCGTTGATGACAGCTACAGCAAAAAGATAGGTTTTTAACAAAGCCTTCTTTGTTATCCCTGAAATGGGTAACAGAGGAAGCAACGGGCCTGAAAGTAAAAAAAAAAACTCAATAATTCAGAAGAAGATAGTAATTGAGTAATCAGTAGAAGGGACAAAATTTATTTGCTGCTTATTTATATTTCTATACTTTATATTTATATTTGTTACTTGCCTTCTGTCCTGAATTGGCAAACCAAATGAGCAGTGCAAAGATGAATAAGCTAGATAATGTAGAAATCACTCACAGCGTTCAAGTTAATTTTATAATTCACTTCAGAGCTAGTGTAAAGCTAAGCACAAATAGAGCCAGAGAGTACAACTTGCACAGTTTCTTAAGAAATAGTGTAGTCTTTCTCCTATTCTTTGTAGCAATATAGAGAACGAATAGGCTTGAGATGTTTTAACATGATATGGAAATAAAAACAGGGAGAAAAATGAAAGATTAAAAATGAACTTCATTTCCAACTATCTAAGAAAATTAAATAAAGCAAATCCACCTACCGAGTTTTCTTAGACTGGAGATTACAGACTGTACTGGTCTGTACCGGAAGGCAATTTTTTTCTTCATTATGTTCAATTTTTTACCAATCCATTATGCTTTTCTTGTACACCAATGCCAGAAGTTTGTAAGTAGTCCTGATGTAACATAATCACAGAGAGGACTCAGATTATATTATTCCTAACCTGGCTAAAGGACAATTTTACTGAGCATTCGGAGAAGTGGATTGACCTTTCTTCTAGAGTTCATTGGCTGAAAAACAAGTAATGAATAAGGTCCATTCACTGCTTGCACACATGGCTTTGCTGGATGGATAGTTTCTTCTGATCTCTATACTGTAGATATTTCTTCCTTACAAAATATATTTTAAAATGTTTATTTCCTACTTTTAATTTCCTGTTTTGTTCACCAGAAATTCGAAGGCAAAAATATCTTGCTTCAGAAATGTTGCCAGACAACTGCTAACTGGGTTTCCTGGTGGAACTGAACTATCCCAGTTCTTAAGGAAAATACTGTTTGTGTGTTTGCTTGTTTTGAGAAAGGCATTGCTCATTTATGGAGTTTGCACTATGTGAAATCAGACTATACATTAAATGGGATGAAGAAATTTTAGCCCAGTATGAATTTATGAGAACATTTTGAAACCTTTAAAATCCAGGTCTTGGGTCCTGTAGAGTTGTTTGAACAAGTCCAGGGGATAACCACAAAGATGCCCAGAGATTTGGAGCACCTCTCTTATAAAGAAAGTCTGAGAGAGCTGAGCTTATTCAGTCTGAAGAAGACAGAAATGCTAAATGCTTCAGTGACACACTAGTACAACCTTTCAGTATTCGAAGTGAGCCTATAAAAAAGATGGAGAGATTTTTTTTTACGAAGTCAGATAGTGTTGGGAAAAAGAGTAGCAGTTCTAAACAAAAAGAGAAGAGATTTAGGTTAGATGTTAGGAGGAAATTCTTTACTCAGTGTGTTGTGCACTGTAAGAGATCTTGTGGGTGTCCCAAACCTGAAGATGTTCAAAACCTGCTTGGATGGATGGGCCCTGGGCAGCCTGATCCAGTGCCTGATTTAGTGGGTAGCAACCCTGTACATTTTCGTCTTTAAGATCCATTCCAAAGCCAAATTGCATGGTTACATAAATTCCAAAATATATTGCGAAGGCATCACCTCATATGTGACTGCTATACATCCATCCTAGAATATATGCAACCAGATCGTTACTGCATTCACCCCAGAGAAGAAAAAGATACTGTTCATTTGCCACTGCCTATTTCAGAGTCTCACAAATACCGCAAAAAAGAACTGAGGGTAACTTAGAATTGAGAGACTTATTTATGAGAATACCTCTAAAGTTAAGCATTTATTTGAACAAATTATACCCAATTTAACATGAAAAGATTGCAGTGAGAAACGTATCAATGTATTAAACTCTACCATGAGGAGACTGGTAGCATGTATAATCACAGTGCAAGAATATAGTCCTTTTAACTTAACTAAGATTTGCTGCTGCTGTAAGAACAGCAGTGGGTTTTGGAGGTTTATTTATAGTTTTGCTGGTGACAAGAATGATTCATATTCTCTTACAGCAATGAAAAGGAAGAAAAAAACCCTGTCAATTGGGTTCTGAAGGAGCCGGCTGAGGTGGTTGCCGAGCCACTCTCCATCATATTTGAAAAGTCGTGGCTGTCAGGTGAGTTCCCAGATGACTGGAGGAAGGGTCACGTCACTCCCAAGCAAGGACCTGGGGAACTATAGGCCAGTGAGTCTCACCTCTGTACCTGGGAAGATAGAACAGATCCTCCTGGATGACATGCTTGATCACATGAAGAATGAGCGTGTGATCCAAGACAGCCTGCATGACTGGGACCTCAACAGACTTGAAAGGTGGGCCCAGGTGAACATAATGAGGTTCAACACAGCAAAGTGCAGAGTTTTGCACTTGGGCCGGAGGAATCCCAGGCATCCATACAGACTGGAAGGAGCAGTCCTGCAGGGAAGGACCTGGAAATTCTGATGGATGACAAACTTAACATGAGCCAACAGTGTGCAGAAAGCAATTGGTATACTGGGCTCCATCAGAAGAGGCGTGGCCAGCAGGGACAAGGAGGTGATTGTCCCCCTTTACTCTGCTCTTGTGAGGCCCCATCTGCAGAACTGTGTCCAGGTCTGGAGGCCCCAGTACAAGAAAGACAGGGAGCTGTTGGACAGGGTCCAGAGGAGAGCCACAGATGATCAGGGGACTGGAGTTATGAAGACGGGCTGAGAGAGCTGGCCTTGTTCAGCCTGTAGAAAAGAATGCTGTGGGGTGACCTCATTGCAGCCTTCCAGTCTCTAAAGGGAGCCTATAAACAGGAGGGGAGTCAACTCTTTGAAAGAGTAGACAACAGTAGGACAAAGGGAAATGGTTTTAAGTTGAAGGAGGGAAGATTTGGGTTGGAGTTCAGGGAGAAGTTCTTTACTGTGAGAGTGGTGAGGTTCTGGAACAGGCTGCCCAGAGAGGTTGTGGATGCCCCATCCCTGGAGGTGTTCAAGACCAGGTTGGATGGGGCCCTGGGCAGCCTGGTCTAGTATTAAATGTGGAGATTGGTGTCCTTGCCTGTGGCGGGGGGGTTGGAGATTTATGATCCTTGAGGTCCCTTCCAACCTGGCCATTCTGTGATTCTGTGATTCGTGATTCTGTGATTCTGTGATTTGACTGTTGGTATGTAAAATTATGTTCTGACTTTATCAATCCTAGACCAAACAAAAGATGAAGGAAAATAAACACAGAGAAGATCTACTTTAAAATATCATTACTAAATTCCAATATATTTTTTTATTTTTTTAATAATAGGAAGCTAAGTCAGCATTAGATAAAAATTTAGCTGCGTTTGAATTCTACAGTGATACCACAGGTGAGATTTTAATGCTGTCTCATGGCCAATCAGCCTCATGGCTGAGCTCTGCTTTCTGGTGACAATGACAGAGCTTGAGGAAATGGCATGGAGCTGTGGCAGGGGACGGTTAGGGAAAGGCTCTACATCAATGGTGGTGGGAATGGAATGGTTGCCTCAGGGTAGTGGGTATGACAATGGACAATGTACTCAGACATAGCATTTGTATTTTGGTAACCCTATTTGGAGTCAAGAGTTGGACTCAGTAATTCCAACTTGGGATATTCTGTTATTCTATGTTTCTAAATGGTTATTCAAAATGATATGTCAGTCTTTATATCACATCCTAAATGGCCTAGACTTCTTTTGAGCATGTCAGCTGCTTTCTGCAACCCTTATATTAAACTTTTAAATTCTCTACTTTGTATTTTCAGACTTAATTAAAATCAGGACACTTTTATGTTCTGTAACCAAGTAGGGGAATAGCTCATGCACATAAGTGCATCAGAGAAAATGTGCTCCTGGAAAGTGACAAACCTTGTGCAGGTGTATCTCTAAAATCCCTTTGCTTCTTACAAGTACCTCCTTGGCTTTGATGCTTTATTTCTATGGCAATGGAGTAATACAAATATCAGAAACTACATCCTTGATACATCAACCACTAACATAACAGATTCAAAAACAGTTTGTACCAAGTGAGTGTTGTGGTACCTGCGAACTCTTCCCTCCTGCAAACTACAATCATCCCTTGAGTCATGTAAGTTATAACACTAATGGTAAATCGTCATGTTAGCTAATAAGAAAATAGAAAAGCAGTATGTTTTATGTGAGAGACATTAGAAAGTGATTTCTTCCTTATTCATCTCTGTATCTGTTATGTTATCCACTTGCAAGTTCCTAGTGTAGACTGCACTTTAGTTCAGATTCAATTAGGAAGCTTTATGATAGCTTTTTAATGTACTCAAAAGACATATTGATAAATTGATAAGACATCAAGGTACTCTTTTTCCTGTAAAGGTTTCTCCAATTCAAAGCAAGTAAATCTTTTGCTAGCAAGAGATATTTTGTAACTGCATTAGGTTTAACAAATTTCTATGTATGCTTTGGGCTGTTTACATATTTGCATCTTATATCCTGCTGGTCTCACAAGAAATTTCTTGCAAGAACTTAAAAATCCTTCCTCTTTATTTACTCATCGGTTACTGCTGCAGGTGGGAGCAGGAGTGAAAAGGAGAACACAAGCCTGCAGGAAATATTCATAGGGAATAACCTTTAGTTAGCTAGGCTCACACACACATTTCTACTGACTACAGCATGCCTCTGTGCCTCCAAATTGAAACTTTGCCAAGATAATCAGTGCTATGTTGGTAGACAGAAGATAAAAACAAAAGAAGGAAAAGCCTGAAGTCTGTTCATGAAATCAGAACTAACCTCCTGTCCTGGTTTTAAATCCAGGCAAGACCCTCATAAGGGCTGTTATTTAATATTCCAGTCTCAGGAATTAGTTTATGGTGTTTGTTTTTAACTTGTTTTTGTGGCTTATGTCAAACCTGTTGTGTTTGATGCATTTGTTTCTGAGAAATATATGAAAACTAGTACATTCACCCTTCTTATCCTATTGAAGTGCTATATTGGTTGAAGAAAACAGCTTACATTTTTGGCAACTTATATTTTCAGCATCCAAATAGACATAATTGAGGAATGTTATACCTGAATACTTAGCTATTTATTCAATGATTTTTCCTTAATTTAAGAATAAAAGAGAAATGGCCAGTGAAATCTCTGATGTACAAGGGATTATTCAAAATGCATTGCTGAGGTGAACTATTTCCACAAACTAGGGACCAGTCTTTATATGTTCAAATGATGATTACTTTCCAGGAAAAATGCTCTTCAGAGATCAGTGTGTTTTAAGTCTAGGTGGTGGCTATACTTATAGGTTTCTATACTTCCTGGGCACCTGTGGAGTATTGACTAAGTATTGCACAGAATGTAACAGTAGCTAGAGCATAACCAGTGCAACATTGGCTTGACAACATAATATACTGGTGTGTCAGTTTGGAAGTTGCTTTTTTCAGACACAAGACAAAATGGTCAAAAAATTTTATGCCAGGAAGGTGTAGGTGGATGTCCTGGTTTCAGCTAAGACAGTGTTAATTGTACACCGGTGTTCTGTTTGTTGCAGAGTGACAGGCCCAGGGCCAGGCTGGGCTGCTCAGTAGGGAAAAGCAGCTGGGATAGAACAGAGCCAGGACAGCTGGCCTGAATTAGGCAAGGGGTTATTCTGTATAAAGTGACATCATGCAGAAAGCCCTAAAGCTGTAGGGATCTGGCTGGGAGTCATCTCTCAGGGGCTGCTGTGCATCTATAAACCAGTGCTGAATAGATGCATTGTGGATATCTATGTATCTATACATACGTGTTTATCATCACATAGTTTTCTTTTCCTTTTCTGTCTTAATACATAATGCTTATCTCAGCGTGCATGTTCTAATATTTTGTCCCTTTTCTCTCCCCAGCACCACTGGGAGGGTGGAGAATGAGCAAATGGCTGTGTGGTGCTGAGATGCCTGCTGGGTTGAACCACAACAGTGGAATTTATAAAACACATCTAAATAAACAAGGTAGCTATTTCCCAAGATTTTCAAAGGAGTTATTTAATTCTATTACAACATTTATTGCTGGTTTTTGATAGATATTAAGCTATGTAAATCATGTTTTAGTTCAGCTTGGAGTTTTCATTATTTTAATAATTCTTTTCCTTGAATATTCCATCAACTCTCTGAGAAAGGAGAGAATTGTTAATAGAAACATTCCACCCTTTTCAGAAGAAGATGTAAAAGCTACTTTTTGCTTGGATTTCATGAATTGCTGCGACATTCATGCATACATATGATGATTAGTACGGGCAGCTGGGAGAATAACATGCTTTGACTTTTGGTGACACTTTGGCACGAGAAGTAGCATAGGTTACTATGCTTTTGAAAAACTTCATTTGGACACTTCAGTCATTTGAGGACTTCAAAAATATTATCTCCTAACTTAATATGATAGGTAGGCAGAGAGAAATACTTAGAGTTTAGAAGAAGTGTTCAAAACCAAATAGAAAAGAAGTGGCAAAGTAGAAATCCCTGGCATCTGCATACAGAAAAGCAGCCCTCTAAACACCAATGTCATGACATGATGACTAGTAGCTTCTAGGAGAATAAATAGTAAAAAAAAAACTAAGGAATGGATTGGATGGATAATTTTAACTTTAAAGCTGCATCTTCAGATCATGAAAAACATCATACAGCTATTCAGTGGTCTCTGATATTCGTTGACATTATTTTCAGAAATTTTGTGTTAATTCCTGTAGCTGCTATACTTGAAAGTCACCATGCTAAAAATAATCTTTGCATTAACCTGGAGAGTAAATAGCATCTTGGCTTTACAATGAAGAGCTCCATGTTTCATTTGCACACACTTCCCTTTTTTTCCAAGCCATTCACAAAAGTACATGTTCCAACACGTGTAAGTATGAATGCAGTGCTAGTATGAATGGAGGCTGCTAGTAGAGAGCTGCAAAAACTGAGACCTGATGAGACAGCAGACATGTAAGCAGCAGACAGGGAAGAAGAGGAGGAATAGTCTTCAGCGTAATGGAGCAGGTCAGCCACAGGACTCTCTAAAGGACCAAAGAGAGTGTATAAGAGCTAGATGTCAAGGGATGTCAAGAGGAGAGAGCAGTGAGACAGTATTTTTTGACATGAGTAAGCAGGTACAATTAATTACCTTCTTGTAGGATAATAACAGCAAATGGCAAATTATTTTTTTTCACTAGAGCTAAAGAAGAAATGTATTGTTGTAGTACTAAAATAGTTTACCGTGAAATTGTCTATTTCTTCCATGGTAGCAGATGTATTTTAAAAGCTTTTTCTAACTCACGTGCTCAGTTATGGGGACCATAGTTCTAGCAAGACCTCCACCTTCATCCTGTTTGTATTTCACAGTCATGAGATATTTCATTTCACTTTCACAATTTTTATATTATTCCCTTAAATTTTGTGAATCAGATTCAAATTGCCAATTTTTTAATTTTCAGATACCTTCCAACAGCAACATAGAAGTTTGATCAGAACTTTATTTCATTTTGCTGCATTTTTTCTTTTGGTATTGTTGCCACCCAAAAAATTGTCTCCAGACATTAGCTGGCTCATAACAATTTGATCAGATTCTTTCCTGAATCCAAGATTATTCCTTCCAACCTTCTTTTGCCACCTCCAGGATGTTCTATTTCTTGTTAATTATTTTGTGTCCTGGTATTCTTCCAATTATACCAATTTTGTGTCTCAACAGTTTCTTTGGATACTGAACAATAATGCAGCAATGAACTGAATAACAAGATGCCAGGACTTTGTTGGAGCACTGAACCTTAACTGCACAAATATATAGTTCTAAGAGAACTATAAACGTAATTTAATAATAATAATAAGCAAAATATGAACATGATCTTACTAAACAAGAAATTTAAACACAAACATACCAAAGTTTATTAAAGCAGGAGAAAGGCACACTTATCAAATTGACAAGAGACGATACCTTTAATGAATAATCTCACTTGTTGTGTTGTGAACACCTGGGGAAACTTTTATATTCTTTGTCACAGTGTTGGATGTCTCCTTCACTTGGCAGCAACTCTAGACCAGCCAGCTAGAACTATCCTGAGCTCAAGATGGGGAATTACTGTGAGAAGGATTGTTACTTTTGGTCATAAGACTAACTGCTTGATGCAAGAGCACCATGAGAGTTTTTAGAAGGTTGCAGGATCACAAATAGTGGACTACGTTCTGGCAAATAGTCTTATCTGTATCCCTGAGGGCACTGTTCAGGACTGACTGAGTGGGTCAGTATTGCTGTGTCATCTGTGAATAATCCATTTTTATATTAAGGACCACTGTGCAATAAATCACAGGTTTCTTTGTTTAAGCTGGCTATGCAAAGATGTTACATGAGTATCCTATTCTCCTATTATTCCATGCCATACTTGAGGAGAGTAGTGTCTTGCCAAACTATCTCTCAAAATATCTGTAGAGTGTTGGGCTGGGTTACTCCTTGGTACAGTTAATGAACAGCCTATCAGGGTGACAAACAACTGGATCTGCTGTCCACAAACAAGAAAAAACTGAGCAGGTAACAATGGCTGACAGCTGTGACTATAGTGGCACTGGAAAAGAAGGGTGCAAAATCTCATAGAGAGAGAGGTAGGTGATTGGCAAAGCACAGATCCAGGACATCAGGTGAGCACATCTTGATTTACACATGGAATAGGTGGGAGAGATCCTAGGAGAGGAAGCTCTTGAGGACCAACATTTGAAGGGCAATATTCTCCAAGGGTGAGAGTGGTCATCCCCATACTCAGGCTGACACATCAGGACATCAGTGCAGCTAAGTGGGGAATTCATCACAGAATTTCAGTCTAAAAAGCAGCAAATGGAAAGTGAACAGGCAATAAATAAATAAATAAATAAATAAATAAATAAAAGAGAGAAATTTTAAAATGTCACCTGAGATTACAAGAACAGTGATAGGGAAGGTGAAACACATCTGGAACTGAGACTGCAAAGGATGTCAAAGGCAACAGGAAAAACTCCTATGACTAAACTACAGAATGAACATAAGAACAAAGTTAAATGAACAAGATTGTTAGGAAAATGGACAGATAAATCTAAAGAGCACAGCATCTTTTTTACTTTGTTTTTCAGCAGCAAGTTCTCACATACTTCTCCAAATTAGTTGAGACTGGAACTACGTGTATTTTGGGCAGGAGAAATGTCTAGCCCTGCCCTGAGCATATAGAGGTGTACCAGTGATGCTAGTAGAGCCAGAGGAAGTTCTGGAGTGAAGTCTGCCCAGTAAGGCAGCAAGTTAGGCTAGACCAGAGAGGCTGGAGTTAAGATTTTCGTATGATAACTATGATGCATTGCAACAGAGGCCTAGAAAGGCTGTGTAGCTGCATGGTTGTCTATATCTAGTTATAGATTTGGGTATGATCCTGGTATTATATTTATCTTGTAAAATATTAAAATATTTCTGTCTACATTACTGCACAGTAAACTTTCAGTAGGAGAACAAATATAAACAAGTAAACTGCTTGGGCATAAACTAAATTACACAAAATAAATATAGTATTTCTGTTTTGTTTTGTTTTGTTTTTAAACAGAGAGAATAGAAACTATAATACTCTATTACAGCATGAAACTGTTGTTTATGTCCAATATAGAGTTCTATAAAAAGTATATAGGCACTTGAACATGTACTGAATTTTCACTATGGAGAAAAAAAAAAAAAAAAAGACAATAATCTGCTAAGACCAAAGATCTCTGGTATTAGTATCAAGTTTCTAGCACTAGTGATGAGAACAGAGTCAAACTTCCCATAATATATGTTCACAGATTTTAAAAATATGTTTTTAGGTCCTGAAGGTCTCATTCAGACTCTCACAATGGTAGCTATTTCTTTTTTCCATTAGTTGATTTATTTCCTTTATATTTTTGAATTATATTAAAGTTTTGACTTCAGCAATCTCCTGTGGCAATGTATTCCAAATATTATTTGTTATAAAAAAAAGCTTTACTTAAATAGCTTTAAACGCACTCTTAATCAACATATTTAGTACCCTAATTTGATTGTGTTATGAAATCTACTGGACAATGTTCCTTCGAATCATGATTTTATAAAATTCAAATCCAGAGAGAGCTAACTTATTTGATTTCAGTAAATGTAGCATTTACAGAATGTGTATGTATACATATATACATATATATATACATATACATATGGAAGGAGCTGCAAAGCAGGAAAATAATTTTCAACTCATGGACTTTTTTTAAACCGCCCCACAGCAAGAGCTGTGTCTTGTGGTGGCAAGTAAATCACTATTTTTTACCTGACATGTGCAAAATAACTAACTGGAACAAACCAAAAATGAAAACCTCTTACCAACAGCACATTGTAAAGTGCTTTATAAGCACCATATTAATTCAAAAATATGAGGGCTTTTTTTTTCCTTAAAGTTTCTCACAGCAAATACAAATTCTGAAAAACCAGTTTCAGCTCATTCCTTGTGTAGCTGTGATAAAAAGATCTGAAGACCTTCAATTAAATTGAGTATAATTGAACCACATCTTCTTCACGATTATTCAGCTTGTTTGCTTTAATGCATTGAAGTTCAAGATACAGATCTTTTCCCAATTCTTGGCCAAAATTAAATGCTGCTAATGAAATGCTACCACCTATTGAGAGTCAGTGTTTGACAAGATACAGTATGTCTATGTGAAAGGTTGAAGAATGTTTGCATACACAGAAATGTTCTCAATCTGCTGCTTCAGTGCTAAATGTGAATCTTCTGCTAGCTACCCTGATATATTGGCTCTCGTGAGTTTTGAATATGACTAGAGTTCATGAAAATATCCAAAACGGTTTGAAAAGAGGGGAGGTGACAGAGCAAAACCACACACCTGTATTTCCAGAGATCTAACTTTTAAAATGTGATAAATGCTGTAGAGTAAAACTCAAGGTTTTCATACTAAAACTGTCTAGCAAGGTTTATATAGTGGCTGATAGATGTTTTAAATCATATGTTAGAAAGGGGTAATGTATCTTATCCACCTGATGGATGTTTTTATACCTAGCTCAGTCTCTGAGTAAATGAGAACAGAGAACTACCAGAGAAGTGTGAAATGTTTTTTGTATGGCCTGATAAGAAAATTTGAATATCCTCTCATTCTGAATATGTGCTCACACTGCCCCACCAACAAAAGCACCACCACCAAAATACACACACACACACACACACAAGCACACGATATCTTTTATGCAAATACATCCCACAGTTTGTTTCAATAATAGAAAACAGTATACAAAGAACCCTCCATCCACCAGGCTTTTCAGACCACAGTGACCTTGATTTCTATGTATATTAGAAAGGGGAGCATGAACACAACCTCTCTGTCGGGAAGACAGAGTTTGGTTAAAGCTCAGACAAATGTCCATGAAGACTGTCTACCACACCATGCCTCACGTATTGCTTTGACTTCCAACACGGCAGAATATGAGCAATCCATAGTTTGTGTTGCCTTCATCATGACCATAATTTTCATGGGTGCCATCATGTTACATAGAGGAAACATAATTGTTGGTCAATTTCTTGATTTCTTCACATTATTTTAGAAATTTCCCCTGCAATAAATGAATTGTATTTTTTCTCAGTCAAAATCAGCTTCACTTTTCTTTGTTGTACTGTATAAGTCATACCCAAATAATAATGGACCAATTTAATCTTAGCATACATTTTGGAAATAAAATCTGAACTCCAAAAATCTTAGAGCTGGTTTCTTTAAAATAATCCCAAAGTGTTAGCCCTGGCACAGATTCTGTTTTTTAGGCCTCTGTACATAAGTGCCATCTGTACCTCAGCCAATGCCAGGGTGAAAAGCTGCACAAAATCCTCTTCCCATTCCACCTACCTACAATAGTTTCCATCAGAGAAAAGCATGGGCCTGTAATCCAGAAAAAGAAGCCACATTTTACTTCATCCGTATCTCCAGTCTCAATAATCATGGATTGATGAAACCATCTTCCAGTACTGTCATTCACTAATCCCCAGAATTGCAATCAATTGTGGAAGTCCTCAGGCAAGAACTGGCAACCAGCAAGCTGCCTCCTGTACTGGAGGAATGAACACTGTAGTAGAAGGACATGTGGAGGAGAATATGACTGGGATCTTAAACAGAATCTTTGTTTCAGGTTTCTTTGTTGGCTTCTAGATGATCTGATACTGTGTTTGATATTTTCTCATTCCTTTCCTCTGCAAAAATAAGTCACAGATTAAGTTCCAGTAAGCCTCTCATCTGCCTCAATAGGATTCTTTATAAAAGGTCTTTTTCTCTTGCATTTACAGGATTCACATGTAAATTTGCACTGACACTTCCAGCCAATGTTATGGGAGAGGCTTCTGAATCTCTCAGGAATTAATTAGCTTTTCACAGAATCATACAATCATAAAATGGCTTGGGTTGGAAAAGACATTAAAGATCATCTAGTTCCACCCCTGCTGTCATGGGCTAGTTGCCAACCACTGGTTCAGATTGCCCAGGGCCCCGTCCAATCTGGCCTTGAGCACTTCCAGGGATGGGGCATGCACGGCTTCTCTGAGCAGCCTGTGCCAGTGACTCACCAACATCTGCATAAAGAATTTCCTCCTAGTTCTAATTTAAATCTCACCTCTTTTAGTTTTAAAATATTTTGCCTTGTCTTATCAGACTATGCAAAACTTGTTCTCTCTCCATTTAAGTTCCTTTTAAGTACAAGAAGGCTGCAATGAGGTCTTCTTGGAGCCTTCTCTGTTCCAGGCTGAACAAGCCCGGCTCTCTCAACCTCTTTTCATAGGAGAGACGCTCTGCATCTGATCGTCTTCGTGGCCCTCCTCCGGACCTGCTGCAACCGCTTCATATCCTTCCTTACTGGGGGCCCTAGGTGTGGACACAGTACTCCAGCTGGGGCCTCACAAGGGCAAAGCAGATCCCTCTCCTTTCTGACCTCTTTGGTCCAGCCCAGGATGCAGTTGGCCTTCTGGGCTGCAAATGCACACTGCTAGCTTGCATCAAATTATTCATCCACTTTTCATCAACATTTGGTGGTAATTTTGTGTGTCAGATAGTGAAGCGTTGCATGTGAAGAAAAGATGCATACATTGAGCATGAGAGTTATTTCCTCCTCCACTGAAATATTCCAAAGATTGATTTGATATAATTAATACACATAGTCATATAAATAATTAAAGTTTCCTGTGTTGAGTTACAGTTTCAATCTCCTCATGACTATGAATGCATGTTATATAATGCACTGTTTATGATAATTAATGTAGGAGGCAGTGAAGGAACGGTAATTAGGCAAGCTTTCTAAATCATTAAATTCTCAGGTTAATAATGTAAGACGAAGGAATATGAGCAGTCCCTTTGTGATAGAAACCTGAAATACAGAAAATATAGTGGTGCAGAAGGGAGAAGTTAGATCAAAGTGCAATGAGAAATCCAGAGTAGCATTCAGGCTGACTTAATGTCAGTGATATTGAGTGCCATATAACATTGTAAACCCTTTAAAGACTTAGGACTGCCTAATGACAATTAATATCCAGCATTCACTACACTGATTTATTGTAAAAGCACTGAGATTTTTTGTATATTGCATACTGGCATAAAAGTACCTCCACTAAAATTTTCATAAGGTAAAGAAACGTAAATCTAGAACTCAGGTAATATTTTGGGGGGGGTGAGGAGGACCAGGGGGAAAACAAACAAACAAACCAAAAATATAACCCAAAGTTTTCTTAATGACAGAGCATGTGAAAATTTTATTTCAAGCCTTGAAAACAATCACATACTGATCTAAAAACCTGAAGAGGTTTCAGGTGGACAGGCAGGAGCCTTTGAATACCATTATATTCACTGTAATTGCAATAGAAAGCAAAGTGAATAATCTGGCAATACTGGCAATACTAGTACTAAAAACAGATCAAAGATTAACTCCATATTCTATTTCTGTTGTAGCAGAGGAATGTATCCATAGATTTTCAATACTTATATGTACTTTATAATGAGGAGTTACACTGGAACTCTGTATCTTCTTATATGGACCTCATATCATTTAAGCTAAATATTTTAATTGATTTTGTGTACATGTGGAAACCACCTAGAACAAAACTTTTGTTTCATGATGTATAAATGTGGTCTAATATGCTATTTCTGCCCTCTCTCAAGAGTATAATAGAAATGAAATAAACACGAACTACCAAAAGAGAAGATAAAACGCAAAAAAAATTAAGGGATTTGTCTTGTTTATAGAACATTATTTGCCTAAGAATAAGCAGAAACCAAAAAATCTTTCCTTTTCCTCTGCCTTAAGACTTACAGTCAAACTGCGCATTCAACATTCTGCAAAAAATATATTTTACTTTGTGATCCATTGCTGTGTTGTACAAGCTAGAGAAATGCATATCTGTATATTGGTAAGAATTAATTACAAATCTGGAAGTGCAATGCCAGGGAGTAGCAATGAATTCCAAAAGCTAAGTTAATTGAAAGTTTCCACAGGGCATAGCATTGGCATTTAATTATCCTGGCTACTTCCCCATCTCTTTCTTCTCCCTTTGGTTACAGAGAGTTTAGGAACAGTTTTTACAGTCCCCTTGAAAGTCTTATTCTAAATTATGAATCAAAATTATTTAGCATATTTCGTTGCTAAGGGTTACTTATGAAAACCACTCTCAGTGGTTTAAGAAATAATTTAAACATATTTTAAACTCTATTATTTATCTCAAGTATTTGCTTCAGTAATTTTCTTTTAAAATGTTCTTAGTTCCTATTGATTATCAGACTAATGTTACAAAACAATCCGCTGGAGTTGGTTTTTGCAGAAAAGACACTTAGGCATACAGCTAAGCTTTACTATGTAATGTGATATAAAATTCTCCATTCAGAAAATGGCAGATAATCAAGCTGTGTATCAACTAAGGAAAAATAAATTTTCCTTTTAACTCTAAGGAAGAAGATGGCTGAAAATGAAAAAGTAAAAGCAAATGAAATTAAGTGGTAATGAGAACAACCTAAGTGGCATATTTACTAAGTGTATTTTAAATTTTTTATCCATCGCAAGAGTGAATACAGGCACACAAAACTACCTTTTGACTAAGAGCTTCATAATAGTTGGGTTAAAGTCAGAGAAAGGAATCAAAGAAAGAATCAAAATAATTGAAATAGTTTACATAATTCGCTGTTCAAGGTGATCTGTGGCCTTTCTTTTTGGCTAATTTAGGTATGTTAGAAGAAGATATGCTTGCATATCAATTGTCTTTCTGGAATTACCTGGAATTATGAACTTTTCACTTGAAATTTTTTTGCAGAAATATTGGTGGTAGGAATTTCTTCAACAGCTGAATTTATGGCATGCACCTGAAAATATTTACTCTAGCCTTTTTTTGTCAGAAAAAAACCTTGCTCTGCCTCAAAGGATATTCACTGTTGCTAGCAGTGGTTCTTAGACATGAGTGGATTTTTTGTTTGTTTTGTTTTATATTAAATTTATATACCTGATGTATATTTTACATGAAGTATGCAGCTACAGGTAGGAATGCTCATCCTTATGGCATTGACCAAAGTAATTGCTTTATGAGGCTCTTTTTGCAAGAGCTGCATCCTTTGAACTCCAGAAAAAAAAGTATTTCTTTACCTCAGTGATGAAAGGGTTTTTCTCTGATAGTTTTCATAAGATGACTGTTCTTAATCCCTGACAGGGAGATGTTACAGGAATTTTCAGAAAATCAAACCACTTGAAGCTGTGATCTCCTTACGAAGATTAATAACAGTGGTCTTTGGATTTCAAGGTTCAGAAGTTTTACCAGTTGAGAAAAAAACTACAACAAATAGAAGCAAGACAATCTTAGTTTCCAGGGTGCAATGACTCTTATAAAAGTATTAGTGTTTGCGGTGATAGCCCATTTTATTCCCTTTAGGATGAAAAATACTTGTGCACGGGTGAGAAATTATAATATTCGTTCCATAAAAGCAAAGTATTTATATGTAGGTATCCACATATGTGTGCTCTTTATAATGTCTTGTATTTTAAGTCTGTCTTGGAGATGTCTTGGTATATCTCGTGCTCAAAATCCTATTTTGTTAGTATGAACATATGTGAATACAGCAGAAGACATATTCGAAAACAACAAATTGGTTAATGTGTTGCTTATAAAAGCAATATTTGTATCAAATATTTATTCTGTTTTATATTCCTGGAAGTTCTTGGGTAGCAGGGACAGATTCGGTTTGCTAAATAGAGGTGTTCTGTTTCATTTTAGTCACTGTGTGTATACCACACAGCATCACCTGCTCCAGAAAGGAGGTATGTTCTAAACTGTCCTTATCTATCTGTATTTGATATTATAGAATAATAGAATCACTACGTTTGGGAAAGACCTCCAAGATCAAAGACCTGGATAGATTGTATTGATAGGACAGGGTAAACAGTATGAGTTTCAATACAGCCAACTGTTGGGTCCTGCATTTTGGTCACAACAACCCCAGGCAACCCTACAGGCTTGAGGAGGAGTAGCTGGAAAGCTGCCTGTTGGAAAGGGATCTTGGTGTACTGATGGACAGTTGGTTGAACATGAACCAGCAGTGTGCCGAGGTGGCCAAGAAAGCAAATGGCATCTTGGTTTTATCAGGAATGGAGTGGTGAGCAGGACTAGGGAAGTCGTCCTGCCCTTGTATTCAACGCTGTTGAACACTGGCCTCACCTCAAGTAATGTGTTCAGTTTTGAGCATCTCAGTACAGAAGGGACATGGAGGTGCTGGAGCAGGTCCAAAGAAGAGAAACAAGGCTGGTGAAGGCTTGGAGAATATGCCCTACCAAGAGCAACTGAAGGAACTGGAGCTGTTCAGAGGACAGCTCTCTTCTAATACCTGAAAGGTGATTGAAGAGAGATTGGAGTTGGTCTTTTTCTCACTGGTGAAGGATGAGTGGAAATGATCTCAAGTTGTGCCAGGGAGTTTAGGTTGGATATCAGGAAAAACTTCTTTACAGAAGGGGTTGTTAAGCACTGGCATAGGCTCCTCAGGGAGGTTGTTGAGTCTCCATCCCTGGATGTGTTTAAAAACCACTTGGATGTGGTGCTCAGGGACATGATTTAATGGAGGACTGTTAGAGTTAGGGTGGTATGGTTTGGCTGTGGTTGAACTTGATGACCTTGAAGGCCTTTTTCCAATCTGAGCAATATTATGACTCTATGATTTTATCATCAAGCCCAGCCACATTTCATCCCCATCATTTCCACTACCATGTCCCTCAGTGCTACATCTCCATGGGTCTTGAACACCTCCCAGAATGGTGACCCTACCACCTACCAGGGTAGGCCATTCTAGCACCTCACCACTCATTCAGAGAAGCAATTATTCCAAATATCCAACCTGAATCTCCCATGGCAGAACATGAGGCTATCACGTCTCATACTATTGCTGTTACCCAGGATGAGAATTGAAATCCCTCCTCGACACAGCCTCCTTTCAGGCATTGTAGATAGCAATGAGGTCTTCCTTGAGCCTCCTCCAGACAGAACCATCCCAGTTTTTTTTTCCCAGAAGACTGGTGCGTGCTCCAGATCCTTCACTGCTCTTTTAACTTTCTCTGGACATGCTCCAGGGCCTCAATATCTTTCTTGTAGTGAAGAACCCCAAACTGAGCACAGTAATTGAGGTGTGGCCAGTGTCAAGTACAAAGGAACTATCACTTGCTCCTGCTGGCTGCACTGATACAAGCCACATTGCTATTGCTCTCCTTGGCCACCTGGACACACTGCTGGCTCATGTTCAGCCAGCTGTCAGCCAACACCCCAGATCCTTTTCCACCACACAGCTTTCCAGCCACCATGAAGGAAGCTCCTTTGTTAAAAAAAATCACAGGTTGGATTTTACTTTGGGGAAGAAACATTTTCTTCCTGTACAACCCAGTCATTTTGCTGGGTATCTGAGAGCGTTCAGTCATGAAAGCTGAAACTAGTTTCACTGCGTTAAGAATCTAGGGTTTTAAGTGTTTTAATCAAAATTTCATCTAGTACAACTTAGTCATTTATGAACAGATGTTTACTGAGCTACTGCAGCTCAGTGTCCTACGGGACAGGGATGGATATTAAATATTCTCTACAAGACCTGTTCCACCACTCTTTATTAGGACACTGTGTTAGAACTTGGAGCTCTTAATACCAGTTCAGAGCTAATGGGCAGAAATGTTGTAAATCAACTTCATAATCATAACTGCATTATTCAGGAAACAACTACACAGCCCTCTAGTAAGGATTTCAAGAATCTAGTCAGTGTAGCACTCTGACCTTGCACCATCACCATTAACGTGAATGAGGCAAGGATACCCCTAGAGACATGCTGCTCTGTAAAAAATACTACATAAATATTTTCATCTTTTCGATATTTTGTTATTAAAATTACAGAAGCAATACCTATTGAGTTCATAATGACATAATATACAGGAATAATGTTATCAATCTTAAGTCATATCCTCCTTTGAGACAGCAAATACATTCAAAGTAAGGACAGCTGTTAAATTTAGATTCTGCAAAAAAGACAGGCAGTGTGATACCAGATAAATTCTAGTAAATACAGATATATATTATTTTAATATAAATAAAAACAGTCATACAGCACCAAGATTTCAGAAAGGTTTTTTATTGTTGTATGAAACCAACAATTGTTCTAAAAACACTTCTGTTATTTTTCTTTAGCTAATATGTTCATCCTTTCTTTTTATGTGTGTGTGTGTACCTGCTTCGCAACACATATACTAAATTGATATTATATGTCTTTCCAACCAACTCGGACAATCGCATTTTTATAAAAGATTCATTTCTATCGTGCAGACTATTCTAACTACTAAGATAGTAATATATTTTCTAGAACCTGTGTAGTAAAATGCATTTAATACAGTAAATAAAGGTAAATTATATTTAGCTTACTCAGTATGCTATTAATTTCCTAGGAAGAGTGTTTTCTATATACATAATAAATTTATTAAGTATAAATGTGAATTCATCATCTCTTCTTAGATACATCAAAAGTGTTTTTTTCTTTCTTCAGAAGTTCCAGTAACTGTGTGCCTCTTCAGAAAATAAAACATGACAAAACAGTTAAAAAACCTAATATAGTAAGTATGTTCTGAATTTAGTTCCATGTAAAGCACAATTATTTTTTCACTTGAATGCTGTAATCCTGCATCCAGCTATGTAAGTATTTTTAAGCTTATGTATGTAAAGTATCTTGCAAATGCAAAAAACACATAAACAAACAATAAACTCCACAACGTTAGAACTGTAGATATTTTTTAACATGAATTTTACCTACTTTTGTTAATATGTGTTTTGATTTCAGTTTACTTACCATAAGTAGCAAGATACACAAATAATATTGGGAAAGGGGATTTGTTTCTTAGTTGATTGATTTATTTGGTTTAGTTAGCTTTGTTTTTGTTTTGTTTTTATTGTGAATGATACTACGTGATTTCATTTTCTTGTCACCCTATCCACTTACTCAGAACATAAGTCTTAACAGAATGAGGCAGCATATATGAAAAGTAAAATCACGTATTTGAGAACAAGAATGAGAAAAAAAAATGAGACTAATAATCAGCCTACTTGTGTTGTTCTAAACAATTAACATTCATAATACAATGAGCATAAATTGAACATTATTAAGAAAATTGTTTATTTAAAAATGATCTGGAATTATATAGTTTTGTAATAGCAAATGTGGTGACATTCAAGCCATTTAATTAGCCTGTCAGCCACATAGGGCAGCCTATGTGAAACTACTCTTTCAAATGCTCTATTATTTATTTTAATTATCTTTTATGAAGTTAAAGTAACATGTAATTTAAACTGAAAAATTCTAAGATAAATATGGGAAATACTGAAATATTGAAATTAAGGGTACTGGACAGTTACTGAAAATTATTGTCCTGGTTTTATCAGTATTCCTTTTCCCTCCCCTCCTCCTTCCCCTTCCCCTTCCCCTTCCCCTTCCCCTTCCCCTTCCCCTCCTTCTTCCCCTTCCCCTTCCCTTTCCCTTTCCTCTTCCCCTTTTTTCACCTCCTCCTTCCCTTTCCCCTTCCCCTTCCCCTTCCTTTACCCCATTCCCTTCCCCTTCCCGTTCCCCTTCCCCTTCCCCTTCCTTTACCCCATTCCCTTCCCCTTCCCCTTCCACTTCCTTTACTCCCTCCCCATCCCTTTCACCTTTTCTGTCCCTATTTTTTGAAATCATTGTACTGTAGTGAATCTTGTTCATACTTTATTTAGATTGGGTTATGCTTGAAAGTGAATGTCTTCAGAGTATAATTGTGTTCTTCAGTGGTAGTAGCATCTGATAAAATTAGTAATCTTTCTATTCTTTCTGACTAGGTCTAAAGTTCTGTTTCACGTCAGCCTTTGCACACAGTCATAGAAATAATGTCCAGAAAAATATTTTTTTTGATGGGAAAATAGGTTAAAATGTCAAAGATTCATATGTGATAGAGTGAAAGATATGTACCACCTTTTTCTACATCAAGTATTGAATCTTGGATCAGAGATAATTCTAAATGAGAAGAGTGGAGTTTTCCAATTAGTTCAGTGAAATTTCATTATCAAGATCTCTAGTTAAATCTGCATTATATATTTATTAAATTCTCATATCAGTGAAATTATCTGTGTTGTTTTTCTTTTAAAAGTGAAAAAGCTATCTTATAAAATAAAAATCAGGCTCTGAAATTTTACCATATTACTCACTGAAATTCAAATATTATAATCACCTTGCTTTGAAGGTAACACAAACAAACAAACAAAAAACAAACAAACAAACAGTTAAAGATTCCTTATAAAGTTCATTTAGAATTTAGGTCTTCCAGTGCAACACTTACTCTACATAGACTAAAAATTTGTCATGTCACTTTTACCTTTTACCTTAAATATGCACATTTCCCTCTGTTATTTGTTAACAGAAGAAATATTAGCATAAATATTTTATAAGTCAGATTTTAATGTCATCCTAGTTTGTTTCTGTTCTTTGAAAGTTATTGCAATATCAAAAAATGGCTCTAGAAGTTTTAGACATGCCAGTATCACTGAAATGTAAGAAATCCAAAAAACAGCTGTATCCTGCATTATTTTTTAAACAGAATGGCCTGCAAATCTATATTTATATTACAGTAATTTTAATTATCTGCAGAATTCACTTACCAATAACATTTTCTAGGCAGTAGGCAGTAGTTCTGATGTTTTGTAATGTCAATGTTTGCTTTACTCAATCAAAATTTGGCAATCTACAGAATTACTCGATCATCCTCATCACAGCTTTGTCACTAGTATACTCCTTTTCAGAAAGTCAAATCACCACTTGGAATCTACACTTATGGATGGAGATGCTATGCAAACATCTTTAAAATTGTATCTAGGGTGAGGGGAAAGGACAAAAATGTTTCATTTGTTACTGATACACAAATAGAAATCTTCTCCTTCTGCCCTTTTGACAAATCAATACATATATCAGACCGTACTTTTTAATGGTTTTAGTCAAAAGCACCTTAAAATTTTCAACTGAGTACTTTGAAAATAGAGAGAATGAACCAGTGAACACCATCTTTTATTCAATATGGTGCTAAATATCAGCAATTACAACATACAGCTTCGAAGCCTCAGCTGAGGTTCCAGAGGTCTACAAATGAAGAGAAGAGGGACATGGAGTGGAAGAGGGGAGGGAGATAATCATTCCTCAAATTGAGTTACTGAAGTTTAACTGTACTGAATAAGAATAGAAACAATAAACTGAAGGGCTAAGAAGAACATACTCCTTCAGCCTGTCTGAATGTGTTTTCCCCACAATTCAGACATTATACTGACTTAGGATATTTTACAATGAATTAGAAAATAAAGATGGAGAACTAAGTTTTCATTTGCGTGTGGGATTACTTTTTCTAGAGTTGTGTCAAAATGACAACTGAAACAAAGCCGATATTAAAGGATAAAGAAAATTGAAACTCTCAAGATGAAGAAAGGGAAGACTATGTTGCTCTAGTCTTTTATTTGAATTGTTCAAATATATTTTGACAGTAACATACATGCATGTATCTGCTCACTTTGTACAACCGAAGGACCATCTATCATTATGGAAAGTATGGTGTAAATTGAGTATTATATATTTGTAGAATAAACACTTGGAAAAAAAAATGCAGATTTCAGAACTATAATGAAACCTGTGGAAGCCAGGTGTAAATCTTTAGATTTAACCCAGAATTAGACATAAAATGCATATATATTGTGCACTCTTGATTTCAATCCAAGATCCTGGGGGGAAAACATACCAAGGAACTGTAGGGATGCTGTAGTGCACCTGTAGAACACTTCAATAAAAGTATTGTGCAGAGAAGCGGTGGAAGTAAATCCTGGTGATATTTCCCAATACAGACAGAAAGAAATAATTAAAAAATTAATAATTCATATATTTCCTTTTTTAAGAAATCTTCATGCTGGCTTATTTTCTCTCTCTATCTATATGGCACTAAGTGGAAACCAAGAAAAAAAAAAAATCACTCTTGGTAGAATTTTAGAATCCTAGAATGGCCTGGGTTGAAAAGGACCATAACAATCATCTAGTTTCAAACCCCCTGCTATGTGCAGGGTCGCCAACTGCTAAGGTTCTTTGCAACTCACTTTCTTGTATCAGCACTTGTTAAATAAGTTAATCCAAGATACATTTGCTTATTTAACACTATGTGTGGCACTGCAAGTCATAGATTAATGCTACGCACAGTATAGTATTGCTTTTACCCCCTAGATAGTGAATAACTATTTATTTTTAGCAGCCTAAATAATTCTTAATAAGTTCAATGTCTTTATGATTAAGAAGAGCATTTTCCTCCAAAACGATTTTTTTTTGCCTTATGTTTAAGACACTATGCTTCAACTCAAAGTGTTTTATCTGACCGGTTTTTTTTCTATATCATCCACCTTCAAAACTTAAGTGATTTTCCACTGTGCATCAGTTTAATCTTTGCAGAATACAAAATCAGAGCCTCAGCTGCTTATTTCAATAATGCATTTCTCACTGGCACCACAGCATTCCTTCTTAATGTTGTGGTAAGATTTTGAGTTTCTGATATAAATAAGTTTTTTTCTCCTGTTCTTGCATCTCTTTTGTATTTCAGGCCAAATAATTTGAATATGACAGTTCTTTTAGAATATGTATTCACAATGAAAGAAATCTATAGAATATTTTAAAATGAAAGTGATGCCTTCCCTAAATTATAAACTGGAAGTTATTATGTCTAGCATTTTCAGTAAGATTTAGTCCCTAAGGATTCAAAGCAACTCTAAGTTGTTTTTTTTACATGCCAATTACACTGAATATATGGGTTAATTATATGATAAAAAATGGCTCAAAATGCCTGAATATAAGAAAAAATTGAAAGACACATTTTGATTCAATGTTTTTCTGAGAATGAGACTTTAATCATGTTGTCAATTTTTGGAAATCCCATCATTAGAGCTAATGATAACACATGCATTTCTCTTTCAGCTTTAATTCTATAGTAATTTATTTTTCTTAAAGAAATTGCAAACACACTTCACATATATTGATATTTAACCCATTATTTACTTCTATTCATGGAAGATGCATTTATTTATGTTCCCAAATAAAGCTATTTTACCAAGGGTGTGTATAGTTTATTTCTGTATTCATGCTAGAAATAACTGTCCTAGTTTTTTTTTCCAGAAATTGAAATTGATTTAGGAAGACCAATTTGTGCATTTTTAGCACTGAACATACATAATTCTGAGGCTTGATGCAAGGAAAAATAATAATATTACTAAAAGTTGAGTTATGTCTTCAGCCTTGATAACTATCTTCACTAAATTTTAAGATCGGACATGTGAGTTAGAAGGATACTCTGAGCCTGAAATCCAGGTTCAATTCAATATTCATGGAATGTTTGTCCACAGTTATCCTTTCATAAGATTTTGTTCTAAATATAATTAATACAATAGGCTCATGATGAAATATCACTGACATAATTTTTTTTCTCTAAATTAAGACAAGTTACAAAAGGTCACTCTGAAAGTAATGCCTCTTATTTATTTTCATGGAACCTATAGCAGATACAAAGAGTGAAATAACACTGTTTGATAGTTCAAATTCTCAGCTACAAAACATCATTTTTCTGTATAATCACTGACACTAGTTATACACTTTCATCAGCAACGAACAAGAGCATGTAAACCACTCTCTTAGAAATCTGCATCAGTAGAGATGACCCTCTGTTTCACAGCTGTTATGAGAGCATTGTTGCTAGGAAAACATTGCCCTTCTATCACCTTGAGCAGATAGAAGTCAGAAGATGACAAATCCAAACTATGTGGTGGATGTAGTATGACAGTCCAGCCAAGACTGGCAATGTGCTCCACAGTTTTCAGATTGATATAGGGCCTGCTATTATTGTGTTGCAAGACAAACTTATCTGCAGCCTGACTCTGAAAGCTTAGTCAGTATCGCGATGTGATGGTCAGATTCGAGGTCCAGGTTCCAGTAAATGCAGAAGGATCCTCCTATTTCCTAGTCGAAAAGACAGTGCACATAATTTTAGCTGCTGACGGCTGCACCTTTAATATTGTTTTCAATGTGGAAATTCATATGTTGACACTCCCTGGGCTTCTGTTATGACTGTGACTCATTGTGTGATGTTCATCACTGATTGAAGCCAAGAGTCAGCTCCATGCACAGTGATCTGGTCATAATCCTTCTATTTGTGTGAATAAGTTTTTTGAAATGCTCTTCATTTAGTGTTTTGACAGCTATGCATGGCCATCCATAACATGGCTTTTCTTTCATATTGCTATTGCCACTGCTGAAATGCACCACCCACTGTCTCACTATGTTCATATCCACCGTTGGTCTCCATTAATGTTCAGGAAGCATCAGTGAATATTAGTGGGTGCCAGTTTTTTCCACATGGAGAGATTCAATGACACAACTTTGTTCCACAGACACTTTTATGCCAAGTGACATTCTTTCAGACTGCCACTTTGCTTCCACCTGTCGCATGGAAAAAAAATACAATGGAATATTGGCAGGAAGGCTCAACCTCTACTTTCATATCACCAAAATCCACCTCTGATGTTGTGGCCCAACATAATTAAGTAGAGGGTATTATTTTGAGAGCAACCTTCATATGTAACTTAAGCTCTTTTCTTTAGAGCTTTGGAGCATTCTTTTATCTGTTCATGGAAAATTTATCAGGATATCAGTTCAGTATCTGTACAGTCATATTTTTTTTAGATGTGCTTCAGTCTTTTGCAGTCATAGAATGAACTAGGACTCTATGAAGTCCATTCAAGACTTTCCTATAACAAGTTACATTAGAAGCAGTTGTGCAAAACACTATGACGGTATTTTTTTAATTTGTCACAAGTATGTGGTAAGTGAACAAATAAGTATCTCTTAATCATGTGAATTTTGAGTAGACGAATAGATAAGGGGACGCTGGGGCTAAGAAGACAAAAAAAAAAAAAAGAGAGAGAGAGAAAGAAAGAAGCTGTAGTCCTAAATGAAATTTAAAAGTATGAAAATTATATTTGTGTAACTGTTAATTGAGTAATTCTATTGATTATAAAAAATCAGAATTTCTGATATAAATAGTGTTTAAAATGTATTTCAATACCTCTTCAGTAGATCTATTATTGTATTTTAAAAGTTCAAATTCATGGAAAATGCACTGTGAAAAAGAAAACGTGGATAGATAGATGTATATGACTGGTGCACTCCAAAGAGTAAGAAATCCAACAAATGTGGTACGAATTTGCAAGGAGCTCATGAAAAAATTGAATGGTAGAAGTCTATGGAATGTCAGAAAAGGGATGCATCAAGGAAAGCCAAGGCCCACTTGGAATTAAATTTGGTGAGAGAGGTGAAGGACAAGAAGGGCTTCTTTAAGTATACAAGTATGAAAATCAAGACAAGGAAAAATGTGGGCCTGCTGCTGAATAAGGTGGGTGCCCTAATAATGGAGGACACTGAGAAGGCTTTAACTTCTTTACTTCACTCTTTACTATTAAGACTGCCCCTCCAGAATTCCAGACTTTAAAGAAAAAAAGAGGAAGTCTGGGGAAAGGAAGATTTCCCCTTGGTTGAAGAGGATCTTTTCAGAGATTATCTAGGCAAACTCAGAGCATTCAAATCCATTGCCCCTCATGAAATGCACTTACAAGTGCTGTAGGAGATGGCAGAAGTGACAGCTGAACCACTCTTTATCATCTCTGAGAGATCATGGAGAATGGGAGGAATATCTGGAGACCTGAGGAAAGCCAATGTCATTCCAGTCTTCAGAAAGGGTAAGGAGGAGGACCTGGGAAATCACAGGCCAGTCAACCTTACCTCCTTGCCTTGGAAGGTGATGTTGCAGCTTATTCAGGATGTCATCTCCAAGAAAGTCAAAGAAAGGACTTATTATCAGGAAATTCTTTACTTTAGAGATGATAGAGAACTGGAACTGCCCAGAGAAGTTGTGAATTCTCCCTTCTTCTCTGGAAATATTCAGAACTCAATTGCACACCTTTCAGTGTGATCTGCTGATTTAACTTCAAGAGAAGCTGATTTAGCACCAACAGTCACCCTATGATTCTGTGATTCTATGATTCTGTGAATATACTTTCAGAAATGATAAGTCCAACTGTTCCCTCTAAAGTCCTCTTTGAACTGAACAGGAACATAATTCAATTGGTTTACCAGGAAGTCCATTCAGACAGATAAACTTTCTTTTCAGGTCTGGACTACACTCAAAAGTTGCACTGATAATTAAATACTAACTAAAAAGCTGATATTAAATGATGCTAGTTAGAGTAACCCAAAATGCGACTGAGAAATTAGCATGAACAGTTCTCCTTGGAAAAGCAAAAAGGCAAGGATTGGGAGCTGATGGCAACTTCTGTATTTTGAAGATAATAATCTTGTAAAACAGGTTGTGCAAAACCAAAGAAAACAGATATTTCAGACTACAGTGAGCTAAAATCAAGAATTTTATTTCTATTTTTTCTTTTATTATTATTATTTTTTGTAATGAACATATTCACACAAATATTCCTAATACATACTTTCAATTTTCATGACTTGATAAGATGATGAACTCTGAATATACCTGAGGGCAGCACAGCTGTGAGTGGCAGCTGTGAAGAAGATGTTGCAGTGTTTCAGGATGAAGATTAAGGCAACTATTCCACTTTGAGTTTTGAAGCATTTCTGCTTCCACAAGATTTTTTACTCCTATTTGCATTATTATACAAGTTCTTACGGTGAATTGTGATGATTTAATTAATCAGAATTCTGGTTATCTGATCTAGAGATAATATCCTTTAAAAAATTAATTTAAGTTTTATATCATGATACTTTGCAGCAGATAAATACATACACACACTAACAGCAAGAAGAGGAAGAAAACTGGAACATTTATTATACTCATTAAGCTCAAATTCCCCAAATACAACACTGGTTATGCACGTAGTGTAGATAAGGAGGTGATACTGAAAGGTTAATTATTACAAATAGCTTCTGAAACATCAAAGACAGAATCAAGTATCCTTCACAAGCCTAAAAATTATACAGGTATTTCATAAAACATTTTGAGAAATTAGAAGGCAGATTTTCCAAGTGAAAATTCAAGTGCCCAAAAGAGTTAAAAATTTTGAAAAACTCAAAGGATGCTTACTCCACTCTGGAATATGCTGAACCTACAGTTACCTGAGTTAAAGAAAACAACAACAACAACAACCAAACAAACTCCAGAATCTAATTTTTGGCCATTTCTTTGAAAAGAAAAGCATTCAATGAAGTTTGACCAGTGATAACATTTCATTTCTTCATTCATGAAAATAAAGTGCATTAGGCACGAACGTCATTTCTTAATGCAGAATTAGATCACATTAAATCAGAATTAGATTAACACTACATTTTAAAACATTATTTCATCACATGTAATATTTTTATTTTAGTTCTTCCAACTAGTAAATGTTTATCAGGGAGCAAATAATATCTGACTGAATTAAATTTCCTTGGATGACTTTAATAGCACTGCTTCTATGAGCTGTTTCTTCTTGTTAGTAACTTTAATGCAATGCAAGTACCTAGGAGCTGCACAAACATTAATGCATGAAAAAGTGCTATACAGTGGAAATTAAAATTCATTACATTTTCTTGTTCAGGTTTTGGTAGTATGTCTCCTCTTGCAAAGAAGAGGCTCATTACTTTTGTGACTCTTGTTATCATATCCCAGTGTTGTACCATGTCCTTAAGTTGCTGCCTCTATAATGCATTTTCACATTTCAGTAGTAACATTGTCTTCTATTACTGGTTTTGAAGCACATTTTGTATGGTGTTTTTTTTTGTTTGTTTGTTTTGTTTTTTTTTTTGTGGGTTTTTTTGTCTCTTTTTTTTTTTTTTTAGCTCTCCAATCTATTTTTCAGTGCTCTAATTCACAGATTACTATATTGCCAGAAACACTAGAGTGATGTTCAAAGAGTTATCTGTCAAAACTAAGCTATCTCAAAAACTTGTGTCAAAAATATAAACAAACAAACAAACAAATAAAGAAATCTTGTTCTTTTTAAACGTGCAATCATATATTTACATTTTGGAGTAAAATATGAATTTACTGGAAGACACATAAATAATTTAAAAAATGTTTTTTTAGTCCTACTCCCAGTTTAGTTTGGCTGCAGAAAATAGTTAATATTTAATATGAGTGGTGTTAAACAACACTATCATATATTCTGTGAAAAAATAATGTGAATGATCTTTCTAGATACATACATAGAATTTTCATCCTGCAGTTTTAATCTTTATGGCCACAAAAATAGAATTTGAGTCATTATTAGAGCTTTAGCTCTTCTTAAATCCAGTTTCCTTTTTTTTTTTTTTTTCCATCTTAAGGTGGAAAACTAGAAATAAATAAGAAAAATGTCTCAGAAAATGTATTGCATATGGACTGGAATAATAAACACATCAACTACTTTCACTAATGGGACATGCAGGAAGAAGTGGTTATGATGTTTGCAAGCATGTTACAATAGTTTTGAAGGTCTTATAAACACAGTTGGAAGGCTTTAATACTCAATTCCCTTTTATTGTTTTCTTCCTCATATATTGCTGTTCATTCTTGAACTTTTGACACTACCTTGTTCCTAGGAGAAACGATCAAACTGTTGCTGAATGGAATATACTCTGTCTTTCACAACTCTTGTTTCTTTGATTGTTTTCTTCTTTTTACATTTTTCTGTTATCAGTGACAGCTGCTGTCTATCATTTTTCTACTAGAAGTTGTCAGTCAATGTTTAGTGTATAAATTATCTAGTAGCATGAAACAAAGAAGCTCCATACAAATTAGTGCAGAACTTATGTGTAAGACAAAAAATATAACACCATTTTTAAATGAGAATTGCCCATGAACATACATGTTATATGTATACCAGCTATCCAACATAATTAAGCCCTATTCAATAGACTGTAATCTGTGATACTCTGGCCATCTTGTTTACATTTATTTTTAATATTTCTTTCAAAACAAGAAAAAGCTCATTTAATTTTTTTTCTCACTTTATTTAAATTACTTTCAAGTACACCTGTGACATGGAAGTGTGGAATCAATTCTGCAGTATTTTTGAGTATCTATTGAGATTAAATCCTTGGTAAGACAACAACAGCTCACCAACAAAGCAGGTTAAATTTTGACAGCTACTTCAGTCATTTGTTTTACTGAGTTTGATTGAAGGTTAACTTGTCTACCTCTGCTAAAGTTCACTGCAGGTAAAATTTAGATTTGTATTCTATGCTGATTCTTTGAGCATAACGATAAAGTCTGGAAAGGCCAATGGATGAGAAAAATAAATATTAAAAAAAAAAGAAAATTTATGCATAATCTTTTCATATAGCATGTCCCACACTCCTGAATAGTCATATTTAGAGTCAATCCACAAGCAGAACCTTGTACCAGTTATCTACATATGGAGAATATTCCCCTCAGGTACACAGTTCAAATGCAAGGTTCAGAAATGGCTGCTCTGGCATGCAAGAGGAGGTACATACAATTTTACATTGGTCATTGGCTGCATAAATGTCTTGCTGCTTCTTTCCTGCTATAGCGACATGAACAATGTTTTTCTGAAGCTCAGCTAATGGTAATAGGTTAAGACCTTATCTTCCTTTCCTACTCCCTGCAAGAACTGAAAAGCTCCAGGGTTGTTTTTTTGTTTGTTTGTTGGTTGGTTGGTTTTTGTTGTTGTTGTTGATGATGTTGTTTTTTTATTTTATTTTTTCGTTTTCCATGAAAGGATCATTTATGAACAATTATGAACAATTTTTTATATTTACTCTGTATATGCTAACCTCTGTACTGTGTACACAATGACAAAATGGAAAGAAGATTACCAAATTGAAGTGGATAACTGGCTCTTTCCTGCTCTCTTTTTGTATTACTCAAGTGTTGGTGGAGTGTAAGTTAGGTCATCATTTTGCACTTTTATATTCATTAAAGTCTAGCTTGCTGCAATCTGTGCTCTGGAAGGAAGGCAAGTGTTTTTTCCTGTATAATGATAACAATTTTTTCTTGAATAATGATAACAATCTATCAAAATTTAAATAGATACTGAGATGCTGAAATGTTAAGCACTGTGAGGTCTCAAATGAAAAAAAAATTCCTGATGTAATTATAGATTTCAAATGAAAAACTGAAAATGCAAACATCCCACCTCTACAACCAATTCGCCGTTCAGAATAGACCTAGCATTCTTTTTTACTCAGAAAGTAAAAATAGTGTTGATAGATTAGTGTAAAGCAATTAAATCCTATTAGAAACTACAGAATTGTATTTATGTCAGAAAACTCCAGGACCATGTATTTCTGTTAAAATCTATGTGTGTAAGAAAGCATTTGAAAGGTTTAAAAGCAAAATATGAATTCTTACTTTATGTATGATGGATTCTGATAAAGTGATTAGATTCTCCAGAGTTATCAGTTTCAATGTATAAAATACTCTTTTTAAATCCCTGGTGGAAAAAATATTACTGGAACATTTTTTTATTCTTATGCTTGAGGTCATTAATAAATGTAAAAGTTGAGGAGAAAACATTTACTTGCCAAAAGATTTAAAAGTAACAGTTGCAAATATTGTAAGTCTAATTCTACCTTCACTGACTTGAAAGTGTGGTGTAGGTAAAGGCATAAATGATATCTCATTGTAAATGAGTGTTTAAGTCAGTATAATAATTTAAACAATAATGAAATATTTTATTCAGAAAGACCCTATGTTCTGAAATGATTTGACTCTGCCAGTATGTTAAGGCTCTTCTGAGATCTGAAGTGTCTAAGCTAGATGTGATGGGGATAGGGAATCTATTTCTAAATGTCAGAGAAGGAGCATTCACTTTAGGAAGCAGCAGAGAAAACCTCAGATTTGTCCCATATGAGCCTGAAGAAGATAATACTGCCCATACCCCAGCTCCAGTGCCACAGCAGCAATGCATGCATCATGGAAATAAGCAGCAAGTTTTTGGAAGCTATGGCGTAATTAAAAACTGTGACCTAATTGGTAACACAGGAAAGTAGTGAGACAAATCACACATCTAGAGCACTGTGATTAAAGACTACAAGATTTTGGATTTAGGATGAGAATAATTTGTATAACATATAGATGTTTTAGTTATCCAAGAAGGACTACAAAGTTTTTGGAAGAGACAGGCAGGGAAGGAGAGGTTGTTTTCTATGTTAAGAAGTGAATAGATTGCAAAGATCTGACTCTGAAAAACTTGGTCAGGTTGACAGCTTGTGGATAAAAATTAGGGACCAGAGCAGAAAAAGGCACATGCTGATTAGAATTCACTACAGTCTGCATGATCAATGGCCTGATTAACTGCTTTACAATCCTGCCCAAGGCAGGGGATTAGTACTAGATGATTCTTAACGTCTCTTCCAGCCCAAGACATTCTATGATTATTCCTCATCTCGAAGATAAGTTTATCCACTGTAAGTTTCGTTAGCATTTCTACACAGCCATGGTACTGCTGATAAAGCAAGTTTTACAGATTATGTCTGTTCCACCACAAAATCACAGATTCACAAAGGTTGGAAAAGGTCTCCAAGATCATCCAGTCCAACCATTCACTTACCACCAATATTTCCCTACTAAACCATGTCCCTCATTGCAACATCTAAGCATTTCTTGAACACCTCCAGGAACAGTGTCTCAAACACCTCCCTGGACAGCCTGTTCCAGCACCTGATCAATATATATTGCACATGATTGCCAGACTCACACTTCTTCAGTCAATACATCTTTAGCTGAGTAAAGAACTATTTGCTCTCTATAATGTCATGCTACTTCTGACATAATGAGGTGTAACAGTCTCTAGAAAAACTGAATGTTTAATTCTCTTCGAAGACAACAAATTCCCTGCCATTCCTAAATTACTACAGACAAGTTCCTTCCGAACTATGCAGTAACTAACATTAAAAATATATCTTTCTTTTTTTATATCATTTCTCCAATTCTTTTTCAGTAATCAATAGTTAATCCTCATTTTGCTTTTGCTCAGATGATTAGTAGCTACTTGTTCTAATTAAAAAAAAAAATCACTTCATAAACTTTATTTTTGAGTTTTGACATTCACAAGGATAAATAGGCGTTGCCTTTGTAAGTTTTCTATTTTACTGCAGCAGGGGAAATAAGATATTCCTAGGAAACTGGGGAGGATCTACAACAAAATTATGTGTATCTTCCATAAGCATGCTGTGATTACCATTCAGTTCCAATATCAGCACAACAGCTTGCCTGGATAACTGTTTTCAGCATCTGACAGGGAAATATATTTTATTTAGATCTCAAGGCCACAGTAAAGAAGTTGCCACAGGAATTTACTTAAGTTTTACGTTTTACCATCAAGGAAAGGAAGTGTACTATAGAGAAGACTTGAGCGGAGGCTGCTACGTGCCAACTATAGATTTAGAGCAAATTTTGATCTTTTTAACTAAAAAAAAATTATCCAGAAATAATTCTAAACAACAATCAACAACCTATTCCCTTCATCACTTTTTTTACCTCACACAGTGTGCTTAATCCCTCTCTAGAAACATACTTTATGTTCAGAGAGTTCCTACTATCACTGTATAGGCTAGCTAATATCACATGGTGGCTAGCTAATATTGTGAGCTAGTAAATGAAGTATGCCCATTTATAAATTGGGAAGTTTAGAATTCCTTTGTTTCTCAGATGAACCAAAAAGGTAAGTTGGTTCACTTTTTAGTTATCACTACACCCAGGAGAACTCAAGCTATTTGCAGAAATGAGCAAAAAGATAGTATAAAAATAATTCTCAAAAGCATGTTGTAGGCTGTGGAACAGAGCATTCTACGTGTTCCAGATAATTTCTCTGCCTTTAATTCAAAACAGAACTGTCACAAATTCTTAATTATTTTTGTAATTAGAAAAGGAGATCAACAATGCTTAGAAAAAGATAGCTCCTTGCAACTTTCTTCTAGAATGTTTAATATACCATGTGTATATTCCTTAATCTCTGAATGGTGAACAAAAAGAAGGCAGGTGGATAAACAAATAGTGTTTAATGCACTATATATTTTGCTCCCTTGCCTTCCTCTTTCTCTAACTGGATATGATGGGAGTACTTATTTCCTCTTGCCCTTACTGATTCCAGAGAACCAAGTGGAGACCTACTTCTTGATATGCAATTATAAATACAGTATTTGGATTAAAACTTAGAGTTGTTGTACATCTCTAGTCTTTTATAATTTTTTTCTTGCCCTTTTTTTTATCTCGGTGCCATTTACCAAACAAGATAAAAGATAATATTATGAACACTACACATTGCAATAGCACGTATGAGTACCTGGGGAGTCAGTCACTCATAAACATATAAGAAGTCTTTTTTTCAAGAAGGCTGTGCTCTTTTCTTTTAAAGACCGGAATGTAAAGACTCTAGAGGGATAGACATTGTCATTCTTTCCCATTGTTAAATAACCATCCTGAGTGCTCATTCAGGACATGTGGTGGAAAATATCAACTCATTAACTCTCATGCTGTTCACCAACTAAATAAGAACAGAATGATGGGCAAAGATTTGAAGTTTCACAGCAAGGAGTGGAGTATGCCACATGTTTTGTGTACTGGATTGCAGAGAGAGAACACAGCAAGAACTTTCCACTTCTTGTTGCCTCCTTTAGAACTTTTCATCATACAGTGTAATATTTTCTCAGTGGAAAAGGATTAGAAATCAATATTCGGAAAGGAAGAAGAGGGGGAAGGACTGAGATAATCTCCTTTTAAAGCCTCTTGAAATCAAACAAGACAAGTGTATTCTTACTTTTATCTAATTCACATCAAATTCTCCAGCCATGCATGCTAATATGAAAACTGTACTTGCTTGTATGTTTTCCTTTTTCCAACTTTTTCAATTTTCCAAGCAAAATTTACTTAAAAAATTTAATATAAATAATTTCTATGTGATAAAAGTAAGTCAAAAAAGCTAAAGCTTCCACTTGAGATAGCCCTATCACATAAGAATTCTACATTTCCCTTGGGTATCATATAGTTACAAAGACTTTCAAGCAAAAATTTTTTATAAACTCTTTTTGGAGATATATATGTCTATCAGTTCATTTCTGTGCTTAAGTATGTACGTCTGTGTAAAATGTGGGGAAGTAAAGATTGCAATGATGTTAATCAATTAGTATCTAAAAGACCAAATTAACAAAATTCAAAATGCTATGCACTGTTTAAGCTATTAGTGGACACCATTCAGTGTGCATACCTTTGGTGGTGACTGTGTCTTCTCCTGGAATGGCAGCTTGCACTAGTTCTGTCACAAATTTAACAATGTTAACCTCTTAAACCTCTTAAAACCTCTTAAAAATCTCTGTTAATTAAGTAAATATTATCTCATTAGATAGGTGGAGATTACTGTTAGTTCTTTTGTTTTTCTTTTTTTTTTCTTTTTTTTTCACCTTCTTAAAACTATAAACAACTCAGATTGCAAAATTATACTTATTTGCTATTTGGTAATCTGCTTGTTTAGTTATCCCAGTCGCTATTCTTTACTATGGATTATATGGTACTGTGTTTTGGATTTTGATGAAAGTATTGTTTATAGCTTTAGTTCTTGCTGAGTAGTGCTTATGAAGTCAAGGACTTTTCTGCTTCTCATGCTGCCATGTCATTTGTTGTGGTTTAACCCAGCAGGCAGCAAAACACCATGCAGTCATTCATTCACTTCCCTCCCTCAGTGGGATAGGGAGAGAACTGGAATAAAAGTTAAAACTGTGGATTAAAGCAGTTTAATAGGACAGGAAAAGATGGAAAAATAATGAATAATAATTAAAAAATAAATAAAGAATATTCAAAACAAGTGATGCACAATGCAGTTTTTCACTACCTGCTAAACAATGCCTAACCATTCCCTCAACAGTGCCTGCCCTCCATCCATCAGTGCACCCCCACCAACTCCCCCACTTTTATTGTTCACCACTTCACCATGTGATATGGGACAACTTCAACTATATGATTTAAAGATATGATTCAGCTGTCCTGACTCTTTCTCTTCCCAGCTCCTCATGAACCACCAGCATTCTCACTGGCAGAGCCAAATGAGCAAAAAAGTCTTTTACTTAGTGCAAGCGCTGCAGCAATAACTAGAACATATATGTTATACAAATTATTCTCGTCCTAATTCCAGAAGTCAGCACCATACCAGACAACTAGAAAGAAAGTTAACTCTATTGCAGCCAGAATCAGGACAACAATGTAGGTAACTTCTTCCAGTCATCAGGGTTATCCTTCTGTCTCTGCTTTTGAAAGATATGAAGTAGTGCGCTTGCAGTAATATCCACTGTTTTTCTTACATTTTGAAGTGGATTCTGTTTAGAATTTATATGATATGAGCCTGTGAAAGAGGTCTCAGAGAAGCCCTTCCTGCACCACTGCTAGCTGAAATTGTACTAACTACCTCATCCAGGGATACAACGTCCAGCTATACAGGTAAAGGCACTGCTAAAGAAGGGCCTTCACTTGATCTGTTCAGTAGTGATCTGTGTCATCCCTATGACACTTTGCTTCTTACTGCTCTCAGGATTGAAGAACCCTTCCCTATAGTAGGGAAGTCTTGCCCAAGAAAATATCTAGGAGGATTCTGAATATCTCCAGAGAAGAAACTATAACCTCTCTGGATAGTCTGTTTCAGTGCTCTGTCGTCTTCAAAGCAAAAATCTTTTCCTCTTGTTCAGATGAAATTTCCTGTGTTCCATTTCCTGCCTAATGCCCCTCATTATCTCACTGTGCACAGCTGAAGAAAGTCTGGACTCACCCACTTGATTCTTGCTCATTAGTTATTTGTAAGCATTTATAAGATCCTCCCTCAGACTTCTCCAGGCTGAAGAGTTCCATGATGCTGAGTGTGTTGGGTGTTTTTGGAGAGCAAACCTCACTTCCAGAACAGGAAGAAGACCAATTCTTGTCTTCTGAACAGTTCAGAACATTTAAAATTATCTGTATGTACATGGATAGACCACATTTCAAAGATAAGCAATACAAAATAAAGGGTATCATCTATTTCAGAATAATTCTCAACAAACTGGATAATCCACTTACATCTTGCACTACCAACAAAGTTTGAGTGGAACGAAACAGAATTTTTTTCACTTCTATTCCCCTGACTCATTGTTTTACAGAAAAAAATAGTCTTCAATTTCTTTTCTTTTCTTTCTTTTTTTTTTTTGCATAACCTTGTTCTTATTACAATATTAACAAGAGGCAGTTTTCATTTCAGTGAGATAGCCTGATATTCCCAGCAAAATAAACGTGTAAGAAAGGTAAGAAAGCAAGATGTTGTGTCTAGTAGTTTGAGTGATATGTGAAGTAAGAGGAGAATACATAAGTGATGTTTGACAATAGGAAAATGCATTAGTGAGTTGCATAGATAGGTGAACATAAGTAGCAGTCCTAACTATAGAAGCACAAACCTGTACAGCTTGCTAATGTTAAGCTACAACTTCATACATAATACTATCATTATCTCTGTAACTCATATTTAAGAGTAAGTTGTGTTGATGTGGTTATCAATTAAAATACGTTTATAACTTATCAATGTGTTACTGAAAAACACAAGTTCCATAATGTGAGCTGCAGTCCTTTTATTTGTTACAACCATACAGCCAGAGAGAATGGCTAGTGAGAAACAATCCAGAAAATAACATTAAACTACATTACATTCTTTTTTTTTTTAAATAAAACTTATTAAAATATTGGATTTGTGCCTCTGGAGAGAACAATTTGAATCAGAGTAATAATTATGTAGGTTACTCTGAAAGAAATGGAAATTTATATCCATGGAAACTACAACTGAGACAAAGAGTACAATCAACTTATTTGATAGAGGAAATTCTCAACTACAAACACTGTTTTTCTGCATAGACACCAGCACTAGCTATGCATTTTCACCAGAGCATGCTTGCCTTTCTTGAAAAAGCCTGAAAAAGAAGAGGTGAACCACTGTTTCACAGCTGCTATGGGGACATAATTGGTAGGAAAACATTCCCATGCAGTCCATAATTCATTGGTTCAAACAGATAGCAGTGAGAAGGCACCAAATCCAAACAATATAGCCACTGTGGTAGGACAGTCCAGCTAAGACTGGCAAAGTGATCTATGGTCTTTAAACTGGCATAGGGCCTGGAGTCATCAGGTAGCAAGATAAAAGTTGTCTTGCTCTTTGGACTGACAGAGGATGATTGGGCTTCAGTTCAGTCATTGTTACAATGTAATTGTTGGAATTGATGGTCACTTCAGGTTCACAGGAATCCAAAGGGATCACCCTTTCTTATCCCACGAATAGTGTACCTCACTTTACCTGCTGAGGGCTGCATCTTGAACATTTTCTTCATTGTGAAATTCATGTCATCACTCCAATGACTATCATTTTGACTCCAACTCATAGTGGTTACATCTCTTCACCTGTAATGGTGCAATCCAGGAAACTGTCACCTTCAGGTTTATATTGATTCAACAAGTCCTGACAAATCTGCTTTGTGTTTCTATGCGAGAATTTGTTGGATCCAACTGGTGCAAACTTTATGACATTTCAATGTTGCCACCACCATATCCAATACATTGAAGCCAGTATTCTGCTCTGTGCACAATGACCTGATCTTAATCCTCCAGTGTGTGTGGATGAGCTTATCAAGACATTTTGTGGTGTGAAAACCATGTGTGGTCATCCATAGCATTGCTTGTCTTTCATGTCACCGTTACCACTACCACACACCACCCACTGACTCACTGTGCGCACATCCACAATCTCACTTTCATTAATGTTCAGGAAGTGTCAGTAAATGTCAGTAGATGCCACTTTTTTTGCATGGAGGAATACAATCACGCAGCTTTGCTCCACATGCACTTCCATGTCAGATGCCATTCTGTCAGATTGTCCCACTGCTGTCATCTGTGTCACGGGAAAAAAAAAAAAAAATGGAATATTGGCAGTAACGTTCAATCTCTACTGCCATGCCACCAACATCTGCCTCTAGTGTCACAGAGAAGCATAATTAAGCAGGAGGGATTATTTTTGGAGCAATCCTTGTTCAAAATTATTACAAAACAAATAAACAGAAAAGATTTTCAAATAAAAATAATGCAAATAAATACTATATGAAAGGAGCGGAGGAGATACTCTTTCTTTTCTTGGAGAAAGAATCTAGCTCACCACAGACTACTTGAAAAGATACTATTCAGAGTTCAATATTTTGAAAATGCTTCTATTTAATAAGAAAATATTATATTTTCATCTCCTAGAATATAGTTTTCCACTCCTTGATTACCATGTTATCTTTTTCTACAATGGGTAAAGAAGCAATTCAAAAAAGAAATACACTCCTTAAAGAGTGAAATAAAATAAGTATATTTGACCAATAAGAAGTTAGAAGTAGAAGTGATCTCATTGGACATACAGTCCAACTTCCAATTAATGCCAAATTTTCCCTAGTTCACAGTTCAGGATTTTGTTCAGTGTAAGTCTACTTAAAGCAGACTCAGCCTCAGGTGACTGCCATTGAGAGCTCATCTCTCCTGTCTTTGCAGAAGGACATTTACAGGGAACAGGCCTCATGTTGTTCAGCCAGGGGGTAGCTGAAGAGAAGCTGATGTACCTGTATTGTGTATGATACAGTCACAGAAGACCATACTGTGCAGATCCTGGTGTCTTTCATATTTACATGATGTGTATCTATGATGTGTAGGAAGAAGAGTCAACATAATGATGAAGAAATTATGTTATTCACAGAGACCACTGCAAACTCAAAAACTGCTGAGGTAACTACTACTTGGCCAACCTCTAAGCTAAGACAACTCCTTCTTTACTCTTGCTATAGGAAGCTTTACTCTGAGGAAAATATATTTCATAATTAAAAACACTGTTCTTCAATTTCCAGTTTTATATTCTTACTTTCATCTTATTATCACATTTATATTCCACACTCAGTGATGTGGAGTGAAACCTGACTTTTTAAGTATGCTCCAACATTACCTCTCAACAGCTGTGGAAGTAATACATGTTTCTATTCCTGAAAAGAACATGGAGGAATATTTGTAAAATGATAAGTGAAGCTTCAACAGTATACACTATGACTAACATAACAAGTCTAAAAGGGTGGAGTTCTGTTATCACTGTGTCATGTTATGAAAACTCATGTATCTGCCACTAAACCATTTTTCATTTAAGGTGGCTATTTCTAACAAAAACTTGTGAATTTTTTTTTTAGTTGCATTTTAAGTGAAGAAAATATCATATTCACTATTTTTAAATATAATGAAAACAATTGGACATGAAAAAACCCCAAGAGTCTCTTCATCAAATAAGTAAAATTATAATCTGAAATAGATTTATAAGATTATATAAAATTATATAATATATAAGGTTGTTTTCTGAAATAGAAATAATCTGTTTTTCTTAGGGAGCATATAAGATCTTTACTGTGTTTTGCAGCACATCCTGAAGAAAATTGAAAACAACTTTTTTGGAAGAGATGTTGAATTGTGTGTATTTAAATTGCTAAGCACTTTTCTAAAATTGATCCAGTTTAATTCTGCAAGTATGTTAGATAGATCCAACAGGTAAGGCAGTGGGTTTGAAGTGCTGAAGTGTGGGGATAGCCATAATACGTGAAAAATATACCTTAATTTTTACCTCTGAATTACTAGGAGTTGTAGTAACCATACTTTTACAGAGGGGATTCAAAGTGTGGCTCGTATGATCACATGTACTTTAGGAGAAAATTAGCACAAAAGGAAACTGCAAGGTTGATGAACTGTGCTGTAAATTGGCTACTTGATGCTTAGATCATGGAGGAAGAGAAAATGTTATTTAGGTTTATTTTCCTTTTCACACAAAGAGCTTTCAGTCTTGTTTGTGTGAAGGTATCAGCTTTCAAAAGTCAAGTCCTTCTGTAATTTCTGATGCAGGTGGTGGAGGAACCAACGTGGGGAGGGGTGTTACTGGACCTTATTCTCACTAACAGGGATGGACTTGTTAAGGAAGTAAAGGTTGGGGGCAGTTTGGGTTGTAGTGATCATGAGATGATGGAGTTCAAGATCCTGAGTGGAAGAAGCAAAGCAATAAGTAGGATTGCTACCCTGGACTTTAGGAGAGCCAACTTCGATCTCTTCCGGGACCTACTTGGAGCTATCCCATGGGCTCGGATGTTAGAAGGTAAGGGGGGCTCTGAGAGCTGGTCAGCATTTAAACAGCTCTTCTTCCAAGCTCAGGATTGGTGCGTCCCTGTGAGCAAGAAATCGGGAAAAGGTGGCAGGAGACCTGTGTGGATGAGCAAGGAGGTCATGCGCAAGCTCAAAGGAAAGAAGAAGGTCCATGAAATGTGGAAAAAGGGTCTGACCACTTGGGAAGAATATAGGAATGTAGTCAGGGCCTGCAGGGATGCAACGAGGAAGGTTAAAGCCCACCTGGAATTGAATCTGGCTAAAGTAATAAAGGATAATAAAAAAAGCTTCTTCAAGTATGTTAACAGCAAAAGGAAAACTAGGGAGAATGTGGGCCCCTTACTAAGTGAGGGGGGGGTCCTCGTAACGGGGGATGCTGAGAAGGCAGAGATACTGAATGCCTTCTTTACTTCCGTCTTCAGTGAAAAGACTCCCACAGGAATCCCACACCCTGGAGGTTAGTGAGAGGGTCTGGGGAATGGGAGACTTCTCTTTAGTCAGGAAAGAGGACGTGCGTGAGCGCCTAGGCAGTACTAAGGTCCACAAGTCCATGGGACCTGATGGGGTGCATCCACGTGTGCTGAGGGAGCTGGCGGAGGTGATTGCCGAACCGCTCTCCATCACCTTTGAGAGGTCTTGGATAACAGGGGAGGTCCCTGAATACTGAAGGATAGCCAGTGTCACTCCGGTTTTCAAAAAGGGCAAGAAGGAAGATGTGGGTAATTGTAGGCCTGTCAGCCTCACCTCCGTCCCTGGAAAGGTGATGGAACAGCTTGTGCTGGATACCATCTCCAGACAACTGGGAGAAAAGGAGGTTTTCAGGAGTAGTCAGCATGGGTTCACAAGGGGAGGTCGTGCTCGACCAACCTGGTGGCCTTCTATGATGCTGTCACATGCTGGGTGGATGGGGGGAAGAGCGGTAGATGTAGTCTACCTTGATTTTAGAAAGGCATTTGATACTGTCTCCCACGACATCCTTATAACAAAGCTGAGGAAGTGTGGGATAGACGAGTGGACAGTGAGGTGGGTTGAGAACTGGCTGACTGGCAGAGCGCAGAGGGTCGTCGTTGGTGGTGCAGAGTCTGGCTGGAGACCTGTAACCAGTGGTGTCCCCCAGGGGTCTGTGCTGGGTCCGGTCTTGTTCAACATCTTCATCAATGACTTTGATGAGGGGATAGTGGCCACCCTCAGCAAGTTTGCTGATTATACGAAGTTGGGAGGATTGGCTGACACGCCTGAAGGCTGTGCTGCCATTCAGCGAGTCCTGGACAGGCTGGAGAGCTGGGCAGTAAGAACCTGGATGAGGTTCAACAAAAGCAAGTGTACGGTCTTACACCTAGGGAGGAATAATTGCATGCACCAATACAGGCTGGGGGATGAGCTGCTGGAGAGGAGCTCTGCAGAGAGGGACTTGGGCGTCCTGGTGGATGACAGGTTGGCCATGAGCCAGCAGTGTGCTCTCGTGGCCAAAAAGGCCAATGGCATTCTGGGGTGCATTAAGAAGAGCGTATCCAGCAGGTCGAGGGAGGTGATCCTCCCCCTCTACTCTGCCCTGGTAAGGCCTCATCTGGAGTACTGTGTCCAGTTCTGGGCTCCCCAGTACAAAAAAGACAGGGATCTCTTGGAAAGAGTCCAGCAGAGGGCCACAAAGATGGTGAAGGGCCTGGAGCATCTCCCCTATGAAGAAAGGCTAAGTGAACTGGGTCTGTTTAGCCTTGAGAAAAGAAGACTGAGAGGGGACCTGATCCAGGTTTATAAATACCTGAGGTGTGGCGGCCATAGCGGTGAGGCCAGTCTCTTTTCAGTGGTACGTGGAGACAGGACGAGGGGAAACGGACATAAGCTGCAGCATAGGAAGTTTTGCACGAATGTGCGTAAGAACTTCTTCACGGTGAGGGTGACGGAGCACTGGAACAGGCTGCCCAGGGAGGTTGTGGAGTCTCCTTCTCTGGAGATATTCAAGTCTCGCCTGGACGCCTACCTGTGCGACCTGGTGTAGGGAACCTGCTTTGGCAGGGGGTTGGTCTCGATGATTTCTAGAGGTCCCTTCCAACTCCTACAATTCTGTGATTCTGTGATTCTGTGATTCTGTAATTTGCTAAACTCTGAGAAAATTATTGCAAAATAAATTGACGGCAGTACATTTACAAATAACATTCTGAGTTTACTGCACATATTTTATCATGGAGAAAAATACATCTTGTAAGACATTTCTTTCTGTTTAACATCTGCCACTTCCATATTTGGATATTATTGGTCAAAGTGGAATAGTATTATTCTTAGAAATAATCACTTCTGTTTTTTCAAGTATGGATACATATATATTTACCTAAACTATTTTATTAGCTAAGCTTCTATGCTACTATATTACTATATCACTCAGATATGCCTTTCTGTACAGCAGTCAGACATGAATTGGTGACTCATTTGCGTATTAGTAGATATCAGGCTATTTGAAACAATGTATTGATTTTTTATTTCTAAAGGTCAACATATGCTGAAAGATAGCTTGCATATTAAAATAATCTGTGCATGCAGAGTTTTAGCCTAAGGGGGAAACATACTTCATGTTATACAACAAGAATTTTCATTGACATATGCTAAAAATGAAGTATTACAATTCTAATTAGAAGACCAAAATACATTTCCTGAATAATTTTGCCTGATATTCTCATGTCTTAATTATCTGTCACTCAGAAATCTTATACATTACAAATCAAAGCTGAGATGCTACAGGTACATAAAGTGGAACACTATTCTCATTTTTTTCTTCTCTTTGTTAACTAGAGAAAATCAATAGCATTCGCAGCTAGAGAGAATTTGGATTATCATAAGATTTCTCAATTACTTTAATGATAAAAGGGTAGTATTCCTTAATAGTGTGCAGTCAGAACACTAAATGCATATATATGTACATACAAATATGCTTTGTGTTATCCTTTATGTAATCAATTCTTGGGACATGCCTCCATCTCATATAATAAAAGAGGCAAAACATTTTTTATGCATACAAAACTGTAACAATTCATCAGAATAATCCACAAATGCTTGTAAAACTCTTCAGCGATTTTCATTAAACAGTAATATAGAATCACAGTATAATTTTTGGAAGTGACATCTTGATGACATCTTTCCTGGAGAAAAGAAGGCTGCGGGGTGACCTCATTGCAGCCTTCCAGTATCTAAAGGGAGCTTATAAACAGGAGGGGAATCAACTCTTTGAAAGGGTAGATTACAGCAAGACAAGGGGAAATGGTTTAAGTTGAAGGAGGGAAGATTTAGGTTGGATATCAGGGGGAAGTTCTTTACAGAAAGAGTGGTGAGATGCTGGAACAGGCTGCCCAGAGAGGTTGTGGATGCCCCATCCCTGGAGGTGTTCAAGATCAGGTTGGATGGGGCCCTGGGCAGCCCAGTCTAGTATTAAATGTGAAGTTGGTGGCCCTACATGTGGCAGGGGGGTTGGAGATTCTTGATCCTTGAGGTCCCTTCCAATCCTGGACAATCTGTGATTCGGTGATGTCACCTGTGCCAACATTCTATCCTTCAACACAGTCCAAGCACAGTGACATCATGTTGCACAGGCCTTGTCCCTCAAGGGAGATTCCATCCCCTTTCTATTAGCCTGCTCTGATGTGTTACCTTCGCATGGAAAAAGGTTCTATTGCATCATAAAATCATAGAATGGTTTGGGTTGGAAGAAACTTTAAGATCATTTAGTTTCAGCCCTCTTGCTAAAGGCAGGGATATCTTTCTCTAAACCAGATTGCTCACATCCTTATCCAGCTTGGCCTTGAATGCTTCCAGGGAGGGAGCATCCACAACCTCTCTGGCCTCTATTCCTCACCACCTGACCATAAAAAATTTCTTCCTAATATCTAGTCTAGATCTAACCTCTTCCAGTTAAAAACCCTATCGCCTCATCCTGTCACTACACGCCCTTCTATAAAGTCCCTCCCCAGCTTTCCTGTAGGCCCATTACAGGTACTGGAAGGCCTATATAAAGTCTCCCCGAAGCCTTCTCTTCTTCAGGCTAAAGAGCCCCAGCTCTCTCAGCCTTTTCCTGCAGAGGAGGTGCACCAGCTCTTTTATCATCTTCGTGTCCCTCCTCTGGATCTGATCCAACAGCTCCACGTCCTTTTGTGATGGGAGCCCCAGGATTAGATGCAGCACTCCAGGTGGGGACTTGTAAGAGCAGAGTAGAGGGGCAGAATAATAGAATTGTTAGAGTTGGAATGGACATCTTAGGGCCATCTAGTCCAAATCCCCTGCAATATGCAGGGACACCATAGCTAGATCAGGTTGCCCAGGGCCTTATCCAGCCTCTCCTTGATATTTTCCAGGAACAGGGCATCAACCACAACACTAGCTAACGTGTTCCAGTACCTCGCCACTCTCACTCTCAATGTATCAGATTATTTTTTTTTAATCTAACCTAAATCTACTCTCCCTGAACTTTAAATCACCTTCCTTAACCTGCTGGTCACACTTCTCTTGATGCAACCCAGGATGTGGCTGGCCTTCATCTAAGACTTATCCTTGCAAACTGTTTCTATTGTATTTTCTCCTTCACCATGCTTCTCTAATATGAGTCTGGCTCCCCATTAAGCATATAAGTCCTCTCTTTCACCTTCTATATTTTGGCACAAGCAAGTTACAGTCTCCTAACGTCTGCTTGTATGTGCAGTGATTCAGGCCTCCAGAAATCTCCAAGATCCTCCAATGACTTGCTCTGGCACATCATTATATTTCTGGAACTACATATGCCAAAACTAGATAAAGAAAAATGTCATTCTTAGTGAGCAATTATCATTATCATGCATAGTTAAGTTTTTAAACGATTCTTGATCAATACTGGAAAATTGTACAAATTTTCATACTTGAATAACCAATGTTCTAAGGTAAAAGTGTGAGGTATAAAAATACTAGCAAGAGAAATGTTCCTAAAATTAGTGCTTCACTTTTTAGTTGAGATGAGAAGAATGTTTGATTAAGGTTTAAAGCCAATTTCTTCATCTTACAAGAAGAAATCAAAACTCCTATGAGAAAAATTATGGAAAGTCAACGCAATTTTCACTTCAGTGACAAAGAAGATCTGAGTGTAAATGCTCAGATCTTGCATTGTGAAGGATCTTTACAAGATTTTTCAGATTATACTTTAAATGTTAAACAGAATGAATTGAAACCAAGAGTTTAGAGGTCATTTACAGTGGTTCTTAATGTAGACTGAAAATGCAATGTGATAAAACTTTCTGAACTGATGTTCTTTCTGAAAATTCATGCAACATACAAGCATTCCAGTTCGGCATCTTAGACAGTCGGGTCTTAAAATCTTAACAGGAGCAAACATACACCAGTATTTTGTGCAGCAGATTATCTCAGCCTTTTCAAACATGTTATCCACACTAGATTCTGACAGTGGAAACAGATTCTTTGAGAAGAGTAGCTTGTCCATGAATACTTTCCATGTGATGAGGCTGCTCTAAATGTTTGCATATAACTAGAACTAGCTTGCAGTTGATTAGCACTCTTCTTGCTGCTAAGAACAGATCTCATAACTCTTTTCTTCCTACAGTGAAATTTATTAGTAAATGAAGTTTGACATTAAGACAACAGAAAAATTAAACCTCTACGATGCAGCTTAAAAAAATACAATATGAAACACTGTAATTTCTGTAATTGTTATCCTTGTCCAATGTTACAAGCTTTTTCATTCCACAAACCCAGGTGGAAGCACTAAGTAAAATTATATTTTTCTCATGAGATATAATAATTTCAAATGTGAAAAATCAAAGCTATTTTGTTGCTGAAGAAGGAAAAGCATTGTAAGTAAAAGACAGGCTCATCAAAAAGAAAATGACTTGTAAAAGAACACTGGTGGTAGGAGGTAATAGCATTATACAAACGATAAAAGTTGTAACAGGTTAGCAGCCTGACCTGAGAACATGGTGCTGTTGAAGGCAATTTTCTAAGTAGTCAGTACTGGATAAAAGGGAGAAACTACTCTTCATAGCCAGGGCCTCTGAAAAACTATTTGTGTGCTACATGCAAACTAAAGCTATCAGAAAACCTTTAGCTGCACAGCTCACACTACAAAATAATGTTTAAAAACATATAATTATAGTTTCTCATTTTATTTTGTTTTATTTTTTTTTCAGCATGGTTCCATGCTAACATGAAGAATTATTTGGTAGATGAAGAAATCTCTCCGTATATCATTGTACAGAACCTACAGACCTCTTCCAGAAAAGTATTTCCATATTGACACAACAGTTAAGGCACAAACGGTGGGTGTATATCCTTATCAGTATTGTTTATTAGAAATAGAACATCAGTTTGTGAGTAAAAAGAGTGTTGTGACACTACACTTTACACACGAGTTACACCAGCTTTTAGCACTCATCTGCAGCATTTGCTTTACTGTTTATGAGTTTCTCTACACTTTCAATCTGACTTTCTTCCTATTGCTCTTAATCTTCCTGACCCCCTACACATCTTATATGAAATTTATCTATATTTGTGTGTGTACACTTCATACAAAATATTTTATTCCAGAAACTCAGTCTAAGTGCCTTTCTTGAAGAAGCTGGCTCATGCCATAGACAACATTTCTCCTGAGTGTCTTCCAGGTAGACAACATAGACCTTCATTACTGTTCAAACAGCTCTCCTACAGAATCACAGCAAGCCTTAGGCCCTGAGATATTTAATGTCTTCTGAAAGTCACAGGTATGATCAGCTGCAACTGGGCCCTTTCTACGCATCCCCATTTCTGGGAAATATCTACCTTACTTGTGACAAAATAGCTTTGCATTTTCTGTCACATAGCATGTAGAATTCCATCAGTAGGGATGAGCATACAAGAGGAATAGAAATGATAACAGGTGATAAGTTACTGGTATGTGTTCTGGAAAAGCAAGATTTGTGTTACATTTCTTATCTTCCTAAAGAACGGAGACAGTATGGAGGACTGGAAGAAGTTATTAGACTAGTCATTGTGCTGTCCTGGTTTCAGAACATGGTGACCTGTGGCTGGTTACCCTCCAGCTGGAGGGTCTGGGTTCACTCCTTGACGCTCGTCCCTGAGATAACATAATGCAGTTTCATAAATTTAATGGAAATCTTAAATGAATCTCAAGGGAACATTTATGCAGTGAAAGAAAAACAATGAAAAAACTGAAAGTTTCAAATGATGTTTAGAATTAATTTAGAAGGATGGCTTTCAGGCTATGAAAGTCCACCTAACAGCACCTTGACAATAACTCAACGTCGGTTTAGGAGTTACTCACAAAACTACCTATGTTCTCTAATATTTTTCCATAAATGTCCTACAAAAACTTCAAACCTGCATTCTTCATTTAATAAAAATTGAATTGAATATGATTAACATTGGTCTTGGCATTTTTGTGTAATTGTGCATGTAATTTTTATGGCACCTGTCATAAATCATGACCTTATTGATAGTTCTCAAAGTTAATCCGTGTATTTCCTTTACATAAACTTTGCAAAGCAATTGTCAAAAACCTTCAGGCTTCTTCGTGTGCAGGAAAGTATGCTACAGATATTTTCTGAAATAGTTTTATTTCTACTTAAGTCCCATTTATGATGAATTTTTCTAAGTAATTTATAAGTTCTCTTCCCAATTTCTCTGAATGTGATTTCCTCATCTGTAAAAACAAACAGCATATATTTATCTTTGATTCTCATCTCATGCTTTCTGTTTACAAGTTCTTCAGGCATGACTTATTCTTCAATATCTTTGTACAGTCTGATGCTATAATAAATGAAATAATTTGAAACCCACACAGGTATGGAAAAACCTTTCATATGGAAGATGAAACACTTGAGGACATGTACAATGTCCCTCCTAAAATACAACATTCTCTCATTTTCCATCCCATTGAAAAGAAGGAAAAAGAGTTTTTCCAACACTTTATCACTTCAGGTTTCATTAGCTTACACTTTTCAGCTGTGACAGGCAAAATCCTAGAATGTATTTTTTCACATGGAATGCATTTTAGCTCATTACCAGAGTAATTACTAAATCATTGCTTTCTCTAGTTGCTGAGAGAGAAATAGACTAAGTAATATGGATCTTTCACCTCGCTACTGTGAGCATTTCCTTTTTCAGAAGGGAGATTGAGTCTAAAGAGTTTTTAAAATCTGATCAGTCTCGTATATAATTTTTCTGAGATCTCAGTGTATAGTCTGCATTCCAGAATGATTTGTGATTCTCTCTGATTTCAGAGATGATTCAAAGCCTGCTTAGTAATTGGTTAACAAACTTCAGTTTCTTGATTTACTGTACTAATTCTTTATGAGGCCACATTTTCATTTTGCCTCCTGAAATTCTTTTACTCTAATTTCAAACACATGCATCATTAAAAAGGACTTTTCTATAGCAGACATGAGCACTCCTAATGCATTTTTTAATCAACTACAGAACAAAAAAAATGTCATACTTGTCATTAAATTTCAATCTCTGATATCTTAGATTGAGCTCTTACTTCCAAAGAAGGGAGAAATTTTCCAAAGGATTTTTTTACAAATGTTGTTTCATATAACTAAGTTGCCAGAGAGCAAGTCTTGGTTAATAACTGAACCTCTGACTTTGCACTGTGATGATGCACTTTAAATCTGCCAATGATGAATACTAAGACTATTTATATTTTGTCCTAAATAATAGAGTGGTCGATTACTTATTGTTTGAGGAGAATGCATCACGGCATATTATTATCTTTTGCCCACAAAGACTTTGAATTCTCACCACTTCTGGTCTATGAGAACAATACTGTAGCAAGCTCTGGATCAGTGTAAGGATCTAAATAAAAGAAATAAATAAAAGAATAATCTGATGTTTAGAGCCTGACACCAAATATGAAAAGGGAGAACAGCTCCTGTTGTAGCCCATCTAGCTGCTCTCTCAGTTCCCAACAATAGTGCAAAGTTTGTTTCTAGCACACAGTGGAAACATAAAGGAAATATAATAGAGGATTACAAAATCACTAAGATATACCTGAGCTCTTTTAAATCATCTGTTAATTTTCCATAATATAGTTCACAACCAACGAAATCTTGCATGATGTTACGTAGGAATGGAAGAGGAGCATGACACTCAAAATTTCTAAGCTCCTAAGCTTCTTTTTCTGTTGTTGTAATACTTCATTCTTCTCCAAACATTTAAACCACTCATTCAGTCACAAAGGTAACATTGATACACCAGCCAACAGTAAACTTTATTCTAATTACTGTGCTCTCTGTATGCTGATCTCAGTGTTTTTGTTTTAACATCTATGATTGAAGCATATGGCAGCATTATTCCAGTAAGGTTACCTAATCAGGGACCCTACCAGCTGGGAAAATAAAGGCCTGTGTTTGTACCCATTCACACCGTAATCAAGTCTTCATTACCATCAAAGTTGCATCAGTAAGACACACTGGAAAGAATATGATGTTTACCTTGGCACTAATACTATGAAATCCATGCAGTTTGATTTATTTGGGAAACAAACTAAAAGATTTATTAAAAAACATGTATAAAAATAAGCGTACAATAAAAGAAGATTGTCAGAGCACAGTGCAATTAATATACGTCTGTCTATATACACTTCTATGCTACATCAGGATTAGATTCATCCTTCTTTTATAGGCTGTGAAACCACCTCACATATGCTAAACATGTTTTGCACTTACTTTTGAGTCAAGAAATCTACTTTCTTTGTAGAACAGAGACTTTCTCTTCACAAACTGTAGTGTCTCTTCAACGCTGTGGAAATTGTCAAACTCTGATAAATGTTTATGATCAACACGTGTACAATATAAGCTATGATTCATCATTGTGCAGTAACTGTTTTGAACATTACCAGAAGTGTGATGAACGTTTCCTGACAGATTGTTGGCAATAGGATTTATTTAGTATTGACATTTGTTTTATTGAATTCTTTTAAAGTCAGTACTCTGTATGATGTGTGTGCTACACACCAATGAGAATGGCAGCAAGGAGACAGAGCTTGGGCCAAAGCTGTGCAGCATGCATCTGTGTAGCTGTGTGCTACAATTTAGTTTTCTAAATGTTTGACTCAGGTAGCTTTCCTCTGCAGAACAGAAGAGAATCACTACACCATAAGCATGCAGAAGTTACTTTCAAACTCTGTTTGTTTTTTTTCCCCCATTTCCCTTAGTGTGTTAAGGTAAAAAAAAAAAAAAAACAACATTTTTGAGCATGTAGGCTAGTCTCAGAACATCCAAGAGTGTAAATGGGTACTGCAAAACAAAATCCTGTGTCATCTTCTTTACTGATTGTGAAATTTGACCCATCAAGTAGTTGTATGAAGGCAAGCTGGAAATGATATATCTTCAGGAGTCTGTCTTGACTCATCCAAGTGAGAAGTTTGGGTCTCTAGGTGTTACTGTGTCAGCTTTAGGCTGTGTTAATAACAAAACAGCGTCCGCTTCTTTGCCAGTTCAGAACTGCAGATTGGATCAAGTTCTTCACTTCCACCAAATACTTGGCTAGAGAGTGTTTTAACTTCCTCAGTCTCTCTTTTCCAGTCTTCATGAAATAATAATATTCCATGAATATCGTAGAAGAAAAGATTTTTAAGACAATTGCTGTCATGGTTTTATGTTTTTTTGTTTTTGGTTCTCAGTATTCCGCATCAAAACATCATGTAGTGTACTGGGAGTTAAAGTGTTAGTGCTCCAATTCCAGGCACCTATCCCTGTGCATTACAGAAGTCCTGGGATCTGGCCCTTCCGGGTGGGGCGGTCTCTTCCTGCCTGGCAGTGGGTGCTGGAGGTGCTTTCCTGGCCGTTCCAAGCTTTTCAGGATTGAATCGGTCTCGGGAACTCTCTCTCTCCTATTTTATTTGATTTATTAGTCTCAATTTCAATCAGATTGTATTATATTGTGTTATCTTGCATTTCGATATAGTTAGTAAAATAAGTTTTCCTCAATAGATTGTTGCTGCTGTTTTTGTTTTCCTCCCTTCCTTCCCATTTTGTGGGCTGGGGAGGGGAGGGCAGGGGCCTACCGCCCCCTGTCACGGGCGTAAATTGATCTCGTTAACTCCGTGACAATTGCCTAAAACAATGGTTCCAGATGAAGAACTTGCTTGCAAATTTTAGTTTCAAATTTAACTTGAGCTTGATATGTAAGAGTACACCCCTTGTCTGAAATATCAGTAGTGATTAAGTATGTTTTTTGAAATGGAAGATTACAGGCTCGATTTCCATCATATTGAGGAGAGAACTGTGTTCTTTTGGCTGAAATATTCATTATTGCTGTTGCAGAAAAGACTGGAATTATGTTTTCCTGGTACTCATTTAAAAAAAAAGAAAAAACATTGAAGAAAGTCTAGAGGTCTCTTACAATAACTTTGGGCTTGAAATAACCTCAGCTGGTGGTGTGAAGTCTGGACAGTGGGCACTTCTTTCTTTGTTGATGTATTGTGTTTACTGTGAATTAACATAAGAGATCCTTAACTTCCCTTATGTATTATATAAAGAGATAGCATATTAAAAATATAGTTCTGAATTCCAGCATGGATACCAGGTGACTAAAAGTTCTATCAGATTTACAATACAGGAACCCTAAAGCAAGGCACTCATCTTGTTTAACATTAACCATCATTTTATGCACTGGAGTGTTTCAAATATGAGATTTTCTCTACATCTGATATTCAAGGATCAAAGGCTATTTTAAAATTTATTTCATGACACTATCAGTTTATTGTATCACCTGGTGCATATTTAGGATTATTCTACACTTCACGGGAAAGAACTGTCTGTTAATTTTAGTGTGGTGTGAACATATATGTTCAGTCCATACCAGAAAAGGTCTTACACTGTACTTGCATTCACTTGTGAAAATTCTATCAAAATTAAATTATATGGGATGAATGTTAAATTTAAATGAAGCCAGAAACCATCAGTATTTCCTGCACATGGTGTTAAATGTTCATGATTTAATTAAAATGCAAATAGTGTACAACCCACTGATTTTTGTAATTTACCCGTGAACAAACTGTGACTCCTTTCTGCTTTAATTTGCTGTACTAATCTAATTAATAGCAATTAGTGAATACTCAGACAAATACTCAGACAAATTAAGAAAAGGTAGGTTGTTGTTTTTGTGTCTTCTAATAATGATATAAACAAAGACAGGTTCAAAACTTTTAACATCTACAGAAATATGGGCATAGAAATAAAATTGATGTAAACCTGTACTGCTAGATGCTGCCTGCAAAACTCATTAGCTAAAATTGAACATCTTGAGGCCACACATAGAGTATAAAAAGTGAAATAAAAGGAATCTAAAGACATAAAAAGTAACATACATTTTTGTTTGCCTGGCAAAGGGATTTTTTACTTTGGGTTGTACTTTCTTATGCCAGCTATAAGATCACTTGCAGGAAACATCAAAAACATTCTAGTCTGTAAACACAACATAACATTAGGTAAAAGGAGGCAGTAGATATAGAAAATACAGAAGAGACTTATCCCACTGAATTTCTGTGTGCAAGTGCAAGCAACACGTTACTTTAATAGTAGTGGAATTATATGATCATAATCTCACAATGAAAAGGAACATTATCCAGGCAATTATTCAGACCCATGATGACTGTATTTGACTATACAAAACTGAATACTTGATACAATAGGTTACAATATTTTTAAGCTTTTGATCAATGGACATCCAAGGGTACAAGGGAGAGAAAGTTTAAAGGGAAAAAGCCTTTTTATCTTTTTTCTAACTCCTTCATTTCCTCCTCCTTTTCCTCCTTTTAACATTTAAAAGCTGTGGGATTCCTTTGCAGATATTACTTGATGCTGGAAACAAGTTAAAGGTAGTACTGACAACTCTGACAAACTGTACTGCAGATGATACTTACTCCACACTCCCAGGGCCATAGCATTTTTAAGTTGAAGCCTGCTGTCACCCTGATCTCTCACTATCCACTGAAGCGATATCCATGATAAGGAAGCATTACTGGTGTCTTGCCAAATGGTAATGCTACCTCTTGCAATAGCAAAATCTCTGTCAGGACTGCTTGAGCTGTGGGAAAAGGTCTCATGAAAAACCTGCAGGATTTACTCAGACCTTTCGTTTGAGGAGTGGTTTAATAGTATAGGACCCATCCTCTAATCACATCAGGAAAACATTTGGAGACACAGATGCAGATTGCATTTGGACAGAGCAATTTAGATTTGAATAGACACTTGATGATCAAGGGAAGACTACGTGATTGAATGTATGGTCACTGATACAAAAGGATAAATAGAGTTTCAGGACAGATACAGAAATTTTTTCCTTTTCCTTGTCAGGAATGTTGCTAATGCTTGTTTTCTTTCACTTCCCTTCCTTTCATTCCTACTTATGATGTTTTAGCATGGTGCTCTCCTTTGTCTGAGTCACACTCCTTTCATGGAGTTACTAAACTGTAGAGGTTGGAAGAGAACTCTGGAGATCATACTGTCCAATCCCCTGCTAAAGCATTGTCCCTACAGCAGGTTGTCCAGTAAAACATCCAGGTGGGTTTTGAATGTTTCCAGAGAAGGAGATGCCACAACCTCACTGGGCAGCCTGATTCAGTGCTCTGTCACCCTTTGGAAGCTTTTTGGAATGTTTAGATAGATCTTGTTTTCCAGTTTGTACCCACTGCCACTTGTTGTTGCTGCACATGACTGAAAAGATCTAGGGCAAATTCACTGAATCCCACAGTATAGATATTTCAAAGCATTCATACAACCATTTCTCAGCCTTTCCTTCTCCATCCTGAACAGCCTTAGCTCTCTCAGTCTTGTCCCATGAGGGAGGTGCACCAGGCCCCTGATCATCTTTGTGGCTCTCTGCTGGACTCTCTCCAGCAGTTCCCTGTCTTTTGTGAACTGACTAGCTCAGAACTGGACAATATTCCAGGTGTGGCATCACCAGGGCAGAGTAAAGCTGAGAAGGATCACCTCTTTCAGACCAATGGCCACACTCATTTTAATACACGTCAGGACAACATTCCCTTAAATTAGAGGAGAAAAAAAACAACCCTAACTTGAAACTATGATTCATATGGATAGACATAGCAAGCTATTTTAAATGCAACAAGGGAAAGCATATTCTGATTTCCTTCAAAACTGGACCTACTGATTTTATTTGCCCAGGGTCAAAGTGAGCATAATGAATAATCTGTCGATACTGAATAGGTGATATGAACTTTTTCATGCTAATATTTTCAATCCAACTAAATTGCAGTAGCTGAAGGAATTAAAACAAGTCCTTCCAGCTTTCCATGCTCCAGCATGCAAAGATTACATATATAAAACAAACAGTGTCTACAACAATTGATCATCACAGTGTCACACAGTTAACGGGAATTTTAGCCAAGACCAGACTACTTACAAACTTTAAGAAAGTTGCAAATTACAAAAACAAAGAGAGCTGCAATAACAGAGAGTTTCAGGCGTAGCACTTTAAAGGAGAACATCAAAGAAGCCTATTAATTATGTCAGATTAATTCCACCGTACTAACCTCCATGATTGTGAAGAGAAACGTAATTAAGTGATCTGTATGAATAAGAACTTACAGGCTTGCAGCTGTGTAGGAGATACAAAACACTGCACCCTCTGCTTCCTTAATAAATGTTTTTACAGCACAACAGTGTGGCTATCACTTGAGAATTTGTCAGATAAGAAAATCAAAATAGGTTTATATAGGTTTACTTATTTGTTGTCAGAAGTATTATACATATAAGTCTACAAATGTTTTTATATCATACAGTTAATATCATACAGCCTTGACTCAGTAATATTGCTTTATACTTTGCAGGCTGTTATCTTCAACAGCAGTCATCCATAGACACAACGCTCCATTTAAACAACTTACATCCTTTGCTTGAGTCTTGTCCTCCTTCAGAGGGTCATAGGACATCTCATAATACTCTAGGGAGATGTACTCATTTTCTTATGAAAAAAAAAACACAAAGAAAACACCCAACATAAAACAAAACTCATGATGATGGTAATTAACACAATATATACACATGGCAGGCTTGCTACAGCTTGCTGATCCCTTTAGTATTTGAAAAACTTGGGAAGCTTCACTCTTCCAGGAGCATAGATTCTCTCAATAATTAGTATAGCATGAGCATCTCATAGCTAAATGAAATTTAATCAGAAAAAAAGAAATCCAGCTTGATCATCTCTTTCAACATCCCTTCTTCTATAGTAGTGTCTGGACAACACGTTATAACAGTTTTCCAAAGCTGCATTTAATTGATTTATCCCTTGATTATGATTGAAGTGGGTGATCAAAACTGCTGACACTTCAAAGAGATTGCTGGAAAAGCTGTTGACTGTTACAGCACTCAAAAATGTCTTGCAGTATGTGTGATATGGGATGTAAGATGAGGATAATTAGGAAATAAAAAGTATAAATATATTATACTTCTTGCCATCCTTCTCACTTTACTAACAACCAATTGAAACATTTATTTTTCTCAGTGATAGGATGAAATATTGATTTGCTTGAAGTATGAAAACAGGACCTTGACCAATTTTATTGTGTACATTGGGCATAGCAAATATTTTTTCAGAATAGGCTTTATTTTTATTTTACATAAATGATATTTAAAATTACTGAGGAGAAGACTTACTCTCATTTTTCAGTCAGCAGTCTTTAACTTTGACAATGACCAAACTTCTTTTGGTAGTGATAAGCTTGTTTCATTCCTCTCTTTAAAAATGTCTTCAATATTCTTATCTGCTAAGTAACTGAGTATTCTGACACTTCAGGTTCTGGTTCTGCTTCCAGAATTGTATAGTAAAATTGGAGTAAACTTTATTATTATTGAGTGAATATAGAATATAGAAAATAACTTTATTATTACTGAGTGAATACACATCGTTGCCAGTTTCTAATTGGGAGGAATCATGGAATCATAGAATAAAAAATGGCCTGGGTTGAAAAGGACCACAATGATCATCTAGTTTCTGTGCATCCTGTTCCAGTGCATCACCACTCTCTGTGTGAAAAACTTCCTCCTGATATCTAACCTAAATCTTATCCTTTCTCCCTTTCTTAAGAATGGAAGTAATGTTTTCCTTTTTTTAATCACTGGGGATTTCATTTGACAGCTCTGATTTTTCAAAAAAACATGAATATTTTTCCCTTAGTTTTACATTAAATAGTTTCATAACTATTTAATAACTAATTCCATCTCTTCCAGTTTGTTGTGATTCATCAATTTTTAATATTTGTAATAAATATATCATTTGAATGATTGGACCACTGTCATATGTGTTTGTTTGTTTGTGGATTATGATATGATGATTATCATCATATGATCATTATGTATCATTAGATATGGTTTACTTTTGCCTATATCGTACTAATCAAAAAACCCAGCTCTTAGAGTACTCATCAAACTAAAAAAAAAAAATCACAATCCAGAAGATTTACCAATTTCTTCCTCCAGAAATTTTTTTACATCATTACAAAGAGAAAGCTAGTATCATCACAGCCCATTTTGCAGGTGGACTGGAATAAAGCTATGTGAAGGAAATATATAGTGAAGTTTTCATTTGTAAAACCAAATGACTCAAAGAAAGGCATTATATCTATTTTGGTTTTTAAACCTTGTGATATTGTTTTGATGCAAGCATAAAACTTAACAAAATATATTATGATATAAAATAATGACATTATATTTGGGAATATATCAAAGTAAAGAAAGTTGTACTAAAATCAAAACATGAAATCATGATGGCAAGAACTTGGTCAGAAAAATGTACTGCAGGATTTCAGTATGTAAGAAGAAAGCTTTAGTGACTTCTTCAAGAATAAATATATTTTCCAACTAGATAATTAAAATAAATATTAGATTACTTGAACTGAATTTTCTATTGGAAATACAGACATGAAAGCAGCTCCTCATACAGCTGGAAAAGTGTATTCCATTGTATAGTATCTCTCAAAGTGATTTATCACATGGCTTGAAAACTATAAGTCTATACTTAAGAGAAAGCTAAACGATTTTCTTGGAGCTTCCCTCCTGTGCCCCTCCTCCCCCCACAAAAGAGGCAAAATAAATAAATAAATAAATAAATGTGCCAAAATAATGCACATTCTTTGAAGTCCCCAAAATAACAGCACTACAGCTAGTAGTGTGCAAGTCATTATTGGCTATGTGGTACAGTACTAATGTACAACATATCCTGCCAGCTGTCTAGATCCCTTTGAGAAAACCTGTCTATGTATAAAGACAATTGGAGTACATGATCTTAGAGGTCGTTTCCAACATTAATGGTATTATGATTCCATGAAAGAGATATCTTGAAAGTGGGAATAAGTGTGATTTTGCGGAGGACATTTGTAACAAGACGTTTTAAAAGAATAAATAAATAAGGGCAGAGAAAAACTTGCCTTGGAACAGAACGCTTTGAAGTAGACATTGACGTTGGTTCTAATTTTGCATGTACTAGGTCAAGAAAAGTAGATCAACAGCTGGACCTTATTTATGCTGATCAGGCAGCGATGATAAACGAACTCTGAAACAACTCATGCATTGAAAACATATTGGTTTACAGAATCCAAATTTTTATAAAAGAAATTACTTTTGTCTGAATTTATTTTTCACTTCTGTACAAAGTGCTACAAAATGCAAAATATGAATTAGCATATGTTAACAAGGATGTTATTGTTCTGTCAAGCCACAAGTGAGAGTAATGTCCACATGGGAAAAATTACATATACTTTCCTCAGGGTGACTTTTCCAAGTATGCACATAGAATTCTGACACTCACATGGACACAGCAGCCTTGGAAATGTCCCTGATAATTCAGATTCATGGAGACACTTTGCAGTATGTAGACAACAGCGGGATCAGAAAACATGGGCATAGAGCCAATAGTGAAGATTGAAGAATGGGAGAATGAAAGAGATTGGGAATGTAGAGAAGAAATAAGGAAAATGCAAAGTTGAGAGTTGTTAACTGAAGTCATAAAGTCAACTGGATACAGTACATAGGCAGTAACAGGGAAAGCAGATTAGGAAAAGGAACAACAAATACGGAAGATGTCAGGAGTAGAAAAGGAAGAACTGTAAGGAAGAAAGACAAAAGAAGGAAAAACATGCAGTATAAATGCATATGACCTTCTTCAAGAAAAAAATAATATTTTTAGAATACATATTTCCCTGTTCTAAATGCTTCACTCCTCTGTATTTCTCTCCTCCTTTCTAAAAGAAAGCTTTCTGGAGCTATCCTGTTTGCTTCTATCGGGTTAAAATCTCTCACTTATCACTGCTAAACATCTGAGAACCACATAACTATGAACTTCCTTTCTATCAAGCTACATAAAGCAATATTACTGTCATTTTACAAAAAGAGAGATAACACAGAGATTATATCACTTGCCTGAGGGGAAAGAAATAAACATAGAATGAAATTGCACTAAGAATTCCTAAATACTAATCCAGTACATTACCAATAAGTCATCCATTCTCTGTTGCTGCAATATTGTCTGAAGGTGAATGATTCACTGCCCACCAGTACCAACTCCCAGCAAGATGTTCCTCTTGCTTGTTCTTATTTTTTAAATTTTCAGTGACCTTGGGAGTGGAAAGAGAAAAAAAGCCCAAATGTCAGCCTTCTCAACATGGTGGTTTTATGCACTTGCATTTCAAGGTTCCACAAATCAAAGGCATAATGTATGCTTCTGACAAGCAGACAGAATACATTTGGGACAGGAGAATTAGCCATTGGTTATATATCAAGTTCACCCAGAAGAGTTCTCATCCTTTCTGTGCAGAAGAAGTTTAATGCTAGAAAATCTCTTAAAACTGCATTGGGGACAGGCAAGAACAGTGAAACCTGCCTGCAACTTAAGCTTGTATACACTTTTTAGCATTCTGAGAAAACTCAAAATTATTTTGAGTATAGCTAGACACTTGCAATTCAATATTTTGAAGCCTGAATAGTGTGGCAACATGATAGATATTTTAGTGATTTGGATTTTTTCTTCTTTGTTTAATTTGGAGGGTTTGCGTATGTGTGTGTGTTTGCTTGTTTCATTTTTAGCAAAATGTAAATGAAAAGCTCTCATGGATACATTAAACAATCATAAACAGCATATCACAGTTATAGGGTAGATTCCTAGGGAAGAAAAAAAAAAAAAAAGAGAAGGAGAAAAAGGAGATTATTGCATTAGTGTTTAACTATAAGGACATTTACAGGTAGATCTGTTTGCTGTCTGTGTGTGAGCAGAATTGATCTGACTAAAGGGCAAAAAAGAAATCCCAGCAGATTTCCTGTCAGGAAGAACCAAGCTAGATAACTTAATTTAATGTATTATTTCACAAGTTAATGCATAAAATGAAAAATTTTGCTTAAAATATTTTACTGATATTTTGCAAAGAAGAAAATATAATTTATTTTTTGAGTAACTGAAAGATTGACTATAATGTTCCACCTTAGCACTTCAAAAATTATAACAGCAAAATAGTTCTACTGCAAAATGTCATCCCATGCATCACATAATTCAAATGGCCATTTTTGCAAAATGTCTTAGTGGAGTACCAAATTTCCTTCTTCAATATGATTCTTTATAAAAATGTATGCTGCATGCATGCTATCTGTACAAATGTATGTATATACCATGCTTCTAATGAGAGTCACTTTAATTGATAGTTTGATTGAACTACACAAGTGTCCCTAGCATGCTGAGGTTTTTGGGTTAAAGGCAAAATAGTTTAAAGGTGTGTGAATAAGGCCATGAAAATAATCAATATTCCTATTTATGTGCTCAACTGGAGCAACAGAAGAAATAAAAGCAAAAGATATTCTGACTGAACTGAATATAAGACTTCTTATGGTTTTATCTCTCATTAAAATAAAAAAAAATAGATTAAAAAAAATGAAATAAAGAAAGGAAAAGAGTCCAGAGACACATTTCATCCATTTTATTTTTTCTTTGACTTACAATCAGGAATACATTGCTACCTATTAAGATCAAAATATTATAAGTATATTCTCTTCTTTATCTGAACATTAAAAATGCTATATAGATTGAAAACAAGATACTATTCAGAACTTCCATCAGAACATGAGTTTAAATTATGAGAACAGCAAAAAAGTCACTTCATGTTACTATAAAATTATCTAATAAGTAGATATCTGAATTGATTGGGCAAGAAGAGAATTAACATGAAACTAAGGTTAATTCCTTTTTTTCTCTCCCATCCCACTTTAAGCAGAGAACATAATACAAATCAAACCAAAACTAAACTAAAAGAACCAAAAATGGAAGGATTTGATTTAAAAAATTTGCAGTGTTGGATGATATGGAGGATGGAGGATGGAGCATCTCCCCTGTGAAGACAGGCTGAGGGAGCTGGGCTTGTTCAGCCTGGAGAAAAGAAGGCTGCAGGGTGACCTAATTGCAGCCATTTGGTACCTAAAGGGAGCCTATAAACAGGAGGGGAATCAACTCTTTGAAAGAGTAGATAACAGCAGGACAAGGGGAAATGGTTTTAATTTGAGGGAGGGAAGATTTAGGTTGGATGTCAAGAGGAAGTTCTTTACAGAGAGTGGTGAGGTGCTGGAAAAAACTGCCCAGGGAGACTGTGCATGCCTCATCCCTGGAGGTGTCCAAGGCCAGATTGGATGTGGCCCTGGGCAGCCTGGTCTAGTATTAAATGGGGAGGTTGGTGGCCCTGCCTGTGGCAGGGGGGTTGGAGATTTATGATCCTTGAGGTCCCTTCCAATCCTGGCCAATCTGTGATTCCATGATTCTGTTTCTGTGATGTCTCCTGCACATGTGGTCTTCAAATTCTCTCACATGGTGTCTGAAATCCTTACTACGTATTTTTATAGATCCAGAACACTTAGCTGCAAGAGTGCATGCACGCTTTTTGATTCATTTCTATGTTGCTTATTTAGGCTGTCTTGGGCAGAAACATTAGCATTAGAATGTATAGACGCTTATTCATGACAAGACATTCTTCAGCATACCAAACAACATCTAGCTCTGGAGTGAGCATTTCCTTTCCAAACAAGTGAACTGAACCTAAAGTCCGAAAGTATGCATAAGAACTGACACTGTGACCCTTAAGGACGGCAACAAAGCTGGAAAAAAGATTGGAAGGCATGCTGTTGAGAGGCTGAGGACACTTGGGTTTTCCAGTCTAGACAAAACAAGGATTGGAGCTGACCTCACTGCTCTCTTCAACTTTCTGAGGAGGCAAAATAGAAAGGGAGCCACCTGTCTCTTAGCAGAAACCAATAACAGGATGAGCAGGAATGGCATAAAGCTATTCCAGGGAAGGTTTGGACTTCAGAAAAAATTTCTCTGCTAATAGTGAAGCACTGAAACAGGCTTTCTAAAGAGGTGATTGATTCTCCACATCTGATAACGTACATGAAACATGTATAATGCCTTCATTAATGTGTTTTAATTTTTGGTAAACCACAAAGAAATCAGGCAGTTGAACTAGATTATCTTTGAAGGTCCATCCAATAGAATCCTATCCTATCCTATCCTATCCTATCCTATCCTATCCTATCCTATCCTATCCTATCCTATCCTATCCTATCCTATCCTATCCTATCCTATCCTATCCTATCCTATCCTAATCTGTCCTGTCCTGTCCTGTCCTGTCCTGTCCTGTCCTATTCTGTTCCATTCATATATAGTAACAAGGCTTAGAAATTAAAAAAGAAACATTAAAAAAAGTGTTTTTTTTGTTTTTTTTTTTTAAATCCTACTCAAAGGCTAAATGACTGGGAGCATGTGATTTGCATACTTATTGTGTGCAACTGACATAGGCTCATTCCATACCAGCCTGCACTGCATCATGTAATGCTTGTCTGTAAAGAGGAAAAGACATGATCTAAAAATAGCATATTCTAAGAGGAGAATGCATTACAGAAGTGAGCATATATTTGAAAACTGTCTTATAGAGAGTGACTGAAGATATGCTATACATGGGCTAGAAGTATAAGACATTATTTGCTCAACAACAGAAAGAGAAGATATCTGGGTGTAACAAACTACCTTGCTGAACCTTGGTGCTGCCAGTCTGAGGAAGCATCCAGCAGCCCCTGCTGGGCAAGAGCAGTCAGCAGCTGTACAAAATGTCCACACCTCTGAACGGTGAAGAGGTTCTCTGCTCTTAGTGCAATTAGTACTCTACTGATGGCAATATAAGACATCCTTTGTAGGAGAAGGCAACAGTTTCCCAGGCTTATTTACACATATTTTGCCCGATTTTCTAAGTGAGGGAGACAATTGGAGATTTCAATTGTATCAAATGGAACCCCACATACAAAGCATTTGGGCAACACATTGACCAAAACATGTACTAAGATGCTCAGAACAGGTGAGGTTAGGCGGTCTGTGCATTCCTAGCACAACAGATTGAAGTGACCAGGAGCATGATACAGATAAACCCTGTGTATTTGTGGAGTGCAATTGTGCAGCAGTGCCTGGGCTGATGTAAGAATCTGAATTTTCAATTTATATATCTTGTGCTTTTAGTCTACTGTGAATAGATCTTTGCAACAAATGCATAAAGAGGAGCAATAGGAAAAAAATTGGACTTTTATACTTTTTGAAGAATGATTATTTTTTAAATAAGTATTTTAGGAATCAGGAGAACGAGAAAAAAATGTTGAACTGTTGCTGTCTGGTTACCTGCATTTCAATTTCTTACATATATTGTACTGCGGCAATACCTGAATAAAAGTGACAGTACTAACACGTTTACGTCTTTTGAGAAGAAAATGCACTTTGTACTGAAACAATTAGAAGAATATCTGAAAGAGAGTGTGTTATAATTATCTCGTGCTGAACAGATAACTTAATTTTTTTTTACTCCTTCTGAAGTACCAAGTGTATTTTGCAATCATTTAGCATTCCAGGCCATCTGACAGGAGATATAATGTAATCAAATTTCAAAAAAGAGATAATTCTTATAGAAAAATAAACAAAGATGATGTCTACTGCTCATGGATTTTTATTTAAGAAAATACATTTATTGAAATGGCAGTAACTTCAGCTTTTTTGAGGTTGCCACTTTGTATCTACACAGCAGCAGGCACCAAATTCCATGCAAGATTGAAACCAAGACAGAAAACAAAATAAAACTATAACAAGAAAAAAATAATGCGATATTCCAGTTTGTATCTAAATCAATAAACCCCAACTTCTTAATCTAAGGGAACTATACATGCATTTCTGTTCACATTCATATTTATATTTCTGTTGTTATTAATGCACCACTGAGTGTTCTTAGCAGTGAGTCAAAACAAATTGCTTAAGTTTCTTATATTTCAAAATGCTTTTAATTAATGAGATATACAGTTTGGATGAAATGATTGCATCTCAGCAAATCTGGAAGGGACACAAACTCAGTGTTTCAACTTCGCTGGCTATTTCAATGAAAAGTGCAAACCAGCATGTGCAAGCTACTTCACCCTGTGGGCCTATGTGCCTTCATACCCATCAATTAGGATGGAACAAAAATATAAGCTATTGGCATCATTGATTTCCTCAGCCCAGCTCACTTCTGCAAAAAGCAGACATCTTCTTGAGCTAGAAGGATACACTCTTTACCTTTGTTTTTTGAAAATGTGCATATTGAAAAGACTGCATTACAGTTACTTCTCTTATCCGTTCTCATTTCTCATTGTTTGTTTTGTTGACTGATGTTTTGTTGACTAAAAACCTGCAGTAGATTTCTGCATGTGGAGATGGACACTGAGTTGCTTTAGTAAGTGCCAAAGATCTTACTGACAGTGAGCACGTCTTTGCTATCCAAAAGAAAACTCATGCAATGCCCACCTATGCTCTTGTACAGATATACTCTGTGTAAGAGGTTCTCCACTAGTGATAAGACATTCAGCCCATCCTTAACTTAATCTAGAAACCATTTACTTTCATACGGTCACCTTCACAGATCATATCTTTAATAGCAGATGCTTAAGAAAATCGACACTACTTATGACATTAAATCGTAAGATGGTACAGGATTAAAGAAAAGGTTGTTACAGATATACCATGAGATGATCCCTAGCTGTTTACAAACATTGAGTCAGTCTTGATCTCTCTAAGTTTCATGCTTGTTTTGGAAGTGGTATTGATTATGTTTCAAATATCAATTAATTTATGTTCAATGAAGAATGATGTCCTCACAATGAAGACATCTACTGAAAGAGAGCACTCAGAGTCTTCTTTCATGACTATTGTTTAGTTTGATTTTATACTGAACTAGAGATTAAATTCACTAATACCAGTAATTTAATAATAGAAAATTCTGGCAGAGAGAAATTTTTGGTTACTACTATCAGCTATTTCCTTCACTAATTGTAAAACTAATGAGCGCAATCATATATGAGTAGAACAATTTAGTCTTTGCAAATTCCCAATTATAATTTTACATCAAGGCTCTGAATGAATAAACCATAGAACATTATCTCCTCCTAGGTTATTAGGAATTAAAAAAGCCCTGTGTGATGTCATTTGAAAGGTAATTTTCAATAAGGCCTTAACTTTAACTTAGAAATATGAAGAATTATGTTGTGTTTTCTGCATACTGGCAAAATGAATATGAGAAGGTGCTATCACAGAGCTGGAGAAATTCCCCTGAGTCACATCAACAAAAGCTAAGAAAATTTCACCTAAGGACCCTATAAGATAATAATGACAGGAAAGATTTGGGATAGTATTTCTACATTATAATTAATTCTCTCATCTACTTATTTACTGCTACAGAAAGAACAATTTAAAATAATTGAATGTAACTCTTTCCCATACATTAACCAAAACTTTTTAAAATATATTCTTAAGGAACTACCATTTTTCTCTTCTTTGGCAGCAGAGACATAAAATTCTGATTAGGAATACTGCTTTGTTTAAATTGATTTCAACATACATTTCAGTTAGTGTGTGCAGTCTCTGTAAAACTTGTCTTGTGATTCTTCTTGTAACAGAGGAAGAACCTCATGTGCCAGGAGTCCAGCAGTGATGCTACAGTTTCTCCTAAACACAGTGTTTCCCCATTTTGAGTCTTCCCATTTGTCAAGGACATAAATGTGCTTCAAGTATCTCGACCTAAGATTTGCCAGTGATGTCTTCTCAAGAGAGAACAAAGCTCATAAAAGTGATGAAATATGGCGAGAAATATATAATGTGGGATAACACAAAGAAATATGACGATTTTGCAGCTTTCAGCCTTGTAGTCTTAAAGCCACAAGACTCATTTAAAGATGAGTTTGAGCAAAGTGGTAAAATACTGCTTTCAGGTTCCCAAACTAGTACCAGAGTTTGTCACTGAACAATTTAAATATATCTATAATGGCAACAGGATCAGGAACAGGAGTAGGAGTAGTAATAACAGTAATAATAGCAGCCAGCATCAAGATCAACAACTGGTGCAAAATGTGAGCAATCATTATAAATAGAAATGGCTAAGAGGCAATTAAAATTATGGCTTTTTGGACCTTTTTTTATTTTCAAGAAGTATCTTTGGTTATTTCTAGTGATTTGCACTGATGTAGCAATACTTTTTGCTGAATGCTATCTGCAAATTACAACTATTCCACAAGGTAGATTATAATAGTATAATTATTGCTAGTGGATAAGGCTGAGTTAACACCATCCTTGAGTTATACTTTGTGGTGAAGCATCTGCAGTCGACTTGAAAGATTAGCTCTGCAGCTGTTAATAGGACCTGGATGTTGTGGCTTAACTCAACAAGCAGCTGAACACCATGCAACCATTTTCTCACTCCCCTCATTTTTGTAGTTGTCCATATGATATCACATGGCATGGAATATCCCTTTGGCTAGTTTAGGTCTGCTGTTTTTGTTCTGTACTCTCCCAGCTCCTTGTGACTTCCCAGAACCCTCACTGACAATACAGTAAAAGAGGTGAAAAAACTGAAACATCATTGTCTCTATACATCACTGCTCAGCAGCAACTAAAACATCAGTGTGTTATCTACATTGTTTTTGCCCTAAAGGCAAAACACAGCATCATACCAGATACAATTAAGGAAGTCAAATTTGTCCAAGCTGAAAACGGGACACTAGAGAAAATTTGTCTTTTTGTTTAAGTGGAGCTGACATACAGTTGGTTGATATGAAGTGACAGGAAAACTCCCAGAAACTGAGCAGTGTGACTCCCAGCCCTGTCAATAACACCACCTAAATTTGATAGTCTCAAGGAACTTTTACTGACAGTACTTAAACCAACTCCCACAGTATTTATCAAAGTTCCAACTGTAGCATTCACCTTCTACATACAGAAGTTTCAAGACTGTGAGAAAAACATGCTGCTGCCTGCCAGGGGTCCACATTTGTGACATCAAGCAGAGGCTGCTACGCCTGATGAAACCAGAAGACTACTACTACTGATTCCTGTTTCTTCTTGGGCCACATAAGGCTTCAGCAAGGAGACTACAAAATAGTTTATCAATAAAGGTCCAATGCTTATTAATATCTAAAGGGTGGGAGTCAAGTGGATGAGGCCAGGCTCTTTTCAGTGATGCCAAGTGACAGAAATAGTGGACATAAACTGGCACATAGGAATTTCTATGTGAACATACAGAAAAACTTCTTTACTTTGAGGTGATGGAGCACTGGGACAAGTCACACAGAGAGAGAGTGTGGACTCTCCTCTGGAAATACTAAAAACTCACCCGAATGCTTTCCTGTGCCTTTACTGTAGGAAACCTGCTTTAGCAGGTGACATCTATAGGGCCTCTCCAACACCTACAATTCTGTGATTCTGCAAAAAGAGAATTTATATCCCTTGGAATGTTGTTAAAAGGACCAAAAAAGCAGGTAGTGTTCTCCTCTGTCCCCCCATTGCGAGACTGGGACCAAGGAAGAAGGAGGTGAATGCACCAGGTGTCATTCTTAGGGTTTTGGCTTCTGCAATCGTGGATGAACCTTTGATAGATTGAACAGCAATACTGATGTTGGACAGAATTGACAAGATGGGGAAAGAATGTTCTCAGCAGCATCCTAGCTGGACTGATTAGAAGAGCTTTTTTCTAGATTTGATAGGGATTTGAGAGGATGTTCTTCTAAGTGAAAATTCTGGGAACACTGACTCTGTAGGAAGCATCAAGGATAAATCAGTAAATTGTTCCAAAGGAATTAAAGAATCCATTTAAATCTCAATTTCTTAATTGTAATTATCAACATGTAACATAGCTACATGACTACTTGCAAGAAACAACATGCAGCACATCTTGTTATCCAAGTAGGTATGGGCAATAATTAACTTCTGAAATTATTTGTCACAAGCAGAAAAATATTTGTCCACACTTAACATGGCAATGTACCCTTTGTTGGACAACCTTTCCAAAATACAAGATGATTAATAACATAACATGATTCATTTGTTAGGTCCTTGCAGTGATAGAAGTTTCCTACTGTTTCTCCCTAATTACACAGAAAAAGAGTAAGACTGAGATTTACAGGCAATCTTTTCCTATCCTGTCAAGTGATTTTTTTTCCAGTGGAACAGTTTGTCTTAAAAATTTCTCAATTTCTCTGAGAATTCTAGATAATGCTAGAAGAAAGAGAGGTCAAAAGAGAGGTCCAAGCTACATAAAAGCTTATTACTGAATTGGCTAAGATTGCTGAATTTTCACTGTATCTGGCATAAAGACTTCTTCAGTGTTTAAGAATTATTCCATTCACAGAGAAAATCAGAACTGTGTTCATACTTATGATGCCTTTCAGTCTTTGATATATGTAGTACATAATACCTTTGTTCATAGTGTGATGTGTGCATAAACCAACCTATTTTATAGATATAAAATCAGGAGTAGAAGAAAATAAGAGGAGAACCACTACGGTGTTTTAATAACTGATGTACAGCTAAGTACAACCATGCTCTTTTCTCAGCATGAGAAAATACAATGAAAGAAATCTTGTGGGTTTGGAAAAGGAGCAGTTTAATGGTGAAGAAAAAAAAAAAAAAAGAAAAAAAAAGAAAAGGCCACATGGAAGAAAAGGAGGAAAAAGAGGAAAAATTACTATCCTCTTCCTATGACCAAATGACTTTCACCCATTTATTGGAAAGCAGGTCTTCAATATTCATTGTGGATTTCAAGAGATCCTTTTATTGTGAGCATGATATCATACACTCAGAAATATCCCTTTGGTCAGCTATCCTAGCTGCATCCCCTCCCTCACTCCTGCCCACCCCAAGCCTACTGACCTTTATGGCTTCTGTTGGGAAAATTAACTCTGTCTCAGATTCAGACAGATTCAGGACAACCATCATGAACTCTAATGGACAAAAATAGAGTTGAGTGGTCTGTAAATAGTAATGAAGGTTGACTACACAGTATCACCTTACAAATGAGTAATAGAGATGTAGAAAGTCCCTTTCTTTCAAGGCCGGACTGGATGGGGCTGTGAGCAACCTGATCAAGTGGGATGTGTCCCTGCCTATAGCAGGGGTGTTGGAACTGGATAATCTTAACAATCCATTCCAACACAAAACATTCTAACTATTCCACGATTATCTGGTTCTTGAAATCTCAGAGATGTGGTTGGTTGCTGATTATGACAAAAACTGCTTCAGATAATTTCAAAGTGATGGCACAGTCAACAAAAGAAAAACAAAAATCTTAAGCCAATAAAACTAAATAAAAATAAAATCAGTGGGATGAAAGTTGAAGCAGATGGAGAAACTGTACTGGTTCAAACTAACCTACATTGCTGGAGGATACTGAGAATGAACACACTCTAATGTTTTCAACTTTTTTGTTGTTGTTTAAAATATTATGCCACCCTGACAGAATTCAATTCACAGGCTTTTGCACTTCCATCGTCTCTAGTGAATACAGTGTTGCACAGGACTTCTCTGCGTTTTAAAACTCTTCATATCATTCAATTTAATCTTAAAAGATCGGTAGGGAGAGTGTTACATTTGACAGTGGCAAGAATTCCTAGCCCATGTAATGTGACCCAGACTGTTTTCAGCAGTGTGTGGAGACAGGACAAGGGGGAACAGCCAGAAAGTGCAGCATAGGAAGTTTCGCACGAATGTGCGTAAGAACTTCTTCACGGTGAGGGTGATGGAGCACTGGAACAGGCTGCCCAGGGAGGTTGTGGAGTCTCCTTCTCTGGAGATATTCAAGTCTCGCCTGGACGCCTACCTGTGTGACCTGGTGTAGGGAACCTGCTTTGGCAGGGAGGTTGGACTCGATGATCTCTAGAGGTCCCTTCCAACTCCTACGATTCTCTGATTCTGTGATTCTGTAATTGGTACTGAGGCAATAGCAACAATCCATCTCATTCTGAAAGTTATACAGATTTTCCTGTTGTCCAGTCTTGAGGGAAAGTCCAGTTCATTCAATGAAATATCTTCCAGACACACCAGGACCAGCAAATATTAAAACTATGGGAGTTACTCTTGTTTTCTGCTTTTTCTGTTTCTACCAGAGAAAGTCAGTTCCTTCAAAGTAGGAGATAATAACAGTGTTTTGTTATTTATTTAGAAAGGTTTCTTAATTTATACTGCACCATTGTCATGATTTTATGTTTTTTTGTTTTTGGTTCTCAGTATTCCGCATCAAAACATCATGTAGTGTACTGGGAGTTAAAGTGTTAGTGCTCCAATTCCAGGCACCTATCCCTGTGCATTACAGAAGTCCTGGGATCTGGCCCTTCCGGGTGGGGCGGTCTCTTCCTGCCTGGCAATGGGTGCTGGAGGTGCTTTCCTGGCCGTTCCAAGCTTTTCAGGATTGAATCGGTCTCGGGAACTCTCTCTCTCCTATTTTATTTGATTTATTAGTCTCAATTTCAATCAGATTGTATTATATTGTGTTATCTTGCATTTCGATATCATAGTTAGTAAAATAAGTTTTCCTCAATAGATTGTTGCTGCTGTTTTTGTTTTCCTCCCTTCCTTCCCATTTTGTGGGCTGGGGAGGGGAGGGCAGGGGCCTACCGCCCCCTGTCACGGGCGTAAATTGATCTCGTTAACTCCATGACAACCATCAAGTATGCAAAATAGTACATCTGTACATTTCTGCTCTACTGCCTCTGCATTTTAAGTCACCTAGGCTTTGCTTTTGTAAGACATTTAGTAGATGTGAATAAAAAGAAATGAGCAAACAGCAACAACAGCAGCAGAATAATAATTGAATTTCTTTCTTATGAATGAGTAAAGCAATCTAAGATGTCTCACATAACTGGATATACTGAGAATATATTTCTAAACAGTAGTAAATAAACACTTGTATTATTTTGGAATAAGATAATTTATAAATCTTATTGCACACTAATTTCTATTTCTAGCTTCAATTGAGATATTTTATTTATCAAATATACAAATGAGTTTGTATAATACAGGACAATACTAAAGTACTTACTTAAGAAGACTGACTTTGTCATGTTTCAACTCATGAAACAATTTTGATAACTCTTCTCTGTCCCAGATTGGAGCAATATAAATCTAAAATTGCACAAGATTATTACGCCATGAATATCCAGGTATATCTTCTGGATATACATGACTTGTATTAGGATACTCCCGACTGTTATTCTATCGTAAATAATGACTGTGATCCTAGCAGCATCCAAAGTGGGAAAGCATCTGTGTTGACATGAATTGTATTAGCATGTGTATTGTCTATGTGCTGGAAAGGTTGCTGCATCTATTGGTCCTTGAACTACTAAATAACCTAATCATGTATGAGAATCATTTTTTAATGAGAGTGAAAGGTCTCATTTTGATTTTACACTGGGATATCAAATATGTAAGTGTTGTATTTCTACACAATTCTCTCACATCTAGCTGCATCCTCAAACATCTGAGGATTCTGATGTTTGTTTTTTTTTACAGGCACTGGATTGCTCTATCTGTTGTATCTCTAGGAAGTACAGAGTTGCATTCTTAGTCTTGACTTTGGGCATAACTTCCATGATCTTTCATTAGCTGAGGATCAAGTCTGTAAAAAATCAATTTGCCAGCCATTTAAAATTCTCATTCCAGTATTATTTTTGAAAATTCATTTTAAATGAAATTGCAAGACAGATGGCAATAATTTTATTAGGGTACAATATTTTAACAAGAGTAAGCAACAAGTAAAAAATGTACAAACATTTTATCTCTTGTAAAACACAGTTCTTCCAGTGAAAAGAGCTAAGCAGATTAATAAAATGAAAGTTCTGATTCAAGATTTATTTCCGGCTAAGTTAATGAACCTGCAAATGCCTTTTGACATATGCAGTCAAGGTGAACTCCTTTAAGTTTAATAGCATAAGCAGCTAAATGGGGCACTAGAGAGGAGATTGCTCCAGGCATACACTCTGCCAATAATCTCTCTCATGCCCTTGAGAAAATTTGCAACATTTCCTGTGCCAATAACTTATTTAGCATAATGCTCCAAAATCTGTGAATGAACAATGCTATATATGAAATATTATTAACGTCTACATTTTAAATAAGTCTAGCAGAATTTCTGTGATATATACACCCATTACAGTACAATCATACTCTCGATAATATTCTATTACTGAATAAAAACATTTCCTCTGAAAAGCTGCCATAAGAAAATTGGTTATACTTCTAAAAATAAGATATGAGCATAAGCATGTTATCTACTCATCTGTGATCCCTCTGTTTCTCTTGCCTTCAGACTGCCACATCTGTAGTCATCCAGAGAAGCTACTCATTCCCATGTGTATGGATGAAGCCAGACTGCTATTCTTTGGGGGAAAAAGAGTCTCCATCCATCTACTCAGCTATTGAACAGGATAAGACTATGGACACCTCAGTCAGATACCACAGCAACTATTTTACCCATGAAGCAGATCACTATTTAAGCCAGAAAATGTACTGCTATTTGAGACTTCTTCAAAAACTCTTCCTTTTTAAACTCTCATAGCAGAAGAAAAAAAAAAAAATGACATAAACAGTCTGATCATTAAAATGGACTAGGCTCCTGTAAATTTCAATATAGACATAAGGAAAGGAAGCTTAAAACATGACATCTGTCCATACTCTATCTCAGTAATACTGTAAAGTATGTTCTTGTGGTGAGCAAAATTAGTAGCAAGCCATGCTTCAGGCTTCTCCATGTGGTGTGTACTTTAGCTTCATCTGACGCAGATGTGAGGAGGGATGGAGCTGCCATTCATACAGGTATGTACATGCACATGGGAGAAGGAGGCTGAGGGCTATATTGGTCCAAGTTTGTTCACAAATTGATTAGAATTTAAAGTATTTCTAAATAAAGAAGAACTAGGGGATTCTGACAAAAACAGTGGAATCAAGATAGTAATGATAGCAAAGGGTTGCAGTTGATTGTGCTTGTGACTTCCTAATTAGAATACTGCACTCAGTTCTGGGGCCTGTAACATAAAAAGAGCATGGAGCTTTTGGAGTGAGTCCAGAGGAGGGCCACAAAGCTCATCAGAGGGCTGAGCACCCCTCTTAAGAAGAGAGGCTAGGAGAGTTGTAATTGTTAAATTTAAAGAAGAAAAAGCTCCAGGGAGACCTCACTGCAACTTTCTGGTACTTAATGGAGGGCTACAGGAGAGAAAGGGGGTGGCTTTTTATTAGGGAGTGTAGTGACAGAATAAGGAGTGATGGCTTTAAGAAAACAAGGGAGATTAAGATTAGATAGAAGGAAGAAATTCATTACTATGAGGATTATAAAGCACTAGAACAGGCTACCTAGACAAGGTATGGATGTACCCTTCCTGGTGGTGTTCAAGCTCATAATGGCTGGGGGTTTGAGCAATCTGGTTTAGTGGAAGGTGTTCCTGACCCTGGTAGGGGGCTGGGATTAAATAAACTATAGAACCTTCCAATCCAAATAATTCTTTGTCTAATCTGTGACTATTATCAATCATCAGCATTGTCATTCTCAATGTATATCAGTGACCAAAGCTTGTACTTTCTGTTTGAGTACGTAAACTTGAGTCAGCCTGTGTCCAGAACAAAAGGTTACAATCCAGAATTGACCCAAGAGTCAATTTCCTGTAGCTTCAGCAACTCTTAGATTAAGTGAAACATACTCTAAAGGGTTACTTCCTCCTCAAACAGTAACTTACTAGCATTTTTATGTGCCCCAGAGGATGCTTATCAACATCCATTGAATGGTAGCCAGGAGCTTCACCTTTGGGAATGGAGAGAAAGAGGACAATCCATCACGTTCTGAAATTATTCTCTTCCTATTGTCCCCACATGGCTCCGGTGTCTCAGAATGAGAATCACAGAATATGAGGGATAGAAGAGACCTTGAAAGATCATCTAGTCCAATGTCCCTGCTGAAGCAGGAACACCTGGATCAAGTCACACAGGAACATGTCCGGGAAGGTCATGAATATCTCCAGAGAAGAGACCCAACAACCTCTTTGGGCACCCTGTTCCGGTCACCCTCACTGTGAAGTTTTTTCATATTTATGTGGAACATTCTATGTTCCAACTTGTACTCTTTGCCCTTTGTCATTTTGCTGAGCCAACATCTAGGAACTGGAGAGCTTCTTTTTCTAAAAGCAAACAGCAAGGTATGATTTCTTTGGACATGAAAAGACACCACAAGAAAGCCTGAGGTCCAAATTTTTACATAATTTTTAGAGGAGATTGTCAATAAAATAAATAAATTTTAAAAAAATGATGACATGAATAAGGTGTGATTGTGAAAAAAGAGATATTTTATAATGATTATAAAAGTGATAGAGAGAGATGATCAGATTTTTGAGTTGAATAGATTGCAACCCTATACCTTCCATTTGAAAATCTGCAGGTCATTTACTTTTCTTGACTGAAAACAGTTGTAAATAAACCAAAAAATTGATAATCTTGTAGCCTGTTCTCAAATTCCTTTATCAAAATAGAAAGCATGATTGCAATTTTATTTTTTTTTTCCCAGTTTTTAGGACTGTGTTCAGCCAGTGTACTAAATGCATAAAATTATTAATTATTTTTAATTAATTAATTAATTAATTAACCATAGCTTGAGATGATATTACTCTGCGTCTCAAGTTCTTGTTTCAGCACAGACAGGGTTAATAGAGCATCAGTGTTCTGTCTGTGCTGATCCACTTGGTGGGGCAGAGGTTGGTCTCCACTTCAAGCTATGCTTGACCACACGCATGGCCTACCATAAGTAATGTAAGGGTCTTGTGACTGTGATACAGTCTGTAATCAATCCAGTAAAATATCTTTCTTATATTTACTCCTCAAAAAAGCCCTTTGCAAACAAAAAAAGCCTTTGGAAGGCTAAAGGTGAGGAAGGATGGGAAATTTGATAGGCAATTGGATGAGATACAAAATAATAATGAGTACTTTCAACAGGAGAAGCAATTCATTACACGACATAATGATATGAGTGAGCTTTTCTATAATGGGTAAATGTGGTTATGAATATTTACCAGAGACAGAAACAGCCAAGTGCAAAGCAGATTTTCTTTCAGGTTACAACCAGGTCACAAGTATTTTCTGATTTTCTATTCATAAAACTATTTTGCCTGTTAAATAGAAACCAGATTTTGCCACCTAGCAGCCATCTTCATTGACAAAACAAATTTATTTGTTGTCACTTAACCTTCTTACTTCGGGAGTGTATGTAAAAGATTATTCTTTAGCTTTTTAAGTGAAGATACATCTTTAACATTGGTTGAAGATGCCAGAATTCTTCCAGCATTTTAGTTTCTTAGGCCTATCCAAAAAGACCGAACAGTTTCTGTACATGCTGAAAATGTATAATACTGTAAAACCAAATATTTCCTCCTTGTTTTCTGTAAATGATAACATTTAGACTTAAGACAGAAAGTGTTATGATGTGCCATTATTATAGTTAATTGTCATCGCTTATTCTCATACTTGGTTTGTAATCGCTTTTAGAGTTCGATATATTCTAGTTGAGAATTTTCTAAATAGAAATGAATTATTCCCTTTTGCCATGGCTGGAAGTCTTGGACTCAGAGAAAAGGTCAACATTAATGAGAATAAAATATCTAAGTGGTAGAAATACAGCCTTTTTCTCATTTTGAATGTGATCCCGGCCTTTAAATTAGCATGCCCTACCACTGGAAAACGGAAAGTTATCTCTTATCAGGGCATGAAATAAACGTTTCAATTAAAATTTACTTTGCATTGTGTGTACATATATATATACATACACACGCAAGCGTATCAGATACACACGGTTATATTTCACTCACAATAATGTAAGTCACAATAATGGACAAACACATTTAAAATTGATGGCTTGAACCTGGAATGGATGGCTAAACTCATGCAGATGCCTGAAATGCATATGGTTTTGTATTTCAAGATTTCTTAAAAACTGTGCAGAGTGAAAACCTTGGTTTACTTCTTGTCACTTATGACATTTTCAATTTTTGTGAGTCGCATTCCACATAAGTAATGCTAGCAAAGGCAGACTGCAAACATTATCAGTTTCTTATATTTCCAGTGTTTACTGCTCTGTATGAATTCAGGGAAATGGACAGATACAGAAACATTTAACTGAACATCTTACTGTTGTCTTCAGCATGTGTTTGAAGCCTTTTGTTTGGATATGGATTTTCTGAACCTGTTTAGTTTTAAATGGTTCCTTTGCTACATCAAAAATGCAGAAAAAAGTTTCAAAAAAAGGAAGCTAAAGTATTTCAATGCTACAACACTCGTGAAATTCTGAACACACAAATTTAGCGAGTCATTTTTAAAAACTGAGACTACTAGATGCACTTGTTATCATAGGACTTTTGTTTTGAAAAATAATAAACCCATCAAGAATACAGATAAAGTTTTAAAATGTTGTGGTAGATTTTTATGTGTTCATACAATGACAGAAAAAATATTTTTCAGATTCTTCTATGCTTTCAATGTGTATTTTACTCTCTAGTAGTGTCCTAAAATTATTGTGCTAAATTTTCAGTGCTTTGATATTTAGCTAACTGTGTAAACCCTCAGATCTTTTTTCTCCTTTAGTTTCTGTTGCTATGTCATCTTCATTTCCTTTCCTCATTTCACATCCCTACTCTGCTTTTCAGCACTACAGAATGAAAAAACAGACAATTATTCAATTTCTGTTAAGACTTGCCCTTAAAAAATGTGAAGCATCTCCTTGTCATAGTCAGGCTGAAAGAACAGTTCAACTACTTTTTTCAAAGCATAATAGGAAATTGTTATCGTGCGACTCCAGTCTTCTAAGAAGGATCTCTATAACTTTGGGAAAATGAAATCACTTCCCACCTTGATTTCTCTGATTACCACCACCTTTGAAACAGAAGTCATCAGCTTGCCATTGTTTTTTTCTTCCTGACTGCAATGTCAGGTTTAAAATATCCCTTGCCACGATAAAGTGCTTGTCATCTAAAATCAACAGAATGGAAAAATATTTACTTAAGCATGCAAAATAAAACTTCACTTGCTAAATTCTCCTAGAGAAAAGAGTCAGTGAAAATATCAAGGGACTAGGAGACAAGAATCTTAGAGATGAACTGCAAAATGCAAATATGTGACACAGCCTTAGGCACCACATAGCTGCCTCTGCCAAATTTTACATGTTCAGCTTTTCAATCAAGACATCAAATGCAGACAATCCTACCTTTTGTCTTTTGCATCCCGTTCTGGGGTCCCAAATACAAGAATGATATCGAGTTGTTGGAGCAGGTCCAGAGGAAGTCCACGAAGATGATCAGAGGGTTGAAGCACCTCTCCTGCTGTGAAAGGCAGAGAGAGCTAAGGGTTTTTATGAGAGCGTGTAGTAACATGGCAGGGGAAATGGCTTTAAACTGAAAGAGAGTAGGTTTGGACTTATTATTAGAAAGAAATTCTGTACTGTGAGGGTGTACTGTTGAGACACTGGAGCAGGTTGCTCAGTGAGTTTGTGGAAGACCTCCACTTTCTAACCTGAATTAATTATCTCTCTCATTTAATGTAATTATTTCAATGAACATGGTAGAAAAATAATAATAATAATAATAATAATAAGCAAAAAAATAGTAAAAGAAAGAGGAAGAGAAAGACTAAGTTGTTTCCATTCTGTCAGGGTAGACACAGTTGTCAGAGTTTCCAACCATTTCACAGGTGATTGCTCTGGAGTAGATTCTTGTCTCTTTCATGTGCTTCCTTTCTTAAAAAATATGCAATAAAAGTATTTGTGAAAACACCAGAATCTCACAAAATGAAATTGGTACTACCAGAGAAATCAAATCTAGATAGGTGAATGCCTGTACTAAAATTTATCCATGCATCTACTAACTTTTGGTATAGAATATGTGTCCGTTTAGACTGTCCTTTGATGTAAATTGTTCTTAAAAATGTAATTTCCTAACTTTTTGTCTGATTTTTCCTTTTGGATAATTACTACAGATTCAATGGAAATGTTTTGGCCTCTAAAGTAACACAGCAGTTCTACTTCAGTACTGTTCAGTTCATGCTCCTTCTCCGCTGAGATGAGCTGTGTCCATTTTCTTCCTTTGTGTTAAGGCAAAAACAGAACATCAATCAATTGTAGGTGCTATCAAGGAAATATCAAGCTATCAAGGAAATTCTTAAAAAAAAAAAAGTGGTTTTTTTTGTGTTTTTTTTTGTGTTTTTTTTGTGGTTTTTTGTGTTTTTTTTTGTTTTTTTTTTTGTTTTTTTTTTTTTTTTTGCAGGCTTCCAAGTAAAAGAGTAAATTTCCTTACAGATTAATGTTTAGCTCCTAAGAAAATCCCTCTGACACTTTTTGGACTTCTGTTAGAGTTTCGGAGAGAAAATAAATTAATATCTACATGTCATGAACTGAGTCAAAACCCACAAAACCAAATGCTATGTAGGTCTCTTATTTATTATTTATATATTATTTATATATTATATTATATTATATTATATTATATTATATTATATTATATTATATTATATTATATTATTTATTTCCATGGAAATTAAAATGGATATAAAAAGCACAATAGCACTATTTGGTAGAGCAAATTCTCATCTACAAAACACTGTTTTTCAACATAGTCACTGCCATTAGCTATACGTTTTCACTAGCAATGAATAAGAGATTGGATGCTGCACTTGCAAAAATCAGCGAAGGTGACTCACTTCTTCACAACTGCTATGATGGCAGCTTTGCTGGAAAATGTGGTCCATCAAGTCACAATCCATCATTGGTCCAAACAGATGGAAGTCAAAAAGCACCAAATCTGAACAACACAGTGATTGTGGTAGGATAGTTTAGCCAAGACTCACAATGGGCTCCATGGTCTTCAAACTGGTATGGTCAGGCTAGTTTGTTTTTCTAAGTCATAGCCTTAATATTTGTATTTATAGCTTTACTTAGTGGTAAAAATGAAGTAATGATCTAGCAGTCAGAGTTGATGATTTGGCTAGATTCAAGAAAATCCAGAAGGATAACCATTTTCCTATCCCCAAAAAGCTTTGTATATTAATTTACCTGCTGGGTGTTACATCCTGAAATTTATCTTTGATAGTGCAATTCAAATGTCACCAATCCATGCACTGTTGATTTGACTCCGTAGTCACGTCACCACATTGCATCACTGGTAATGATACAATCCAGGAACTGTCACGTTCATCCTCATATTTGTTCTATGAGTCCTGACAGACTTGCATATGGTGTTCTTTCTCTTCTTGTGTAAGCATTCATGGGAAGTATCCAGTACAGACTTTGCAATATTCCAGTGTTGCCACCATCTTTCCAACTTGCTGAAGCCAGTATTTGTCTCTCTTCAAGTTCTAAACTTGTAATCCAGTGATGGATCCATAGGTGTCTGATTAAAACATTTAATTTTGTGCTGTGACTGCTGTGCATGGCTGTCCAGAACGTGACTTATCTTTCACATTGTTGTCTCTTCTGCTGAAATGCACTACCCACCACCCCACTGTGCTGACACCCACAGTTTGGTCTCCATAAACATTCAACTTATGTCAATGAATTACAATGGATACCATTTTTTCCACATGTCGGAATTCTATTCCACAGCTTTGCTTCATATGTGCTTTCATGTCATGACTGCCCCTCCGCTGCCATCTGTCACACAGCAACAAAATTTAATGGAAGGTTCAATCACGACTGCCATACCACCAACATCCACCTCTGACATTGTGGGTCAACATAATAAAGTAGTGGGCATTACTTTCAGAATAGCCCTTGCACGTGTCGGAAATACTTTTTAAAAAAGTATACATTTCAGAAGATTGGAGAGACTCTTGTTTTTCCTGTACACAAGTGTAGTGAAAAAGAGGAAGAAATTATATCCAATGCCAAAAATCATCCTTAATATTTGTCCTACTATAATCAAAACTTTTATTATATTCCACCAGAAACAGAGCCATTAAACAATGTTTTGCATTCTATTTTGAATATTTTTATTTTTACCTTTACTTAGTGGTAAAAATGAAGTAACCAAAACTGTTGATTCCAGTCTTTCCTTTCATGCACACAATTCAAAGAGAACATAAAATGCTACTGGGAATAATTAGCTCCCAATTACCAACATTTAAATTTCCACTTGTTCTGCTTGTAAAACTCTTAAAATTATCTCTTGCTCAATTAGCAAGGCCTGTTTTTCCATTCTTTCCTGTTTCCACCAGATCTCTGCAGGAGAAAATCATCTCTCCACTGAGAAATAAATTCTCAATCTAATAACTTTTCAGGTAGGGTTGGAACAGCCTTTTCAGACACTCAGCTAATGTACCTATTTCTTCCAACAAATGTTCAGGGTATACCAATTATGACTATGTCATCACAAGCCCACTTACATTCAATTTCTTTATGTCCTAGATAGAAAGCACTTTCATACGTCTAAGAAGTGCAGCCAAAACTACATTTTCAGTATCTTCAGTGAAACATATTTGAAACATACTGAAGAAAATAGGTATTAGGTAGGTAATTTCAGAGTAGCAAGTAATCTGAACAAAAGGAGAGATCATAAAATTGATGCTGTGAAGTGAAGTAAGGAAAGAGGAACAAAGTCTGTTGTGGAGTTTCTCAGGATCTGCTTTAGAACAAGCCTTGCTTAACTTCATTGGGAACCTTTTGATAAAAGTGGCAAATGCTCACTAATTTTTCTAATAAATTGGAACACCTTCATTACAGAAAAATCAGAGTGATACTAAAATGCAGATACAGAAATAGCTGAATTACAGAGGATGGGTTTCTCTGTAGTACAGAATTAAATCTGTTCTACAAAATATAGAATACATTAGTAAAAAAAAGATAAATTAAATAAAATAATTTATTACTAAAATAAATGTAGTAACTATTGGAAGTTAGAAAGGCCTTTAATGTAATGACCGATTATTAGATGAACAAGTTGACAGCTTGACATACTTAAAAAACACAATGCCTTTTACCTTCACATTCCCAACAAGCCCCTTGTGCTGGTAAATATGAGATCCAAGATAAAGTCCCCATGAGAAACAGGACCTGTGAATGCTGTTATTCCTCCTACTTGTAGAGGATTTCATATTCATGTTTGTCATGGCCAGGCAGTTTCTTAAACCAAATTGCATGAAAGTAATCAGAATAATTTTTCTAAGCAGAAGTGCAGTAGAAGTGCAACTATATTTGCTAGGAACCTTTCAAATATCTTTTTATTCTCTCCATCTTAAAAGATTGTTGTTTTTGTTTTTGTTTCTGTTTTGCAAAAAATTCATGTCAACTCTGTAAAAATATATATATATATTAAAATATTTTCATGCTCCTAAAGAAACTGTCAGAGCTAGTTTTCTTTTGACTGGAACACAGCAAAGCTTCTGCTGCTTGAGCTATGTTAAAAACTCAAGTTCATATCAGAGCAATAATTATGAAGATTTTAGTAAGGCCAGAGTGCATTTTTTCCTTATAATTCTTCCATTAGAAATGCAAAATGTACCTTCAGCATGAAAAAAAAATAAAAATAAAAATAAATCAGAAAACAAACAGCAACAAAAATAGAAAACAACAGCAACAAAAAGAAGAAAACCCAAAAAAGCATATAATATTGAGGTCTCACAAAGTTTGGAATAGAATGCTAAGATGCTAACCAATAAATCTAAACAAAAGTCTTAATAAAAGCCATATGCATTTCCTCTTGAGATGATGTTGGAAATGGAAGAAAATGTTTTGACTTGCAGCCAGCCAGTCAGGAGACATTTGTATACTAAATGTAGATGTCTTCAAGTATGTCAGCATGATCAAATCTTATCATAAGAAAATAAGTTTTTGATATAACACAATCAGAAGAAATTAAGGCAAATCTTTGAATTGCATATGCAAACATTGCACACATATACACACAAAAATTACATGAAACTCTTTGAATGGCCTTTTGGTCACACCCAATAACAAGCGTGTTTTAAAAACATTTGTCTTATAGAGATGTACAGAGAAATTGATTTATGGAGAAATAAATTTCCATATAACCATGCTAGGATATAAAGCTCAAAAACAATGGTATGTTTTCTAAAATTATTGGCTTCATGTAGAAATCTTGATGGACCAAAACCTCAAAAACCAGGTTGTCAATAGTGAAAAATCTTAAACAGCAAATCTTACTGAAAAATTGCCATTGCACTTCACTGTAAGCCTGCCAGGATCTCTCCTGGATTGTAGATTGTGAGGGCCAAAGAAACAGAAGCATTTTGAGCTACACTGCATACCCTTTCTAGCTGAAAATGTTCCTTTACTAAACACATTTTTACTGAAAAAGTGAAAATTAGACAAATCTCCAAACTTCACAATTAAATAAACATTTTTACCTGAAAAAAAAACATCACAAAATGAGTCAGTATACTGAGGGAGAGAGTAAAAAGAACACAAAAGTTGTTACATGTCTGTATTTTGAAAATGTAAAAATAATACTCTCCTCTGACAGATAAGATCAAATGGCATCCTGTCTGACCTTCTAAAAGAGAAGGTGTGCAATTTCTCTGCCTTACAGAAAAATGTAGTTAAATATATTGACAGAGTGCTCAAACACAACTTGCAATGGATGAGGCGTAGGCTCAGATCTATCTATTATAACCCTCTCATCATATGTTGCACCTCTAAGAAAAGACTGACTGCAGAATTCAGTTCACACCACAGAAAAGTTAGCTTATTGTACAACGCTATCTGAAAAGAAAAAAAGGACCTTCATTTTTGTAAAAATACATAAACATATTTGCATACAGAAAGAATGTACTAAAAGAGAAGTAAAAAAAAGATGATGAGAATTAATTCACTATAATTTGCTTAGTATAGAAACTAAGAGTACTAATACAAACGTATCAGCTTGTGAAGGTTAAACGAACCTTGAGAAAAGCTGAATAGAGTGAGCAAAAGCATCACAACTATGATTTCAGACGTTAATGCAGATATAAGTACAGACAAGCAAAATTTCCAACCAGTTTGTTTGACATGGCAGTTCATTCCCTTCTGAAATTAAAATATCATTACATCATTAATCATTGCAACAAGCTTGACAAGAAAAAAATAAATAATATTTAAATATTAATTTACAGTAATAATCTTACAAAACATACCATAATACGAGGTTTGGGGAATTTTCTTTCTTTCTTTCTTTGTTATGGAAAGTGGAAGGTTACCCTCAGGCAGCAAAATAGAATTGGAAAAGAAATAAAACATAAATACAAAAAAAAAAAATTCTACCATGTTCCTATGCATGCATACACCTGTATCTACATATATGCAAATGCTGGCTGTCTTCTACTAGGGGAAAAACTTCAATACAGAAATCAAGGTACATTTCAACTGAAGTACTCCCTCCAAGTGCAGCACTTCTGTGCATATATATATATATATATATATATCCAGTTTATTCATCTTTTTTTCTACATGTGCATTTATTGCTTTCACTTATGTTGGTTTTTTTTTTAAAGACCTTAGTATTCTGCATTTCTCATTTGATATTAGTAGTGACACAATATTCAGCTACTGAAATCCCATGATTTCCTTTGAACGTGCATATTTCCAGAGATAACTGAGATTAAAAAAGGAGCTGGTCTTGATCTCTTCATTATAAATAAATGACATTCTCTGTATTACCTTCTCTCATTCACATTCTTGTCAATTTTGCATCTACCACTGAATTCTCAGAATTTCGTAGCATTAGAGAATGACTTGAGTTAGAAGGATAGGGATAGGTTGGGTAAGTGGATGTAATTACACAGAGATGCAGACACAACAGCCACAGATGCAGATGTAAATATAGAAATTCTGACAGTTCCTCAGCTCGTTGATTATTAAAATATTCTAAGAAATCCTTATAGGGAATCATGAGGTAAAACAGTGACTCTGAGTTTGCCTTGGGGAGGTTGATAATTACATGGTGAGGAAGCTGTGATTATCTCAGCCTATAATTTTTCATTATGGAGTGCAGTAGGGAGGTGTCACTGCTGATGCTTTGCTGTGATGGATTTATTTGAAGACAAATCTCTAGAGACACAATGTTTGAAAAAATAAAAAAGATATGAAAGCATATTAAGAGTTTTCACAGTTCTGAAAGGATATTTAATGTATTTAGTTAAATGTAGTAATAGATTATTATTCCATAGCAATGGGTCAGAAAATTCTCTGATGATACCTACTCCATGTTTTAGGGACAATGCAGTAGTATTTAAAAGTGAATTTTTCATTTGAATTTAATGTTTTTCCAGTTTGATTCACCGCCAGTTACAATAATATTTTGCCTTGAGAAAATGCAGTTCTTCTCTGGCTAAGTAAGTGCTGTACTGGCCTTCCTGTTCCATCAGCAAAAAAGTAATGTAGAGACAGTGTAAGGAAACAAAGTAGTGCATTAGAGCCATACAATTGCAAAGGAACTTTCTTCCTTCAGGCAAGACATCTAGCAATGTAGTAATGCATACTTGTCTTGTGAGCCAAAAGAAGAGAATAAACATTTCATCACATATTATCTGCTTCATTTAATCCACAGTGGCTTTAATAGATAATATTCTGAACATAGTGTGCTTGAATGAGCGTGGCATTTATTGTCCAACTGCACTTATTTGGACAGCCTGGAAGCTATATGAAGGCAATTAACATTTATCATAAATCAAACAAGGCTTTCATGGCAACCAGAAAAGCACTGCTGGAAATGCCATTTTACAGACCACTAGTAGGAAATGAGAAACAGAAAAGGTAGAAAAGGCTTTCTTATTAAGTCTTTCAGGTAGATGACCAAAAGTCAATTGAGTACTTCTGAAACATTTAGCAATTCAATGTGATACAACATCACACACATGTAGGTTAGAAATTATCACAGAAATATAACCAAGATCAAAATTTCTTGATTCTATTCAAAATATTGCAGGGAAGATGTTGTCTGTGTGCTTATTAGTAACTATTTTCTAAGATGCACACAAACAGTGACTTACACGGTTTGTAGCAGTGAAACGAGAAGAAAGAAGAGGGAGGGGGAGGGGGAGGGGAAGAGGAAAGGGAGAGGAGAGGAGAGGAGAGGAGAGGAGAGGAGAGGAGAGGAGAGGAGAGGAGAGGAGAGGAGAGGAGAGGAGAGGAGAGGAGAGGAGAGGAGAGGAGAGGAGAGGAGAGGAGAGGAGAGGAGAGGAGAGGAGAGGAGAGGAGAGGAGAGGAGAGGATTTTTTCTTTACGTGAATTTTCATCATTTAAATGCTTGTGCTTCTTCATGAACAATAGGGTAGATAGCAGTGAACTGCTAGCTGGAATTCCAAACCTTGAGACAGTTTAGTTCTGCCTGTTTTTTTTTATAAAGAGGTTGTTTGTTTTTTTTTTTCCTTAACTTTACAGTAGGAAAGATGGGCTACATTGATTTAGAGTTCTTAAATTTAACCAGCTGAATATTTAAGGGGCTAATGGGAGCTGCACATATTTATTTATACTCTTGACATTTGCCAAAAGTCAAGACACAGGAAATAGTAAGTCTTGTCATTTTCTGGTGTTTCATCTCCTTCCTTTTGCGTTCCATCACTCCTTATGTTCCACAATACCAGCATTAGACAAAGCATAAAAACATTCAGAAGTCTACCCTGATCTTTCTTGCATTAAGAAGAAGCTACTCACATCCCAATATCATTCACTAATTGCACTGAAAATGAAACAGTCTGTGTATTAGATAATTATGCTTTGCTAGACCTAGATTTAGCCTCACAAAATCACAAGAAATTTTGGAAAATGTTGGGGGGGGGGGGGGGGGAAACAGCAAAAAAAACCTGAACTGCTACTTAACTAGATTCATTTTTGGGGTGGAAAAATGATGCCCTTTTAAATACAAAATATTCATTTTGGGTTTTCATCTCACAAGAAATTTTGCTTGCTTGCTTCTATTTACAGACACTCAAAAACTGAAATTACTGCTTCACACAAATCATTGGCTGATGTTCTTAGCCAATAAATAAAGAGTGGACCCCAATTTAAGATGGATTTACAATCATTTTTGCTATGATTGATTAGGTGTTCTTAGGTCTCAGCCAAAGTGAAGTCAGTAGCATTGTTTTATTACATTAGGTAAAGTTCAGTGCAAGCATTAAATAAATTTTGATTTATATCTGCAACAAAACCAATTGGCAAATGAGTGCACTGCAGACTATCAGGACTGCACAAATCTCAAAATATTTGGTTCCTACCAAGTAAGTGCTTAATCCATTCTGCTGAGAATCTTTCCAAGATTTCAAGAGTTGCTATGCTACATCATCAAACAAAACCAGAAACTTAAAATTTCAGGATAGAAAATGAACAAATGCCTCTGATTATTGCAATTTACTTTGTATGCATCTTCCATTCAATTTTTCAGTGTCAGAGAGAAAACGGATGTCTTTAGTGTATTCAGAAGAACAGTGAACTTCACTTTTGCCATGCAATTTTGAATTTGGCCAGGTGACATGGCAAAAAATATATTTATATAGACACATTATAAAATGTTATGGAACCAGTTTTATTGATACAAACTGATGGAATCCATCATAATTCTTCATATTAGAGTCTGAGAGTATAACAATAGGTAAAAGTTGGTTGCTACAGTTTTCTATAATAGAAATATTGTCTTATAGCTGGAACATGAACAAAATCCAGGAAATCTTAGCTCCTAACCCCCCAGAACTAACTAAAACATTTCCATCAGACATAAGGACAAAATTATGTCCTTTCACCCTCACCCAATCTCACCTTTTTTTCTTAATATGAAAAATTTGACAGCTAAACAAATTTACCAATGAAAAAGAAATAGAATAGCACAACAGAAATAATTTTTTAAGTTTCTAAAATATAATCAGCATTGTCAGTTTCAAACACACAGAAATTTGAATCAAGTGACCCAGTATCATAAGTTTGGATTAAGTTTATCAGTATGTTAAAGTTCCATGTTTTTTCTGCCTATCAAAACCATTTCCCACTGGAACCTGCCAGCTCATGTTTTTCAAAGTTTTCTTTCTTTTTTAACATGCTATGAGGAATAGATATATATATTTTCAATATATACTCATAAGTAATTTCTTTTTAGTTTTCTGAGGAAAATGAGAAACAAGACATAAAGTACTGATTACAATAACAATGACAGAAATGTCTTTGAAAATTTATAGCTGAAATAAAAGTATCTCTGATTCTCTCAAAATTTGCTCCATAATATGTGTGAATGCAACACTCTCATGTGCTCTATGGAATTTAATTTCAGAATCAACAAGCTCTGAAAGACTTTAAAATGAACACTATGATCTTCTGAATTGGCAAGGTCATATTGCTTTGTTCAGAGAGAAGTGCTTCAGCAGGAGAAAATGAATATGGGCAAATCAATCTCAATCTAGCAAACACTTGAGAGAAAAATAATTGTACATCTAAATTTTAAAATACAAAAACTTGTCCACACCCCATACAGTATGCCATACAGTTGCCCAAGTAAGATCACACCGGGAAATTCTTTCTTTTTTTCTTGCAAAGTAATTAATTACTGACAACCTCAATCAAATATATGGTAATTAAGAGAATTTACATTTCTATCCAATTAGATTAATGCTTATTTTCCTATGATAGATGGGGACATAAGTGCACTAGACAATATACTACACATTAATTTTTGTGCAGAAGTTCAACAAAGTGTCTGTAGGTGTAAAGCACATGCTAAAGGCTCTATTGTTAGTCATTTTAACAGTTAATCATGTAAGTCAATTCAATACAAAGTTTAATTTTATGGCTGTTGGTTGCACTGCTAATACACTGCATTTTCTGAAAAACATACAGATATAAAAGGTTAGAGACTTTGCTGTAAAAATTATTTTTTATACTGAAGTTCTAGCTGAGAATTGGGAACCCTTAGAAAGCCAGAGAAAATGGCTTCCAAAAATTGATTTACATATTCTATTTGTACTAACATGGTGATCATTGTATCTGATTCTGATCTCTTCATAAAATAGTTTTGAGTAGGAAAGAATCTTAAAGATGGTCCAGTACTTCAAAAAATCTGTACTATATCTATATTCTTTAGACTGTTTACCAGCTGATCAAGCAGGGGAAAAGTAGGTGAGCATTCAAGCACACTGGAAACTGGTTGAAGCCTCATGCTGAAAGAGCAAAAGGTCCACCTGACAGCCAGTCATTAGTGAATGCTGGGGTCAACACTGCCTAACCTTTTCATTAATGATGTGGAAGGAAAGCCAGAGTTTATCCTCAGCAAATTCACCGATGATACAAAACTAGAGGGCTTTGTTGATAGGTCAGAAGGATGTGCGGTCATTCAGAAAGAACAGGACAGAGTGGAAAAGTGAGCTTACAGGAATTTCTTGAAGTTCCACAAATGCTAATGCATACTCTTGCAACTAGATAAGAACAACCCAAGGAACCAGAACAGGCTGGGACCACTCAGATCAGATCTAAAAGAAGGCAGGATTTTGAAAGAACGATTTGAATTATTTCTGTAAGTACAACATGTGGGGTCTTGTTCTTCACCATTGAAAGTGCACATCTAATGGCCATGACAATGTTGAAAAATAATGTTTTGCAGTGGAGAATTTGTTTTGTAGTGATATTTAGCTCTTGTAGTTTCCACGGCAATACATAGAGGCACTACTTTCAAAGTAACCTACATATTTGTTCATGATAACATGAACTGTGTAGACCATAGCCATATTCAAGAAGATATATGTGAAATATGTTGTGTAAATAGACTAATCCACTAATCTGTCTAATCCAGAGAGCCTAATATCTATAGAGAAAAAGGGTTGGGAGGCAGGAGGGTGATGGAGCACTGGAATGGGCTACCCAGGGAGATTGTGGAGTTTCCTTCTCTAGTGGTATTCAAGACCCGCCTGCACACCTACCTGTGCAACATGCTGTAGTGGGCCTGCTTTGGCTGGGAGTTGGACTCAATGATCTCTAGAGGTCATTTCCAACCCCTACAACTTTGTGATTCTATGAATCAGTGATACCAAAGAAGGAACAAGAATATAAAGAGATTATCAAAGCAACATAGGTAAAAAAACACTGTTTACCAAGCTTCCGGAATACTATATAAATGTCCAGACAAAGCCATTTAAACTTTCACAACTCCTTGTGAGACATTTTAACAATTTTATACACATATTTTAAGACTCTCAGTGTTTAATGCAAAATGGAGAACTAAAACAGAACAATTTCTCTTATATTGATGAAGATTACCATTGTGAAGATCAACATTGTTGTCACAACAGTGAATGCTGTAGTCTTAGAAATTTATAAATAATAAAAGCTGGTCTTTTTTTGTTGTTGTTGTAATAATATTTCACATGTATTTCTTTTTATACTGTTTATCAACTTGAGTGTTATTAATTTAAGACTTCTTAAACCATTTTCTTTCTAGTTTCAGAATTAAATTTTTATGACTAAAAATCTCAGTTTTTTTCATATTTATCTTATTTTCTCTTAACAACGTATATTTAACATAACCTGTGATCATGCAAGCTCCATTTTGCAGACAAAGCCTTTTATTTTTCTCACAAGTATGCGATATTAATTACTTTGGAGTTTCAAAATAAGACATGTACAGATCTGTGGTTTAAAGAAAGCCACTGCAATGAAATTAGAAGGCTAAGAACTCCATCTGTTTTCAAATTGGGGGGACAAGCAAGATGGAGGAGATAAATAGATGTCTTAAGATTTATAAAAAAATGATTACTGTGTGTTTTCTCTTTCTGCCTGCACAGGGCAAGATAAATGCTGTAAGTATTGTTTTTGTTGAATAATAAGGAATCTTATCTAAAAATATTGTGACCAAAAAATTAAAGCGTAAGATAAACAGAATTGTAATTGTTACACTGGGTCTTATCCTTTCCTATATACTGGGCTTCTAAAACACTTCAATTTTCGCGTCTCCTGTGTCTCTATTATCAGAAAAGTATTGACCTCACAAAGAGGAATTTTGAAACTTACACAGCTACATTCTGAAACGAGAATAAAGTTCTCTATTCAAGACACGCAACATTAATGAGATCACAGCAAACCTCATTTATGACCATATGTAAAATGCATATGACTTGTGATAGATCTGCTCCATTCCTCTATTTTTTTGCTATCCATAACTCTCTCTTGCCCTTATGTTTTGGACAAGACTATATTCAAACCCTAAAGACCGATGAAGAAAGCTATATTTTACTACATCCAGTCCAGTATCTTATAGAAATCTCATCATATTCTGTGATGAAATATTTGAAGACAAAATTTTAAACTTCTGTGCATTCTTCATATTCTTACATGGACCCTTTTTTTTCTCATAACAGCAATGAACTTGCCTTTGTTTTCTCTACTTTTAGCAGCTATTCAGCAGTTAGATCCTCTGGGACATGGTTCTGGGAGGGTATTTGACTCAGATTCTGGTTTGAAAGCAAAATGCTTTTTGAGATTTAGGCATTGTAAATGAATGCAGAAGAAAAACCTCTCCATTTACTCTAAGTTCTAGAAGAGCAATGACTTGTATTTGCAGGAAGAAGGCACACATCTTTGGATGCTTACAATTTTTCTTGTTGAAGGAAGAAATTTGGTTAAGCACCAGAAGATCATGGCAACCACTTCACAACATAATCTGCAGACTTTGATGTGAAAAATGAATCAGCTACTTTGCCTCTTTCCTCACCTGTAATGCTGGGCTACACTTACTGCCTCCCATGTGAGATTTTATAATTAAACTTAAGAAAAACAGAACTGTGATTGTTTTTCATGCAAATTATTAACCTGGCAGCAATAAAGAGTAAAGTAATTAAGGTCACTCTGACTAGGTGGTTTGGTTTTATTTTATTTGTTTTGTTCTTTAGTTAGAAGCATATTTCCTCTGATTGTCCCATCTCTGCAGGGAATAGTTACACAATCATGATGAATTATATGTTCTGTTTCTCTGCAGCTTGATTATCCTCAAATGGAATCAGGCACAAGGAGGCTTTGATAGGTCAGCAGTGGAAACTTCATATTATACAAAGCGGGAGAAGACTAAGAAAATAATAGCAAACTTAGGGTCACTGCATAAGTAAAGTGCCTAAACATAGAACTCAAATGGCAAAAGACTGTTCAGTAGAATAGGGCACAGTATGAGCTTAGATTAGCACTCAGTCCTTCAAGTGCTGTACTATGACAAGAAGAAACAAAATGAAAAAAAAAAGAAAAAAACAAGAAATGTATTTGATTTCTATGAGGCTAAGAAACAGTGCAGCAAACAAGAAGTAAACCTTGATTTTTCATAAAAACAAAAATGATTTCTACTCTTGCCTATTTATCATTCTGTCAACTTGTACTGCATTTCCTAGCAGTCATCAGTTCTCCTATAAATCTGAGGGTTTGCCATAACACTTCAGCTTCTTCCATGTTTTTTTCTAGTATGCAATGGAATAGCAATAAGTTGTGAATAAGAAAGTAAAATAAGTGATGTAGTTGAATAATCCAGAAAGCAGTATGGAGGCAAACATCAGATCTGTATATGTGGAAAAATTCAAGATATTTACAGATCCACAATTCTGAAACTGAAGAAAGGGATAAAAATTATGTACACTATGTTGACCTATAGACTAATGGCCAGATTTTGAAAGTAGACATTAGTATTTATTAATCATCCTTGTCCAGAGTGGGAAGCAGGCAAAGATTTTTCTCTGGAATGTACTTGGAAAGAATTTTTAACTGCTTTCTATTTTCCTGTAAAAATATTTTCTTTGCAGTTATTCAAATGAGTTCACTACTGCTGAGTGATTCTGATACAGTGTAAAATTCAAGAAATAATTAATAGTTCTTATCTTTCAAGTCTGTATGTGAACATCTTGTCACTTTCATATACTTCAATTACACCTATATGTTAAGACTATCCTGTATAATATTTTAATTTTCCATTATAACTGTTATAATTAAAAATTAAGATGATCATTCCTCTACCTGAAACAGATCTTAAAGAAAATAATTTCTCTAAGTGGGTGGGTAGGAGAAAAACAGAAGATAATAGTATGTGAAAATTTAAAGTTGAGTTAAAAAAACAGGGACACTATCAATAAAAAATAGTTATTATACAAAAGAGCATTATTTAATAAATTGTATGTTCCCTTTCTTTCTGATTAGGCTTACATACATTTCTGAAATTTGGAATATGATCTAACAGTGATATTAAAAAATTGATAACATTATTTTTCTTATCAAAGTAGAGAATTAAACAAGCTTATGAATACTCACAGGTTTTTGCTTCCTGTATGACATGTTAAAAGTTGTTTTATATAAAATCTAACCACCATCCATACTGATCAAAATTATGACCAAATTTTCAGATGCAGGTCATAATATCTGCATTTGTTGTTTCCGATTAATTGACACTGGCCATCAGCTATGCACACAAACAACAGTAACTCTCTCTTACACCTGCAGTGGGATGGGGGAGAGAATTATAAGAGCAAAAGCTGAAAATATGTGGGTCAAGATAAAGACAACATAATAAGTGTAGGAAAGTTGTTCATGCAAGCAGAGCAAAATAAGGAATTCATTTACAGCTTCGCAGAAGGTATGTTTACAGATACTTCTTGGAACAGGGCTTCATCATTTGTAAACTTAGCAAGGCAATTTCCATAACCAGAAATATCACTTCTCCCTTTTCCCCAGATTCTAATGCTAAGCTTGATGATATGGGACATTCCTTTTGTTAAGTTGTGTCAGCTGTCCTGGTTGTGATCCTTCCAAACCTCTTGTGCATCCCCAACCGACACCCTTTAAGGGCAATGAGGGAAAAAGAAAATTGCATGCAACTGTGTAGGAACAGTGAAAATATGGTTGTGTTATCAAAATTGGCTTAGTAGCAATCCAAAACACAGGCTTCTCTGAAGAAAAATACCCCCATTCCAGACAGACTCAGTACAGTGCTGAAGGAGGGCAAGAGCTTAGAATGAAAACTACATTTGATTTTGCTGTATTGTAGCGTATTTAAGAACTCACAACCATATCAAGGTGCCCCTGACATTTAAAGACTTCGAAGTAAGAGTTAATTTTACTAGCTCTGCTATAAGCCTTAATGTCATGAGTTGCTCTTAACAACCATATGTTTTGTAGGTCCTCAACTCCACAGAAGTACAAAGAAAAATCAGTTCAACAAAGCCACGTCTTCACAAAAAGGATAGATAGTTTTAAGTTACCCCCTTACAATAACTCTTTTCTACAATATCGTTTTTCAGGCATTCCTTGCAGTATAAAAACAACACCTGATGCCCAAAAGACTAAATATATATTTTTTTTTCTAAAAAGGACTGAAGAATATTAATTTGTACTTTACAGCATAGTTTTCATCTAGTTTCACCTGATTCCTTCATCCCCAGATAGAATACAACTCTTGCATTATGTGATTTTCCTCCTCCTGGTGAGAAAAAGCATCACTCCTTTCTGTAAGTACTATTGCCAATCAGAATAAGTATTCTGTGGCATCAGGTTTTAGACAGAACAAAAAAAATGTCCAGTGTTTTCACAATGTCTGTTTCATTGAGGAGGGGGAAGACAATTTTTCTGTGTTTTTTTTTTTTTTTTTTCTCAGTTGACAAAAGGGTAACTGTCACAAAGACCAACAATAGCTTTGCAAAACTAAACCTCTAGAAAGCTTTCTTGGTAAAATCAGCCAGGAAAATGTCTCTGCAGAAGCAAAATTCAGGTTATTGAGCATAGTCTTATTTCCATATATTCCAGTGTAGCTGGCACTTATCAGCCTTACAGGATTTGATATGGCAGATGCTTGAAATTGAATAAACATGACATGTTGCTTCAATCAATGATTTCATCAGTGATGCTGCAGACACAGGTTCATGATTAAAATCAGAGAAAGATCTAGTTGCAGGCTGAAAAGTCCATTTACAGTCTAATTCTGGACATGCGAAAACATAGATGTACTCTCCATATTCATTTCAGAGTTATTGCATATTTGCATATAAAAGAGGAGTTGCAGAATACTAAGTATTCTTTTTACAAAATTTCAGGCCAGAGGGATCACATTCTTCATCCAAGTAAATCCAGGGGTGTTTTCATGGCTATAGCTTAAGAAGCTATAATCCGAATTAATTTTAAACCAGTATTTCAACCCTGAACAGAGCTATGTCAAGGAGCTCACATATGAGAAGTTTGTTTTGAACAATGTGGAGGCTTTTCAAGTCTGCATAATGCAAAAATCAAAATAAAATTTATTACTTCTGAGTCACAGAATGGTTAAATAATACCCAGACCTGAGTATTAATCATAAATGAGAAATCTCAGCTCCGTATGTGTTTTTCTTCATTCAAGTATAGTCGTATGACCTGTCTCTACGGTATCTACAAAACAGTTTCTCAGTGGCTAATAAATTCTTCTGCTTTTAACTTTTGAAAAAGTAGCATTTCAGATGATGGATTTTTGTTTTTGTCTTTTCTGCTCTGTATTTGCATTTGTGCTCATGAAGAATAATGATGTCACCTACTATTTGCATGCATAGGTTATGCCCAATGGTAGCTGTAGCTACAGTTTTCCAAAATAGTTATGTTTATTGATGTTCACTGCTAATACAGTTTGGCTAATACAGTGTGGATTTGTCTCTCAAACCACGTCAAAAACAACATTTTGAAAACTGCAGTTAAAAATCTCATTTAGTAAAACAAAATTATAAAATGAAAGCAACCTGAATAGCTAAAAAAATTAGCTAAAAGTAATGGAAAATACACAGAACCTTCAATATGGTATTAATGTGCATAAATGTCATTATAATCATCCAAATAGAATGCTCGGTGTTACATGATGTGTGTAAACAAAACAAAGCTAGCTTGGGCAACTGCAACTTGGCAGATTTTTTTGTTAAGCATTTCAAGGTGAAAAAGAATTCTTATTGTTGGGAAGATTATGGAATTAAGTATTTGCACTGTAAGATCATTAAACTGTTATTCATTACAACAGCACAGTATCTTCGATACCTTTCAATTCTGCTTTTGAATAGTTATTTGTTTATGAAATGATTGTTTTTCACTACAAAAAGAAATAATTCAAAACATGATCAAAATAACAACAACAAAAAAATGACAAGATTGCCATACCTGCTCTCTTTCTGATTCCCATTATAATCTCATTATTCTTGTAGAATTTTTTGCAAATTTTTTGCAAATTCTTAGCAAAATGTAGATTTTGCTAAAAGACTGTTTCCTCACAGGAACTGTCAAAGTATGAAACAGTATCTTTTTCTCTGGAGCCCTATCTAAAACTGCTCAGAATGTATTATAATAACCAAATTATTAGTTATCAGCAAAGGACAAAGTTGTTGACAACCACACCTCCACTGAACAGCCAGAGATTCCTTTTGTACATGGATCTGTGCATGACCCATATCCCTATCAAACTATTCTTTGATTTACAGCATAACATGGCAATTTGGCTCCTAATAAGTATTACATTCAGAAATTCCTTAAATTTTCACTACAGACCAGCTGAAAACTCCCTCCTGAAACCAAGAAAATCATGTGCATATGTTTTCAAATAAACTGGTCATTTTATAGTCTAGGAAATATCTAGAAGCAACTGAAGTGTTGGATCAAACATTCATATTCCAGATTCATCAATAATAACTGCTTTCCTGATTCAAATGTTCTGTCAGAAGACAAAATACAATAAAGAACTATGTTTATCCATCCAAGACAAAGTATGTTTCTCAAGGCTGAGATTTCAGGAAAATAGCTGTCCTCAGAAAACAGTATTCAAGAGATGCAGGTTGCTTCTATGCAGAGTTATCTATGCTCTTGTGTTTAGATCTCTGAGAGGAGAAAATGTCAGATAGACATAATCCATAAGCAACAATATGTTCCTTTGTCACCTATTACCCTTGGTTACTATGTAGGGTAGTTTACAACATTTATTCAGGTAGGGAATTCAGTTCATTTAGTCTGTACGGCAGCAGCTCATAATTTTTGCTGCACAGATAAAATGATTCAATACCTGTTGGTGGAAATCTCAAAATATAACACCACAATGCATATATGTGAGATAAGGATATCTAAGAGGTTGAATAAATAAGGTTCACAGGTGCTATTTGGTACTTCTAACAGAAGTATTTACTAAAAAATAAACTGCAAATATATTCCTTGTTTATTTAATTCTTAAGATTTCATTATACTATCAGGAAACTTGATAGCTATATAAATTGTTCTGTATCAATCTATCTCAGGCATTCCAACCTGCTACCCGTATTGCATGCCAAAGAGGGACGCGTGGTGCAATTCAGCAGTGGGGACAGGGACAGTGTGTCACCCACACTGGTGCAGGTTCTTATGAGCATGCCATGCAGGCTCTTGTTCATCACTGGTGAAAATGCAGAACTAATGGTGGTTACTCTGTTAGAAAAAACAGCATTTAGTATCTGAAAATCTGCCCTATCAAGCAGTGTTGCTGTGCTCATTGTATCTGCTGCAGTTTCCATGAAAATAAAAAGGGGATATTACGTTCAGAGCAACCAATGTATGTGCAGCTCAAGACAACTCCTGATCATTCACTGTGGCCTAGGCAAACAAAAAGGCTGGACACCCATGATTTAGATCCTTCTACAAAAGTGTTGTGCCTGACTGCACATAATTAATCTTTGTATTCACCACGGGAAACTGCTGTGAAATGAAGAGTTTGTTTAAATGTTTTTTAATAAAACTTGAATGTTATACATAAGATATTGAGAGAGTAGAATCTGCCTAATGAGATGACATGCTCAATGAATGTTGCTAACATCTGTAATAACCATACAAAATTTTGATACCCTTTAGAGAATGGTACAATGCTTCAACTGTTAAAACCACTTTTAGGAAACATCGGGACAAGAACAGTACCATGACACATCTCAGATTCTTTGTCAAAGCTAGATTAAAACAGATAGTTTCTTAGCAGGATAATTTATTTAACAAATGTTTTAGAAGAAATAGAGTTAGACAGTGATTAGGCTGAGTCCAAAACATTCTCAGTCAAAATTCAGGTGATGCTTGAATTTTGTGATTCAGGACCATCTTTGAGTGCAAATCTAATTCAAGGCTATTGAATGTAAAAACACTATTTGTGCACAGCCCAGAGACAACTGAACACACCTTACAGTGACTGCAGAAGTAGTTGGAGCTTTGTTACACTGACAATGTGAGCCATGGTTATTCATCAGTACTTTTGTTGGTTCAGTCTCAGCTAAGGCAAAGTAATGCTTTTGCAATTGTGAAATATAGCAAAAATTAGCTGTTTTTCTTAAATTCATTTGAGCAGATAACTTTTTAGAGTCATTACCCAAGCTTTTTCAAACAGTTTTTTATTTTTGTTCTTAGTACAGAAAAGATTGTTGGAAAAAGCATTGTCACAGTGGAATTAAATTGCTTACATGCCCATGTGTTCATAGTTCTGAAAAGCATAATTTAAAAATAAACAGTGAAGACATTTTGCTAATTCACTCTCTGAACCAGCACTGTAAGCATATGCTATGTCCCCCGTACAAAATGTTGTTATGATTTTGGAAACCAGGCGGTGTAAATCTCTGAGTTCTGAGATCTATCTAATATTTATATTAAAAAAAAAAAAAAAAAAAAAAGCATTTTTCAGTAAGAAATGCATAAAGTTTGGCACGTAGCATTTTGTAATGCAAAAGTGAGAACATTTGAAGAGAACTCAGTATAAAAAGCATTCACGCTAACATTCAAACATCTTGTAAAATGTTAAATGTGCGATTTTATCTAACTTGAGCTGATTGAAATGTATGGCACTCCTCTCTACATAAAAAGCTACTATTTAATTGATCCTTTGTGCCTGTCATGATCACCAGTGTTTTGATTTTCCATTTGAATACGGTGAATTAGAAAATACTTTAAAACTTTCCATCAAAATTTTGTCATATTGAAGATAGATGACAGAATTATACAATGATTGAGGTCAGATGGGACCACTGGAGTTTATCTGCTCAAAGAACCCTGCTCAAGAGGGGCCACCCAGAGCAGATTGCCCAAAACCACATCCATGCAGCATTTGAAGATCTCAAACTATAAGATTCTACAGCTTCTCTAGGCAACCTCTGTCAGTTATCTGCAATGAAGCAAGATGATCTAACATCTATCATCTTGCTTTCTTTCTCCTAGTATTTAGACATTGATAAGATCCCTCCCAAGCTTTTTCTTCTCAAGACTAAGCCCCACCTCTCTCATCCTCTCCTCATCAGGCCCTTTGTCAGACTCTCTCCAGTGTGTCTGTCTTGCACCAAGGAGACCAGAATTGAAGTCAGCATTGCAAATGTGGCCTCATTAGTGTTGAATGGAGATGAAGGATCACTTACCTATGCTTGCTGGCAATACTTTATCTAATGTAACACAGGGTGTCATAAGGCTTTTCTGTGGCAATGGCATGTTGCTGGCTCATGTCCTGATGTAGTGATGAATGCACATGTACATCACCTCATATAATTACAAACCTACAGAAAATATGGTACATTTTCTAGTATTTAACATTGTTCTTAAATGGTTCTGATATATTTAAAGCCCTCGTGATTTATGAAAGAAATATTAATTTTATTAAAATTACTCTTTAAAAAAGAAAAATGGATCTCAGCACCTAGTTTTCACAAATACTGTTTACTGTATTTGTACTACTGTCAGTAGTACAAGGTATAGGACTAATTAAATGAGATGTGTATGGATGACATGGTGTTCAGGTGCTGCAGAAGAAAAAATGAAAAGGAAACATGGAAATAAAGAAAAATTGCTCACTAACCAAAAATGTCCTTCTGACTCTCACCACATCTCTGAGACTCAGCACACGAGTAAACGTAATGCAAGAACATCCATTCAGGACACTACTCTGTCAAGTGCAAGTACTCAGGAGAGTTCAGAGCCCAAGCACTGTTTTCTTTTCTCAGCTGATTTGACTTCAGTACTACAGAAGTCAATACTGTTTTACTGAAATCAGGAGAGGTGCCAACAGATAGTATAAAACTCACCCTTTTTCTGGGATGAAAAAATTAAAGTGCAAATTTGCAATTTTTTTTTTTTTTAATCTGTTTCAAAGCTTTTTCGTCTATATCTGACATTTTATTTGCTTATTGGTTTATTTGCTGATGTTGTAGATTTTTTATTTTTATTTTTATTTTTTTAGCAGCATTTGTCCTAAGCACATTCCCATTGACATTTTACTTTGTGTTACCCAGCTGCTACCAGAGTATAAGTCCCAGATTTCCAATTGCATTTAAAATTACTTACATGTTACTGCTGTTTTATACATATATTATTATTTTAAAAATACTCATAAAGGAATCACAGGTGTTGATAATAGCTAACTTCAGAACAATTAATATTTTGCTGTTCTGTACAGGTTACAGAACAGATATTGAGAGTCGTTACATCAGTACAGGTAATTTATTAATTATTATGCTTAATAGAAGAGAGAACTAAACTAAAATAATCTCCCATTTCTTTAGGGAATATTCCTCTCTCAATGCTGACAGACGTCCTATCATGAGAGACACACGTTTTCATGCTTGTAGCTTGCAGCTCTACTTAGTTGCAGTATGTAAAGAGTACGATGCCTTTTTCAGGGCAAAAATCTAGTAAAAACATTATTATTATTAGAGGTACTTTTGCTTTCTTTACTTCTTGTAGTATTTAATATAATATTATTTTATTTATATATATTTTTTTTTTTCTGGAAACAATGGCTAAACTATTTCTATCCCAGCCACTGACTAAATATCCTGCTGCAGTAGTGATATAGACATGTACCAAATATTTTGCAGTCCTGAAAGATACACAACATGTGAGCATAATCTCTGGAAAACATTTTAAAAATGTCAGCTAATTTGTCTTCCCACTGCCCAAAGCCAACATCAATTTTTGCTGCTTTTATGCAAATGGAGAGAAGGACAGAGTTTTACTGAAATGTGCAAGAGGACATGGTATCTGAGTTGGGATCAAAACTCATAAACACCTGAAATTCAAATCTCCTCAGGAAAGGAGACTAATATTGTTATTTTTCTTCTCTGGAGCAGCTGAAGCAGCCACAGAGGGCAACTCATCTGCGTGCAGGATTTATCATCCTGGCAAGCTTTGAAAAGCTCATTTAAAAGAAGCTTGGAAAGCCTGACTGCTCTAAAACAGTGTGCAGAGTTAATGTGTTATTCCCATATAAGTACTGGAATATGCATTGATGACACTTAAAAAAACAGGGAATAAATATTTAATTTTTGCATCAGCCAGAGGATTTTGGTCAATTGCTTTATGTCCAGAAGGAGCCCCAGGATGAGTGGTATCCCCCAGGGTTTCAGTCTTGGAACTCGTGTTCTTCTACATCTGTATCAATGACACAAATAGTGGGAATGAGTACACTCTCAGCAAGTTTGCTGGTGACACCAAGCTGCGTGGTACAGGTGACACAACAGAAGGTAGAGATGCCACCAGGGGGACCTGATCAGCCTTGAAAAGTAAGCATACGAGAACCTAACGAGGTTCAGAAAGGTGAAGTGCAAGGTGTCGCACTTTCGTTGGTGTAATCCCAGACTGGGAGAAAAACTGATTGAGAGCAGCTCTGCAGAGAAGGACCTGGTGGTTGTGGTAAATGAAAAGCTAGACATAAGTCAGCACTGTGCACTTAGAGCTTGAAAGTCCAACTGTATCCTGGCTGCAACAAAAGAGGAGAGGCCAGCAGGGAGGTGGAGGTCCACCTCAGTTCAGAGGGCTGGAGCAACTCTGCTATGAAGAAGGACTGAGGAAGCTGGAAGTGTTCAACCTGGAGAAAACTCTGGAGAGATGTCATTGTGGCTTTCCAGTGCTTAAAGGGAGAGTATAAACAGGAGGGAGACTGTCTTTTTGCATAGACAGATAGTGATAGGACAAAGAAGAATGGTTTCCACTACAGGAAGCAAGATTCAAATTAGATATTAGGAGAAATTATTCAGAGGGTGGTGAGGCACGCAGGCTGCCCAGAGAAGCTGTGGATGCCCCATTAAAGGCCAGGTTGGATGGATTCCGAGGAAAACTTATCTGATGGATGATAGCCCTGTCCATGGCAGGAGGCTGTAACCTGATGATCTTTAAGGTCTCTCTCAACCTAGGCGATTTTATGATACCGTGATTCTTTTCTACCACTTACTTTAGAGAGACTAGCATAGAGAATGTGTGGGGAAGAACAGGGTTTACAAGGAGTAGCAGTTCCACGAATTCCAGAGAGACAGTGTCTGAGTTAATCCCCTGGAAAGTCATGTACTCATGCTACTTGACCACAGATGGCTTCAGCTTTCCATGAGTAAGCTTCAAAATGTGTAGGGCAAGAAACGCTCAGGATCTTGAGGATCAAAAATCCAAGGTTATCATGACTGAAATACAGAAGACACTTAGATGTTTGAGCTTTTTAATTACCTTTTCTTTAAATTTACTAATGAACATATTAAATGGTAACCACTGATGTACATTAAAAAGTGCTTACCTTAACAAGTGTCAGAAAATAACTTTGAAATCCTACAGGCACCAGAAAAACTTGACTCTCTAGAACTAATTTAGATAATAGATGTCTATGCCATAACCTTGGGAAATGATCTCTTCAATAAATAGCAAAGTTCATTAATATTTGATAGAGCATCTATCACTGGAAAATAAGTTGCCATTAATTGGGTTTTCAGTAAATCGCCAAGCTGTTTTCCTTCTTGGGGACTGCAGACCCATATGTTCTTCATATCCAACTCTCCCACCCCAAACACCCAAGCAAAGGAATAAATCTACCAATGTATTTTACTAAGACTGAAGTATAACATCTCTCATTACAGAAATTAAATGAGATACCAATTACTTTTCTTTGCACTATAAGTGATTCTATAAAAGTAGAGGCTATTAACTATATCAAAATGCAGACTTTTAATACCGATTTTTCTCCCTATACATGCAACCATCCACTCACAAATACATAGGAACAGAACACAGGTTTTCTCTCAATCTAAATTACAGGAGATCAGAATAGAATTATTAGCACAAAAGTTTGCTGAATGCAGCAACAAAGCAAAAGACTTGTTAAGCCTCAGGTCTCATTAGAAAACATTTTATAATGCTCTGTCTGAGAGTACAATTTGTTTTTCTTTTAACGTTGCACAGAATATAAAATCCTAAATCTGAGAGAGAGAGGTATATGAATGTCCTAAATAAATTCTTGCCAGGAGAGAAATAGATGATTAAGGAAACTGCTTATGTGAAAAATCTTAACTTGTGTGGGTTACCACCCTAAAATATTCATGGTAAGCATAAGCCATTTGTTGTTGAGCTTGTATACATGGTTCTCTAGAATGGAGTAACACGGCACAGATGTACATGCAATGAGTGTGTCCGTTCTTTCCTACAGCAGTGAGGAAGGATGGTTGTGTGGATTCCAGCCTGCACCAAAGACAAGAAGAAGTGCACAGCTATACAAAACTTGTCATGCACATCTCTCAGGCAGTAGAAATACCTGCAGAAAAGCAAGGGCTAGGTCTATACAAACACCAATCTGTAATGCAATGAACTAAAGAAACATGCATCTACCCAGCGCTGTTAATCCTCAGTACTGGAAAAATTACTTAAGAGGAAAATATAATATTGGAACAACTGTGTGTTCTGTATATACCAGTTTCTCATTTTAAATAATTCAGTATTTTTATGCCAGTTTTTTTGTTTGTGTCCAATATTCCTAACAGACTAAAAAGCATTGAAGTAAATTCAAATGCTTATGCTTTATATAAAAGATAAATCTGTAGGTGGAGTTGGGAGCTTAAAACATATAGAAGAAATTATTCTTGTCATGAGAAAAAAAATGAATTATCTTTCCGTTATGATAAAAATCTAAATGTGCTTTGCCATTAGTCTAAGACTTTGGACTTGAGTCTGCATTTGTTTTAGTTTCAAGAGCTTGTTTTAGGTTATCTTCTACACCTAAGATATGTTTGTAAATGTACCTTGTAGTAGATCAAATTCCATAAGATGAACTTTAGTACTTCTTACTAAAATCAACAAGTCAGTAATAAGCTGAGAGTTATCACTTTCTAAATATTTTCCTATGTTATTTTGGAAATGAACTTGAAGGTCCCAAGTCAAGTCAATGCCTTTGAAAAATCTTGGCTTCATCTTTAGCTCTGACTGTAAAGAAGACATCCTCATGCCTTTCAATTCCCACCTCCTGTAAATGATAGGAAAGAAGATTGCCAGTTGACATTTAACAAATAGGCTGTTTTAAAGTAAGAAAAAGCATTGTTTAAATGTAGATCTGGTGTTTTCTTAACTTCTTTTCCTCCAAAAAATGTCTGAAGTGGCATTTGTTGTTGTTACATTGATAGAACAATGAAAATGGAGAAGCATCCCAGACAAGTTTCCAAGTGAAAGAAAAATTGCTTCTCTCTGAGATTTGCACACACAGTTGAGATAAAAATTTATTTGTTTTTTTTTAATCTTTATCCATCTTCCATGGTCTATTCCTGACTGTCAGGTAATACTCATTCTCTTCATTTCTGAAAACAAGTGATTTACTGCTCTGCTTAGTCACAATAGAAATATATATATGTATCTTCTTTTGCGGTAGCTAAGAACACTTGAGAAATACCAGCATAAGCATCACTCCATGATTTGGAAAGAATGAGACCAATGTTCTGGTGTTTGTTGATTCATTTGCTCATTTTTCTTGTGTCGAACAGCCATTTAATGAGACCAAAAAAAAAAAAAAAAAAAAACTGGAAAAAGAGTTTTGTCTCCAGAGTACTTCAGTTTAAGTAGAGAGGATTTTAAACACACTAAGACATTTAAAAATGAGATTATCAAGAAGAACTCTTTATTGTTGCTAATGGGCTCTATCATTATATCTAGATGACTGACTAACGATCCGGGGAATGTCATACTGCTACACACTTCCTGCTTAAGATTAGCATATTTATTTTCACAACATTGGCACTTGCCTCCAAAAAAAAAAAAAAAAAAAAAAGTGCCAGAATATTCTTAAAAGATTTCTGTTTCCAGATTAAAAAGAGGAAATCAAAAAGATGAAAAAAAGAAAAATGAAAAGCAAAAATGAAAAGGAATAACAACACGTAGAACAAGATGGAATATGAATTAAAGGAAACATGCCAAATGTTTTTCCTGTTTAACCAGAATACAAAAACTAAAAAATCCCAGAATAAATTATTTTAAGACTGTTTTATATTTAATGCTTACACTAGCAGTGCTTAGCTGTAAACATACATGATACATTCTTAGGATCTGAAATTAATATTAAAATTCTTCCATGCAATTTTAAAACAGAAAACTTCACAAAAGCTTTAATTAAAAATAATTAGCAGGTGTCTTTCTAGTACAGTAAATAGTTGTAAATCTTTCATAGAGGTACTCTACAGAAGGAATGAAATTTGACATGTAATAAACAGATGGAGTTGAACTTTATTTATGAAAGAAACATTTCTAAAGGAAGATCTCAATAGTCTGCATCATGGAGAGCTTTTCACTCTTCGGGTTCATGTATATGTAACTGTACATATCAGTTCCCTGGAAATTACAGGCTTCCATTTTTGAAGGGAGATATTTCAAACAGGTATATGTTTTGCAGGAAATAGGTAGGAAAAGAAATTGATATAGGCAATAGATAAAGACGCACAAAACACTGTTAAAAGGTGTACCAATGAAATGGAGATTGATCCCAACCTCAACCACTCTGTGGATATATTATCACATTTTAGATGATTTTTTGAATATTTGCTTCTGAAATCATTTCACTGGTGCATCTATTCTTGAAGCCAGAGGACTTGTTTATTAAAGTATATGAGCATTTCTTTTTGCCCTGTTACTCTCAGGCAAGAGTTAAACAAAGGGAGTTCCCTGTGGTTTATCTTCCCTTTGCTCTTCACTCTCTCTTTATTCAGAGCTCCTGGCAGGTGCATGTACTCTTTTCAGGAGATGTGAACATGTTCTCCCAACTATGTATACTTGAAATATAAAATGGGAAAAGTAGTTTGAGTTTCATATGTCAGAGATAACATTTTCCAAACCATTAATTTAGCAGTCAGGTTTCTAGATGGTGCATCCACTCTGTGGGATAGATATGGTGTGCCTCAGAAAACTGTTTCCAACCTAGATATAATGACTACATGTTGACTGCACATCAGGATGTGAGCCTTGTTCATGAGAAGAAACTTAAAGTACAATCACACAACTTAGCCAAAACGTCCACTCTTTTTGATACTGCAAAAAAGCAGGGCTGAAGGATGGTAAAATAAAACATGCATTGTGAGTAGAATAGGCATAGTTTCCTGCTTTCGATATAAAATATAATCTGATAGACCAGAAGTACTACATGAATAGCATTAAATCAATAAGATTAGTTATCTGTATTGTCTGAAGTCAGGCTGGAGCTAGATATCCAGGTTGGCTTAGAATGCAGGATTAACACATATTATCATACATTCACTGCATCAGTAACCTGCCTAAATTCAGTGTTTGGATTTAGACTCACATATAAAATTAATGACTAAAGTTCAGCAATCTAAAACATTTTTCAGTCTTATAATGGTCACCTGAAGGGTCTAATGAATTAACTAACTGCCCCCAGAATAACTCAGGAATCACCTAGGAATTAATTAAAAAATAAGAAGAATATATGTACAGAGAAATTTGTCAAGGTATAACACTATTTACAGGTGGATATATGTCCATGTTATGCCTTTATTTGATCATCAGCATTTCTAACTAGAACATTATAAATTCTAACAGCACATTCCAGTTTTGTGCAAAACACAAGTTGCTAAACCTAAATGCTACATACTCTATAACTTACCATCCCTCTAGCTGCTTAACAATACTGCTAAATTCCAGATACTGTCTTTTAAAGGTGAAGTGGTTCATCAATAATAAAAGGTTGAGTAACAGTGCTCTAGACAAGAAATTCTTAATCATGAGAGCATTTGAGAGGACAGAAATGTTAACAAATGCCAGAATTTTCCTATCTCCTCTATCCAAGTTATTCAGTTCAGTAAAAGAGTTATTTTTCCTTGAAACTGAAGGGCATGCTGAATTACCTATTCATTTCAATTTAACTAATATGATTAATGTATTTATTAAATTAGTTTATTAAAGTACTGACGTGCAAGAGTATATTAATTAAATTTAGTTAATGTAATCTTGTCTGCTGTGATAGTTCTCACCTCTTCTCCCTTCATGTTTGCTGATTGAAAAAAACTCTGCTGTAAGATAATAAGCAGTCTGTAAGTGCTGGACTACTTTTGATGCAACAGTGTTGATTTAATCAGAACAGATTTGTTTGTGCCTGGGAGGTGAGTGTGACCTGACAGTGGGAGCTCTCATGTGAGGCAGCCTTTGTAAAGAAAGTCTAACCTGACCTTCTGCCCAGGACCAGACAAGTTGATGGACTGGTACTAGTTTGGTCATATCCCTTGGTAAGTCTGATGACAATTACCATGTGCATCTCAGATCCTTCCCTCCAATATAGTTTCTAGGAAACCTGCAGAGTGATGGCAACCACATCCTCAGCTATCTTTTCTCCCATCATGTTTGGAAGCATGTACATTAGAAAAAAACAGTAAGATAATCCAAAACTATAATATGAAGAAATGCTATTTTATGTCCAATACCCATTTTAAAGGTAATGAAATCACTAGTAGAACACCTAAAAGAGGAGATTAAATTCTTATCCAAATACACTTCAAGTTAAAATTTTCCAGAGTACTTTTCCTTTGGAAAGCAGTACCATGGATACCAGCAGGTGGAGAGGAACATGGCTTCTTCATTCACCACAAAGGAAGTGGGATACTGCTGGACTGTCCCATTGCCTCCTCTCTGAATTTCTTTGACGATGCTGACGAAGCTGCTCCAAAAGTAATGCCTCATATTTTACAATGTTGGCCCACAATGTCAAAGGCAGATGTCGGAGATACGGCATTAGAAGTTGAACTTTCCTGCCACTATTCTGTTACACTTTGTTGAGCAGATGGGAAGTCTGATACAATGGTGGCTGGGATGAAAATACATATGGAACAAAGGGTTGGAACAGAATTCATCCATGCAGAAAAAAATAGCACTTACTGACATTCACTGAATCAGAATATGTTTGGAGACCAAACAGTGACTGTTGAGTGCTGCATTTCAACAGTGGTGACAGCAACAGTGTGTCACCTCCACTGGTGCAGATTTTTGTGAGTGTGGCGTGCAGTGTCCCGTTCATCACTGGTGGAAATGCATAGCTAATGCTGGTGACTGTTTTGATATATAGTGCTTTGTAACAGAATTTGTTCTACCAGACAGTGTTATTGTGCTCTTTGTATTTGTTTAGATTCCATGGCATTCCTTCCAGAGCATCCTACTTATTTTAGCCAATGGTTCACAGAGAGTATTGCATCTGACTTCCTGGTTTTCTAGTGTACAATATGAATTAACAGGCACCTATGTCAAGATTAAACTAAATACTCCCCCTATAGCTGGAGTTAAATACAGGTAAAGATTATAAACAACATGGACATAGACGTGCTGTGAGAAAAAAATATATATATATATGTTCTCAATTGCTGTTCCTAAAAATGGCCATAACATCCTGCCACTCCAAGGACATTCTGAAGAAAAATGGAATATCTATCATTAAAGCAGATAGGTGGAAGAAATTGAATAAATTGTCCCATTGTCAGGGAAATATCTAAAAACTTGATAGAAAACAAAACACAGATCATTCACTGACCAAAGAAGAACAGAACAAAATGCAGCAAAACATCCCATTTTATTAGCATTTGCTCTGAAATAGTAAGCAAGTCATTGAGGGTGTTACAAAGATACCGGTATAAGCTGGTAAAACCAAAACAAAGTAGGCAATTTTCAAAAATTTTCAAAAATTTTGAGTAATTTTTCTTCCAAAGTTCCATTTTACATGCTGAGGTTTTTATTACTTTCTTAAACATACTATATATAATGTTGCACCCTACCAGTTTTCATGCTCTGAAATGTAGTTTACTTCTGTAACAGCACTGGCTGACCTAGATCCTAAGGCAGCATAGAATCAACTCAGCCCTGTCAGTATCAATAGAGCTGCACTAATTTATATCTGTGAAGTATGCGACCCTAGAAAACACTGTTTGGACTTTGATGGCAATACATAAGTATGCAATGGATAATAATCTATCAGGTCTCAACATTATCCAAAATCCTTCTTTACTTCTTATTTAGCTGTCCTGCTTCTCTACTCAGTCACCTTGAATTAATCAAACCAGTTGGCACATATTTTTTCCCAGATCAACAATGTTCTGGATGTGTAGTCTGAAGCAGAAACACTTTAAATAAAGAAGAACTTGAAATACAGAGTCCTAGCATGAGAGGAGAAACAGAGTTAAGATAATCATGTTCTTTATTAATAATGTACTATAAACGATCCACCAACTGCAAAAATCTCAGACGAAACTCATCTCTTCTCTCTGGAAACAGAGCAGGTTACAAGTAACAGTGGGAAATTCATGATTTTTTAAGTGTTTGTGCTGACCGTGGGTAAGTCGCTAGCTAAATATTTTAGTTTTTCCATCTTCTTAATAAATTCAATAATCTTTTTCACATTTTAATAACATCTGAGATCCATGGCTAAATATACTGCAGAAGAGCAAAGTCATACCACTTCTGAGAAGCTTGGTTATTCAAGCAGCTGCTTATGTGTGTGTGAGATCTTTCCAAGGTTTTTGTCTTGTTCATTAAGCATGATAGAGGCAGAGACTTGCACAATCTTTGAGTACACAGGAACTTTTGACACAAACTCCTCATTCAGCATCATAAAACTTTTTTGAGTTATCTAATAAGGAGCCCTTTACAGCCATTATCATCCAAAATAGTGCTCATAGTGCTTCTACCTCCTTGCTAATTAAAAAAAAAAAAATAAATTAAAAATAAATAAATAAATGAAATTAACTTTACAATAACTTTGTACAGTTACTACTCATTTAGCAGCTTTATATGAGCAATTTCTTTTAAACATATTTCATTCTATGTTATTGTTTAATAACTGATGAGTAACAAACTGCATGCCATGTCTCAGCATCTCATTCCAAATATTAAAATACATTTTTTAGAAATTTGTTTAAATAATAAATTATAAAATTAATTTGTGGTTGCTCTAGGTTGAAGTACTGTGAGAATCTTCTTTGTTTTTTGGCTCAAAGCTTGCTTCCCATGTTATTTCCTGTCATAAGACTCTGACTGATTTATTGAGGGACAAGTGGTGGGTGCTACCGTGTGACAATCAACATCACTTTGTGGACATTTGAAAGCACCTTCCTCCAGAGCTGCCTGCCTCTGGAAGAGAGTGCTCAGAAATGTTAACTGGCGGAAGATCTGGCCTGTGACTAAATAGCTCCAGATGGGTATGGGGAATGATACCACTGTATCCTGAGAAAAACAGGATACAGGTGGGCATCGCTGCTCCCTCTTATCTGCTGGCAAGGCCCAGGAGATGGGAACAAAGGAGTTTCTACTGAGATCCCAGAGCCAGAAGCTGCCACTCCAAGGAGAGCTGACTCAACCACTTTGGATTTGAGCTGTCACTCCAAAGGCAGCTGACTTGACCGCTTTGGACTTATAAGCTGTTACTACCACTGAAAAGTGGCCATCATCGCCACGGTCACCATCATCATTAACAGAACAACAGTGCCCAACAACCCATCACTATTGAAGATCAATGGCTGAGCTATGAACCACACTGGAGCCATGGTGGTGACTATCTCCCTCATGCTTCCTATAAAGACTCCTTGCTTCTTCTTTCCTATCTTTTCTATCCCTCTCCTTCCCTTCCCCATTACCCTAATTCATAATAGTTTCCATCCTCCCCTTCCCCATTTCCCTGATTAAAGATTTGTAATAAATTGGTCGGACCAACATTTGAACTGTTGCTTCTTAATTTCACACCAGGTATACAGATATTAAAGAATCTCCTCTCCCTCCTATAAATTGGAGCGAGACAAGAAAGGCTTAGTGATCATGGTTGTGATTAGTCGACTGTTAGATTAGATGTTCTTAGTGCTCTTTTCCAATTTTAATGATTCTATGATTCTACAATTCTAACCCATGGATGTCCAAATTTTAGCTGGACTGAGCTACACTGAGTAAAGAGGAATTCTCAAAGGCCATATATAAAAAAAGGTAGGTTCAGACAAAAGTAATGCCTCCTATTAATTTCCATGGAAATTACAACAGGTACAAAGAGCATAACAACACTGTTTGATACAGCAAGTTCTCAGCTACAGAATACTGTGTTTCAACAGAGTCGCCAGCATTAACTCTGCCTTCTTGACAGCAAAGAATAAGAGCCTTCATTACACGTTCGTAAGAATCTGCACCACAGGAGGTGACCTGCTGTCACTTTCACTGCTGTTGCAGTGCACCACCTACTGCTTTACTGTGCTCATATCCACTGATTAGTCTCCATAAGTGCCCAGCAAGTGTCAATGAACATCAATGGATGCCATTGTCACTTCCATGCCAGACACCATTCTGTCAGACTGTGCCAATGCTATCACCTGTCATATGACAATAAAAAGCAATGGAGTACTGGCAAGACGATTCAACATCTACTGCCATATCACAGCCATCCAACTCTTATGTCAAGGGCCAACATAACAAAAAAAGCATTACTCTTGGGGCGTCCCATGTATGAAATGTAGTTGATGTATATAAGTAACAAAAAAAATTTCATTTTTTATTAAAATTAAAAAAAAAAACATTAAAAATAGATCTTATTTTTGTGTAACTAATGCATCAGTCTGGTTGGATAGAAGTAGCTGCAAATTGTAGTGAGCTCTCAAGATGTTCATCAGAGATTTTTGAGATTTTATTTTTCCTGTGATTCCTCCTTGAAAACAATTGTTCATAACTGTACATACTGCCAAAAAGTGACGATGTGAATAAGGTGTGACTGTGAAGAGAGGGATATTTCTGTCTGCTAAGATGCGGCTTATAAACTCTGGTAAAGAGATACACACAGGTTTTTGAGTTGAATGTCTGATTGCAACTGTATACCTTCCATATGACAGTTTGTAGGTCATGTATTTATGTTGACTGAAATTGGAGTGGCAACTACAGCATAAGATTGACAACTTTTTCTGCAATCTATAAACGTCCAGTTCTTTTATATAAACAAAAAGCAAGGCTGTATATTTTTATAACTATTTGTCATAACTTGAGTAAGCTCTGTTCTGTGCCCTCCTCATGTTCTGGTTTCAGCCCAGACAATGCTGACTGCACACCAAAGTTTGGTTGTTGCTGAGTGATGGTTGTGTGCCAGGGGCCAGGCCATGCGACTTTGCGGGAAAAAGCACCACTATGATGATGCCGAGCAGGGAGCAGCTATAGGACAGATAAGATCTGGGCAACAGGATACACTGGAACAGGCAACATGCATCCTGTAGGCCATGGGTTGAACTTGCCTGTTTTTAATGGAAGAGGATGTCATAGACATATTTGTTATGAAAGATGCGAAGGATAAGCATTCCTGAAAGCCTAGGCTTTCTTTCCAACTCTATCAAGTGGGCTAACAAAACTTAGCACTTTTCCCTACAAACTATGACACCGGGCAAAATGTCAGTTTCCTGATGAAGACACAGTGACAAATAGCACAAACTGAGTAACAGCCAGATTAAAGGACTATTTCCTCTTTTTCTTCCTTCAAAACTGTAGTGGTTAATTAGGGCTTCAAACAAACATTACTACTAATGACATCACAGGTGCATTCATTCATATACATGCACACAGTCACACAGATTCTTCTAATTCCATTTTACTGTCCATCCTACCCACTGCTGCCAAGCTGTAGCTTGCCTCTCATTCATCACGTCAATTTTTACTTCCTGCAGTGTTCTTCCAAGAGGGTGCTGTTATTATTTCTTTTTGCTTTGCTCCATTTTCCAGCATCTTTGCTTTATAGCTGTACAAACTGATATTGGTTTTAGAGATTACAGTTTGTAGCAGACCAAAAAACACATTATCTGTGGTATGCCTGAAATTGTCTCAAATACTTGCAAGATAATACTGTCACCATGACAACAAGTTAAGACTGAAGATATGGTCGTAGAAGGGATTCAAGAGGCAGGATGGTCTTGCTCTGTCCAAGTTCCCATTTGCTTCAGAACTTTTGACTGCAAAACCTTGTTAATAGCCAACTTGTTGAGGATGAACCTCATAAATGTAGCAGGTATAAAAGAGTGACCAAGAGAAGCTCAGATGGCCTTCAACATTTTACAGCTTTGGAACTTCTGGACAAACTCTCTCACAGATTAAAGACCTCCCTGTGGGCCAGATCTGCACTCGAACCCAGACCTATGATCTCTTTCTCTGCCCAGCTCTATTTCTACACATATACTTCCATTTCTCTTTTCTTTCTTTGTTGTTAAGTAACACAAGGTTTATTTTGATTTCTTATAAAATCACATTGTTCAGCTGCACAGCTTAGGCAGGAGTGCCAATACTTATAGATACTTGATTTATTCTCTATGGTAGAGCTTTAAGGAGTAAAAATCTTAAGAAAATACTACATTTTAAGTAATAGAAGTGAGTACAGAAGAAGAAAAGCTCAATTTTTTTCAAGTTCCAGGCTGCATGTAACAAAATATGCACATTTACTTCAACTAAAATATTTCATTTTGAGCAGTCCCATTCTTACTTAAAGGAGTTTCATTCAAAGATCTCTCACATGATTTTTTCATGTTCTTTAAGTTTGTAACTCAGAGGCTACATCTTCCCTGTGTCTACAGTCCGTCACGTCAGCTCTTCTTTTGCCATTGTTAGATTTGCTCTGGAGTGTTCAACTGCACTGGAAGGACATTATCATTTCAAGAGACAGAATTCCTATTCTGCCGTTATGTTTTCCAATAAAAGAAAAAAGACAAATCAGGAAAAAATTAAAAAAAAAAAAGGAAAAGAAAAAAAAAGAAAGAGAAGAAAGAATAAGAAAAAAAAAGAACAAAAAAGAATAAAAAAATAAAAGGAAGAAAAGAAACCACAGCAGACAATGAAAACAACTTCAAGAAGGTTAAGAACTAGTCAGACTTCTAACAGTTTCATGTTACTCAGTGACAACTTGGAGGGCAGGAGGAAGGAAGGAAATTCTTCAGTTTTAATCTGTTGTATTAGGCATTCCACTAAAACTCTTTGTATGAGGAATATTAATGGGATGCAGCAAATAGTGTATGAGTGTGTGTGAGAGAGAATGTAGCATGGTTTTTGTGAACTTTTTATTAACTGCAAGGCATTGTAGCACTCCTCCAGATATTGAAGGGTATGAAAAGCAAACCTGTAAAGATTCTGTCCAGTTTAAACAGCCAACATATCCCACACTCCAGGCTGCTAAAGTTATACAAAATTTCTTAAAAGTCAAAAAGGTCTCAATATTTATATTAAATAAGTCCTACGGCCTAAAAAATCATAATTCATAAATGAGAGGTTTTGTTTACTTCAGGATTTACAAGGTACAAACAGGTGACCAAACAAGGTTGACATAAACTCTTCTGTGCTATTCCAGAATTCATGATTCTTTGCTAATGAGTGAAGGCACAGAAACATGTTAGTCAGAGGAGAATAGATATGAATGCCAAAATAAATTTGCCCATTAGTCACTTCCACATTCTCAGTTCTATTTCCCATTTTGTTGAGGCATATTTATCCTGCCTTTCCACAAAATTAGAGGTTTGCTTTAGTCTTGGGACTGAGAAAATCTGCATTCCTAACCTCCAAGCCAATAGTCTATGTCTAATATAGTTGGAGATAGTCTACTGCACCAAAATGGGAAAGCGTTGCATCTCTGCCACACCAGAGACAGCTAGCTGCAACAGGGTTAACACTTAGAGGGCTAAAGTTCCAGGATTCCAGACTTCATGGGATGACATACTCAAATACTGTGAGTTAGAGCTATATTTCCATCTTGCTATTTAACTAGCTTATGTAGTCATTAGTTGCTTTACACTGATTTACATATTTTCACATTTTCTATGTGCAGGCACTGGATGTCTCATTTTCTTCTTTGTTTCAATTGCCTTGTATCTCAGATAGTCTTAGGTTTCAGCATGTCTTGGATTGTATAGCAGGTAATAGCTAAAACTGTCTGTTGTCTATTTCTGAAACACTAAGAGCAGTGAATTCTGTACAAAATTCTAACAGTAAACACAGATATCTTTCTGCACTTCATTTTAAACCTGTCAGAGACCTCAAATCCTCGGGAGTGTTTGAAAGCTCAGGTTCACACAGATCTTCAAATAAACTCTTTAAAAACTACATCCAACCCTTGAAACCTTGGATTTTAATTTCAGAAAACGTGGGGATAGGACAGCACTAAAGGATTGGAACATGCAGTTACATGGTAGATTTGGCTTAAGTCTCCTCAACTGGAATCAGCCTCTTCTTTTCTATTCACTTTGTGAAGTCCTTCAAGAAGGCTTTGCATACTTGCCAGGTCTCCATGTGTGAGTGGTAGGTTTTCCTATCATAAGTGGTATGCTGTGTCTGCCTCCTCTCTTTAAAGTGCTTAAGGAGCTATCTTTTCCTCACAGGAAAGAGAGCATATGTTCAGCATTTTACACTAGTGCTCAACCTTCTGTTACCTAAGAACCTGAAGGATAACCATCTTTTTTCCTATGCATGAACTGCCTGAACGTAATCTAAATATGTAGATTGTCCAAAAGTAATGCCTCCTGTTTATTTCCATGGAGATTACAGAAGATTGAAAGAAGACAATAACATAAATTCTAAGCTAGAAAACACTATTTTTCAACACTTACCACCATTAGCTATGCATTTTCACCAGTGATGAACAAAAGCCTGCACGCAGCACTTGTAAACATCTGTACCAGCAGATGTGACCCACTGTTACTGTTGTCAGTGTTGAAATGCACCACTCACTACCTCACTGTCAGTGAATGTCAATGGGTTTAATTTTTTCTGCAGTACACTGAAACACTTTTTCTTTATAAGTACTTCTATTTCTGACACCATTCTGTCAGACTGCTCCTCTGCTGCCATCTGTCACATGGCAACAAATATAATGGAAAATTAGTGGGAAGATTTAACCTCTACTGCCATACCACCAACATCTGCCTTTGACACTGTAGGACAACATAGTAAAATAGGAGACATTACTTTTGGAGCAGCCTTCGTATATAGATCCTGCTGACTTTCTTCCATCAGATTTGTAGGACATCAATCACTCTGTAAGACAGACACAAAAAGTGGAAGAAGAGCACTGCAATTCTGAAAAGCTGCAGTCATTCACTGTGAAAGGCTAGGAACTGATACAGTTACTTTCCTTCCATTCCTCTTTACCATTTATTTTAAAGGGCAATCTGGGTCACTTGTTAAGTGCTGTCTTCAAAAATCCCACATCTTTGATTGCAGCTGGCTACTGTGAGAGGCATATAATATTCAGAGTAGACCATTAGATCATAATACTTCAGTCGTACCATCTTCTGAAATGAATAATGGAGGTGTAGATCATGAGGAACTGTGTTTTTCAAATAAGGATGCTTGGCCACAAAGGTCAGATGGAGACAGCTTACCTTACTCAGGAAGGAATATGGTACTGCTTTGTGAGCAAACATACAACATCCAAAGAGAGAGATTAATTTAAATTTCTATGATTTCTGTTGGTAATTTTCAATTTTATTCTGGTATGAATCTTTTCAAGAAGCTTTCACTGCATCTTAGCAGATATGCTTCCAAATGGCTCCCAAATCAATGTGTTTGAGTCCCTACTCTGTTACAGTGACCCTGGGGCAGGAGATAATAAGTCAGTCTGTTGCTTTCATTTCATGTCACACTAGAACTTAAGTTTCAAAAGTCGGTTGCTGGTGACAGTGAACTTAGTTCTCCCTGTAGAAATCTATTAGCAAAGGGAAATACTGAGGTGCTGACAACCCGCTATTAAGAAAGTAGAATGATGGTGTCAGAATGATTTATTTCTAATGGGTTTCTGATAGTTTCCTCTATGTTAAGACAGTTCTCACACAAGAGAACATGACAGCCATTTTGGCATATCTTTTATAATGTGTGTTATTAATAGAGCTTCAGTTTATTGATTTCCCAGATAATCATTTCTGAGTGGCTGTATAATGCTGTCTGAGGTGAATAGTAGATAGTACCAAGAATTAGTGGGCAAACTGCAGTAAGCCAAAGTGTGTAGCATAAAGAAGCTCTGGCTGATGATAACAACGCATTCAAGAGGCTAGACCTGTCAAACCTGGAATATTGTATGATTAATTACTCTATTATATTTGCATGCAGAGAGAAAATAGAAAAGAAAACTTGGGGAGGAAAGGTGAGAATAAACATCATACTGCAGTCATTTACATACATTGTCCTCAATCTTTGCATGAGTGATGACTTACACTAAGCTAAAAAATCATTTTGTTACAGCTGGATGCAAAGACAATATTTGAACTTCAAACATCAAACATACTGTTTCAGACACACAAGTATTGGAAGCAGATATCAACAAGAAGAAATGTAAGAACTTCTTTTCTGTGTTTGTTGTTTCTCCCAAGATCTGCTTTATCCTAAACTGAATCCTGAAGGAACAGAAGATTCAGAACAGCATTTCAAGGAACTGCACAGAATGGGTACAGTTCTGTCATCACATAAGCTCACTGTTGTCTTTGAACAATGTCTGAAATGTCATATTTATTCATTTTGATAGGTGACAACAGAGGAAAGTCTGGTGTGTGCAAGTAGACCTTGAAAGCAGAGAATTTGAGATTGTTACTGGTGACTTACAATTTTTGGTGTATGGATTACAGGCTGGTTTGGCCCAGTTCTGTGACTAATTGGGCAGGTGGACCCATGGACCCAAGCCCTGGGAAAGGGGAAAGATGAAAAAGGGGAGGGGTAGGGAGATGGGAGATGGGCCTAAAAACAAAACAGTGGGAACAACTTGAGGAGGAAAGATAATTTACTAAATATGATATCAGAATGCAAGGTAATACAATATAATACAATATAATTGGAATTGAAGCTAACAAATCAAGTAAAATGAGAGAGTGTCCCAAACCGAAGGCCTTACTCTAATGCAGAAGGTGAGATGGCTGGGGAGTGCACAGACTGCAGGGATGAGCAGAAAGGGAAAACGGACATCTCATGAGCTGTGAACAGTTTTGTCTTTTCCTCCAAACACAAAATGTGAACAGTCATTTGGAATACACAGTTGTTCTTTTCTGACACAGGTATCCAGAACTATCAACAGTCCATGGAACTGGAGCATTAACTCTTTAATACTTAGTGCATTACATCATGTCATGATGTGGAATACTGATAACAAAAATCATAAAACCATGACAACAATAAACTATGCGATGAAAACCATCTATTTCTTTTAAAAGTCTTCTTTATCTCTAAAAGGAAAACTTCCAGTTTTCATTCATTCTGGAATGAGTGATACTATTCAAATTAACACCGGTCAGTGACATCTGAATTCCATGCTTTGGGCAACAAGATACTGGCTGAATGCTGTACTTATTTCTGCGGTACAGACACAAGAGGAGGCATGTAATTCATTTTGCACGTTAGCTTGACTCTGATCACTGCTTTTTTTTTTTTTTTCCCCAGGGTGCATCATACTGTGTTATTTTAAAGCCAGAACTGTATGAAATGTGATTCATCTTGACTTTTTGAACAAGGCTTTTGATCAAGAAAAAGCATCCTAAAATTTAGGAACATATTGAGTTACCTAAATTTTTAACCTGACAACTTCAGCTGAAGGCCAAGTCAGTAATGTTAGACGTTCCCACCATCTGAGAGTAAAAACAGAGCTGCTGATGCCAAGCCAGGTCCTATGCAAATAACAGATGCTTGGAAGTACTGTCAGGTGGGCTGTATCTTTAGCTTTATTTTTAAGTTGGTGCAGCTTGGCTAATTAGCACCGGCTGTAGATCTATATGAGGAACTCCAGATATGAATGAAAAATGAACAAAAATCATTCTCCGGGGACATCGTTTGGAATTATGAAGATTATGTTATTGTTTTCTTTTAAGTGGTATTCAGATAAAGCCAAAAGATCTCTGATTGTTTGACAAGGGTTCAGTGACACTGAATACATCTACCAGCCGACTGTTCACCATGTGTTGGATGTCTGGTACTACACCTCTGACAGACCTACCCTTACCCATGCAGGTGAAGGATGTAGCTTATTTCTATTACTGCTAACTGAAGGTACTTACAAAAGGAAGAAACTCATTTGCTTGCTAAGTAAAAGAATAGGCTATGAAAAGGCCAAAATATTCAAATTTTCAGCATAGATGAAAATAAATAATAATTAAAAGTAACAGATAAATTTCTGGCTTTTTAAGTAGCTTCACTTTTTCTTTTTAATCCCACACTTCGACAGGCACAAGTACAGGCATGGTTTTCCAGGAGATCAAAAAAGGGACTCATTAAGCAGTCTTGCACTCAAGAATAAAAGCTATTCGTTGACTAATTTCTGTTTTTCCCTTGCAGTCTTTAGGATGCAAGCATCCCACTGCTCAGCAAGTTTAAATGTCAAAACTGATTTCATGCAGTTTGCATAGTCTTGTGTAAATATCACATAGCCCCTAGGGAGTAGGATTTTCAGATAGAGACAACCTTAGGCTATAACACCTTTTCACAATTAGCTGAAGCTTTAGGGTGTCTCGAAACCTTTTCTTCTATTTTCTATTTCTCCCATGTGCACATGTATTTCAGAAATACACAGACATTCACTCCTGAGTTTTTAATAAATTTTGATTTCTGGCTGTGAGAGAAATGAGTTTATAAGAAATCTCAGAGTCCCAAGATACTGTTCACTGCATAATTATAAAGAATATGACAGCAAATATAGTGTAGCCTTTCCTTAAGAGAAATATGAGAGTGTTAATCATACCTGCTAGAAATGCCAGCAAAACAATCTGCATAGACACAAGCTTTTTTTGCTAGAATTTGTTAATATGTTTAGCTTCAGTGAATCTATTTAAATTACCTGATATCCTCCAAATCAAATCTGTGAGGGACACACCACACACTGCAAAATGTGATATCCTAGTTATCTGTTTTAAAATATTTTAAACTCATCTTGAAAAGAGGTAATCACTTCAGAGTTGAATAATTGCCTCTGACAGCAGACATTAGCAGTTGCTCACCAATTCAGTGTACGTACATGTAATGTTACTCTCCTTACAATACCTAAAAAGACCCTAAACTTGGCACTATAGTCACTATTTACATTACAGTAATTTACACTAAACAATGTATTCTAGTTACATTATTGAAATATAAGTGAAAATATGTTCCTGTATTTTTTGCCATAAACTACTAAAATCCATGAAACAAACAAACAAACAAAAAAAAAAGTAGAAAATTTGGGTTTTTCTTCAAAGCATTATTGTTTCTGCAATTTCCTAATAACTTTTTCCTGAGGAATAACGGGGTACGGTGATGTACAAGCATGTTTGAGAAAATGCCTGTTTAACATAGATCAACTGCTTCAGCAGTTTTGCATCAAATGAAATGAAAAAGACAATTTCTGTCATTTCATAGTCCAGCTTTCCCTGCAGATCTTATAGTCAGGTACTTCTTCAGACAGCTCTTGTTGAAGATCCATTAAAGACTATAGAGTTCTGCCTGCAGCGGCTCAACAATGCTCAGATTATTTTAGTTTTTCTTTGTATCCTCAGGATGAACTATGTCCATTTATGAAAAGAGGATTATTTTTTCTCTCCTGCTTCTTGCTTCTGGAGGCCTGAAATTAACACAATTAGAAGGGTCACCAAAGACTGCATACAAAACTGTATGAAACTACAGTGCAAATATCAGCAAATATATTTAGTTTGTTCTTATTTAATTTTTAAGCACACACATTAGAAAAAAAAAAATATGAGAAGAAATTCAGAACTTGATCACAGATTAGTGCTAAATAATTTTTCTTAACTCTGATTCAGCAAAGTTTCTCTTTTTATAGAACTCAAAGACATGAGTTTCCCAGCTGAAAACTCTTTCATGGATATTTGGTAATTATAACAACTAACACTTTAAATTTCTACATCCTATTGTCACCTGTGCAAACAGAGTCTGAGCAGCAGTCCAGATAAGAAAAGCAGTTAGCCCTTATAATAAATGTAGAGAAATCTTAATATAGATATCTAGAAATGCCTTCAGAAGTGCTATGTGCTAAATTTTTTCTCTGGCCACATCATATACGTTAAATGTTTTTTACCACTTCCTCAGATTTTACCACTGTACAATGATAAAACAAAGAAGGATGCGTACAAATTAAATTCCCAGTCGTGTATAACAAACATCTTGAATTTTATTGATGAAATGCTACTAATGTCAATTTCAGATGTGCATGAGAGGCATATTTTGTGGAGAATTATTCCAAACTACATAAAGTCTTTTCCACTCAGGTGAATAATTCAGAAAGTCCCCAGGAATGTTAAAGAAAATGAGAATAATTCTCATTTTAATGGTACAAAAGCTATCCACAAGCTTGTCTGAATAACAAGTTAGGCCTCTTTCCTCTTCCCATTCTCTCAGCTTTATTGGCGCACAACAGCAGTGCTGGCAGTAGTACTGAACTCCAGTAGAAAGGAAGAATTGATTCAAAATCTGCAAGCAAAGAAACAAGTACTTTAGGAGCCAATGAGTACATGGCTCAGAGGGAGGGGTGATCTAAGTATTTGCTCCCAGGAGGATTTATACTTAGAATCTCATTAAATACGATGGCAGTATGAAATAAGACTTTCTGTGTAGTTAATCAATTAATTACTCAATTTATTAAATACGCAAAATTTATCTGCCTTGAAGCCTGAAGAAAAAAAAAAACAACCCTTCCTTTATGCATGAATTTTCTCCAGAGGAGTTCAAGATTTTGACTGATCTGTAGAAATTCATTGTTGCTTTCAATTGCATTTATACATGCACGTACAAATACAATCTCAAAATTATATATCACGTTATAAAATACGTAACTTTTACAGTAGGTGTCTATTTTATTTGAATACTGAAGTATTTCATGAAATCAGTGGCCAAGACAGTGACTGTACTTCAGGGGAAAGAAGGGAAAATAAAAGGCAATTAATGCTTTTGTTCTTTTACTGTAAGGTGAAATAGCATACTTAATGGAGACTAAGTTTAATTTAGACAAAGTAATTATGTGAGAGAGACTGAAATGACCATTGAATAAGTGAGGAGAATTGTAGTGGATATTTTTTGGAAACTTAACTTAAAATATAAAGCACCTTTCTACTAAAGGGTTGCATTCACTCAATGCAAACAGTTTTCTGAGGTGCTATAAAGATTTTTAATCTGAATTAAACTAAGAAAAATTAATTCTTTCTCCTGCCTAAGATGTGAATTATATTTTTCCTTTATTATTAAGATTATTAACTATAAGTTTTTCTTCACTGAATAAACTAGTCTGTGTTATTTTATTGCACACTTTGCAATCCCTCACTGAGCTGTGGATAAATGGACACCAGTGACCCCTTCCACCTAACCTCCAGAATCAAAGCAATAGGGACCCATGCTCTGAACACGTGGCATAATTGGAATCCCCATCATTTGTGAGACACATATAGATTTTACAGATCGTCAATATAATCTATTCATGCAGGTATAAAGTTTTTAGCAAACTGCAACAGCAGTAATACATTAAAATAATGCACACAGGCTTACAGCATCTTGCAATAAATACATGCCAGAAAGCTAGAACAGGAAATACTGAACAAAGAGGAGGAAAATATATGTAATCAATTTGTCTGGTATATTTCTTACCTGAAAAAATAAAACCAATATATTCTGCAAAAAAAAGTTTTTGGGTATTTTTTTGTTTGTTTGTCTTTTAAGAAATTGATTCAAATATTTTTAAAGATGGTGGGATCAAGAATAAATTTATTTTTAAGTGTAAATTAGGCCTTGAAGCAGCTCCTATCGTACAGACTGTGGAAAATCATCACAATTTTTTTTGCCATCTTTATTCCAGTTCTTACTCAGCTAATATTTGTACAGTAAAAGCAGAAATAAATTTAATCATCTACATGCCAGTAGATGAATAATCTTTTCCATATAAATGAGTGAGTAAGTTCTATTAACCATGATGTGTGTCACAGGAGAGTGGTAGAGGTCATTTTGAATGGTGCCAGTGGGGCGACAGCCAAGAGTTCAGGCTCTACAGATGCATCACCAGAAAGCTGTGAAGCTTCTTTCATGATTTACTACATGGAGAAATCTATACTATGCACTCACTGCCAATGGGTTTTTTCCCCAGCACTTCTTTTCCTTCCTAACCCAGTAAAATTAGTTTTAATCAGAATGTCCCCTGTTTCACAGAAAAGAAAATTTCAAGGTTTTCTTTTTTCATTTGTTTGCTTTCTCTCAAGTATCATAATTTCTTCAGAGCTGAAGCCTAATAATGGAATTATCCATTTTCTCCCCTTATGCAGGCAATCATTCATGCTTGGCTATTTATTTCCTGTTTTAAATTATTTACTAAGCAAATTAAGTGTAGTAGATCTCATGGTAAACCACAGTCCTTCCTTTTATTTGATGCTGTTGAAATGCATGTCTAACTAAATGTGATTAAGCACATTTGTAGAGGTATGTTTCTCTAAATACCATAGTATCTATGATACAAAATATACATATATATACATATATGTATTTATATATATTTACATGTACAATTGCATGGGCATTTTGCATCTATATCTGGGATACATGTAAGGCAGGAAGCTATCTGAGACCCATTTTTATCCTTGCTTCTAACGTAGGTGTGCACCAGTGTTACTCAGACACTTAGCTGCACACGTACTACAGAGCATTTCCACTGTTAGGTTGCACTGCTTTTATAATTTTTACAGTGCTGAAGCAATACTTGCAAGTACAGTCTCCACGCCATGCTCTGTGCCTCTCTGTTTAGGCTATTCCATGAGTCTGTCACCTTGAATTAGGTTAGAAACAACAATAATGACTAAAATATAATAAAAATAGGAAAATATATATTCCTCCAAAATCTTAAGACAGTTTAGCTGCATTGGCACAGCACAATACTTCATACTTTACAAACTGTCACACAAACATGCCTACAATGTTTTGCCAATTTTCTTACTCAAAATTAGGAAAAAAATGCAATAAGATTGATGTTAGATCCAGGCCTGTAAACATGAAGTGGATTTCTCTGTACTTTCCCCAGCAGTATCTAATTATTCTTACTCCTGCTCAAGAACAGCCAATGCAATCTTTTTTTCATAACATGGGGTCTCTGCTCTCTGCTCATCTTGCGTGTGTCAGATACAGAGTAAACAAAGGCCATGGCATACAGATAATAAATGCCTCCATAATAAACTCTTTGGATTATAATCTGTCCAGTGATACGTCAGTTAAGTTTTGGTTTCGAGGTCTACAGCCAGTAAGTCACAGTCTTCTTGTCCTTTAGCTGTAATAGATTTGCTCAGATCATATTATTTTAACTTTGTTTCAGGGGGAGTCCTGGCAGATGACAGGCTGGGCATGAGTCAGCACTGTGACCTGGTTGCCAAGAAGGCCAATGGAATCCTGAGGTGCATTAAAAGGAGCGTGGCCAGCAGGTCAAGGGAGGTGATCTTCCCCCTCTACACAGGCCTCTCCTGGAGTACTGTGTCCAGTTCTGTGCTTCCTGGTAGAAAAAAGACAGGGATCTTCTGGAAAGAGAGCAGTGGAGGGTCACAAAGGTGATAAAGAGCCTGGAGCATCTCCCGTATGATAGGCTGAGCAACCTGGGTTTGTTCAGCCTTGAGGAAAGGAGACTCAGAGGTGATCTTGTTAATGTTTATAAATATCTTACGTGTGGGAGTCAAAGGGATGTGGCCAACTTCATTTCAGTGGTCTGTGGGGACACAACAGCCATAAACTGGAGCATAGGAATTTCCATACCAATATGCAAAGGAACTTCATGGTAAGGGTGACAGAGCACTGGAACACGCTTCCCAGGGAGGTTGTGGATTCTTCTTCTCTAGAGATCTACAAGACCCGCCTCGACACCCACCTGTGCAGCCTGCTGTAGGGAGCCTGCTTTGCAGGGCAGTTGGACTCGATCTCTGGAGCTCCCTGCCAGCCCTTACAATTCTGTGATTCTGTGATGTGTTGTGCATATATATTTGCTTACACAATTCCTAGATCTGAATCATGGATTAAAAATCTGAAGAAATGTCCTGTAATTATTTGAAACAAAACAGTGCCCAAATTCTCATATCCAGAGAACAGTTTGATTCCAAATTTATGTTGCAGCCACTATCACCAATTAAGTCCCAGTTTAATCACATTTCCAGAGTTTAGGCAGAACTGGAACATGATGACCAGTATAGAACACATGGTTATTATATGTAATGCAAAAGGAAACTGATTCCAGAGCTGAGACAGAAAGAGAATAATTTCAGGAAAACTATGAAGCGCCACTTAAAATTATTTCAGTTGCAGACGTTGAAAAACCGAACTTCATTTTTGTTTCAGAAGCTCTGTGAGTCCTACTCCAAATCTCAGATTGAAGTCTAATTTCCTTTGTGTTGGTAAAAAAGAAAGGAAAAAAAAGTGTAGCAAAGAGACCCCTCGTGACTGCTGGAGTGTAAGAAAAAGCAGATGTCCACAGGAACCTTTGGGAAGTTCCCTGCAAACAGAGATGAGAAAACCTCTCTAGTGTGGCATGAAGCAGGGAAAAAAACTGCTACAGCATGACCATTTCGCTTCCTACAGCTAATGTTTCCCTTTTCCCTGTATTATTGCTAGTTCTCCTCTTCCCTGCTAAGAAGAACTTGAAAGAAAACAGAAGCATCTGAAAACAAACATCACAGAAAGAAACATTAAAATCAGAACAATATCTCAAATTTAAATTCTTCCCTGAAGATACTGTCATATGCTGTTAATAAGTTTAATATTCAGTGTCAACAGTATTTTATAGGCATTTAATGTTAGCTGTTGACTTTTTCTGTCTGTGGAAACCTAAAAATAGTACAATCAGCTCCTGTAAATTAAATCTTTAAAACCTTTATTTTTTCAGAGAACTGCATCCTATATATCACAGATTTGTCAAAGCAAATGACATAATATCTAGGCAAACACTGTCTTGGAGCAGAGTATAACATCAAGAGCTTTGGTGTCACTAAATATAAATAATGTTCTGGTAGAGGCATTTAGAAAAGCTAAATGTATAACAATGGCTAAAAAAATAAAAGCCTCTCAGGTGATGGTGTGAATTTAAAGGATATATGTCATTTTTTTTGGTGAAGGGATATCATTAGTGAGGAAAATTTTTCAGCTTGAAAAAAATCCAATATATGTTTTTCAATCCTGTAGAGAAAATGAAATGTTTGCTCTGAAACAGAAGTAAGAATACAAGTAGCATTTTGTTTTGTACCTCAGGGGACTGAGTTACATGGGACTCTGGAGACATCAGGGCTCCAGAAAGAGAAGCGCTACAGATGACAGGCAATTTAGCCATTAGGGAGACCAGTATTACTGTCTTCCTATTAATGCATCATTCCTTTTTTGAAAACCCAGAAGATAGTGGAAAATGATAGTTGTTTAATGTGCCTCAAATTAAAAACTGTAGATACCAGAGTTACAGGAATACATGTTTGATGAACAAATTCATGATGCATGTAGGAAGGCATCACAAACACAAGCACAGAAATACAAGCATGAAAAGTCTGAGGGATTTGACTCGGCTTTTAGTAATGAACTCTGTGCAGCTTTCACCACTGCTGCTGAAGTAACTGCATCTGCCCTGAGAAGGAGATGTCCTCTTCAGGCAGATTCTGGTTGCAGAAGAGCACGGCTGGGCATCCACAGGGGCAGACTCCTCTCTGAGAATGGAAGTATACTGCCGCACTTCTGAAGAAATTGGAGTTTCCTGCACTAACACTGAACTGTGGTAGCACGTACAATGGAGACAAATCTGATGGAAAATGCAACTGAAATTCCCACTACTGTTGGTGACACTTAGGCAAAACTCTGGCAAGATAACATAGGTTGCTCTGAAAATAATGCCTCCAATTTATTTACATTGAAACTATGGTAGATACAAAGAACAGAATAACACTATTTGATAGAGCAAATTCTCAGCTACAAAAAAGTATTTTTCAACATAGTCATCACTATCAGCTATAAATTTTCACCAGTGATGAACAAGAAACTGTACATTATGCTCATAAAGATCTGCATGACCATCCAGAACTTGGTTTGTCTTTCTTGTCACCACTGCTTAAACATACCACCCACCACCTCACTGTGCTCACACTCACTGGTTCATCTCCGTAAGTATTCTATATATGCTAAGAGTCAATGAATGCCTGTGGGTGCCATTTTTTTCTGAATGAAGGAATTCAACAACACACCTTTTGTCCATACTCACTTCCACATCAGACATAATTCTGTCAGACTGCCCCTCTGCTGCCATCTGTCACACAGCAACAAAATGTAATGGAATATTGGTGGGTAGGTTCAAATTCACCAACATCGGCTTCAGATGTTGTGGACACACATAACAAAATGAGTGGCATTACTATTGGAGCAGCCCTCTCATTCGCTGCCTGATCTCTCTAAGATCTCCAGCAACTTTGTGCAGACAAAAAGTAAATGATGCAGTCACATGCTCTTATTACTGCACTAGAGCAAATATATGTTGTCAACTATCTGCTTTTCAAGCACATTGTGACACCAACCTTTGTTTTAAAGAAAGTTTGTGGTCTACTTCAGAAGACTGTACACCCACTACTTTTTATGGTCATGATCTCAAACATACACTGTCTCCTCTAATATTCTCCTTCACAACTTTTTCTTTCTTGTGGTCAGAAATGCAAAGATCTGCTTCAGAATTATTATATTACTAAAGTTGAGGAGTTGGTTTCAAACAACAGATGCAGACTAAAGAAGAAAGTTCTGTTTTAATCCGTAGGCTTGAAAATCAAAATATGAAGAATATATGAATTAATTACAGGAAAAATATATCTTTATGCTGGACAGCCAAAGCAGACAGACAGCAGGAAAGTCTCACAACACCTGGACAATTAGATAAGCAAAATACCAAGTGGTTTTAATCACTTTATCAAGAAAATATTAGCTTTTAGCCAGAGGAGTTGAACTATAAAATTAAACATGTCTTAAAGTATACATAGATTTACATACATTTACTTAGACAATACAATACAATACATATACATATACATATACATACAGGTGTATACATACATATACGTATAGAAACATACGTATACAAACATATACATATACATATACAACACAATACATACAGTACAATACATACATACAATTCAATACAATACATACATTTACATATAAAGAGGGTTAGGAGAATTTGGTTAAAAATGTATCACATTTTTTTCTATCCATTCTGTTGATAGATGAGCAGATTAAAATTATTGACCTATTTTATATACATATATATATATAAATAAATCAGGAAAACTAGTAATATCAACAACAGCTGCTTTCTATGATGCCAGCACCAACTTCATGCTAGGTTTTAGTATCAATTTTTTATACTAAAATACTAGAAGAAATGACAAATAGAGCAGGTAGAAGTTGTAACCCAAAAAGTATATATTTTTCCAAAATCTTTCAGTAATAAGTTAAAGGAATTACCATCAACTGTCTTTGATCTAGTTGGTGCATGTCAGATTTTGCAGTATTTTCAAGCCAAAGGTGCTTTCGTTTATTTTGCAGAAAGAAAAAAATAGCTTTTCAAAAATGTCTGTGTGAAGGAATTTAAACTTATAAGTCAAGGATTGTCTTGATCATTTCCTGTCCTACCTCCAGTGTATTACTACTCTAACTTGTGCAAAAGTCTTTTGATGCATAGTGTTTAAAACAGTTTTGTAGGCCATTATACATTGAAAATTATGCTTGATTTTGCAACTACTAAGAGCCAAGAATTTTTTTAAAATGAAGTTTGGATCTGCAATGAAGATAACACACTAGAATACACTGCCCACATTTCTAGTATATTCTTCTCAAAATATTTCCAATTATACATTTATTTGAAGATTTTGAACATTTTCTGACTATACAAACATATTTTATACAGATATAACAGGCCTTATTTCTTTTACTGCTTATGCTAAAAAATTTTTTTTCTGCACCAAGACCGAAGATTTTCATTTTCTTTATAATCATTTAAACAGTCTTTCAAATACTGGACGTTGCAGAGTATTTTGCAACAAAGGTCAGAAACTTTATTTTTTTTTCCATAGCACTTAGTATGTAGATTTTAGTGCTGAACAGTTCTTAGGAAAGCAAGAATGCAAACATTATGATATTTGTATATCAGCTTAATTCTGAAAGCCTTGAACTGGATGCATTTAATATGTTTTGAAGAAAAAACAAAAATAAAAAAAGTTCCCATACCCTTGTGACATACCTATCTTAGCTCTGGGTACATTTCTGAACAGATTATGTTGAATAATCTACAAGGAAGCCATTTGGGAAGATTTGAGTGAAAAGATCTTTTTGCACATTATCTGATAAGTAGAATGCACTGTTCTATCAGTTAACAGTGTTTCATAAACACCCATTGTGTCCAAGCCTCAGATCATCACCAGTCTTTCATAAGTCACATTCTATGTATTCCAGGCTAAATTACAGAGTTGCTTCAGCATTACAGCGTCACTTGAAATGTATTCTTGATGCCAACCCTTTTTCTCTTGTTACTGTTCCGCCACATTTTGAGCTAAATCACCATCACTCTCAAACTCTCCTCTCTTCTGTTTTAGCCACTGCACCATATTCAAATAGATGCAATGGCTGCACATGCTCTTTCTTCTCTAAGAAATTCATCATGATCAGAAAATTTCTTCTGCTCTTTCTCAGCTTATTAATCACAGAATCACACAAAAGCACAGAATCACAGGGGTTGGAAGGGACCTCAAGAGATCATCGACTCCAATCCTGCTGCTAAAACAGGTTCCCTACAATAGGTAAAGGCATCATAATTTTACAGATAAAGTTATGCTTTTATTATGCTGCCTTTAATAAAGAACCCTACAGATTTTTCTTCAGTATTTTACATCATAAATGATTACAAGTTTAAGGAGAAATATCAACAAGCTAAGAGGGGATTTAGATAGCAACTGAGATAATGAAGTTACAACAGACTCTCTATTGCCCCAGACTTGGTACTTTCAAAACACAGATACTAAGTACACATGAACAATTACTAATGTTTTTAGTGATCATACAAAACAAGTCCTAAAGAAGGAAACGTGCTGTGACATAGAGAGAACAATGATTCTACTGCTTGCAGTCTATAGAGGATCAGCCTCCAAAATACATTATCACATGAATTTCAAACAGAAAAGCTCACCAGCAGAGGAAGTTAGGCTCAATGAAACCAGAGCAGAATGCTCAAGGGTAATACAGAAAAGAAAAAAATAAAAGGAAAAGGCATGGGGAAAGAGAGAAAGAAAAGTGTTGGGGTAAGCAATAGTTAAGAGATCTTTCTTTATTTTGATCATTACAGAAACACTTTGTGAAAGTCATTGTTTCATATTGTGATTACAGTAGTTCCTTTTCTTTAAAATGGCAAGTGCACATTTTGTTTCTCTACTCCAATAAAAATATTATGTGCTAAATGCTAAAACCCTTTTTCCTGTTTGGCGTCTATACGATATGGTACTAATCAGTTACAGCTTGGAGCTTCAGAGGCTGGAGAAAACATGCTCTGTAGGAGAAGTTATCTTCATCAAACCCTTTATAGACAGAGTTATAGGACATTGGTATAGATAGGCCTCTTTGCATCTGCTTGAGCATGTTCTAGTCATTTATTTAAAATAGCAGAAGGAAACGTACATGCAAATATCCGTTTGAATAATGTAAAACTTGACTTATAGTCCATGGCAATTCTATTGCCGTCAAAGACACTAGAATGAGCGTAACATTTCTTCACGTAAGCTTCCCTCTCTGTTTCACATTTTCTTTTCAGGTCAGGGTTATTATTACAGACATCATTCCAAGCGAGAAAGGATCAGCAGTAGAAGAGTATTTGCTCAGTGTCATGCAGAAAATCAGTGAAAAGTAAAACATTACAGTGCTATAAACACAGACCTACCATCTCATCTAGCAACTAGATATATTAACTTTTGGTGCAGGTTTTTGAAAGATGTATTGCACATTTTTGCTAATCTATGATATTGCTTGATGGTGGTTTTGTTACTCTTTTTCCATCCCCAAAAATTCCATGTTAATAAAAAACATCAGAAGAAAATATTTAATTATTATATTTGTAGGATATTTGTAGAGAAAGAAAATACCTTAGAATGAGTACATTAAGATGATAAATGAAGAAAACAGAAACAAGAACAGAACAGAACAGAACAGAACAGAACAGAACAGAATAGAATAGAATAGAATAGAATAGAATAGAATAATAGAATAGAATAGAATAGAATAGAAGGGACCTTCAGAGATCTTCTAGATCATCTGTGTCAGGGCTAACCAAAAGTTAAATCATATAAATAAGGGCATTACCCAAATACCTCTTGAACATTGACAAGCATATAGAATCAACTACCTCATTACGAAGCCTGCTTCAGCTTTTCACCACCCTCACAGTAATTAATTTTTTCCTAATGTTCAGTCTGAACATCTCCTGCAGTTTTGCGCTACTCCTTCAAGTCCTGCCATCAGTTCTGTTACTCTGAAGGATAAAGAAGTTTGGCAGAAAACAAATCCAGCTTGTCTTCTAGCATGTCTTCAGATATCAGAGATGTTGAGGACAGATTGACTTAGTTTCTGAATGATGCCCAATCTGGCAGTGAAAGTTCAATTGCATTCAATATCTTGAACTATCATGATTATGGATGCACAAATACCTTCACTAGTCGTGTTCAATGAACTAACATAGTCTTTCCTAATAGCCATGTTCAGTGAGATCTTTCACAACTAGATTAGTAAACAGTGCTGTTTACTGAAGCAACAGATTGCAGAGTTTTTTTGGATTATCAGTGATAAGTACACTGTGAGCAGAGCATGTGTGTGACAAGAATGTGACTAATACAGTCCACTGCAGATACATTAAATCATGGTATAACTAGAAATTTCTAAGTTTCACAGGAAAACACTCAGTATAACCAGGTGTGCAAATCTCACCCAATAGAAGTCCTCAGGGGAAGACAGTTTGTTAGCTGGTGCTAACAGTCAGCAATGTCCTCCTGAGTTGTCCATGACAGTATCTTCCCTAAAATCTCTTCTCTCTTAAGATATTTTACACTAATTTCTTACTTTCAAGTAGAGCTTGGTTGATTGGTAGTCAAACATACTTTTGTTACAATTGTGCAAATTCTTCTCTCTTTGCTTTTAAAGGTATAGGCAAAAAAATTCAGAGTGCATTCTCAGTGAGTTGTAGATGTAACTTGAAGATGGGTAGCCTCTGGGATGGAGGTGTGCTTTTGAGCTAAGATCACCCAGGGATGTGTTTTTGACATAAAATTGAAAATTGTTGTGTAAGGGATGGCTCAGGGTAACAACTGTGCAATTTATCAATTCCATAGGTCCACCAAGTTCCCATCCTTGCAATGTCATCACAGAGCCTGGCTGCAGTGTTTCCACTCTACTTCACCTACAGTGAGGTTCCTCTTAGAGTCAGCACTCAGATCCCCTGGTGTTGCCAGCATCTAAGGTTGCAGGCTGTGTTGTTTTGGGAACTATCATGGAACAGATTCTTTGCATATTCACTGAATTCTACGCTGGAAAATTTCTCAGTGCTGTACTTTCTCTTAAGAGGAGACTTATCAATGAGTCACGTCCAATAGTAATTGCACAGGTCCCCAAGGAGAAGAGCCTGCCACCTCCCCACTCCACTTCCCCTGCTCAGGAAGTTATAGAAAACAGTGAGGTCACCTCTTGGCCTCTTTTTCTCAAGGTTACACAACCCAAGCAACATCAGACACATTAAAAATGTTTTCTTCAAAAATTCACATTAAGTTTGGAACCGGGCATATCTTACATTTATTTTGTCAAATGCAGACAGTCAGGGCTCAAGGAAAATTATTATTGAAAATGAGATTTTCTTTTAACAGTAAGTGAATTTCTCTTTTTCATATCAGTCAATACTACTTTTATAAAAATGACAGGTTCTTGAATTTTTAACCTTTAAATTCTCTAACACAATAAAGTGACACCTTAAATTGAATAATTTTTGTAGGAAAAATATTTATTGTTTTGTCTGCCAAGTGGTTGTTTTGTTGCTACTGTTTTTCAAGAAAATAATAATAATAAAAAAGCTTATTAGTAGTATTTACAAATTATGTAGAAATTTCTTTCTTTTTTTACATTTTCTTCTGAAAAGGGAATCTGTAGGAAGAAAAATAAATCCCCATATCATTTAACTTGTGCAGGAGTGACCCACTGGATTCAATCAAAAGTCTTTTTCACATATTTAGAAAAGCTAAGATGAGTGAATGTAACAATGAGCTACAGTCATTATCACATTGATAGAAATTCAAGAGTGAAGCCCCTAAAGAGCCTGCAGTAAACTTTTCTCACATGCTACAGCTTAGTTCAAGGGGCTGCTTGACCATTTCTGTCTGCTTTCAGTCTGATTTTGCCAAGGTTTAAATTTACTCTTAAAGTTCAAAACACTTACATTTTACAGTTCTTTCCGGACACTTCTGTAACAGTTGAAAGGTTTATCTCCTCTTTTTTTTTTCTCAATAACAGCCTGACTGAGGACGGCAGTAGTGTAAGAGTCCAATTTCATCCCTTTTCTATCATCCATAAGCCAGCTGACACTGCAAAGTTATACCAGCAGTAATCTGAAACAGAAAGGAATCATCCAGGCATGCTGTTGCAAGACTGAAATCTGCACAAGCCTGTCTTTACCTTCCTATACTTCTGTGTAATATCTTGCATCCTTTCAGGACAGCAGTCAAATTACAGTTTTCTATGTCATAGCCACTGCTTATAAGGATTAATATTAGGTTGAAGAATGCCCATATTAGGAGCTTTGTTGGTGTTATAATTTCACAAATACTTACTCTTAATGCCATCAATACCAGAAACAATAAGAGTAACATGTTTAACAATCTGAAATAATCAATATTTTTCTTGGACATGATGAAATTAATCATAACAGTTGTTACGGCAGACTTCTGACTTTAATTTGATTTAATTGATTTACTCCTTCCTTTTCCTATGTAAGGTTTTGTCTATTACTTCTTATTGATGTATACCAACGATTTCAACCTTGGGAAAGACAGTAACTTTCTTGTCAAGTATGAATTTTCAATATTATTTTATATAAATAATACTATTTTCAATAGTACCAGGGATGGCTCTATAAATTCCAGTTGCTGATTTTCCATCTTTCTGTGCTCTCATTTTGTTTTTCAAATATGAGGAATCTCTTAAATAAACAGACCCTAATCTGCAGGTTTCACTTTCCTAAAAGGACCAATTTATTTACATAAAAGTGCTTTTCTCTACATGCTCAACCTTCCTGTCTTTCTCTGGCTGCACCTGTCTATGACATGGATGGAGTCTACCTTTGATGCAGCACAGAGACATAAGCATATCTCAGAATTGTGAGGAAACACAGTAAGAAGGTTCAATGAGAAAATGCCCATAACAATGCCACAGAAAACAAGGAACAGAAACATTCAGAGATAAGAGATAACTTCATAAGATCATAGAATCATGGAATAGCTTGGGTCAGATGGGACCTTAAAGATCATCCAGTTTCACAACCTCTGCTGTGATCAGAGTTTCCAGGTGCTGAATGAGACCCAGCCTTCAACACCTGCAGGAATGGGGCATCCACAGCTTCTCTGGGCAGCAGTGCCAGTGCCTCACCTCTCTCTGAGTGAAAAATTTCCTCCTAAAATCTAGCCTACATCTCCCTTATTTTAGTTTAGTGCTCTCCCTCCTTGTCCTATCACTTTAAGATTGTGTAAAAAGTCTGCTTCCATCTTATTTATAAACATTTTCAATGCTGAAAAACTGCAATGAGGTCTCATCAAAGCCTTTCCTTCTACAGACTAAGCACTCTCAGCCCCCTCAACCTCTCTTTGTAGAAGGGCTGCTCCAGCACTCTGATTATCTTTGTGGCCAAAAAATGACAGTTTAAATAGATAAAAATGGTGAGATAAGAAAACAAATTCACTGAAGAAAGCAACCACCAGACAGGTTTTGCATTGCTGCTCTGGTTGTATTGTCTCTGCCAGTACTGTCCACCACTATCATACAGTTCCAGTGCTTGAAAGTGCAACACATCCACATGAAGTTCTATCTAGCACCCAAGTCATGAACTGGCTTAATAATCACTTCAGTGGTTCAAATCAATGAGGAAGAAAGATCATGCATTAGTGGTGTCTTAGGCAGATATATAGTGAGAATATTCACCAGTGCCTGAATCTCTGCTTGTAAGTATGAACCACTGAAGACAAAGAAAAGAGCTGGAAAATTAGAAATTATTGTTCCATCTGTGTCATTTCAAGAAAGTTGTGCAAGGTTTGATTTTGTGACATCAATCATAAAGTTTACAGCTAGAAATACAAAAAAAAAATCTTCAGTTTGTGGCTTTTGTCTTCTTTCGGAGGAAAGAATGATGGGTTCTATTTTTAGCTTTGTATCAAAGCTTCTGCTTGTATTTGCACTGTTAATTCCTATAATATTTTTGTCTACAGTTGAATTAGTTTACCAGGAAGTGGCTGTCTTGTGTACAGACTGAGGGCCAAAGTTTACTAGTGACACAAATAATATGATATTAGAAACGCTGTTAGAAAATGTACAAACAAATCAATAAATATCTGTAATTTTTTTGCATAATTGCTATTAATATTAACTTCTCTAAATATGTAGCATATCATTTAATCATTCAATAGAGTTTAAAGCAAACCACTTTTATCTTTCATTCATTAAAGTGGCAATAACAAAATTATAGGCATTGTTCATCTAGCTTATTGAAAAGGCAATCCTCCCAGTGTTACAATAAACATTCCGAGTTTCTGAGGTGGCAACTATACAAAAACCATTGACAACACTCCACAAAATGCCTTCTCATAGAATACTCTGAGTTAGAAAAGTTAGAACAAATTTTCCAGTAGTTAGAAGGAATCCACAAGAATTGTCTTGTCCAACTCCTTTCATATGGAAAACAAGAGGCTGACATATCTTAAGCAGTGAAAATATTATAAAAAATGATAATTTGTACAAATATCAAGCACTTTTTGTCTTTTACGGCAGTTAGCACTAAATCAGTAAACATCTAAAACTACTTGCCTAGAGGTATAACCAATTTTCTAGAGTAAATTAAGAAATATCTTTCCTCACAGCAAAAGTTATAGAGAAGCAAAATAGAATTCCACCAAAAGAACAAAATAAAGCCACTGCCAGGATATTTAGGTAATTTTAGCCAGTCTTCAGCAAATTATACATGAATTTGGGTGAGCAGAATCTAATTTCATGTTTAGAATCCAAGTAGCCCTAGAAATTATAACAAATAGAAATAGCTGAGGTATAATGCTGGATCAATTTAGCTATATTGTTTTGCAGCTCAGGTAAGTGATCACAACAAGAGGAATAGCAATTGTACAGGCAAAATGTATGACTATTTTTGCAACCAGTTCTATTTTTGAGAGGAAAAGAGAAGAACGGTAATTTTTTTTCTGCTGACTAAACTAGTCCTAACACAGAAATACATTTGCTGAAATATTCCTAGCATTTTACATAACTAATTTGAATATCAGCTTTATTTTTTGTTCAAATACCAATACCAAGGTCTTTAAAAAAAATAGCATTCAGCTTCCATTTATTATTTCTTTATGGATGAAATTAGCAGTTGGATAATTTATGTTAGGAAAATTACGGGTAACGAAGAATATTTTTTTCTGAATTCATGATGAAAAGCACTACCTAATATTTTTTCACATAATTAGTTTGGTACAAAACTACCAAACAAGTCCAGTAATATTTCTGAAACACTTTCGATCCGTAGTCTAATGGCACAAATGAGAGGGTTTGGGTTAAAAAACAGTAACAACAGAAACAAAGAACTACTATTACTGCTACTCTGGATGAATTTTCAGATACAGAGCAATGTCACTTAGCAGTGGTATCTGCCAACACACTCAGGACTCCGAGGTATTGTCAAGTCTTCTTCAGGTCTTGTACATATTCAGGTTCTTCAGGTGGTCTCAAACTTGATCTTCTCTTACGTTGGGAGGGACTTCATTTTCCCAGATTCAGGGTCTTGAGAGGTATAGGAAAATTGATTACTAGTGAAAACTAAGGCAAAAAATTGTGTAGTATCATAACATTCAAAAAAGTGCAGAAAAGACAAGAGTCTTCTGGAGATAGTCTAGCAGACGGCCACAAAGGTGATAAAGGGCCTGAATCATCTCCCCTGTGAGGAAAGGCTGGGTGACTTGGATCTGTTCAGCCTTGAGGAAAGAAGACTCTGAGGTGATCTTGTTAATGTTTATAAATATCTTACATGTGGGAGTCAAAGGGACGTGGCCAACTTCATTTCAGTGGTCCTTGAGGACAGAACAGCCAGAAACTGGAGCATAGGAAGTTCCACACAAATATGAGAAGGAACTTCTTCACAGTAAAGGTGACAGAGTACTGGAACAGGTTTCCCAGGGAGGTTGTGGATTCTCCTATGGAGAGAGCTGCCTGGACATCTAGCTTGCAGCCTGATGTAGGGGGCCTTCTTTGCAGGGGAGTTGCACTCAGTGATCTCTGGATGTCTCTTCCAGCCCCTACAGTTCTGTGATTCTCTGGTTCTCAATTGTCTCCATTGTTGTCACTAGTTTTCCTGTCTTACTCATTGTCTTTGAAGAAGAATGAAACTTAGAAGCAGGCACAAGCTAAGTCAGGCTGGAAATAACAGAAGAAAGATTCAGCTGTCTTTCTGTGTCACAGAGGATGCCAGACAGCTCACAGCTTCTGTGAAGAAATCATCTCTGAGACTCCTCTGACATACTGTAAACTTCATTCACAGATAGAATTACTCTCTGAGAAGGAATATAATCTTTTCATTGAGACCATTCTGTCAAAAATCCCCTGTAGCCTAGCCCAGATGTACTCTGAATGATCATTACTGCATCATTATTTCATAAGACAACATGCAATTACATCCTATCATGTATATACCATTATGCTTTTACAGTGTAGCATGTAAGTAGACTGTCTTAACAGATAATTTTGCAGTAACAGCAGGGGAGGTTCAAGAGCCTCTAAAATTTTCTGGGAAAAAAAATAAATAATAATAATAAAAAAAATTAAAAAACAACCAATTAAATCACTAAAAAAAAAAAAAAACCTGAAATACTCATTATGGAAAATGGCATTTTTTCTTTACTTAACCCTCCTACAATAACTGCTTTTTTCCAGTTCCAGAGGGACCAATTAAAGAGGCAAGGTCATCACCTGCATTTGAGTTTTTCCCCCATTACCTGAGCTATCTTCTAGAAATGCCATCCCACAACTACTCCTTCCATTTTACCTTTGTATGAGAGAGGCTTCTCCTGTTTGGAGAAGTATAACTCTCAGAATGTCGACTGTACTTTTTTGTTGATAGGGAAGATGTTTTAGAAATTCACTAAAAAGATAGAGAAGCTTGGAATATAGAATATAAGTGAGAGCTGCATTTTATTAGAGGAAAAGAGAGAGAAAGCAATAACGCACTTAAAAGGAAACTCTACATGACTTATTTGAGAGTGCCAGTAAAAAGCTTCCCAGAGGCTTATTCATGAAGCCCTGATGCTGAAATATCACATTATATTTATGGTTATTGCTGTTTTCTCCATGAAAATTTTGGTTGAAAATTTGCAATATAAGAACAGTGTATTTTTTCAGCACTTGCCCACTTTTTTTCATCATTGTTATTGACTTTAAATATTCATTTAATTAAGAAACAAGAATCTTCATTTGGAAAATTCTGATAGGAAAAAAAGGAAAGGTCACTTTTCATTCCATACCATTAGAATTTTAAGTTGTTATCACACAAATTTTACATCATGAAGTGATTATTTTATCATATACTTAAGAGGTTTTCATCATCATAGGAAAAACAAAGAATGGCTTGGGTTAGAAGGGACATTAAAGACCATCTAGTTCCAACTCCCCTGCCATGTGCAGGGGTACCACCTACTAGACCAATTCAGGCTTTTTCCAGCCTAGCCTAGAATATGTCCAAGGATGGGACATCCACAGCTTTGGGAAATATGTGCCATCGCCTCATTAGCTTCTGAGCAAAATATTCCCTCTTCTAGTTTAAAACAATTCCCCCTTGCCTTATCATGATCAGATCACGTAAAAAGCTGGTCTGTATATTGTTCATATACTCCCACTTTCTATGTTATTGATCCCACTTTCTATGTTATTGATTGAGATGTTGAAGTGAACTGGTATCAGGATGGACCCCTAAGGAGCACTACTCATCACTACTCATCATCTCCACCTGGACATGGAGCAACTGATCACAAATCCCTGTCTGAGACCATTCAATCATTACTTTATCCACCGCACAGTCCACCCTTCTAACTTTCTCCAAGTAGGGCCATAACAAAGGCTTTGGGACCATATCAAGGAGTTTTCTTTCTTTCTTTTTTTTTTTTTTCCTTGTGGTTTCACTCCTCAGATGCACTGTTTCTAAAATAACTGAGAGTAACAGTATAGTATCAATAGTATACTATCTGTAGAAATATGTATATAAAGTATACAAAACACATACATATTCTTGCAACTTCATGGCAGCCTACAGCTTTCTCACAAAGGAGAACAGAGTACGAGGCACCAATCTCTCTGGTGTCCAGCAATAGGACCTGAGACAATGAAGTGGAGCTGCATCAGAGAAGGTTCAGGTTGGATATTAGGAAAAGGCTCTTCACCAAGATAGTGGTCAGCCACTGGAATAAGTTTCACAGAAAGCACCAAGCTGGCTAGAGATCAAGAAGAGTTTGAACATTATTCTCAGGAATATGGTTTTAATTTTGATCGATTCTGGAGTTGGATTCGATAATCCTTGTGGATCCATTTCAACTCAGGATATTTTATGATTCTACGATTCTCTGCTATGATTCCTGCCCTAGGAGCAGTAAGTTCGAAAAAGCTGTACAAAGAAAGGCAGAACATTTCTCTCTCACACTGTATTGTTACTCATCAAGAAATTTGTTTAATTTGTTTCAATTAATTCCTCTGTACGAGGCTTTAAAAATAATTAATTGCAGTTTAATGAATCTGAACAAGACATTTAATTTGAAAAAGAGGACAAACTTTTCAAGACTGTTATTAATTTTAGAGCTTCTCTATAATAGTTATATAAACAGCTAAACTCTTAGTAAAATGGATGCTTATGGAAGGAAAGTATTCTGCTTGAATATCTTAGGATTGAAGGAATTTGATTTCAGCCTTTGTGTGAAGCAGTCTGCCAGTGAGAAAGTCATGCAACACAAAAACGGTATTTGTGGATATCTTGAAACCAGTTCAGCATGAGACTGTTTAAATACAAGAGGTACTTCAGCTCCACTAGCATTATGTTCCTCTCATAAGTGACTTAGAGGAGAAATGAGAAGGCTGAAAAGCCATACAGGTCACCTATACAGAGCTGAGTTCCTACACAGCTTCCTATTTCCAGCCCTTTTGTAACTTACTGAAGTCAGCCTCACGTACATTACACACATTTCTCCCTCTGATTTCAGTTTTTTCTAGAGTAAGTACCACATTTATTTACCTTTTTGCATGTGTCTGCACAGAACTAATATGCTGTAAAGCCTTAGTAGAAAAGTCATCAAATAGTACTTTGTCATCCTGCGAAATTATGTCTGCACTTACTACACATTATTGAAAGGATGATCTAAAAGAAGAATCACCTTTCTGGTTTCAGAAAAGCAAAGTTCAGAAATTCTGAATCATGGAGAGAACAAAACAAGATGTTTTTGTAAAACATAAAGAGTTGCTCTTAATTTTCTCAGATTTCATGGAAGTTTAATTCATAGAAAAGTTGATACACTTCATACAGAGGAAAAGAAGGAAAGAGAAAAAGGCTAGGTGTAATGAACAGAAACTTATGCAAAGAAGAGAAGAATATAAACTGCCTAACTTTTGAATTATTGTCCATAAATGGAGACTTCCTAGACTTGCTTTTTTAAGACTGTTGGCTTTCTATTTTGAGATGGATCTGTATTGGTAAATGAAGTAAACTTCATGTATCATAGACCATCATCTTGTGAATTCATTATTTTCCCAGGGGAACATTTAAGGTTTTAGAATTGTGCAGGAGTATTCTTCAGTGATATAATTCAAAAGCTGCAATTTGGATACATCGGAATGTTTTTCAATTCCCATTACGAATGCTTTTGCCACAGTGATTTCAGTGTTTCAGAAAAAATATTTGGTAAATAGTTATGCATTTATACAACTGCTAATAAACAATGAAGTGCCAGCAGTTTTCAGGAAAGAAAAAAAAAAAAAAAAAAAAAGCTAAATAATTCGGAGAAGAAAGATAAATTAATGTAAAATTGATTTTAAAATATGTATAACTTAAGGAAGTGACTAACAGAAATTATTTTTTGAGCAGCAAAACAGTACACAATCAGCTCCTCAGTTAACAGGTTTTAAGTGTTATATCCAATGTTCTTGCAACTGAATGTAAATTTCCAAATGTAGAGAAAAATCAAACCTTTTTGTAAATGTAAATCAAATAGCAAAAATATAGTCAAGAAAAAAAAAAGAAGAAAGAAGTACAGGAAAGCTTAGCACAGGACATGTGAGGACAGAAAAATCTGGTAAAATCAAACAGAGAACCACACTTTCTTTGAATGTGAACGTTAAAAAAAGACCATCAGCTTATTCGCAATTAGCCCTCACTTGGAGAATCCCCTTATAAAAACAACACCAGGACCCAAGCTGATCTTTAGGATCTTGATTTCTCTGTTTCGTACAGAAATATGTCTATTTATGTTGTACAAATTTGCTCTGTTTTGTACATAATATCAGTTTATCTTTACTTTTTCTCTATTGTTTAATCACCAGGTGGCAGTGCAATATGCAAATCATGGGGTGTGTTTTATACTCAGCGTCCTGACAGGTCACATTCATTGGATGCTATTGGCTACTTCTGCCTACATTCTTGTCTACTATTTTTCCCCGTCCACATAGAAACAACATAATGGCAATATCTGAATGCTGACCACTGCTTCAGACATTGCCAAATTTGGCCTTCTACTGAACCCAGAAATCAATATGACTTATGTTTGGTAGCTATGATCAAGTTTAAAAATACCAGTAAATCTACAATTTTCCTTGCCAAACGAATTGAGTAATTTGCTGTTTCTTCTATTTCTGTAGCACGTGTATGGACAAGACTTACTATGCAGGTGCATGTATTGGATCTTGGAATCTCTAGAAGGCAAATAGATATTTTTAAAGTGTGAAAAACAGATATGCAATGGATGTTAATTTCATCATTCATTTTCTCTACTCCACTTCCTTTCCCATATAGTTCTATTATTCAACATTGCATAAATAAGGAGAAATACTTCCCAGATGAGTCCTTTTCCTGTCCCTATCTACACACAGGGACACACACATATCAGCAGAACACAATGAAGTCTCCATGCTTATTGAGAAATTCTTATGGCACTTACTCAGGTGCTAATACATTTAGGGAGAGATATCTTACATTATTTGCTATTTCTGAAACTCATTAACTGTGCCATCTTAGTTCTTTGTTGTATAAGGTGTCAAATTTTTATTACACATAGTTTACTGTATTGATTTTATTTAGAATTGCTAAAAGAAATTGTGAATGTGCTTATATCATTTGAATACTACTCTTGTAGGTTAATATATTTATGACTTAACGGTAGGATTTTAACTTTCTCCTCTCACATTTTTTATTTATTTCTTTTAAGCTTACAGAATTGGATGAAAGGAGAAACTTGGAAGTTTTATTTATTCAAGGATACATATGTAAAAAATACATTAATATATATCATCCCACTAAATCTGAAAGAGTGCTCACTATCCAAAGGAATAAAAAGTTCCTAAAATAAAAGCAATTGCAAAAGGTTGTTTCTTCAGAACTATTTTTAAAAAGCATTTTTTTTCCCTACAGTCTAATTTCTGAAACAGTCAGATTATCTGCTACAGGAAATCATTTGTAGATTATATCTAGAGGGGTAGTGGATATGCAAGAATCAATGAGAGAGGGAATAAAAATAAACTGTGAGAAAGCAGAGCTACTGGTTAATTCCCTAGCATTTCTCTTGTAGAGGTGTATAAATGTGCTTTGTTGCTTAAGAGTCAGAAAATTGCTGCAAGATACATTTTTATACTTGTTAATTTTATGTAGCTATGTATGCGCATCAATTTGTCTGGGACCCAAAAAAACTTTGTCAGAAATGAAAGATGATCACAAAATCTAGTACTATACTTGGATTCCTCTTGAATTTAATATGTTGAATTTTGTTGTATAAATGATACCTGATAAAAAAGGATTTGTAACAAAATGGGAAAATAAACTTCAAATGTCTTAAAGGAAAAAAAATGTTTGATTTTGTATTGTAAAATAAAATTTAGTCCTCTACAGTCTACACTATAATGTTCAAAGTGAATTATTCGAATCTTGTCATCTAAAAAGAATTTAAAATACTACTTTATCAGATAGTGCTCCTTGTGATTCTAAAATTTATTTTATTTTTTTCCTCTTACCTGTCCCTAAATTGTAAGATTTTATTTCAATGGTAAATGAAATACTTTATGTCAAACACTGTCCTGCATTTTAATGTTGTATTTCTGTAACAAGCATTAAAATTCAGATACCATATTATTTGCACTGCCTTAGGGAAGAACGCTAGTTTTTGTTACTTTGGAGGCATTGGTTATCCATGATTCATGCAATTCCTCCTCTTAGCTCCTCATTTTTCCTCTCCAATTCTCCAAAGCACACTTGAACAGTTTAAGAAGCCATAATCAAAGTCAGAATTGAGAAATGACTATTTATCAATCTTTAGTAAAGTACTTTCATTTTATTTTAATTCTTTTGGTTTGACATTAAAATTCCAGTCCACTAGTGTGGGTAAAAGAGAAAACTGAAATTTACATTTGCTGAACTTGTACTGCCACATTATTTTGAGAATTCCACATTTGCTTTTCAGCTATAGTGTCTGGGTCACTGAAGTGACTGAACACAACTATAGCAGAGAGGCCCAAAGACTGCGGGGCTGACAGGATCCCTGGGCTGTTTGAAACTGGAATGACAGCCCCATAGACAGACCAAGCACCCTGGGAAGCTGTTCAGGACCCCACATCAATGAGTTCCCAGCATATCCAAAGCCATTCTTTGCGAGGCTCCCGGATACCCTCTCACTGTCCCATCCCAACAAAGATTTTCTGGTACAGACAGTCAAGTCTTTTATGCTTTTCATGTTGTCCCAGCAGTTAGGAGCTGGGGTTGCACAATAAACTGAGAGGTGATATAGCCAGGACATCTGATCCAAACAGGCCAAATGGATGTTCTCATACCTTATCACAGAATCACAGAATAGCTTGGGTTGGAAGGGACCTCAAGGATCATCAAGATCCAATCCTCCTGCCACAGGCTGAGTTGCCAACCATTTAGATCAAGTACTAGATCAGATTGACCAAGGTCCCTCCCAGCCTGGTATTATACACATCCAGGGATAGAGCATCTACAACCTCTCTGCACAAACTGTTCAGTGCCTCACCACTCTCTCAGTGGAAAACTTCCCCCTAACATCTAACCTAAATCTCCCTTCCTTTAGTTTAAAACCATTCCCCCCTTGTCTTATCACTATTTACCCATGTAAAAAGTTGGTTTCCCTCATGTTTATAAACTCCATTTAAATATTGGAAGGCCACAATGAGGTCTCTCCACAGCCTTCTCTTTTCCATTTCTTTGAACAAGTCCAGCTCCTTCAGCCTATGTTCATAGAAGAGATGCTCCAGCCCTTTAATAATCTTTGTTGCCCTCCTCTGGAGCCTGTCCAAAAGCTCCAGTCTTTCCTGTGTTGGAGGCCTCAGACTTGGACACAGTACTCCAGCTGAGGCCTCATGAGGGCAGAACAGAGGGAGACAATCACTTCTCCCACACTGCTGGCCACCCCTCTTCTGATAGAACCCAGGATATCATTGGTCTTCCAGGTGGCAAGCACATACTGCTGGCTTATATTAATTTTTTCATCATCCAGGAGATAAGTCTTTCTCAGCAAAGCATCTCTAGCATTTCTTCTCCCAGTTCATATATGTATCTGGGATTACCTCAACCCAAGCACAAAACCTTGCACTTTGCTTTGTTAAACTTCATTAGGTTCACAAGGGACCAACTTTGGAGTCTGTCAAGGTCCCATTGGATGGCATCCCATCCTTCTGTTGTATCAACCACACTGCTCAGCTTGGTGTCAGCAACAAACTTGCTGAGGGTACACTCAATTCCACCATCTATATCACTGATAAAGATGTTTAAGTTTACTGGTCCCAAGACAGATCCCTGAGGGACACCACTCATTACCAGCCTCCACCTGGACATAGAGCCATTGACTGCAACTCTCTGGCTGCAATCTTCCAACCAATTCCTTATCCACCAAGTAGTCCACCCTTTGAATCCATGTCTCTCCAAGTGAGAGAGAAGGATGTGGTGGGGAACCATGCCAAACACTTTGCAGAACTCTGGTTAGATGACATAAGTTGCCTTCCCTTTGTTCATTGTTGTCATCACTCCTCCATCATAGAAGGCTACCACACTAGTCAGGCATGACCTTCCCTAGGTGAAGCCATGCTGGATGTTTCACATCACCTACTCGTTTCCTCATGTGCCTTAACATGTCTTTCAGGAGGATCTGTTCCACAATCTTCCGAGGCACAAAGGTGAGGCTCACTGACCTGTAGTTCCCCGGGCCCTCCTTCCTCCCTTTCTTGTAAGTGGGATTGAAGTTTCCCTTTCTCCAGCCTTCAGGAACTTCTCCTGACAGCCACAGTTTTTCAAATACGATGGAGAGTGGCTTGGCAACCACATCAGCCAGCTCCCTTAGGATCTGGCATGCAAGTTATTCACACCGATGGACTTGTACACATTCCATCTCATGAGATGCACACCTGACCCCTTCAAAACCTTTCCAAGGGAAGCAAAGTCCTTTTTTATATTTTTAAACTTTCTGGTCACAGCCTTGAGTGACCCAACTTAAAAGACCAGGAAAATCTTTATCATATGCTTTATCATATGCTTTATCATATGCTTTATCATGAGATATTATCTTCTTGGTGCCCCTAATGTGGGCTTACGGCAGGCAGCAGACTTAGTGTGCTCAGTGTCCCTCAGCAGAGAGTCTCCAATTACTAAGACCCTTCGCCTTCTTTTAGTGGCACTGGTCATAGTTTGGGTACTCAAATGAACTTTCTTTGTATCAGTTTCAAGCTTCCCTGTTCAAAGCTGCTATCCATAACTTCTTTATCCCATGTTGGTGGGACTTTATGGTCAAAAGGGTGGCTTCTCTTTTTGACCTGAGCAGAGGTGATGGTCCAGCACCCCTCATCCTCCTTGTGTTTGTCCTCTGTCTTGTCAGAAGCCTACTTATCACCCACCCCTTGCTGGGCACCAAGACAGGGTTGTCTGCCTGCAGAACTGTGCAATAGACGGCACAGTTAACTTCCCTCTCAAATAGCTGAAATTATCTCAGCCTGACAACCTCTTCTATTCCATGCTGCCAGCCCTTCCCCTGCTTTCCATCCCTTCATTTTCTTGCCACTATTTCTGAAGTGGAGATATATCAATGGAAACCACTTTGCCTTGTTTCAGAAATCATCATGTTGGTGTGGATTCACTTAGCCATGTGCAGAAGGAAAGCATTGCCATTCTGTGATTCTGTGATTTTGGCAAGAAATCATCATTATTTCAACTCAGATATCCTCTAGATTTCATGTATCTCACTGCTTTTTTCCTCTTGGAGATATGAGGATGTTTAAATCTCCCACTGAATACTGCAATTTTTTTCCATTTATTCAGTTTGACATCCATCCCATGTCTTTTTCTGCAGAGCTGCTTTCCAGCTAGGTGGTCCCTAACTTGTACTTCTGCATAGAGTCATTTCTTCGCAGGTGCAGGGATTGGCACTTCTATTCGTCAAATTTCATGAAGTTTTATTCTATTTGGTAGATGTTTCCAGAGACAGTTCATTTTCTTTGGGTTAGTTAAAACCTTCTTGGGAAATAGGATTTAAGCTTATGAGTTGTGTAGTCACAGCCCTGCCAACCAGCACTTCTTGATCCCATATGCTAGTATGCTCACCTTCAGCTTTCCATCTTACTAAATCACAGAGTCATAGAATAAGTTGGAAAAGACCTTTAAGATAAACAAGTTCAACAATCATTGTAAGCTACCAAATTCCATCACTAAAACATGTCTCTTTCTGCCACAATATAAATGAAATGAAATGGAAAGAGAAAGCTTCCAAGACACTGAGAAATCTTTCTAACCCTGAATCTGGAAGGCTGGGCACAGTTCTCTCTTCCCAGTATTTTGCTATTTTTCTTGCAAACCTTAATCACAGAATCATAGAATGTCAGGGATTGGAATGGTCCTCAAAAGATCATCTAGTCCAAACCCCATGCTGGAGCAGGAGAACCTATGTTAGGTCACACAGGAAAATGTCCACGTGGGTTGCAAATGTCTCCAGAGAAGAGACCCTACAACCTCTCTGGGCACCCTGTTCCAGTGTTCTGTTACCCTCGCTATATAGAAGTTTTTTCTCATATTTTTATGGGATCTCCTATGTTCCAGCTTGCACCCACTGCCCCTTGTCTTATCATCAGTTGTTACTGAGACAAGTCTGTCTCCATGCTCTTGACACTCAACCTTTACACATTTATCTTTAATATGTATTTAATATACATATTTAATATCATTTCCTCCCATACATGACAATTTTCCATTCTTGACCTCGTTGGGGATTTGCATTAGTCTGATTTGAATCTTCAGCAGAAACCACCTGTAATGTTCCCTTCACCTTAAAGATATTCCTTTAGCACTTAGAAACATAGGACTAATGCTTACAAAGGTGACAGACTGATCTTTGAATGCTCCATGAAACCACTGCATCTGTTGTGTCTGAGGGTAAAACTGTCCCTGGAAAAGGTCCAAACAGAATAACGAAACACTGGGAACTGAAAAAAAACATATCTAATTTTCAATGTCTGTGAGTTCCTTTCTGGAGCCAAACCATGTAAGGGAAATTGTTGAGTACCTACAATTATTTAGCAATGGGCAATTTCATTCTTCAGCTATTCCTGTGTTGAAAATTTCTTCCTTTCATAAGGACAAGATGGTTTCTGTACAACTTTTGTTCACCAGAAAGCACTTTAATACACTAACTATACCTGTGTTATGAGTGCTTATCCTGTAAATATTATTGGGTAGTTGTGCCAGGAGTTATGGAAGTTACTGTGCTAGGAACATATCTGGCCACAACAGCGTCTTAAAAACAGAGATGCATCTATAGTTACTAATAGTGAATACACAAGTAGAGGTGATGTAAGCAGAATTAACACTAGAAATTGTAGGATATGGTGTACAAATGTTCTCACATTCCCTGAAATTCAGTGCTGCTGGTTCTTCTGTTCTTTATCATGTGTCAAGTTATCTAATATGTGGTTGTTTTTTTCCTTAAAACTTGAACTTTTCTGAATCCTGCAAAGAAAAATACTGTTCCTTGAAATAAATAGATGAATTACCCTTGTGTGCCTGAAAAACCATTGTGAGGCTAAAGACCATCCCTGAAATCTATCCTTTTAAAAGTCTGTTTAAAAAAAAAAAAAAAAAAAAAAAAAAAAAGATAAGTAAATAAAAAATCCAACATTTAATGTTATTAATAGTGTTGGCCTTTTAAATTGGAGAATATTAATACTGAATGAAAAAGATGATGTATGAAAAGAAAAGGAAAGCTGCTGCTAACCATGGTTGGCTATCTTTCTTTACAGTCTTTCTGAGTAGACAGACAGGATTCTGGAGGTAGTTAACTGAATCGGCTAGCTGACTGATTGATGAAGCCCTTGACATTTTCAGCTGGGATTTTTCATTGCTGACATAGTTTTCTACTGATGCTTCAGTACAGAAGAGTCCCATAACTCTTTAAGTGTTAATCCATTTACATGTCTCTCTGACTACAGAATTTCCAAGAGCATCACTGAAAACTCATAAAGCCAAAGACATTAACAGTAAGGGAGATGCATATTTTTTTTCCAAAGTACAAAATAAATGGGGGAAAAAAAGGTCAAGATAAATTGTATGCTACCACATGTAACTTCAACCACTTTAGGTTGTTTCCAACTGCTGCAATTTGATTGTCATCAGTTTTATGAGGGCATAAGAAAGCTAAAGAACAACAAATCCATTATTCATTAGCATTAGTTTCAGTTCCAGATAAATGTATGTTTTGAGTCATGTTAATAAAAAATATTAACCTCAGAGGGTCTGTGAGCAGTGATATCTTTGGACAGCTTTTTCCCTTTTCCATGAAAATGACTAAAACAAGAATGATCACTCACAACTTCAGATGATCACTTCCTCTGTCCTTGTTTTCTTGTTTTAGAAAAGGATTCCATCAAATTTTTTGACAGAAAAAGATGGACAGGAGAATGACTGATGACTGCAGTGACAAAGCATAAACTGCAAGTTATGCATAGTTTAAGAAAACTGTGTGAAGTTCTGAAAATTATTCTTCCAATATAGGCTCACACTTTATTTAAAAATGTTTATCTTTTCTTTCTTTTTTTTTTTTTTTTTTTTTTTTGGTTTATCATGAAACTGGTAGAGCTCCATGTATACTGACAGTACAGAATACAAAGAGAAAATTTTTTAAAGTTAAAAAACAGCTTATGGAACTGATGTCACAATCAGTGAACAATCTAATACGGAGTGCTAAACTTTTACATATGAATATTATATGAAGAATTCTAAGTTGTACCAGGAGAGACGAAAGCAAACATAAATCCTTCCTACGATGTTTGTCAAGATCCACAGAAACCACATTGAGGAGGATGTTGTTGAAATACTGGATGCTCTTAGAATAGTGATTTTTGACAGAAGCAGCCAACAGGTACAGCACTTTATTTGTACTGAAAGAATCTAGAAAATCTGCTTAAAATGTGTATTTGCAACGGTGAACAGTTGTGGTACACATCTAGTCATGGTCCCCAGCACTACTCAAAGATATCAGAGACCTCAGCATGGACCAAGTTCTTGAGGAAAGATGCAGGTCTTCAAGCCAAATGGTGGAGACCATGCAAAAGCCTTGAGCCTTGCTGAGGCTGAGGTAGGAATGATGGTATCTTTGCTCACAGAAGGTGTGTGCTCATACCTCCTGGTTTCAGTTTGAATAGCATTAATTTTCTTCACTGTAGCTGGTATGGTTCAATGTTTTTGATTTTAAACAAAAATAATTATATTAGCACACCAGTGTTTCAGTTGTTTCTGAAATTACTTACATTGATGGAACTGAGTCAAGGTCTTTCCTACTTATGCTATGCTGCTAGCAAAGAGGCTGGGGATATGCAAGGACACAGCCAGGACAGCTGACCCAAAGGAACCAGATGAACATCCCACATCATATGATATCATGCTCAGCTATAAAAAGGGCAGAGTTGGCTTGGGAGGCTGCCACTGTTCAGGGACTGGCAATGAACAATTCTGTTGTTCATCACTTGCTTATTTTTTCTTTCGTTTTTTTTTTTTCTTTTATGTATTTCTTATTAAACTGTCTTTATCTCATCCCATTATTTTTTACACTTTCACTTATTTTAGTTCTTTCGCACCCCACTGTGTGCTAGTGGTGAGTGAGTGGTTTTGTGGTGCTCATGTGCTTATTGGGCAGTCCCTACAACAATCTTTTTGGCACTCAACATGAAACTCAAAGGACTGAGATCATGATAGGTCTTACCAGAGCGTGTGAGAGAAAATAAATTTATTCCTGGTCACAGTGTTGATGCATTTGCTCTCAGAGTTATTTCAGATAACATCTTTCCTCTTGCATAGAATCACAGAATACCCTGAGTTGGAAAGATTATCTAGTCCAGCTTTTGACTTCACATGGGATCACCCAAAATTCAAATCATATTTCTGAGAGCATTGTCCAAATGCTTCTTGAACTCCAGCAGGATCAGTGCCATGACCACTGCACAGGGGAGCCTGTTCCATGGCCACCATCCTCTGTATAACATTTCTGTTACATTTTCCTAACAGAAGAGAGCAATAGGGAAGGACAATCATTTCCCTTGTTGAGCTAGAAAAGCTGGGTCTAATGAATCTTATAGTGCAGTTGTCCTTTCTAGCTTCTAGAGTACACTATTGACTCATTTTCCCCTTGTTTTGAACAGAACTCCCAGATCCCTTTCTGTGGGGCTGCTCTCCAACCTCTCATCTCTCATTCTGTAAACATATTCAGGGTTGCTTCATCGCATGTACAGAATTCTGCATGTGCTCCCTATTCTGTAATTTATTGTCTCTGAGGGAAAGGTGAAGGTTCCTTTTGTTTTTATCACTTTGCTGTACTATGTAAAATTCACTTATGATATGATTAAAGCATTGGCCATGCGCCTAGTCTGATATTTTTCACTCAGCACTGTCACCATACTTATACCACCTCTTAAGAATTAGTAACATTTTTTCTCCTCAGAAAGCCTATCTGTGAAGGAGGCAAGGAATTACATTTTCACCTTTTCCTTCACAGAATCACAGACTAAAAGTATGTCTAAGGTTGGAAGGGACCTCCAGAGGTCATCTGGTCTAACCACGCTCTTCAAGCAGGGCCGTGTAGAGTAGTTGCCAAGGGCAATGTCCAGAAAGCTTTTGAAGATCTCCAGGGATGAATATTCCACAACATCTCTGGGCAACTAGTGTCAATGCTTCCTTACCCACACAGTACAGAAGTGTTTTCTTATATTTATGTGGATCTTCTTGTGTTTCAGTTTGTGCCCAAGGAATTTGGCATGGCTCCACCAGGAAGGTAACAAGGCTGACAGCCCAACTGAAGTGCCTCTACACTGGTGCAGGCAGCATGAGAAATAAGAAGGAGAACTTGGAAGCTACAGCACAATTAGAATACTGTGACCTAATTGCTATCATAACAATGTGGTAAGACAAATGGCGACACTGCAGTCAAGGGCTACGAGATTTTTGGAAGAAGTGACTAGAGAAAGAGGTGGAGGAGTTCCCCTCTATGTTAAGAAATGGAGATTGAAAAAAAACTGCCTCTAAAAAAACAGCCACAGTCACATTGAGAGCTTATGGATAAAAACTGGGGTTCAACAAGCAGCCTATCTCCTTCCTGTCTTAGCAGAGAGAAGTATCACTCTCTTCACATTCAAGCCTTATTCATGTCACTGCTTTTAGGCTGTACACACAGTTGTGAACAATGGTTTTCAAGGAAGAATCACAGGAAAATCTAATCCAAAATATCTGATTAACAACTTGAGACCTCACTAAGAATTGCAGCCACTTCCATCCAACAAAATGTTCCACTGGTTTTATGGTTTTAGCCCTCTCATTCTTATGTTTTAATTAAAAAAAATTAAAAATTAAAATGTTCTGTTAGGAAACTGTAGTGTACCTTTCCTCCACATGGCTGGAGGCAGAGTCCCTCTAGTTCTGGTTATTGTATTCATTACTCATCTCTCATGTACAAGAACCAGAAGTCCCACTGTCAGCTACAGAGATAAGATTGGATCATCTTCTCTGTCTGGAGAACAGGAGCCACCATTTTCATGGAAGGACTCTCTCTTGTGATTGTTTTCCCTTGCAACTCACATACCTGTGCCTATAGAGCTGAAATAGGGTTTCCACCCCACTTCCTCAAATCTCTCCATGGTCACGTATGTAAAACCACAGAATAATATGTGATATGTACCCATTATATCCTCTCTTTTGAGCAGAGGAGTTGTTACTGCTGATAGCTGAGATTTTAATTTGTATAGATGGGGAACAAGACATACTATTTTTTAATTGCTGTTTATTCAGTTTATCCACAGCAGAGACACTGGCCCACAGGGGCCACTTCATCCAGTTAATTCCTGCTAGACTGCGGGCATATGATGATGATGCATTCCATACACCTCCCCAAGATATCATGTTATCTGGATCTTGGGAGAGGGTATTATTGCCCAAGTTAAATCCATGTATAGTCTCTACCACAGTTAGTTCCATCATGTACTGGATGCCTTTTCCATGCCCATTTGTCTGGGTTAAATATCCAGGTCTTCCTGGAAGGGACATCTTTCCCTTACGACTGACAAGAGTCATCACCATAGGGTTAAAGACTGTGTCCCTCTTCCAATTGCTTTGTCAATGCCACTTTCCTTAGCAAGAGAACCCAGCTCCTTGGCTTCACTGCCTGCTAAGTCCATTCCAGCACCAAAGCTGCCAGATGGCAATATGCTTACCTGGCTGACAGCCATAACCTTTTCTCAAATCTCACAACTAACACTTTGGTACGAGTTGGGTGGTTTCTGTCTGTCCCTCCTCCCACTGTGTTTATGACACCCCTGCACTTCTCTGAACATAAAAGCTTCCCACTTTGTTAAACGTTCTGACTTTTGTAGACATTTTTTCATTTGTCTGTAGAGGCAACTGATACTGGCACCATTTGGAACTCTGGTTGAACTGTGTGGCTTGTCACCAGGACTGAAGTAACCACAGGACTGGTTGTGAGAGTTGTGGCACATGCAGAAGCCCATCAGATGTGTTAAAATAGCTGCAGCCTGTTAAAAATGTCCAAGCAACTGCAGAACCTATTGCAGGGGTTGGAGAAGCCACAGGGTCTCTTGCTGTTGTTGGAGCAACCACAGGACCTATCACAGGAGTTGTAGTGGCCATGGAGATTGTCATAATACTTGGAGCAGCCATAGGATGCAAAGCAGGAGTTGGAGTAACTGCACTCATTGCAGGGGTTGGAGTAACCACAGGACCTGCCATAGAGTTTGAACCACAGGGGTTACTGCAGGAGCTAGAGAGTCTATGGCACTATCATCAGATCCATAGCTATTCTCTTCCCCTTGAGGATTCTGAATAGTGTTGAACAGAGCTCAATAGGCATAGCACAGGTCCCAGCATGCTGCAGTGAGTTGTGCCTCTTTAGGACTGTCAGGACAAAAGCCAACCTTTTCCAAACATTCTACTAGTTTTTCAGGATTCTGCAGTTGTTCAGAGGTAAAGTTTCAAAGCACTGTGTATGTCCACCACTCCATGCATCTGCCCATACCATCCCACACTCCCTGCCTCTCAAAGCTATCCCGCAGGGCAGATCTCTGGGTGATATTCTTAACAAATTTTTTGATCTTAAACATAGCCTGGAACATATTCAGGACACATAGCTACAGAAGCGCCCTGATTTGAACATCCCATGGATATCCAGAATTCTCAAGAGTTATTGCAACTATATCTTGAGCTCTACAGAAAGAAGGAAAAGTGAAAAGGAGCCTGAGTGATAGCTGGAAAGTGTTGTCCCACTTCCTCCATAGCCAGGCTCCCTGAGGAGGCAAATCAAAGAGTACATTTACTAACATTATCAGTGGTATGGCTTCCAAAACACAAAGATGACTGCAATGCTGAAGATGAACAAAACGTTAATTTCTCAGCTGCCGATTTTGTTATGATACAAGCCAAGCAAAATGAAAACTTTAATCCAACCCCCAGAGATTACAAACTCAGCAGGAAAGATGAACAATAGACAAGGAGCTGCACAATATTGTTTCCCAAAGAGACTCTCAAAAAGCTCCATAAATATGGAAAAAAAACAACATTGTGACCATCAGTTATCAAACCACCACAACAACTTGTGGTTTTCTTAGTTGTTATTCTTTTCTTTTTTTTGGTCTTTGGTTTTTTGTTTGTTTTGTTTGGCTTGGTTGGAAGGAGACATTAAAGATCATCTGTTTACAGCTACCTGCTATGGGCAAGGTTGCCATCCACTAGATCAGTCTGTCCAGGGCCCCATCCAACCTGGCCTTGGACACCTCCAGGAATAAAAAAATAAAAAACACATTCCCTTTTAGCCCCCTGAGCTGAATGCATCCTTCAAGGAGTCATCACCATTACTACTCTTGGGTGTCTGCCCTGCCTGTGCCCAGCTGCTGGCCCAGGAAGCCATGTGTGCTGGAAACTCCAGCTCCAAGCAGCTCTGTGAACATAGTTTGGTCTGATCTGCTGTTATCTCAATAATTTCATCCCAGCTGAAATCAAGACAATTTGTTAATTATGCACAAATGATTAAATTGTTTCATTTTGTACATTTTTGTAATTCAATTTCTACGTACATGCATATTGAAATGCAGGGAAATGCAGAATGTAATGTAGCTGAAATACTTCAGACACTATTATTATGAGTTCATAATGACTCCTCTCTAGACATTTTTAAAAAATGGCACTTGATCTCCAATTGCCAATGACATAGGCAAACAAATAAATAAATCAATTGCAATACTGCTCCCAGTACATAGATGTATTTTGAAAAACAAGATGAAAAACAAACTGTGATGCTAGCGACTTACTTCACCTACCTCAGATGTGCACAGTGACAGGAAGTAGGTAACAGGCACCAAAATGTAACATAAGAAATTGTAGTTGGGAATATAAGAAAATGTTTTTTACCACAAGGGTCATCAGTTTCTGAAGGAGGCTGACCAGAGTGTTTTGTGAAATTCCATCCTTGCAGGTATTCAAAGACACATACCTCATAATGTAATGTAAATTGATGTATTTTGAGCAGAGATGGACCATACAGTCCTCTCCAGAGGTCCAGTCTCAACTAGTCAGTAGTTCTTTTATTCCGTAAAAAACTATTCTGTATTCATTCTCCTATAGAATTCTTACAAAAAAAAAAAAAAAAATGTACTGGAGATATATTCAACTAAAATAAATTAAACATTCAATTTCAGTTCTCTTCATTAAAATTTATTTAAAAATATTTTCTTCACTACTTCCTTAACTCAGAAACTTGTAGCTATGCACAATCCTCTACACTATATTACAAATACGTACTTGTTATTTCAGTTGATTTTTTTTTTTTCTAAGTAATACTCTTTTGTAGTATCTAATTAAGTCTTTTGGACAGAATATTATGAGATTTAGGATTACAAAAGCTGAAGCATGTCTTTAAATTCACAAGTATGTATTCCTGTTTGTTTTGTTCTTTGAGGGAGAAAAAAATTGCATTAAAAGCAAGCTTAAGTGTACTGCTTAAAATGTGACTAGCTTTATTTACTTCAGCAGCATTACTCCAGTGTTTCAAACAAAACATGTGCCTTCGGAAAACAAAGCACAAGTTCCAGGAAGTTGTTGTATTAAACAGCCCCTCATTCACATAGGCTCAAATTACATCTATCACAGAAAGAGGATCCATTTCAGGATTGAAAGGGAGGAGTTAATCAAGGGAAGGAGATCAGAAAGAACACTGGTAAAGCAACTTCTCTGGTGGGAACATCCACAAACCTATGGATGATTTCTGTTACCTTTCTCTGCTGAGAATCACAGCTATGGCTCCTGTGAACTGAACATCAGCATGTAGACATATTTTACTGCAAATTCCAGATGTTGACAATGCTTTTCTACAAAATGCAGCTCATTGGCCTTATACTAACTTAACAGCCAAACATCAGTAGACAGAAATGTAATTCTGGTAGTGGATCAGCTTGACCAGAGTCATTATATGATGGGAAGAGACAGGCAGGATCCCTTTTATTATGACTGCCACAAACAAGCAAATTGTTCTCACTAATTAATTGTCTGTCTAATTAATTGTCTGTCCAAAGCATCAGATCATATACTAGTTATGGGCTGCATTGTGTGAAGAGGAATAGTCTCAGGCAACATATATGTAGGCTGCTCTGAAAGTAACGCCTCCTACTTATTTCCATGGAAATTACAGCAAATGCAATGAGAACAGCTGCATTTATTGATAGAGCAAATTCTCAGATATAAAATAAATAAATAAATAAATAAATCAGCATAGTGACTACTGTTAATTCTGCATTTTTGTCAGCTAATACAAGAGCCTGCATGCTATGCTCATAAAAAACTGCATCAGTGGAGGTGAGCCACCACTGCTGAAATGCACCACCCACTCCCTCAGTCTGGTCACATCCACTGTTTGGACTCCATAAACATTCAGCAAGTGTTAGTAAATGTTAGTGAGAGCAATTTTTTTCTACATGGAAGAATTCAATGACACGTTTGCTCCATGTGCACTTCCATGAAAGACACCATTCTATCACACTGCCCCTCTGCTGCCACCTGTCCCATGGCAACAATATGCAACAGAATATTTTTGGAAATGTTCAGCCTCTATGGCCATACATCCAAGATGCACCTCTGACATCACGGGCCAACTTAACAAAATACGAGGAGGACTTTCACAGCAACTCTCATAAAATAAATGATATAATTCATGTATATGCATAACAAAACATTTTATTTTTAATATTTTTTATTAAAACAGAAAAAGGAGAGCAACAAAACCATAAAAACAGTGGAAAAGTTGAGCTCATTTTTGTGAAAGTAATCCATTGGTTCAGCTGGATGGAAGCAACTGCCATTCTTAGTGAGGTCTCAAGTTGTTCATCAGAAATTTTTAATGAAATTTTATTTTTCCTGTGTTTCCTTTTTGAAAACAGTTGTTCACAACTGTATGTACTGCTAAAAAGCTGTAACATGTATAGGAAGTGACAGTGAGGAGAGGGAGATTTCTTCCAACTAGGACAGGGCTCATAAAGGTGTGGTAAAGAAACATGATCAGATTTTTGACATGAATGTCTTTTTGTAGCTCTGTACATTCCATCTGAAAAGTTGTAGTCATGAATTTAAGTCCATTGAAAATGGATTCACAGATCCATTTTCAAATTTATGTGAAACATTGTCTATCTGATTTGGGTATATTTTATGCTTGTTTAGACACGTCAATGACTGGACAATAATAAGTATATAAGTAGGTGCTCAGAATATTTCATATTCCTGTCAGAATAGCTGGAGGGATCTGTGATCAACACTTCTTCTGTTAAAATGCAGCAAATGTAAAGGAGCTTTGTTCTTGAGCAGCACAGTTGGCTCACAACACTCCCAGGTAACACCAGGGAAATGAGAAAAGTCTATTGCCCTGAATTTGATATAGAAGAATTTTTTTTTGTTAATTAGGTAATCAAAGCAAAGTAGTCTATATTACTTAATTTGTTGGGCTGAAACATTTTTAAATTGGGATGAGAAGTATGTAATACTTGTAAAGTTGAGTAGCCTATCCAGTGAGAATTTTAAGAGTGTGTGTCTTTGATAATTGGATCCTTAATGGCACTGCTAATATGGAAGTGATGTAAATGAACAGTCATTCAGAAAACAGCATAAGTATAAAGTGCACAGGGGGATGCTTGGTCAAATGTACTCTACCATTCAGGGTATTCTGGCACTTTTTCTAAGGCATTATCTTAGGCATCTGTCAGTAATTTACTTCTGTGAGGCCAAATTAGATTGGAAGCCTGAAACTGATAGGCACCATACAATCAGTAGAGTTGCCTCTGGACAGGTCAAGGACAAACTGGCCATAACAATGTGCTACTGAAACTAAGCTGCTCCTAGCATGGTATTCCCTGGTCTCCAAACAGTAAATATGCTTCCTGGATTTTTTGAAAATATTCAAAATTTTGACATTACGGTTAAAGTTTAAATCCAATTGGGAAAAAAAATGATATTAAATATAATTTTAAAAAGAGCTCGTATTTCAATATTAGTAACATACTGTCCAAGCCTAATTTTTCTTTGCATATTCATTGAATCACAATTGGCCAATGATGCATACTTCTGCACCTGAGATAAAAAATAATTAACTGTTTTTTAAAAAGAAAATCCATGCCTTGTTTTCTGCTTCTCAGCTTAATACTTCTTTAAAGTTTTACATATCATAAAAAATACTGAACAAACATCCTTTCGCTTTCCCTTTTCATTCTGAATACATGTCAAAATAGATACCTAGGAACTGCTCCAGTCTACTTAAAATCAAAGTATGTAGATTGGCCTTATTACTCATCTTTTTTATTTGATATACTGTTACTTACACTGCATTATTTTTATTGTCAAAGCAGGAATAATCTGTGTGTGTGGAATGCAATAATTAGATGGATGCTTCTCTCTCTCTTTTTACTTTTGAACCTTAAACTTCCATATCTGATAATTCAGGAAGTAGGTAAAACAGAATTAGGGAAAAAAAAAAAAAAAGAGAGATTGCATTTAAAAGCTGTGAAAATTGAAAATTTTGTTTTTCTTTTCCAAAACTACTTTGTAAAACACAAGACTTTCAAGAGTTAAGTACATGCAAAACTTAATGTGTGAAGTTTAAAGTATATATTGAAGGATTTTTACCTCTTATATATCTACTGTATCATATTCTTTAAATAGTATGTTATAGAATCATAGAATCATAAAATCATAGAATGGCCTGGGTTGAAAAATACCACAGTGCTCATCTAGTTTCAACCCCCCTGCTATGTGCAGAGTCGCCAACCACCAGACCAGGCTGCCCAGAGCCACATCTAGCCTGCCTTGAATGCCTCCAGGGATGGAGCATCCACAACCTCCTTGGGCAACCTGTTCCAGTGTGTCACCACCCTCTGTGTGAAAAAGTTCCTCCTAATATTTAACCTAAACCTCCCCTGTCTCAGTTTAAAACTATTCCCCCTTGTCCTATCACTATCCACCCTTGTAAATAGCCGTTCCCCTCCTGTTTTATGCTTCCTTCAAGTACTGGAAAGCCACAATTAGGTCTCCCCAGAGCCTTCTCTTCTCCAAGCTAAACAAGCCCAGTTCCCTCAACCTTCCTTCACAGGAGAGGTGCTCCAGCCCTCTGATCATCTTAGTGCCGTCCTCTGTACCCGCTCCAAGAACTCCACATCCTTCCTGTACTGGGGACCCCAGGCCTGGATGCAGTACTGCAGATGGGGCCCCACAAGAGCTGAGTAGAGGGGGACAATCACCTCCCTTTCCCTGCTGGCCACCCTTTTTTAATGCAGCCCAGAACATAGTTGGCCTTCTGGGCCAACTATTCTTCTAGGATATCTTGCAAGAAAAAAAAAAATGTAATTGCTGTTCTGAGAGAGTAAATAAATGCTATTATTTTCCTCTTGTGAACAAAGCATAGATTGATTTCCATGTGAAAAGGAAGACATAAAACGAGCACCAGGTCAGGATTTGATTTGCACAATAAGATTATGACCTGAAATGAATCATGCTCAACCCATTTATTTATTTGTTTGTTTCAATAATTTAATATTAGGAATAAAAATAACATACTCTGTAGAAGGTCAGACAAACTAATATCTACTCAGAAAAAGAAAAAGGGGAAATTTAGAAGCAGTGTCTCAATGCATTAGAACATTAAAGAATCTACAACTTTAAGAGGAGGAGTCAACCTGTTGAGATATAACATATTCAAAGAGATACAATGAAATAGGAACATTCTGATAGGGTATATTTATGAGACAACTGTTTCTAAAATGTCATATCTGGTCCACAATCATGAGTTCACACTTTCTTTTAATCTCTAATCCAGTAGGTTAATTTTTCTAGTACTTAAAGTAAGAGGAAAGTTTAAGTACATTGCTGACCATGGCCAACAAGAAGAGAGAAGAGTATAAAAATTAAAGGAAATATTTTATTATCAACATTGTGGTACTACACCAAAATCTAAATGAACAAATCTATCAAGTACATCATGTGATTTCTGTGTGATTAGAAGTATTCAAATGGAAAATTGGTCTTATGGACTTCTGATGTTCACCTTCAAGAGTTCTGAGAGGCAACTGAATGAACTGGGATTGTTTTGTCTGAAGAAACAGAGTCTGAGAGGATACCTCATTTTTCTCTATAGCTACCCGGGTAAAGAAGTGGCTAGAGGGCTGTGCCCAGCGGATAGTAGCTAATGGATTTAAGTCCAGCTGGCTACTGGTCACGAGTGATGTCCCCCAAGGGACAGTACTGGGGCTCATCTTGTTTACTAACTTTATTGATGAAGTAGATGAGGAGATTGAGTGTACTTGCTCAATAAGTTTGCAGATGACACCAAGCTGGGAGGTAGTGTTAATCTGCCTGAGGGTAGGGAGTTAGGGAACTGGATAGACTGGATCGCTGGTCTAAGGTGAATGGGATGAAGTTCAACAAGGCCAAGTATGGGGTCTTGTACACTGGCCACAATAACCCCATGCAACACTATGGGCTTGGGGCAGAGAGGGTAGATGATTGTGAGAAGAAAAGGGACCTGGGGGTGTTGGTTGATGCTCAGCCGAACATGATCCAATAGTGTGCCCAGGTGATCAAGATGGCCAGTGCCATCCTGGCCTGCATTAGAAATAGTGTGGCCAGCAGGAGCAGGGAGGTGATCTTCCCCCTGTACTCAGCACTGGTGAAGCTGCACCTCAAGTACTGTGTTCAGTGTTGGGCTCCTCACTACAGGAAAGACATTGAGGCCCTGGAGCGTGTCCAGAGAAGAGCAACGAAACTGGTGAGGGGTCTGGAGCACAAGTCTTATGAGGAGTGGCTGAGGGAGCTGGGATTGTTTAGTTTGGAGGAGGCTCAGGGGGGACCTCATTGCACTCTACAATTTCCTGAAGGGAGGTTGTGATGAGGAGGGGTTTGGGTTTCTTCTCCCGGGCAACAAAAAGGACCCAAGAAAATAGCAACAAGTTGCACCGGGGAAGATTTAGATTAGATATAAGGAAAAACATTTTTTCTGAAAGAGTGTTCAGATGCTGGAATGGCTGTTCAGGGAGGTGGTGGAGTCACCATCCCTGACAGTGTTCAACAGGTGTCAGGATGATATGGTTTACTAGGTTAGTGGTAGTAATGGTGATAGGAGGACAGTTGGACTAGGTGATCTTGTAGGTCCTTTACAACCTTGTGATTCTATGATTCTATAATTCTGCCTGATTGGAGTTTGCAGTGAGAAGATTGTCAGTCTCTTCTCTCAGGATGGCAAGTGATAGAACATGAGGAAATGGGTTCAAGTTGCAGCAGAGAAGGTTTAGATTGGACATTAGGATGAATTTCTTCATGGAGAGTCTGATAAAGTATTGAAATGAGTTGCTCAGGGAAACAGCGCATCGACCACTTCCAGCCACACGGGTTTTTAAGAGACATGAGGAACTAAGAAACGTGGTTTAGTGATGGAAGGCTAATTTGTAAGCATGTTAGACATCCACAATGATGAAACTGATAAGAAAGTTCTGTTAACATTTTTTCATTCCATCTGGTGAAAAGAAAAAAAAATAGATTAAAAACAAGCAAATAAAAAACAACAATGAACAGATTCTCATGGTCATTCAAGTAAGCTGCTAAAACAAGATGGAGAATTTAGATTATAAAGCTATTTGAAAAGAAATTCTCATATCCCTCTCAAGGTTATGCATAGGTAAGAAAATTATCTCCTTTTGACTAAAATCACCACATGGGTGCTTGGAGAAAAAAAGACAAAAATATTTACACATGAGTAATGGTTATCAAAATGTTCTTTGTTTAATCAAGGGCCAGAGATGGAACACGATTTGGCTAGTCTGATAAAATGCAGTTGGCCTAGTACTGGATATGAAGACAACTTTTCAATACCTACTGCTAATTAAAAAAATAAAAAAATAATGCTAATAAAATAAAATTATGTCAAAAATAAAAAAATGTGTACACCAGTTAAACCGTTTTATATTCATTAACAAAGAACAGAAAAATAAAAAAATTTATCTTGTTTACATCCCCTTAGAATTAAATTCTTATATAATTATTACTGAGTTCATTTAAAGATTCAGGAGTATAAAAAACATTCCCATTATAATCAGATTGCTAAAACTGACACATTTTAAGTATTCAAGTGTAATTCAGCTTCTCACCCCCTAGATCCCTATTTGTAATTGTAAAGCCTCATGCCTTCTATTCATAAGTCTTTAGGGAGTGAACAGACAGTTCAAACATATGCTGACTCAAAGCCAGTGACTTAATTAATTAAAGTTATGTTACATAAATAATGTATTTAAATTAAACCAACAAGATAATAATGTTTTTATGCATGTAGTAATCCCTATGGATACATGGAGGCTGACAACGCACCATTCTGTGTAGAAAGCCACCATAAGGTTTTTCTGAGGGGTGTGGCAGGAGGCGGCTTCTTGTAGTATGAGAACCCTATAATGGAACAGGATGACTAAAGGTGGGTTAGTAAAATCTTTCTGTTACTCGTTAGCAAAGTCTGCATGGAGTGAATATTTAGACCACAAATGCATACTTTTTCTATCACCTCCTGCTACTGAAGATTTCCAGGATCTCTTTTCACTACAGAATAAACAACCATGATATCTTTTCTATATCGCATGGCGTATATTTAAAAAGAGCACAAATGAATTTAGATCATAACATATATTGTGATTTCTTTTCCCAGACTATTCAGATCTTTGCCTGCAGACCAAATTGAAAAGATAAATAAATAGATAGATAGATAGATAGATAGATGATAGATAGATAGATAGGTAGGTAGGTAGGTAGGTAGATAGATAGATAAGATAGATAGATAGATAGATAGATAGATAGATAGATAAACAAATTTAAGCAGAAAAAGCAAAGGCTAAAATTCTTGCTTACACATATCAGAATATACTAAGTGCCATGTAGCAGTCATTAGAATGTATGGAGAATAAACATACCAATAACAATTAAAAAAGAAACCTTTACATGATTTTCAATATCTTTATACAATAAAGTATTATTTTAACAGTAACAGATTTGCACTGTATAGGTTATAGTTAGGAGGATTACTTTGCAATTTGTTTTCAATCAAGTTCAATAAATGATAATACATTTTCCACATCAGAATAATCAAGCAAAGACTATGTGAATTTAATTTGTTTAACATAAGAACAGTCAGCATTTGATTGATTAAAAGTGTGAAAAGGTAGTAAAGCTCAAAAAAACATACATTAAGTTCTTGATTAAACAAGACAGGAATCCCAGGTTTGGTTAATAAGGAGTTATACCACCAACATCAGTTTCAACACATCAGCACTGTGATGCTTGAGGAAAAGATGAAAATGCTTCTGCTCCAAAGACAGATGTTTTTGATTTCAGTAGAAGAATATTTAACACTAATATTGCATGTGTACTTATAAAGCACAAAAAAATGGAGCTATGCAACCCTTACAGTACAATGATAATTTCCTCACCTATAACAATCTGGAAATAGAAACATTTCTACAACAGGAAGGTACCTTTAGTTCCTCTTTTCTGTATTGCTGCTTGTAAATGTCACAATAAAATATTATGGCTTTAAATTCCTCATGGATTTTATGATTATTACAGATTTAAAGTTCTTTCACAGGAAAATAATACAAAGCTTTTCTCAACATTGTCTTTAGGAGACAGATATTTGCCATATGTCTTCATATTATTCTGTAGAAGTACTTTGGCAGAAATATTTGCCAAATTTAAGAGTTATTCAGGTCATCCCAGAGAACACATTGTCTGATAGAAAAGCATTCACACAAGTACTCCATCACGGTGGCGTCCACATTTTCTCATCTTTCAAGAAGGACCCAAGAAGCCAAAATAAATGTCTTTCTAGGATTAAAATCCAGTCAGAGCACCACAGATCGGCTGTGGCAAGCATGACATGAACCACTCCTCACATTTCAGGTCATGGTGTTGATGGTCTTTGAGGATGGATGTATTAGAGGGTCAGAATTCATATCACTGTAGCATGGGCTAAAATGATTTTTTAAAATAGTATCAGTTGAACTCTCAGTATAATTCAATTGTCAGTCACTCAGTAGTACTGAATGAAATATATTCATTTCATATATATTCATTTCTCAAATATGTATATGTATCAGACTTTGGAAAATAAAAGTTCTGAAGTAAATCTTCCATGATGTTTGTAGTTTGTGGTCAAACATTATATCAAATACATTTCCAGACATATAAATAAGACGTAATTTGCCAAGTTTTGCCTTCAATAATCTGGTTAATCATTAATTGTTAGTCAATTGCATCAGAAAGAATTCTTGTAGGAATAGCTTTTAACTTTTTTAATGGATTCTGGAAGATAGCATTTGAAAAAAAAAACATTACACTCATGGATTGTTTTTCTAACTGCTGCTTAAGACACCATTAATATTTATTGTTAGAGGAACATGGCATTAAAAAAATAGCAGAAGAACAGATTTGAGAAAGTAATAGTAATATCTAAAAAGAAATCCCTCATATTTTTGACTAAATCATGTAAAATTAATACAAAAGCCAAAGATCTGATTCACAGGAATGAATGAAGGGCAAAAATATGATAGTTCTTTACTAACACTTTGTACGACTTTATCAGTACTTAACAAAGTATTGATTTATGATGAAAAAATAAATTGAAAGGATGATTTCTCTGACTTGTACTTGACCTCCTATGCAGATGCATTCACTAGGTATAATAGTTGACAAGTTCAGAAAAAATTGTTCTGCTATCTGGGACGATCTGACACAAGTTTCTGTGTTACTGACTGCTGTTCCAGAAGTGATGTTGGAATAAAACTTCTCTCCAGCTCCAGCTGTAAGATCATGACAATCCATTTATGCTACCTGGAATCCATCCCAAAACATCGAAGTTGGAATGAATAAATACATTCAAATCAAACAACTCAACACAAAGCCAACTGCAGTTCATGCTTATACCTTTGGAAATCTGTAAGTCTCTCGGGTTTTCTAATATCTTTCTTGCTCCCTGTTTATTTTTCTTGGTACTTAAATTGTACTTAATTAGGGCTTTTGAAATGCTCATCTTAATTAACCGTGTCTCAAACACACAAATAAAGGAAAACAACAAGCAAACAATCAAATAAACCAGTTCTTATTTGCATTACAAGGATAGGAAAAAATGACAATTTTTTGTTAGCAGAGATTTTTTTCCCCCCCCCCAAGGTAAACTGAATATTTAATTGACAACATATTATGTTTCAAAGAATAAGTCTTATTGACAATTAATAATTATTTTTTCTCAATTTTTTGTTGAAACCTCCTTAGTAAAGGAAAGCAAATAACTGATGTGTGTGGTAAAACCAGCGAAATAATGCCTGAATGAAGAAAAAAAACGGGATGCATTTATGACTGGAATTGGAAAGAAGCACATACTTACATTAATACCTCTAGCAATTAAAAAATAATAATAATGTTGTCTTCTGAGAAGCATTATTTTGCATATGATAGGATAAGAGTGATGGCTGATTTTCTTAAAAGCTGGGAAAGAAACAAGATTTTATGAGCAAACAACTTCCACATTGGGAAATAAACTATTCGGGGGACATAAGAAGAGCTTTTCAGAAATGTGATTTTTGCCTTATCTCATCCAGATGTAACTGTGGCAATGCAATGTAGTGGAACAGATACAAGTTTTTCAACTGTGGCTATTATTGCTATGATTAACAAGAACACTTGCCCACTTAAGTACACTTAATAAGACTCTGAAATATTGTCCAAAACTAGATCTAAGAAAGGCCATCACCTTACAATTTTTAGATTACATTGCAAGACCTCCTTCATCATTCAGGTTTTCCCGAAGGACCAGAGTGAAGGCAATAAAGCAGAACCATAAAACTACAGTGTCTCACTAAATTGAGAGCAGGAGCTCAGCCATCATTTTCCTCAGAAACAGGAACTTATCATTTCATCTGGTGTACAACAGACAATTAATTACCATTTTTTAAATATTTATGGTGGCATTTTAATTCTATACAAAGATTAGACAGGGCTGTGACAAGCACTTGGGAAAAGTTAATAGACTGAGTATGCAGAGAAGTGTGTGTGTATGTGTGTTTTATAGACACATTCATTTAGTCTATACATAAACGTGTGGAGGTGTTATGCTTATGAGTTCAGACATGATTTATTAACTGAACATAATTGTTCAATCTTCTTGCTAGTTTTCTTCTGTATACTTATCTTTGCCAGAGGTTTATTGCAGTATCACAAATGCCAAAGAAGCTTATTTTTCCTCCAGAAATCAGGAAACAGGAAACTTGTGAGATTTCTTTCTTCTTCTTCTTTTTTTTTTCTCTATGTAGACACACCCTTCCTACTCCTTCTTCCTCAAGTTGTACCTTCCTGAAGCCTGTAGAACTTTGCATTCTCTCCTATGCTTTTACATCAATATAGCATCTATATCTAAACAATGTCAACATTAATGATAGGAAAGAACAGTTCAATAAAGAGTCTCTCAATTTACCACACTGTCTCAATGCTTGCTTCTGAGAACTAATAGTGCTACAGATATTCCTTTAACAGATATTCATTAAAAACTATAAGTTAATGTAGCTTTTTGTTTAACCTCTGACTACACTGTCTTATGCTCTTTGAAGATCTTGTTTAAAAGGCCTAATAGGAGTGAAAAAAAGATACTTTAAATGAGAATACATTCAACTTAACCATGTACAACTGACAGTATAAGAAATAAGGTGAAATAATTGGATTTTTAAAGCTTTTTCCAAAGTATCCATGGTGACAGGTTTTAGGGAGTGCTATAATGAACAGTTTCCCACGAGTTTATTTAAGAACCCATCTGAAGTAGCCTCATCTTACAGATGTGTTCCACTTACTCTGAACATCCTATGGCAAGACCTTCCTATCACACCCTTGTTTAAGTCATGGCAACAAAGAGAATACTGGGGAGTAGCTAGAAAAAGCCTTCCATTTTTGGAAGCTGACTGCTATTCCAGTGCCTGGGGCAGTCAGAAGCAGACTGGAAGCTGTGTTTAGTTGCAACAGCAGATACAGCAGTTCTGAGGGATAGCCATACATAGCTAAGATATTAAAGGAGAACGGCAGTACCACACATTTATCCACAGAGGTAGAAAAGAAAAATGCAATGAGCAGGATGTCATTTCTGACTCAATATACAACCTTTAGAAAGTTTTAACTAAAACATGTCTCTTTTTGCTGAAGCTATCAGGCAGCCTGTACCGAGTTAGTTATTTTTTCTGAGGATAGGTGGAAATTTAAGCCAAGTACAAGTAAGCAAGACAATTCTGTACTTCATGAGTCATGTGCAATACAACATGAGGTAAAGAATCTCTTTAAAGGTTTACTTTTCCTTCTTCAGCAGACCATTCCCCATATATACCACTTAAATGTGTTAATATCTTCACACTACCTTCACATCACCTTCACAGCATTCAGAAAACATTTGCCAAAGAAGGATTCCAAAATCCCTTTTTAATTTAATCATTTTCTCACCCTTATTGTTGTGTCTCTGTATTCTTGCTGACTTCTAACCCCAGTTAGCATCACTTTGTAATTTCCCTTTTAAACAGAATGCTAATGAGCTGCCCTACTGCAGTGTGTACAGCAACAAACAGAAAAAAAAAAAAAAAAAACATGCACATATTGCCTCCTTGAGTTATTTGTTTCACAACAGCTAGACAGGGAAACCCAAGATAATTCAATTTATTTAAATTCATGTCTGGTGCTCTCACCAGCACTTCACCCCAAGGTCATACAAAACTCCATTCTTTAACAGTGTTTTCGTGTAATTGTAGGCCTATGTATACGTTTGCATCCATAATTGTGCTGACCATTACAAGTTAGAACCTATATAAAAAAAAGGAGCACTAAAAAAAAAAAAAAAAAAAAAAGGAGGAGATATGAATAGATATGAATGGTCCAAAATGGTCCACAGAATCAGTCAGCAGACTAGTAAAGATTCAGTAGAACTCAAGCTATGGACAATTTTATGATATGTTATAGGAATGAGAGAAATAAGATTACAGTGCAGGAAAATATTTCCAAGACTAGAAGGAATATATGGTGCATGACATGTACAATGCATTAACAGTGAAAGGAACAATTTTGTGAATAAGCAAGAAATGGCTCTTTTTTATGATATTCTTTGTCCACTTGCTTGTAATACAAATTAGGAATCATTAGCATTTTTAGACAGAACTTCCATAAGTTATGAAATGTATGGATATGTTTCAGCTCTCACTGAAGAATGTTTTAATCTGAATTGAAAACAAAGTTGGATCAGCCTTCCTCCTACCATCAGTTTTACAATGCTACTGTGGTACCTTAGAGAAACTGTACTTTGGGTGCTGTGTTTTTATCTGTTACAAATGTAGTCATGCCATTCTCCCATGATTGATGGTGTGCCACAGCTGCTGAGTAAGACTGGCAGGGGTAGTGGTGGTGCTGCTTTTCCCTTAAAAGGAAAATTGTGCATGCAGGTACACCTTAGAGACACAGTTTAGACATTTCTTCTTGATTCTATTTCTATGCAAGATCCACTTTTTCGTATGTAATGTATTTATGTACATCCGATAATGCAACTGAATTTCCTTCTTTGCTCAATCAGGATACATCTTGGAATTTTCTAGTTAAACTTTCCTTCATCTTTCCTGAAAAAAAAATTGTGTCTGAGTGAAGAGTAAAGATAATATGTTACTTGAAATAAAACTAATATAAAGCAAAATGTACCAGGACAAAAATCATGAGTTCTGGAATAGCTTTTCCAATGATACCAGCATGAAGTTATGAAATAATTATATATATTAACTCTGAAGTAAAGGGATAGAAATTAGGTCCAGGAAATGCTCAGCAGTGCCAAAAACATGCGACAAGTAGGCAGATGAATTGTAATGTTACTGAAGAATACTAGGTATGCTGCTCTGATGCAACTCATCTTCTATTAAATCCAGTGGGAGTTCCTAACTGATATCATAACATACTTTTCAGAAAGACTTCTTAAGACACCAAGCCCTCCTGTGGGCTTAGCAATTTTCACAAAATTGCACAGCAAATTTTTTAAAAAGCAATAGTATTAAAAAATAAATAAAAATAAATGTTTGGGCACGTAGGGTGTTAGATTGCTGCCGCAGAGAGTTCTGCTGAATAAAAGTGATAGCTGATGCATTTTAAAGATGACTCAGTATTTAGGTAAGATCAACCAAAGCAGAAGAGTAGTACACACATCTCAAATGCTACTCTTAGTACAGTGATTTATACCCAAAAGATCTCATGAAATGAATCAAAATCTCATCAAAATGAAACTCAAACTAGAAGCGGTTGAAACACGTAAGTTAAGAAAGGCAGTAATTTACATGTCCAGAGGTATGTAGGAAGGGTTTGCTGGAAGTGCCAGATGTCTGAACAGAAACATTTTGTGAAGGATCAAAACAGTAATACAGAGCCTAAAAAGGATTGGTCTCAGTGGCTGGACCTTGAGAGGCATACTCTGGTGAAAGATGTTGTATGTTTTAAAGTGCTGCAGTAAAACACTGAACACATGGAGACTTTAACCAGAAAGAAATAGTTCATCAACTGATGCAAAGTTTTAATAAAGACAATATTTCAATATCAATCTTCTGAGGAAAAATTACAGCCCCTCCTTCATATTTGTGCTTCAGATCAGTGAAAGTGTTTAAGAAACTTCTGTGGGGCTAGCACATCATAAAGCTTCAGAAAGAAGGTAAAAACAATCCTCTGAAAGTGATATGTAGTCTTAATTTAATCTGATTTTTAGTCATATCTAATGCTATATTCAGTAATGCAATGTCTTCTGCTCAGTGCAGTGTCTATATTTCCAGATCTAAGAACAGTGAAATGACCCCACGTCAGCTTCTTGAACAAGACACTTGTTGTCATTCTTCATTACTCACATAATATTCCCATTCTTTCCTAAATGAGGATCTGGTGGTAAGAAACTGCAGGCTAAGCTAAGTTTAGCTGAGATCCAACAGACTGCTCTTTCACTCCCTCTCCTCGGCAGAGCTTCAGGAGAAAGTATGAAGAAAAAATCGTGTAATTGAGATAATGACAAACCATTTGCTGATTAGCATCACAGGCAAAACAGACTCAGTGCAGGGAAATTAATAAAATTTATTACCTATTATTTACAGACTAGTGCAAAGGATACTACAATACGTCTTCCAGCTATCTGCCTTCCACTGAACAGTGCAGGGGAACAGGGAATGAGGGCTGTCGTCAGTCAGCCCAAAGCGTTCTCTCTGCCACTCACCCATGGTCACTCTCTGTCCCTACTCCAAGTGCCACCTACCCACCTACAGATGCTATCCTTTCCACACTGGCCTTGTGTGGGCTTCCCAGGGGCTGCAGATCTCCCAGCACCGTTCCAGCACAATTCCTGCGAGTGACACCCCTGCCTGCAGACCCCCTGCTGCCAAAACGTTGTCATGTAAACCTAATGAAGGGAAACCTAATATCACTCCTGCTGCCACATTCTGCTTCCAGTACTTGGCAGCTTAAGCCCAATACAACTGTATTCCCAACTATTTGCTTATGGCTACAGTTTTAGTAATGTATTAATATTTTCATCTGTTCTGTTCTGCAAATCTTCATTCATTGTCTGAAATATCTTAAAAGGATTTATCCTTGTGTGGGAATCTGGGCATCACGCCTGAGATATCTTCAGGGTCCACTTCTTCTCTCCCACTTCTCATGTGTGTTTTAGATTCTGAGCACAACTCTAAATTGTAAGTGACTTTAGTATATATTTTACAAAGACTTGACTATATCCTGTGCCAAGTGAAGCACCACATACTGCCAACATTTAAGTGCATCTAGTCTATTGCTGAAAGCTAAGCCTGTCTCCCCAGGTGTTCACACTACTGCAGCCAAAGTATTGTTTGAATCTCTTTTTCTCTTTAGAGCTATCTATAATTCTGCCAAGTCCATTTTCATTCTCACCTTCTGCTGAAGTGCGACTTCATCTGAAAATCTCTACCTCTTTTGTTTCATTTATCCCCAAATTGTATAAAAGCCATGTCTTTATTCAACTGGCAAAATTCTCATGTGAAGGGAGCAGGGTAAATACTGTTTACTTCCTGCAAAGTGACAAATTAAAAACAGAGACTTTCTAAAATTTTACTGCACATATTTAAGCCTTTTATTATGAAGTACTTTACTGCGTCTTGCAAAATCAGTCAGTAAAATGTTTTTACAATTCCATACCCCTACCATTTTGACCAGTATTCTACTAAAACGTATGTAATCTTACTTAATTCAGCCTAGTGTAATAACACAAACTATTTTGCCATTTTCATGTCAACAAAAGAAGAAAAGAAGAAATAAAGCCAAGAGAAACAAGGAAGAAGTGGAGGGAAGAAATGAATAAGAAGAGAGAGAGAGAGGAAATTATATATCTCCATTATATTACTTATAATATAAAATTCTGATATGAAACACTTCAAATTCTTTTAGACAGGAGTCCATAAATGATATTAAGCCTATTATGTTTTATCTAGTCAATCATCAGACATTTATGTTCTCAAATCCATGTATTTTTTGCAATAACAGTTCCTCAATTTCCAGAAACTTGTCTCTCATGTCCAGGAATCAACTCAGACATATTCTAGAAGAAGTGGACTTGGAAAATATAAAGAGGTTGAACAGGAATACAAAAATCTATGGAGGTATACAGAGCAGATTTTAAATTCTGCTTTTTGTTTATATAGCAGCTGTTTTAGCAGCTGCACACTTCATTCATCAAATTCAGCCATAAAACCTCTCAATCTCACACAGATTATTATGAGGATGATTTGGCTCTGTTAGGAAGAAACTCAGCATGTAAAAATATCTGACAACGACTTAATTTGAAAAAAAAAAAAAAAAAAAAAAAAGTCTACTGAAATTTGTGAGGATTCATTGCCCAAATATTTACTGAATAGAAAACTAGTGTTTTCAAAAGTAGTGCGTATATCATGTTCGTTAACCAAAGACTGAAATACTAACTCTGGAAGGGACATATTTCAAATATACTATTTAGAGTAACAAACACTGTTCTGATGTCCTCTACTTTAAGAAGAATATTTTGAATTACCTCCAAATATTTAGAACAGACATACAGAGAAATGCCACAAACTCTTACTGCAAGAATAATTTATGCAACATAGTACCGATGTCTCTTTGAAATTTTGTATTAAAATTTCACAATGCGCTTTCATTTTTCTGGTTCTTTTAATTCTCAGCATGGGTGCCAGAGTGACTACTGTCTTACAAGTACACTGGATTGGTAAATTATTCTCCTTTCTCAGTGGAGTTTCAGTTCTACAGGAAAGGCCTCTTCTGTTGCTGGCATAAAATGAGACCTTTGTCAAGTGGCTAACACAAACCCTTAGAAATGAAGCACAGAAACAGTAGCAGAGTGCAGGGTCCAAACCATTCCTACTGGTTTACATAATTAGATACTAAGGAAGATATGAACACAGAAGAGACTATTAAAACTTTTAACAAAGCTTAGATCAGTAAAAGGTTATTAGATTAAGAGCACAAGACAGCTGTCAAGTTGACACATATGCTTAAAAGATAGAGAACACAAAGACTGTTAACAGCTTTTAGAGAAAGGAGAAAAAGAAGGCAATGTCACAATTCCCAGGATAAATGCCATTTTCATTGCAGATGAGATCACAGGGCTTTAAAAGTGGAGGAGAAAATCATGGTGTGACTGCAAAGCGTACTTAAAATATTTCCTCCACCAAGGTGGTGAAGACAATGTGGACTTTCATCCAGGCTTTAAAAGTAAAAGGAATCTATGCTTGAATCGGTTCGTTAAAAAAAAAGAAATAGGACAGTCAACCAAGATGTGTGCATCATAAGTCTACACAAAACATGTTTCTTTTGGAATGCACAGACACAGATACTCCAGATACGTTTAGAGACTGCGGAACTCATTGAGAGCAACCCTGTGGAGAAAGACATGCAGATTCTGGTAGACTTTACTGGAATCGACCGCTTGCTCTTGCAGCCCAGAAGGCCAGTGGTATCCTGGGCTGCATCAAAAGGGGAGTGGACAGCAGGGACAGGGAGGAGATTTTGCCCATCTGAAGTACTGTGTCCAGGCCAGAGACCTCCATGAACAAGAAGTATGTGGAGCTGTTAGAGTGGGTCCAGAGGAGGGACATGAAGACGATCAGCAGTTAGGAAAACCTCTCCTTTGATGAAAGGCTGAAGGATCTGGGCTTGTTTAGCATGGATTCCAGGGAAACTCTTTATGGCCTTCCAGTACTAAAAAGGAGTAAAAGTTAAAAGCTTATAAACAGGAGAGAGACGGAGTTTTTACATGATCTGATAGTGATGGGAAAAGAGGGATGGTCTAAAACTAATAGAGGGGAGATTTAGATTAGATATTACAAGTAAGCTTTTTACTTAGAGGTTGGTGAGACGTTTCCATGATGGGGCTGTGGATGCCCCATCTGTGAAGGTGCCCAAGGCTAGGCTGGATAAGGCTTTGAGCAACCTGATGTGGTAGGTGGCAGCTTTGTTTTTGGTTCTCATTGGTCTAGTCTCTTATCAGTAGGCATTTACATTAATCTCTCTGTGCTGAGTCTGTTTCACCATGATGGTATTAAGTGAGCTACCTCCCTGTGCTTAGCTCAACCAGAAAGCTTATTTTTCATCCTACTTTCTCCCTTTATTCTGTTCGGGGGGGGGAATGAGAAAGTGTCGTGACAAAGCTGATTTACCTACCAATGCGAAATCACCACAGATATAAGTTATCTTCAAAAATTAGTATAATTTAAAACTTAAAAAAATACAAGCATTTTCAAGATACCTTGTCATTATGTCTGCAGAAATCTGATTGTTTTTATCTGTGTAATTTACAGATAGGTATGGCTGCTTTCAGTCATATAATCCATGAACCATAAGAATTGGAAGGGAATTCTGAGACTTGGAGCTCTGAACAAGGCCTTCATTTGGTTGTGCTGTGGGGCTGCCAGCAACAGTTCTTGGTACCCATCCCACAGAATAGAATTGAGACCAAAAATCTGTTTTAATATAAAGTCTTTTCATTGAGGATGTATCAGATATTAAACTGAAAAGAACAGATAATATATTCAATTTCAGCCAAAAGGCCTGAAAGTAACTGACAAAGTAACTGAGAGAACCATCTCTGGAGTTAGAAGGACCTACGTTAACATAAATTATAGGTTTTAGGAAAGTTTTCAGAAAGATGCCATTTCCTTTGTGGACTGACACACTGTGTAGTCACTGGTAGACTATACAGAGGCTAAACCAGCAGCATTTATAAATAGAAAAGCTTGAAATAGACACAAGCACTGATCTCAGGACACAGCCAGGGATGGGACAATATAGAAATTTCCTCTCAGACTTGAGGTTTTCCTCATGTAAAACACAAGCATAAAATGTAGGTGTAAAAGCCCTACTCTCAGGCCAGATCAATAGCAGGATACCAGACCTATGAGATAATGCAGCACTGTCTGAAGACTCAGGAAAGCAACTTCAAAGAAACAGCATGGTCATAGCATTCTTGGTGGTCTGGCGTGGCTCCAGATGAGTTATAAAGTCTTTCACCAATGAGGAAACAGGAACTTATCAACATAGCTTGTTATCTGACCTAAACTAACCAAAGAGATAATCTATACCATATGATGTAAAACTCAGCAGTAAAATCTGTAGGAAAGAGGGAGGAAGGAGGGGGACATTTGGTGGTGCATCTTTCAAAGAAACAATTCTGCATCATGGGCCCTACTTTCATGGAAGTAGCTGGATATCTGCCTGTTGACAGGACATATTGAATGAATTCCTTGATTTTCATAGCCTTTGCTTTACCTAGTAAACAATCCATGAGTTCTTACACTGTCACCTTTCCAATTCTCTCCTCATCCCACCTGGGAAGAGAGCAGCTGCATAGTACTGAATGAACTGCCTGCCACTGTTAAGCCACATTAGCCTTTCTAGGGATGACCTTGCAAACAGGTGGAAACATTTGGATATTTCTGTATGCACATATATGAAGAACACCTCCCTGTTAGTGTAATCCATAGCTTTTCTTTCTGTTCTTAAACTGGTTTTGTTTCTTTTTCTTCTTATATTAGGCCACATTGAAGACGGAACAGAGTCTTTATAGGCATTTTGCTGATGACTTTCCAAATCCACCAAGGACAAAACCTGTGTTCTTTCACAGCAGTGGGACAGTAGGAGTGCAGGGTGGATCCAGGTCACCTGGCAGTTGGAGACAGCATGAAAACTTGAGCAATTTGGGGCAGGAACCGTCAGCCCCAGAGGAGGAAGAAGGATGGACAGATTTCTCCCCTCTCCTGGAAGCAGGAAGAGACAAACAAATCAGAGCAGCAAACCCTGAGGAGAAAGATGGATTGCTAGCTCATGGGTAAGGGTCAGAACTCAGGGAATCCATAGCATAAGCAGACGGTGGAGAAAATGGAGAGGCTTCAGTGGAGCAAGGCTGGTCTGACATGGGACTCCTGGTCTCGATATGGGGAAGGAGGCTGAGCAGGATCAGCAAGGCCCTGCCAAAATGGTAACAAGAGAAATTAATTTCATGCACTATAATACAGAACGCAATTTATTTCTCTAATCCTTCCAGAGAAAAACAGGTGAATAATGCAAAGATTCTTGCATAATAATACTATAGAAAATCTGAGATAGAGACAAAATTTTCTTCAGAACATGAGTTAAAAACCTTTATCTGCTATAAAAATATCATTAAGCACAAAGCATAACAAAGGATTTAAATCAATTTCAATATTAATTACATTAATTATGCACATTATGAACAATATGTATTTCACAAATTTAGTTTAAATCTGCCTGAGATGGAGCAGATAGCTAGTTTGCTCATCCTGTAGTATAGCACAGTAGCTTTCCTTTTACTGTAATCTCTGTGTTGGTGTTTACACTATCTGAATTAAATATGATAATTTTACGTTGTCAGAATCTCAAGAAGAATAATGTGCAGAAGAACTATAGTTTACTTGAGCAGTCATACCTCAGCCTTTTTGCTGATGTACATAAAATAAAACTAAAAAGTCACAGCAAAAACCCTTTTTTTTACAGTATTTCACAGTATATCCATGTCACTCTTCTTAACATTTTTCCTTCCTGCACTGATTGTGTTACATGTAAAGTGGATTGTTTTGAAGACGGAAATGAAGAGTGCATTTTCTTTTTTGTTGTTGTTGTTTTATTTTGTTTTGTTTTCGAAGTTCTGTGACTCTTTGCTTTATAAAAGAGTTCTGTTTGCATTCAAGATTTTTAGTAAGAAGACTCAGTTTCCTGCACTTGATAATATAATATAAATGATATCTCTGCATATTCAAAATTAAAATCCCTGTCTCAAGGAAAATAAAAATAGATCTATAGTAACTCCAGGCTCAATCTGGCTCCAGGAAAGTATTTTAATAACTATCAGAATAAGAAAAAATACTTTTAAAATTAATTCATTAAAAAATGCTTATAAAATTAATTCATTAAAGGAAATACAAATGATGGCAACATCTAACCTTTAAGCATGTCAGTCAGTATACTCCCTGACTAGTATGCCATATTTTCACAAAATTCAACAAGAGGATTCTTCCTGGAATTTCATTTAAGAGTGAATAGATATTACTTCAGTTTTGGTATTTGCCCATTTTTCTTTGTATGGAGATACTACCTTTAATAATCTCATCAGCACTCAGTATCGTTGTCAAGCATGTTAATAGGAAGCTACCTTTCCCCTGACAAGTCATAACTATCAGTTTCATCAACAGCTTTTTAAGGACTCTGAAAAAGTCACTCATCTAAAACCAAAAAAGTTACAGAAAAAATATTTCCAACTATGAGGATTTGCTCTTCACTGCCTAATTGCAATTTTGCCATTTTTTGTATCAAAGCTACAGAGTTCAGAACAGGAATGAGTCTTTTCCCCAGTGCTGAAGGATTATCCAAGATCAATGATGACCCCTTTGGGATCTTATTCCCACAGCCCTGAGGAGCAAGACAGACTGGAACTCTAACCTTGTCCAAGTCTTTGCATCCAACCAAACGTATTTCACCAATCCTGGCATCTTCAGTTCTGGCAGCCAAATCAGTGATACTGCTGTCAAATGTATCTCCCAGCAGCCAGCATCAAGGTGGCTCAATCATGAGAGCAGAAGAATAATTTCTTTCACAAATCTTGAGCTCACTTATTGTATGGAAAAATTGTATTTATTTATTTCAAGCTGGGGAGTTTTAATGAGAGTTCATTGGTTTTGAATCAAAACTGAAAAATAGGATGTGAATAAACTTATACCCTTTATCACCAGAGGAGAAATCAGAATGGCCTTTCTCCAAAAACATCCACTTCACAATTTCCTTGTAACTAGAAAAGCCATATTAACATTTTCATGGTTGGTCTTATTTTCTGGCAAGATTGCATTAATTGTTCTTGTGTAAGTAGAAGAAAATCCATTAATTTGATGAAACTACTGCAGGTTTATAGCAAAGTGAGATAAGGGTATATAACATATGTAATGAAGGGAGTGCTATCCGGACATCAGTTATTATTCTCTAGGTATAAATGAGATCTTAATTTCTGAATGTGAACAAAAATCAATAACTTGCTATATTACGAGCAATGTTAGGAAGAACAACAACTTCCTGCCATAAAGAGTTCTTAATTAACTAAACAATTTCAGTGCCATTAAACACTTCTCACCCAGGAAGAAAGACCCATTCTTTTTCTTGAGCAATCATGAACGAGTCCTTCCAGGGCAGCATTTACAACACTATAATGTACTCTGCACAGTAACTTCTCTTGTTAGTTTACTGCATTCCTATTCCCTGTCCTTTCTTAGGACTTTCTAGTATCCATTCAGAACAAGAGACCATAGTTTTCCAAATGTATTACCATAGGATTTTATTTTTTTCTGACCTCTATCCATTCTGTATCTTTCTCATGTCATGACTCACGTTCAGATCATTGAGGAGACAATTCAATTCATTTTCTTGGGCTTGGAAAAGGCTTTGCTTCTTCATGTCTTCTGGATGTACTTTTCCCTATCCTTGAATTCTGATTTTGCTTCACACAAGGATGAGAAGACGTGAAAATCACTTCTCCTTTAAACTAATCTTTGGAAATTGTTTGGAGAAAACATTTCAACTTCTTGATTTCTCCAGAACAGTTCAGCAGTCTTCAAAAATACAATTAGAAGAACAGATGATGCTTTATGGAGCTGGAGGGAATTAGTATATTAGCTGAAGGATTAATTCGTATATTAGCTGAAGGAGTTATTCAAAATGTGGGAGCTTCAGTGCTCCAAATTCTGTGGGATCTATACAAGATCCTGGTAATTTATAACTAGTAGGGGAAAAGTTAAAAAAAAAAAAAAAAGTGGAAAGATTAAAACAAATACATTGAACTTGAGTCTTAAATAAATTCACAGATAAATCAAAGTCTGGGGATAATGATTAATGTAGGGCTAACTGAATGAAGCTCAGTATCTTCAATTTAATAGAAGTCATTCTGTGAAGTCAGCTCTTTGCTTTGAAATGTTTGCACTGCCTTGCCTGGAAAGCTTTCCCTCAACCTTGAAAAATGGAACATGATGCTGTTTTCAGGGAATATAATAGTGAAACCCTAACATTTTTTTAGGTCTGATGTCCATTTTAGAAAATATTACAAAGGATTGAAGATCAGATCATGCTAAAAATAATTTGGAGAGACTATATTTGGACCACATATAGAATATTCTGCAAACACATATAATATATATTCTTCAGGCATGCTTTCAAGAAACTCATGGAAGGAGCAAGCTTCTTTTGTATGTTTTCACTGTAGGCATATAAACATAATGCCCAGTATTAGAGAAACAAAATATCAGAAACACATTATGGTTTTGTGTATAATTCACATGCTTGAGATAAAAAAACAAATTGAAGTATGAACACTGAAAAAAAGATATATAGACCTACAGTAAGCATAAACTTTAATGAGCACTGACAGCTTTGGCAAAAGAACATTCATGCTATCTTTTATACCAATGCCAAGATTTCAGTTTTCAAAGAAAAGTACAACTGGTGTTCTTCATCTGCTTATTTCAGATCAATTTGAACTCTAAATAGCAATTTGAAATGTAAATAGCAATGGAAACTAGTATGTTGCATCATGACCTTCACAGATTTGCATTCTGATGTTTTCTGATGAGAGCAGAAATGCATGTAGCAACTATATAATTACTGCAATGATCCTATAGTCTGTTTTCTTTGGTACACTTTATAAAAAGGAAAAAAAAATGCAATGAAAACTTAAGTATGGGAAAAAAAACAAAACCAAAAAAAGCTAAAAACCTTTCAATGACTATTCTTAATGCTTTTGCCTGATCTTTTTTTTTTTTTTGTCAGCATTCTTAGTCTGGCCAATATTTAATTTCATTACTGAAACACAGGGTCAAAATCAAGTGAAGATCATTCAGTCTGACAAGTTATGCTAAATTAAGTCTCATTTTGATGTGAGATAGGTTTATCTACAAACAGAACAGACTGGATGCAAGTTGAAGAAGCTTTTTTTTTGTTTTGTTATTATTATTTTTGGAGCAGGAAAGGGGATAGAAATGTTAGATTTCATAAAAGAGATAGACATTCAGTCAGTGGTACTAAAAGCAGTGCTATGTCAAAAGAAGCAAAGACAGACTTGAGCTGTTTGTTCTACACAATAACTCCTTAATTCAGCTACATATCAGCTGTAATGGTATGCAAGATTTGATCAGTTTTTCACAATCTTAAGAAGACTCACATATCAGTGAGTCTTAAAGAAACTCACATATCAGTGGAGGGAAGGAGGGACAGAAGGAGGGAAGGAGTGGAGGAGGGGTGAAGGAGAGAGGGGGATAAGGGGAGGAGGAGGAGGGGGATGGAGGGAAGGAGGGAAGGAAGGATGGAAGGACAGAAGGAAGGGTGTGGGAGGAGGGAGAGGGAGGCAGGGAGGCAAGGAGGAAAGGAGGAAAGGAGGAAAGGAGGAAAGGAGGGAGGGAGGAGGGGAGGGAGGAGGAGGAGAGGAAGGAAGGAAGGAAGGAAGGAAGGAAGGAAGGAAGGAAGGAAGGAAGGAAGGAAGGAAGGAAGGAAGAGGCAGGCATGGGAGAAGGGGAGGGAGGGGAGAAGGGGAGGCATGGGAGAAGGGGAGGGAGGGGAGAAGGGGAGGCAGGGAGGGAGGGGAGAAGGGGAGGCAGGGAGGGAGGGAGGGAGGAAAGGAGGGAGTAGGTTAACAGAGATCATTGTCCCTCTCTACTCTGCTCTTGTGAGGTCTCAACTGGAGTACTGTAACAAAGTACAGAGCCACCAACAAATGAAGGATATTGAGTTGTTGGAGTAGGTTGAGGGGAGGGCTACAAAGATGATCAGGGGGCTGGAGCACCTCCCCTATGAGTTCAGGCTGAGAGACTTGAGGCTCTTCAGCGCGGAGAAAAGAAGGCTCTGAGAGGACATTATAGTAGCCTTCCAGTACATGAAGGGGACACACAGGAAAGCTGGGAGGGATTACTAATAAGGCAATGTAGCTACAGGAAAAGGAGACATTGCTTTAAACTGAAAGAGGATAGATTTAGACTACATATTAGGAAGAAATTCTTTACTGTGAGGGTGGTGAGACATTGACACAGGTTGCCCAGTAGAGCTGTGGATGCCCCCTCCCTGGAATCATTCAAGGCCAGGCTGGCTGGGACTGTGAACAATCTGGTCTAGAGGGAAGTGTCCCTGCCTATAACGGGGTTGGAAATAGGTGATCTCAGATGTCCCTTCCAACCCAAACCATTCTAAATCAAAATTATTCACAAAATACTTTCAGAGAAAATTCTTTATTGCACATTTAAAGCCCATTTGACCAGAATAATAAATGCTGCAATTTAAATGTTTTTTAACTGGCCACATGATACAAATCTTTTTCTTCCTACATTTTAATCAGTAAATCAAGCTGTATTTATTAATTCTGAAATTACATTGATTTCCTAATTTGTTTTAGATTGGATTTTCCTGATAGCATGGCATAAAACATAAGGAAGTAAATGCAAATATCACCTAAGTACATTTATTTAGTAGTGTCTACTAGGAAGTGTAAGCACCTTAATTCTACTGTTTATTTAATATAAACACTTGAAGAAAAGAAAGATTGAATGAAAAATATGATTGAAATATATATGTATATGGAGAGAAAGTAACCATATATTAAATACCCTTTATTTCCAGTTAGAATGGAATGAGAAGATTTGATGTAAGATTTTCATTTTATTAATGTTTTGAGAACTTTTTTTTAAAAAAAGTAAATAAACTAGAAATTGAAGTGATGTTATTATCAACAATTTAAACTCCAGAAGATCCTGAAGGTGATTAGAATAACAAAGATAGTTTTATCATCTAAGCTCTGAAGAGATTACCATGTGCTGTGCTGTTGCCCTTCCAAAATCATTACAGTGCTGCAGAAGCACAGAGAGGGCTTCTTCAACCAGCTTTCAGCACATTGTGCAGCAAAGGGGAAGTGAGGGAGTAATACAGAAAAGCAGAAAACAGCAGTGTTGTCAAGATTGATTTAATTTAAGGGTAATAGGACCCAACATGCTGCAACTGATGGTGTTGAAAGAACTGGATGGTGTCTTCACAAGACTGTTCTGTAGTATAATTGAAAGATTGTGGTGATCAGGTGAGGTGATGACAGGAGAAAGACAAATATTGCACCTACCCATCCTCAAAAAAAAAAAAAAAAAAAAGGGGGGCTGGAGAACTACAAGCTGGTTAGACTCACTTCATCACATGGACAAATTATGAAATGAGTCCTGACAGATAAAAGTTTTGAGTATGTTGTGTTTTGCCTGATGGAGGAGACTCAAATCAGTGAAATGGAGGGGTTACAAGGCATACACTCACCAGGTTTGCAGGTAATCTCAAACTAGGGGGGAAATAGTTGATACAAGGAAGTGCAGGGCCACTGTGCAGAGGAACTGGGAACACGAGGATATGCTAAAAGCATGAAGAAGGCACAGAGAGGTGGTGCTCCCTTCTTGGAGGGTTTTAATCCATCTTGGGATAAAGCTTTGAACAACCTGTTCTGACTTCAAGGCTGAGCCTGTGATTGTGGCACTGATAGCCTGTAATAGCAACATCTTTTGATTCTGTTCCCAAATGGCCATAATGGATAAGTACAAGAAATTTGCTTCTTCAAACAGAAGCTTGATCACTGCTCATGTACTGAACTGCAGTTCTCTGCACTCTGAAATAAAACTCATCTCTGTAGCAACCATCTCCAGAAGATTCATCTTCAAAAGATTAATTTCCCATGTGAGTCCTGTTCTTGATGCTCATACTGGCAAGATGATTCCATACCATACTGGACATCTGCACAATTTCATCTTCCAATTTACATACTTTTGTGATACATGTTTTTGTGGAGATCGTTCCTGCAACTACGTGAAAATTCCTCTTTAGTCCTCCCTCTGTGTGAGCTAATTAGATTTTATAACTTTGTGAACATAAGTCTAAAGATTATAGACATCATAATGTTGCACAACTAACAGAAATTTTTGAGCTTAATATAAAGTTTTTCCAGAGAAGCTTTGATAATAGAATTTTTTATCCTGCTCTTAAAATTGTACAACTCTCCCATTCCAGGCTTTATCCAAATGAAGATAACTCATAAAATTTCATATTTAATTACCAAAAATAGTTTTCTTGTATTGTGATAGGAGAAAGGAATAATGGTAAAGTATTACTGAGTTAAAATTTGTAGCCTCTACAACAGAATATCTGGTGCTAACTCATGCTAGTTTCCATCTCACCAATAAATATGTAAAAGCTACTGATTAACTCCTTATAATGACATCTGGAAGTACCTGTTGTTTGATATAAGCCTCTTGTTAAAATTTTATGCCTGATGTCGTCCTTAGAATTACAGATAAATAGAAAAAGTTCTTTTCAGTGATCCTTTATTTGGAGGAAAGTGAATGTCAACAAGAGTTCTTATCTGTACTGATAAAAAATAAAAATTATAAAAGTAAAAAAAAAGACTTATTTCTGGTTCGTGAATCTATTTCCTTAACATATACTTCTGAAGATCTGAAATCACATTGTTTTAATGGGACAAGCTTTGGGTTTGAACAGCAGAGAGCTGTCCTCTTTTCTTCTTAAAATCAAAGTGCAGGAAAAAAGGAAAAGGTGTTGGCATTTATATACTGGAGCAAGAGGGCAGACATGCTAGCCTTTCTGAAATCAGTGGCAATTTGCCTCAGATTTCACAAGCTAGCATAATCAATGTACTTTCATTATATGTTCATTCAAGAAGTATTCTGATTTTCTGCTTTTCCAGAAAAACACGTAGTTTTTGCCATTAATTTTTCTTTAGCAGCATCAACAAGAATCAACTTTCCAACACATATGGTATCTCCATGTGTTGAATATTCCCTGTTGGTTTCAGTAGTATTCCTGTGAACTTAAGCCAGCCTTGGATTTTATCCAGCAGAAAGAATGACCACATCCCATTGAGTATAGTGGGACTTTCCAACTTCTCTAGAAATAAAACATTTGTATTTAAATGTATTTTCTTTCCCTCACTTTCTGGCTTGTATAACTGTTCTGGATGTGCATTAGTTTTTATTCAAAACTAGTCCAAAAACTAGACCGCTATGTAACTCTTTTTACAAAGTCAAGCATCTGGCTTCCAACAACCTCAGCTGGTCTGTTAAAGCCCGCATGGTTTAGAGAACTGTGAAATACTCATCACTTATCTAAGTTTATGTTGATTTGTAAAATTCAGCATAGGTGAAGGAAGAAAATGTCCTTGTGGTTTCTGATTTATAATCTATTTTCCAACGCACTGATATTCCTCAGAGACCACCACTTGTGTGATTTCTAAACATCTCTTCAGGCATGGCCAATTCCTCTCCTGACAGGGTTTCCACTCTGATATTTGAAATGTTCCTTGCACATACAGAAGTACAGTCTGCAGTGCACTTCCAGTTCCTATTTCAAGTATAAGCTTTCCCACCTCAGTACTTTTCTTGTCATCAGTAGTTTCTCTTTAATGTCTGCATCAAACAGTTCACAATATGGGAACAGAATGGAAGGGGTGATAGCTGCTGCTTTCTGCTCAGATTCTGTGATAAAGCAGCTTGCTTCTGCTGTATCCATAAACAGACCGTCAAAGACAACTGCACAAATCCAACGTCAAGATTGTGTTTACTGTTACTAGAGAAAAGCTTCTGAAGTGCTGTTGACTTCAATGGGAGCCACAGTTTTAAAGAAAAGTTTCCCATGCCAGAGAGTTAGCATTTTTTTTTTGTCAGGGTTAGTTCCATGTCTGAATTTTCACCACAGTTTTGGTTGAGCTAAAAATTGTCTTGTCTGCAAAACTCTTCAAAACAAGAAGATTCTTATTTCTGAAAGACTAACTGCCTTTTTGACTCATTAATTTATTCTTAATTTATGTTTGAGCAGAAGTCATTTCTGCAGATAACATTAAGAGTTCAAAATGACAATTATTTGCACCCTTATCAACAACTCAGTGCTTGTCAGTAATTTCTCCAGTAGATTATCTGCAAGTGCCACTGAACATTAAATATTTTTGCACAGTTTCGATGCTTATTTTCCTTGTCTGAAACTTCCTTTTTCCTGCATTAACTTAAAATTTACCTTCTGTCTTTTTCTGTGTCTTGCTTATGATAACAATGTACTAAAGGCCAGGCAGGAGCTCCTATCCAATCAATGCTTGGATTCTCCCTAAAACTGAGGGACATCTTAGTTAAATCAGCTATAGTTATGGTTTCTCCTAAGTTTTTGGATTCACAGCAGTATGCCTGGCTGCTAGCAGCGTCCTCTGGCCAAGTTCCACTCAACTGTCCCTCAGCAAGTTTGGCTGACATTATTTAAGGCTGGGAAAACAGTAACACTGGGACAAAAGATGTACAGATTGTACGCATTAACTTTCTGAAAGAATTCATGTGGGAAAAATAAAACCCAGATCACATAGATGGATGGGTGTTTGTTACCTGATTTTGGCATCATTAGCATGAAACCAAACCAAATCAAAGCCACATCCTTGGAAAGGAAAATATAAAGATCATTCATAGTGCTGTCATATCCTCTTCTTCTGGAAGCTATGGAACTGGATCCACTCCATGAGCAGCAACTTGCTTGCTAGCCAGGCCTAGTCTATATTTTCCACCATCCAGCATCACCAAGTAATTTCATGGAGATTTAAACTGTCAACTTATTCAGATGAGGAAGAGCAAGCTTCAGAGCACTGAGAGAAATATTCTACAGAGTGAGGAGCAAACAGGCCAGAGAGAATGCTCTAATGTAAAGAATGTATGGAGGAACTGCTGTGCTTCAATGCAATTGCCAATGAAGGTACATGAATTTAGCTAAAAAACAGAAAATGTAAGTGTGAAAAAGCCAGCCAGAAAAAGCACTGAAATCCAGACTAGGCTTGATTTCTCAATATTGGATTATTTTAATTATCTAGTCTGTCATCAGCATTTTCTTATGTTTTAATTCTTCAAATAAAAAAAAAATATATATAATATCATATTCATGTTAATTCAAAGGTGATTATATGGAAAATTGCTACACAGTTCAGAGGATAGAAGAGTCACTTAGCAGGGTTCTCCTTATCAGCATGAAAAAGAAGAAAAAGCCTTACAACATATGGGAGTAGTAAAATTAGATGGATAGGGGGATTTATCTGATTTATTACTAAATAGTATTAAATTGGCCTATACATCGAAAAAAAAAAAAATAGGCATACAGATTTCCCCTGTAAATTTGTGAAAGTGACATTGTCTCCAGTGGACTAACAATAATCAAGAGTTTTGCCCAACATGATTAAATATAGTCAAAAAGGTTAATTATCAACAAACTGCATATTATTTGCAGAGTCCTAATTATACTTGTATCAGAAGAAAAGATTTCCAAACTCTTGCCTTTGAACAGTATAAAGGATGGCTCCTTAAAAGTGCTAAAGAAGAAAAGTAATACATCAAGCTCTGCATCTGCTTATCAATATGTTTAAAGATTTGTATCTGTTGCTAATTTGAAAAAGTTGTAAGCGCTATCAATAGGATATTCAGCTATGCAAATGTACTAATCCTCATACAGTACTAGAAAAAAAGCAAACTTTGTCACTAAAGCTGTACCTGAATCAGCGTTTTGGTTGGGAAACATCTATTCTTGCTACAAATTCAGATAGCTCGAAGGCGACATTTTCAAGGGACTGAATAAAAAATCTTTGTGGATTTTCTGAGTTAAGACCATGGCGTCTGAAAGATATTTGCTATTTCAGATGTATCAGTTAAGGGGGTTTTCAGTGATGAAATGAAGAATGAGAAATACCTTCTTGGCGCACAACTACCAAATTGTTGTCATGAAGCTTTCAATAAGTCATTCATCCCAGAGCATATTAGCTTGCCAAACTATCTCTGTAATGGAAGTCTGTCTTTCACATGGCTCAGAACTGGGCTTTTAAATTATAACTTTGGAAACATTTCAGTATAAAACTGTCCAAACAAGAAAAAGTATAAAAATTTTTGATCCCTTATGAATGTAGTGATTCCTTTCCATCTCCGAACAAACTAAATGGATTGCACTACATTGTACCAACTTACAGCTTGGGGAAGAAACAGTACAGTAAAAGGTATTTGCCATCCTTCCTGAAGGTGAACTCCTCCAGGCTACATCCACTGTTCCACCAGGCACTCCTCCGTGGCTCCATGGGCCACAGGGGGATAGCCTACTCCGCCATGGGCCTCTTCTGGGCTGCAGGAGCTCAGGGCCCATGGGGCTACTTGTCTCTCACAACCCCACTCTTCCATCTGCTATTGTGCGGAAGTTTCCCCTTTCCATTTTCAGTGTTCAGTGTTCCAAAAAGACTGTATGAATAACACACCTTCTGCTCAAAAAGACTTGTTTGGAATTTTTTGTTAAAGAAACATCTATAATTCTGTCCCTGCTTGATGTCATTGTCATGTGTCATTTACCACCAAAAATCAAAGTAGAACATAAGCCCATTGCCACACGGAACATGAATGCTATTAGCTCTTTCTCCTGGAACTGCCAGCCTGCTGAGAAGATCTTGCACCAGCTCAGGAGATCTCTGCAGTTAGCAATGCTGTGCATGTTTGCCAACAAAGTCTATTGCATGTGAAGCGTTAAGTTAACAGTATGGATTGGTTTAAGAATAATAGTCTTCTAAAGCCTTGTCTCTCACTAGAAGTTATGTGTCTTAAATTTTAAGCAGAAACATACTGATTAACAGCAGGTTGATTATGTTCTGTTCTCAGTCCTGTTTGTGTTCTTTATTAAAGACCTTTTCGCACATTAATTCATTAACATGCTATATTGCATGAAGGTCAGTAATTGTTAGGTTATATAGAGGAAGTACGTTTCTTGATCTGTTCCCATTTACTTGTGTTAGTGCAGTGCATGAAAAACTGTGAGTACAGCCTCTGATGCTGCCATGAATCCAGAAACATTCTTAAAGAACAGGTTAAGAGCCAACCATGTCTTCAATTAATTTCAAATTTCAAAAATTATAATTTTGTTGCGTTGTCTGTAAGAATGAGTATGTATATCGTTTGCCCTTTTCAAGTACTGAAGAAATTACCAGGTATTGTAAGCAGTGTCTGTGTTCAACCACTAATGACTGCAGAGTTGCTTATTCAAGCAAAGAACATTTACATGCAGACTGCATGAATTGAGCAAGACTTTGTTACTTCTCTGATTAAAGGAATTGATTTGACTGTAGGAAGACTGACTTTAATTAGCTGTGCAAATGCCATTAATTCCAATTAATCTTCTCACAGTGTCAGGACCAGAATCCAGGGAGAAAATAAATTGCAGTAAATCAATATAACTCTTGTTTCTACCAGGAGCAAGTGCTTACAGAAAGAGGAATGTCTTTTACAGTTGTCTGCCTTGAGAAGTATTTAAGCATGACAGTAATTCAATGTACCAAACCTCTCAATGGTTCTGTATAGACTATTTATATAACTCTTTGATTTTTTTCACCTGATAAGAATGATTTTACTTAGTATTTTTGAGCAGTATTCCAGCAAGAAATTTGCTCAAAACACCCACAAGTATAACCAGGTTTTATATTGCAGAGAAAGCTGAGATACGGATTTACAAGACAATGGGTTCTATTTGCCAACCTCTGTGAAGTACTAACCGCACTAAAGTTTCATGGAGCAAATAAAGAAAACTGACCTGCCGACAGACTCTGAAGTGTAACTTCACCTCTTGCCTCTAAAAGAAAGCTTTTGGATTTCTTTCAGGACAGCTCATTGAGGTCTGTGGTCAAGTAACTTTAAACCCTGTTGATAGTAGCAATGTGCCAGATCTGTCACAGCTTTTGAGATACTCTCATGTCTCAAAAAGAACACAAACTACAGCCAAAAGAAGAGCACCTCAGAGATATGCCTCTGAAATAACCTGAAAAGAACAGTCTGTGGTGTCAGGTCAGCACAAAATATCTTCCATGCTTGAGACACACAGTGGCTACCCTTTTGCTGCAGCCTACTCCACAACTTTTTTGTATTGTGTTGTAAAACTGTGGTGAGTGGAGAAAGGAGGCTACCAAGCTCTAGAATAAGGTGAGAAAATAAGAACTTAAAAGAAATAAGCCCATATATCATATTTGAAGAGAGCCATGTGGCTTTTTTTTTTTTTTCCTAGTTTATGAACACCTAATGCTGACAAAATTTCAGTGAAAGTAACCTGGCAAACTGAGCTACAGAGCATAGCCTCACAAAGTATTCTAAGTCACCACAAAATAAATTGCCCCTTCAGCCCTCAGGTGCAATCATGCTGAAGTTTCCTGCTCACAATGCTGGACAAATACCATGGTCAGAAATTACACCCACAGATCCCTCAGTTACAAAAAGCCTCAGGCTACTGACATTTCCAGGTGTGTTTCCTGCTATTATTTATCTGTTCACTGAACAAAGTACATTGGAAGAAAACAGACCAAAAGCAGGAACAGGAGACATCTCTCAGGGACTGGAAGGCACCAAGAGCCAGCAGGTTGCTGGCAGCTTCCTCCCTGCCTGATGTTCCTGGTGCCTGTGAGGCCTGTCAGGATCAGGGCATTAACCAGGAGCATCAGCCCTAGATTGCAGCTAGCCAATAGTCTCCTGCTCCTTTCCCTGTTCTGGCTGATAATGCCTGGAGGGATGCCAGGCAGCTGCGTCCTAAAATGTCATTTCACCACAAGAACACCTAAAGCCCTATATACACTGCCTGCCCTCGTCAGAACAAAGTTCAAGGTCTAGGCAGAAAAGCCAGTGTGATATGAGAAGCTTCAGCAGGGATATGATAGCTATTTTCCAATCCTTTTGAGCTCTATGAGGATAGCAAAGGATTGAACCCATGCACAGAACTGAGCCTTTCAGTTATGAACTGCCATTCATATAAACCACTTGAGTAAAGCACTGAGGAATAGACAACCTGCATCCTTATTGAAATGTTTACCAAAACACAAGTAAAACCCTCTGCAGCACAGTATGGGTCCATTAAAGCTATATTAAATAAATTTTTTAAATTTTGCATTAAAAAGTGTTTCTTCTTTCAACAGCAAATATACCTGCTTCATCAGATAAGTACTTTTAAAAGTGCAATATTACACAATCAAGATGAATATTCCTGTCTGAAAAGTGCAAAAATCAGAACTTTTGCAACAGAATTTACAATAGTTTCTTTGAAAGATTGTTACACTTTGTTTTCCCTTAATAAAAATACTCAGCTTCAAATTATTGCTCCACCTTGACCTCTTCCCTGTATGTTTAGACCTTCCTGAACCTATCCAGATTCATCACTTCCATAGAGGCTTTAACTCAGACCTTGGCAGGATTTCTCTCCTTTGAAACAGCTCTCTAAAGCTGAATATTGGTGGCTGTTATATTTGCATGTCTGTCACCTTCTCTGATGATATACCAGCAGGATACAGAGTAGCAAGGCAAACATCTTCATTGAAGGCTCAATTTTTTACTTTACATGAGAAAATTCAACTAATCCCATTGTGGCAAAATTGATAGGCTTTAGAAATTGTGATGACTGTAGGAAGTGAACAGCTTTTCAGTGAGAGTAACAGCTTCTTTTCTTTGTAGTTGATAGATGATAGCATGTTGGTACATGTACAAAAAGTTGAGAGGAGTTTTGAAAGCCATAAGTGATACCCATGTCACCTCTAAAAATCGTACAGGTGATCCTCTAATGGGAAGGCACTATTTCCTTATTATTTTTTTGTAGGTAAAAAAAAAGTAGATTCTATTCCTTATTCTCCTCCACCCCTTCTCTAGGCTTTGTGAAACATTATTTCTTTTCTCCCCACATCTTGTCTGTGCGTTACTAAGGCTGTGATTGAGTCATAGTCTCTGTGGCTTGCTATTAAACCATTAGAAAATCCACCTTACTATCAAATTGACCCTGCATTAATAATCCATGTATTTCTCAAGTTATTTTTGGCAATGCCTAATTCTGTCGTGCATTCAACAATTTTGACTTTTTTTTCTTTTTTTCAGTATTCAAGAAGAAAGAGCTTATTTTAGAAAGGTAGTGCAGGACAGCAGCTACTGTAATAAATTCTTTGCAAGAAATATATTGCTATCCATTTCTCTTCAGATCTCTACAATGTCAGGTAGATTATACATCTTCTAGAGAACACTATAAATCACCCTGAGTCTAAAAGCAGTTCTAGTTAAGCTGAGTCCCCCAGAGCTTTAAAAGGGAATCAGAAAAAATTCAACAGATATGGAAAAAAAAAAAAAAAAAAAGGAGCATGATGGCAGATATGTCATGTATTTTATGCAGTCTACACTGATGCTGAAAGCAATGCCTCTGCATGGATATAGATACTATATGATACCGATTAGTAAAAACAGGCACTATGTCTTGGTTGCCTGTTGCCCATAATGCAAATGTAGCTAAATTTTAAGATTAAAAGATAAGCAAGTATAGCAACTATGCTTTTTCATTCTTTTTTCTGTTCCATTTTGGTGCTAATTGTTTAGAATGAATATACAGACTTGGAAACCGCAGTACCACTCATCACTTCATGCTCAGTTTTAATCACTAGCATCACCTAATTTATTGATCATAAACAGAATTACCGTTATTTTCCTCAGAGAGGAGCTTATTCTTTTCTACCTTTCCCTCAGCATGTGATTTATATGCTAAAATATGTGTATTTCATACAATAACCCTTAACAAGAACAACATTAAGAGTTTAGGAAAAAGCAGTCACAGTGCAAATTAAAAAAATACATTAAAAACACTGAGATGTTTTTCTGTTTGGTCTGTGTGAGGAATAACTGGCAAGCGGTCTACTCAGAAAGCTATTAACAAAATACAGTGTTGTATCACACCATAAAATTTTTCTAAAAAGTACAGCTATGGGATTATTGGTGGCCAGTAAAACTGACAGTCAGGGCATGGGGACTCAGGGCATGGGGACACAGGGCTATGGTAAGGAAAATAAAATGTTAATTAGAAACTATTTGATAAAGTAGATGCTAATCAGATGGGACTGCAGACATATACACTGGGAAAGGAAGAGAAATAGGTTGAGAAAGTGAGTGGAGAGTTAGAGGTCAGGACACTATCTTTGGTTGCTAGAAACTCTGCAAATATTATGCAAATCATCTGTGCTCATATGAAAGGTGATAGAGTGGAAGAAATAATGAGCAGAGCCTGGGAAAAAAACAACAGTGTTTAACTTCATGTGAAAAGAGAGGCAGCTGTCTCACAGCCTGTAGGGATGCTGCATGGACAGGACGTAAACCCTGATGACATTTTCGGAGGAAACCCAGGAAAACACTGGACTTCTGACACATGTATATTAAGCAAAAATATACTTGTTTTAACTGGGGAACAACATCTTCTGGGTATACCAGAGTAAAAATTGTTAATCGTTTCATGTCAAAGGATGCAATTCAAAGGACATGATTTATTAAGAGAGGTTTTACTGAGAAAAATTTTCTGACAGTACTAATTATGGATAGAAATGGCCATTCTTGGTGTGATGGGGAATGCTGTGGGTTTAGCACCTTCTAATGTAATTTCAGTTTTGCTTTCTTTGAGTCTGTAATTATTACTATTCTTACCTATGTGAATATCCACACATATTAAACTTAGTCCCCTTAAGTCTTCAGGGATATCTTCTTGCATCATGTTGATAAGTCCCTTCTAAACTTTACAAAAGAGCACTTCCTTACATTGATGTTCATTTTTCACAGATAAAAATCATGAAAAGTGCTGAAAGTAATTGCTTACTTTCTTGCTTAGCACTCATTATCCAGTATGATTTTGAAAGGACATGACCAAGAAGGTCAATTAACCCAAGGATTTTTGTTCTCTTTGTGATAACTTTATATGCTCTGATTGATGTATCACCATTTCAGCAATAGAGCATTCAGTTCATTAGTCAAGTAACAACATAGATTATATTCAAACTTCATACAGGTTATTAAACATATATATATACAGAAAAAAAAAAAAAAAAAAAGAAAAAAAAAACAGAAGCCAGGCAGACAGCTGGCTTCAATTAATATCTATGCAGAGTGTGACTCCAGCTTTCTCACTGAAGATTTTACACTGTATGCAGGGATGCATTTGAGGTGCAATTAGGTCTCAGGTATGGGTCCACAAATAAATTAATGGCAGTTTTTTATATATAAGTTATATTCAACAGGATGAAAGATAATTTAGTATTACTTTCTATTTATGTACCAGCATGAATACATTACGCCTATCCTGGAAGTTGAGTGTCGAAGTTTCTTTGTTGTAACCCCAAAAAAAGAAAAAATTTACAATGTAGTTCAGAAAGCAAAAGCTTCACTAGTTCATAAAGACAAATCAGTGTAGAGAAAGAATGTGAAGTAATAGAAGATCTAAAGTTCATATGTTTACTAAAGATAATGAAGAGAACCAACACTCAGAGCACTGGAAAAAGATCATCACTGCATATACAAGATGCTCCTAGGATGGGAAATGTTTCAGCTTGGGAAACAAGGATAGCAATTGATAGCAGTCTTCAGTTACTCTTACCTTCAATAGGTAAAGAAAAAAGTATCCCAATCTAGTTCCCCTAGGCACTGATTTATGTATGTGCAAATATGTGTGCATTTATGAGCACCAGTGCCTCCATTTAGAGAGGATTCTGCACTATGCTCAAAGAGAAGATTTCTTGTTCAACATGCATACACTCACCAAATATTGTTGGTGTATGGTCATAAGGCATCCAGTATCACCATTACCTTCCCCATAACGTCACTGCAAATAAGAAGGGATTTGCATAGCAATCAAGAAATGAGTGAGAAGGAAAACCATCACAGAAGAGTTGCTTGTGAACAAAGATATAAACAGTCAAACTTTATCTATTCATAAACACATCGTACATCTAAAATTGTTTTCCTCAAATTGTGCCCTCAAAGTCTGCAAAAGCTTCTAGGTGTAACAACACATTGTTTATCACACAGTTCATGATACGTTGATTTCAGTTTAGTTACTAGTGGTGTTCCAGACAGTCTAATCCATGAGCATTTGGTTGCTGTAATGGAGCCAGGAGATCTGTGTTTGTGTGGCTGCAATCAGAGGAGGTTTTGAGATGTTGCTGGATAGGCATCATATTAACATCGCTGACCCCATTATATATTTCAGGTCAACACAATCAAAAGTGTGGAAAGTGATAGATTGAAAGTCAACAAATGCAGAATTCAGATGAAAAAAAAATCATAAAAATGTTAAGCTTATGAGGTACAGCCCTTAAATCTGTAACCCTAAATTATTAAGTAGTAAATTACAGCAAATAATTAATAAATGGGGAGAGACATGTAGGGAATGTAGGGCATGTAGTGACATGATGAGGAGAAATAGCTTTAAGCTGAAAGAGGGTAGATTTACAGTAAGGGTGGTGAGACACTGGAACAGGATGCCCAGAGAGGCTGTGGATGTCCCCTCCCTGAAAGCATTCAAGGCTAGGCTGAATGGGGCTGTGAACAATCTGCTCTAGAGGGAGTTTTCCCTACTTGTAGCTGGGTGTTGGAATTAGATTATCTCCGATGTCCCTTCCAAACCAAACCATTATTCTATGAAATTAATTTTAAAAAAAAAGCCAAGCCTGTATGTTTCATACTCAAAGTATAATCCCATGAAATAGATGCAGAATACAGCTCTGCATTCTTGTATGTGAAAGAAAATTAATAATCCAATGTTTAGTGTCTATGCACACCTGAAGTGAAAAAGGTTAATTAATTAATTAACTGCATCATTGCAGGAAAATAGTTTTCGATGAAGGCTCTTCTGAATGAGAGTTTGCATCAGAGATTGTGCTGAGATGTTAAGGTTTGCTGAAAGGATTATTGCTGTGGTTTTTTTCTTTGCAATTGTTTTGCTTGATTGTAGCATTTGAGAGAGCTCTCAGAGAATTAAAAAGCAAAGTTTACTGTTTATGTAAAATAAACCTTCCTGTGCACAACAAATTAGGGAGTGAAAAGTTGTAATAAATGCAATTTCAAGGTGGTATCTATGTGAGAGGTCACTGCTGGGCAGACTTTGTATTGTTTAAATTGCTTGGTCACTGTGGCCTTCTGGCATCATAAATATGTAAGACAGAAAAGTATCTAAACAGTGAGGAACTATAGAAATTATGTAATGTCTACAATGGAAAAATCAGTATCAAAGCCATGTTTACCTCAATAATCAATTTCACGACCCAGCAGGTACAAGATTTTTTTTCTGTAAGATGTCTTAAACCCACCTTCTACTTTAGATCTTCTCTGCTTCTCTTTGTATTTGCATTTTGTTGCTTCATCCTCTTGAGGAAAATCCTTTGCAAGTATTTTGGACTATGAATAGTACTTGTGGTAATATTGGTATGTGTTTCATTACTTTCACCTGAAGAAAAAAATAAAACTAATATATTAGGCTGCAGACAATGAACAATTATTCGCCATTTACTCCTGTATTTTGTATATCCTATAAAGAATAATTAAAGGACCTTTTCGTCTTCTCTGAAGTATATCACCTCCACTGTTGATACTTCCTTCTCTGTAGAAAAGAGCATGTAAAATTATGAATTGTTGATGCTCCTTTCTCTTTATTCAACAATTTTATTTTATATATTGAAAATAAAATTGTAATAGAAAAGATAATTTCTTTGTGCAAAAGCTTCCATAGTACTAGAATAATAACCTCTTGAAAATTCCATGAATGAAATAGGAGGGAAGATCACATGGGCCTAAATATTTAGGGCATCTAAATTGGTCTTCAAATTAAAGGAAGGATAATTAACAAGAAACTTGCAGGGAATTCACATAAGATATTGCAGAAGTCATTAGATCTGTTATTTAATCTAATTCAGTTATGCAGTTATACAAAATAAATTCATTCAAATTGAAATTAACAGTACTGGGTACTTCCAATGATCTGGCGCTATTTACATCCATTTAAATGAATTTATCTTGTATTGTATACAGCACAATAATACCTAATGCAAGCCATAAAGATGCAAGTCATGGCTGACACCCCTATGACCCTTCAAAGTCTTCTTCTGTTCCCTGACCTATCAACTCACTTTCTCATAGCCTCATATAAAAAGTGTCTAGGGTTTCCACAAAATCTATTGGCTTTATTCTGATCCACATTCTTCCCTAGAAAAAGATCCATATCTAACATCTAGAACAAGCTGCAATCACCATCAGTCCTCTAGTCTTTTGTTGTAACCAGTCCCAGTAAGATATACATGTTATTTGCTGCTTTGGAGAAGTAATAATTCACTTTTAAAAATAATTTCCTCTTCAATTTTTTTTTTAATAATTCTTCCTTTCAATAATAAATACATGAAGATATCATGTGCTTCCACAGCACAAGCTCATTCATTCTCTATGAAAACAAATGAAAGTTGATGTCTACAATCCAAGTGCAATTTCAGAATGGCACTGCAGCAAAATTCTAGATTAGAAGAAAGGACAAGAAAGGACAATATTTATCTCAAAATACTCTCAGGGTAAATGCAGAGAAATAAACGCAGTTGATTTCCTTTACATATCAACTCCTCTTACTATAACCTGGTTGGAAGTAATAGTCACATGACAACAGTCAAAGGTCTTAATCACTGAGAGAAATTAGAAATTTTCTAAGTGACAACCATGACTGCATTGGAAAGACAGAAAGAAAAAAGAAAAACGTTGAGAGAAATGGTAAAAAAAATAGATTTGATAGAATGAAATGAAATGAAATGAAATTAAAAAAAATAAACTTTAAAACCAGTAGGAAGAGTGCATATATGAATAGATGATACTTCAGCTGTGCTTGTATTCTCATTTGTCATCAGTCACAGAGCTGACTGATGTTTTGAGTCAAAACTCAGTAAAATGCCTTGCTTATTGAATGCTTTTAAGGAAAAGGACTTTTTTCTAAGAACATCACTAGGAGACCATCTTCAGTGATGGGATTTAGATTTCTTTCCAGAAGGCAAAAAGGGGAACAGATTTACTTGAATTGCTATGTAATTTAGATTGGAAAATCTTAAAAGGAGAAAAAGGAAATGTTTAACAAGTATGTCTGCAAGCATGACAGATTTATGTCCATGTCTGCCCAGATTTATGTCCTGTCTACCCATGACAGGCATGACAATTTATATGCAGCAAATGCTCACACAAGTCCACTGACAAAATGGTGTGATAAACACAGGTGATGACTGAGCCGGTGATGCATGTATAACAAATTCCAGACATCCTTTCACTACATTTATGTACTGAAAACTGGTCACTTCAGCATTACCTCCCTGCTCTGCACTATAAATCTATGCTCTGTGCTCCAAATCAAAGGAAGAATATTTAAACAAAGAAAATCTAATCATTGAGATGCTAATGGGGAATATCTCTGGCTGTAGGAATGATGGTAAGAAATATATAATATCTTTTCACTCTTTGTATTCTCTGTCATGTTTTCACATACACAAAACTTAACCTCTAACTTAGGATCCTGTCTTACATTTCTTTTTTCTCAGTTTTCAGATATTTTGAATGTCTGATAGAGGTAAAGTCATAAATACAGATGGTATTTTGATGCTATGATATGGTGGCAGTAAGAAATGTCTAAAATGATTGCTGCTTCTCAAAAGGGATTTATTAACATTGTACTTGTTAGATTGGTTTGAGGAGGAAGAAGTGATATATCAATAGCAGCATAAAGAACAATTCACAGAATCACAGAATCTTAGAATGGCCCAGGTTGGAAGGGGCCTCAAGGATCATGAATCTCCAACCCCCCTACCACATGTAGGGCCACCAACCTCCACATTTAATACTAGGCCAGGCTGCCCAGGGCCCCATCCAATCTGGCCTTGAGCACCTTTAGGGACAGGGCATCCATAACCTCTCCGGGCAGCCTGTTCCAGCACCTCTAATCACTCTTATAGTGAAGAATTTCCCCCTGACATCCAACCTAAATCTTCCCTCCTTCAACTTAAAACCATTTCCTCTTGTCCTGCTGTTAACTACTCTTTTGTTTCATGATGCCACCCACCTCCATCTCTTCAGCACAATAAAAATGTCAGTTGAAATTCTGCTGTGATAGCCTACTGAACTTGCTTAATTCTTAATAAAAGTCATGATCAACTGCTTCTCCATTGAAATCAAACATAAGGCTTCTTGCAAAAATCTCACTTTTTCAGGTTTGTGGTTAAACAAAACCAAGAACAAATCAGGACAGCTCTCTGAATTTCCTCCCCGATTTTCCTCCCTGAAACTGTATTTTCTCCCTTGGACAAGAATCAAGGGAAACATTTCTGAAGTTAGCTGTAGACAAGAGAGAGAACAGACATCAAGCAGCAACGATTTTTGAATGATACTTTTATTCTTCTGTAGCTTTCCCTCTCCATTCATTTAAAAGCAGAGCCATCCTCAAGTGCAATATTTCTTCCATTCATTTTTTTCTCTCTATTCCTTTTTACTCTAACAATGCTCATACAGCTAAAATGACTTTTGGGGTTATAAATCTGTTTGCTGAGAGTTCAAGGCTGCTGAATAGTGGAAGAGTTTCCAGATTACTACACTGAGTAAACTCTCTTCTACAAAGATAATAAATAACTCTAGGTCATATGACAATATTTAAATTGGTTATACATAACTTAGATCTGGTGATAGCAATATGTTTCAAAGCATCCATGAGAATAAATGTACTCCAATACCACCTAGTGTCAGCTAGGTACACTGTCCTTTACTAAACATGAAGTCAAAATGGTGGAAGAAAGGTTCTGGAAGAAAGGGCAATGTACTATGTGGAAACCTCTAAAGACAACGTTGCAGGGGGAAGGATTCTGCATATATGCAGAAGAAAATGCAAGACATGATTAAAAATAGCTGTCTAAGAGGAAACTAGTTAGGAGAAGTGACTAACATGAAAGGCAGTAGATCTTGCTTTTGAGGCTTTTCCAGTAAAAGCTAGCTTTTTGTCAACCTTTTGACAGCAAGATAACGCAGGAGGACAAAATCATCTTGAATGTTAAAATGCAGAAATAATTAAGTCTCTGCTTTGAATTCAAAAACCCTGAGCTGAATCTCATTACATTAGAACCTGTTTGTGAAATCTTGAGCAAATCAATTAACCTAAAAAACTGAAATACTTAAAAAGTAATTTTTCTTCTTTTCCACTGTGAGAATGCAGCTTTGGTGAAAAAGAGATTGATACTCTTTCTTTTAGATGACAAGACGTTCTGTGCAAGCAGTCAGGATTTCGTGAGCTTCTGGAGCAAAACAAAATAGCTGCCTCCTTCTGAAGAAAATAATTTGCCATATTGTCTTTATGTTTGTGACATTCTTGTGAACTAGATAATTCATGTTGCAAATCCCTGTATATTCTAGGACTTGTGCCAATCTGTATACACTATTCCCCTTTTTAAACAAATATATTTTTTATTTTTTCTACTGTGTAACTAATTGGATGCCATAAACATTTCAATCCTATATGAAGAAATAGACCCAGAGATGGAAGGTGTCAACAAAACACACCCCATGCTCTGGAGGGACTCAGAGACAGATTATCTATGCTGACTCCCAGTTTTCTCTTTCAGGACCTTGCTATGCTTTACAATTGAGTTGTGTCCTAATTATCCCCATATGGATAAAACTTGCTTAATGCCTCTGAATATCCCATTTTCCCTTTCTTAGGAAAAGACAGTTGACAATGTATTCTTCTAAACAACACCTTCCTGCTATGAAAGAAAACAAACAACACTGAAATAGAACCAACTTATAGCATCTCCTCAATCTGTAGGAGACAGATTTCTATACAGCACTGCAAATGCCCCATAACACATTTTTATTTCCCACAGAATCTGCTTAAGATGTTATATCTGTGCCACTTTGTTCCTCAACTCCTGAAATGTGAGTGACCGCATGGAAAGATTGGCCTGACATCTAGATTCTGTAAGAAAGGCTCCCCCAAATACTTTCAAATCTATGCAATAAAAAACAAATTCATTTCACACACCATAAAAATAAATCAGTTTAACGTTGAAGTAGAAATGTTAGACAACTGGAAAACATTCTCAGTCTCAGGATAGGGAAGTTCTGCAGAGTTCTTAGGAACATCCTAGAATTACCAGTGCTGAAAAGTTTTAAAAGCAGGACAAAAAGCCCTAGAAAAAAAAAAGTGTAGCACAGTTTGTCTTTCCTTCGGGTATAGCTGAAATTACCATAACAATCAGATATGCTTTGGAGCTCCCCTACAACCCTACTATTCCTTGACTTTATCTCTATGAAGCTATTTCTGCATTAAGGTGTGGTGAAAGAATAATAATTATCAATCTAATAGTACATCAGCAACCTGGCAGGCACATAGGAATGATTAACATCTAGATGATTCAAGCTCCATTAGAAACTAATCAAAATCAAGCCGTTTCAAAGTTATTTTAAGGTAAATTATCCAGGTTAATGATCTGCATAAAATATTCATATTTTAAGTATTAAGAGTTCTTTGGGTGACATTTTTAAGCAATCTATTATGGCTCTTATTTTTATTGTAGACTTATAAATTTGTAACAGTAACAGCCATTACAGTAACAGAGAAAACACTAATTCTCCATTCTTGTATTATTGGATACTTTCAATAGATGACTCTTCTATTTGAATAGACAATCATAGAATCGTAGGATGATAGAATGGGTTAGGTTGGAAGGAACTGAAAGGATCATTGAGTTCCAATCACCCTGCCACAGGCAGGGTCACCAATCTCCATATCTGGTACTAGACCAGGTTACCCAATACCCCATCCAATCTGGCCTTGAAGACATCAAAGTATGGAGCATCCACAACCTCTCTGGGCAGCTTGTTCCAGCACCTCACCACTTTCATAGTAAAGAACTTCCCCCTGACTTCCAATCTAAACCTTTCCTCCTTGAGCTTAAAACTATTCCTCTTTAATCTATCACTGTCTATCCTTAAAGCTGATTTTTCTCCTGTCATTGATGAAGATGTTAAAAAGCATCAGATCCAAGTGTGTCCTGGGGGACACTGCTCATCGCCAGCTTTCACATGGACATAGTGCCATTCACCACAACCCTCTGTCTATGGCCTTCCAAACAATTCCTTATCCACTGAATAGTCCACCCCTCAAATCCATAACTCTCCAATTTAGAGATAAAACAATAATGATTTAAGATAACAAAAAATACTATAATCAGTATAGAATTCTCCTTAAATCAACACATACACCCTCTAATTGCCTGTAAGATACTGTCAGACTCTTTGAAGCAGAGACAAAATTAAGATTGTGGTGACACAAACACAACCTAATTGTCATCCACAGCACATAAGAAGCAGCACCTTCCATAGACCTGCCAGAATGCTTTCTTGCTGAAATTGGAGGAGCCCTTGCCTAGCCTCACTGTAACATCTTTCAGCACTTAGCAGGTAAAAAGATGAGTGAATATAAGTATGTCATTTTCCACTATTTTTCTCATTAGGTTTTCAGTTGTGTACCTGACCAAAATGGCTCTTATGTAAAATATATTTTCAGAAAAAGTTGGTTGTCATCAGTCTGCCATGGCAAATAAATCAAATACAAAAACCTCAAACTTAAGAATGAGAAAAAAAAATGAAAAGAAAAAAAAAATTGAGGGATTAAAACAAAAAAATAAAAAGATATGTGATGTTCTGTTCTGTTCCATTGCTTTGAAAAAGGCAGGCCACAATAAACAGGAGATTGACAGAAATACTTCAGTACCAGCAAATTGTTATTGCAATGATATTCCAAGTAGAAAACATTAGAAATGCCTCTTACTTATGTTCAATATGATGCTTTTGTAAAAATCACATTAATGCTCTGACTAAACAAGCACTAACTTGTGCAGATGAACTCCCACTACAAACAACCATATCATACCATACAAAGGTAAAGAATTTTCACCCTTTGTATACAATCATGAACTAGAAATAGAAAAGAGGAAAGATAAAGAGAGAGAGAAAGAGCGCAATGATTTAAACATCAGTGGCAACAGTGATCCACAAAAGGCAAGAGGTAGCAGAGGTTCAGACTGCACCTGGGACTCTAGGTTTAAAGCACTATCAATACTCTGAGTGTGTGGATGAAAGGATATAAAGTTTTAAGTGAAAAGGTAGGCTAAGGAATTGCAAAGGGAGGTCCCACAACACTACAAAGACTAAGGCACCAAAAGTTCTGTGCAACAGAGATGCATTCAGCAGTCTTAGCAAAATAAACTTTCCACCACACACACTCACATACACACTCACAAACATGATGAAGAAGACAAGAGTCACCTGAGGAGTCACCACTGGAAATTACACCATGGGACTCCTAAAAAAAAATACAGAAAAATAAAAATAACAGGTGATATAAATTTTATAAGAGCTTGACTCAAAACAGCATCCAGTGGAAATATCTATGATGTGTAGACACATCAATGACATAAGCTCCTTTCGCATGTAGCAGCATCCCAGTGCACAACCTAACAGAAAAGACAGGAAGTCTGAAAAGTTAATTAGAGCAAAGCTGTCTATCCTTGGAAGATGGAAATTAACCTTCTGTTTTTGGCCTGATCCGTATCACTATAAATGTCTTTCTCTTACTTAACAGTGCATTCCAGTTGCACAGCTGCCAAATGTGATGGCATTTAAGTTTGATGTTCCTTGACATAAGAGAAAAGGAAATTACCAGAAGCAAACTTTCTACCAGGAGAATATTTCTATTTGAACATCTATCTCTTCCAAAGATAAACAACAAGGGATCTCTTTGGGGCAGATTGGAATGATAACCTCATGAGAGTGATGACAGAGGGAAGGCTGCCACGGAGTTGGTATTTGAGTCAATAAATTGGGAATTATGCATGTGACACCAAAGAATATTCCATTTTCCTTCTCACAACATTCTTCACCCCTCCCCCTTCCACTTCCCAACCTTTCCATTTCTTTAAGACTGGGCACAGTCCTGTTACATATTTATTTTTATAAAAACAATTAAATGAAGGTGATCTATAAATTTCAAGAACAAGAGAAATGATCAGTGGAATTATCCCCTCATGAAACATAGGAGTTTCTCTCTGAAATTGTTCTAAACATTTTTTTTTTCTGTCTAAATTTATTGCATTTTATTTTGGTTTGGAGCCACCTGCAGAAAAGTAAGATGGAAATTTGAGATTTGAGAATAACTGAAATTCCATAAACCATAAATAAATAAATAAATAATCCCTACTTAATTTCACTGGCTTTTGGGTTTCTTTCATTAAAATGTCATTTTAATGGAGTGGAATTGCCAACTTATTTTAAATACCTCCTCTCACAGAACAAATGTCAGAATACTGAAAAAGGAAGGAACTGATGCTTCTTTCTCCTCCTCCTCCTCCTCCTTCATGTAAACTCCTTCACATCAGTGGATCATCATCAATCATTCATATCTGTTGAAACTCCCTACATTCAGTTTTTGCTGCTAAGTAATATCAGACAAAATATACAGGGCTACTTTGTGTTCCGCGGCTTTCTTGGAAGTGAAAATTCAAAAATTACTTTCGAGAGAAGCATTAAGATACATACTTTGTTCCAATACACCAGATGTTAAAGCCAGACTCAATATCTATTACCTGCAAAATTATAGAAAATTATAAAATTTCCCAAAAGTTAGAAATTAGTAGTGCTATAACTATTTAAAAGCTTACTCATTATAGCTATTTTTCTATTAGGATTGATGAATTTTCTTTTGTTAGTTCTGAAACTACCATAACAAATCTGTTGCCCAGGAAGAAACTTGTATTATGCACCAACTTTATGACTTGGTTATGTAAACTCAGAAAATGAGCCACTGTATTTTGTTTTTAGAGTATGACTTAATGCAATTGTCCTTGCCGTGCCTCAATCATAGGAATATAAATAAAACACAGAGTATGATTGTACTACATATTATCATAATGATTCTCACCAACCCAAAGGTCCTGCAAATAGTGAATAAGTGTTTACAAAATTCTGAGTGACCAAAGGAGGTGGAAGCATTCTCCTAGAGCTAAAACCCCTAGGAGACCAACAGAGCTAAGGTAGATTAATGTTGAATCAGAAATTAATAAGCTCATCTTAGCAGAGCATACTGTTGACTTTGCACAAGAAGAAGTATTAGCTGTGAAAATTCTTCAGAATTTAATGTGCCTTTTTGGATAAGGATACCCATTAAGTCAATCAGCAGACACATTTTAAAATTCTGAGTAAAGACCTGATAGAGCAGTAGAACTAAACAGCATCAAATGAGTGAGCTAATCATGTAATGAAGCAGGATTAAAAATGAGGTTGTTTTCTGAAGAAGGAATACGATCACAAAGCCCTTATAAGAACACAGAGAGTACAGAGCCTTTGCATATGTAATTCTTACCTCCATAGCAACTGCAGGATTTCAGAAACATCAGACGTAACTGTGGGTTAAGTTATCCTATCTTTGCATTCTTCTGCCTCCAGAAGGACAAACACTGTTGGAGCACAACCAAGAAAATACAGGCGATGCCTGCATCAAGGTCATGCTTCCTTTGCAGCTATGCCAATAGCATCTTTGCAATGCTCAGCAAAAACAGGAAAACACTGAGCCAGAGACTATCATCCACATTTCAACCTCCCAGGGCTAAGTGTCAGTTGAGAACGTATGACGTCCTTCAAGACTGTTCTCTGTCCATAGCTGGATCCCAGGACTGATGTAGTGCCCATTGCACTGATTTCCATGCCTTCCAGCTGCCACATGGATGAAGAGTAACATCATGAAATACACCTCATAGGCAGAACATGAAGTAAGTTGCACTCAGACCTCATTTTGTCATCTTAGACTCTGACCATGCAAGCTGTGCAGATCTGGAAAAAAGGTCCAATAACTTTCTTGTTTCCACTTGCTCAGTGACAGGACCATATGTGTCTGGAGACATGAACAGAGCCTCTCTCAGTTCCCAGTCAGTCCCTTTTCCCCAGCTGAAGATACAGTTAGTGTATCAGGCTTGCCTTGTGTAGCACAACACATTACACAGCTGTCACTCTGTAAAGAGGAAAAAGGGGCTAGATGCCTTTTCATTTGTACCAAGATGTGGGCAGACAATTGTTCTCCCTGACATGTGTAATCCATAAATGACTGCCAAAATATCAGATTATTTGGAATTAGAAGAACTTGCTGATAGCCTGAAGAGCTATTGAATATTTTTCCATTTTTGTAATATTACAAAATTTAATTACATATGTAATAATGTACATATTACATAATGTAATATTACTAAGTATAATAGGTAATGCTCAAGTCTTATGTTAAAGGCAATTCCACAAACAATGGGAGTATGAATAACAGATGTCTTCCTCTGTACATGTGTTTTCATCATTTTCAAAAACAACAGAATTGCTAAATGAAGTCTGTTTCATTGATTCATAATCCCCTCACTTATGGCTTGTTTTTGGACTCTTTGCTTTATCTGGATATTAATGTACAGACCTGTCTTCTCCCAGTGCTCTCCTTAATGCTAATCTGTTGTTTTTAAAAACACTACCATACATGAATTTTCTATTAAAATTGGTAACATCAAATATTTCTTGTTCTCCCATAAATATACCAGAAGTTATATACATGCTCAAATGCAGATCATATCACCTTTGCCAAAGCTGCTTGTACCTCAGCAAATCAGACAGATTATGTTTAAGTCATTTGATTTTATCTCATCTGCCACCTAAGTCAGTCAGAGTTCATCCTTGTAGTGTAGGAGATACTGATAAATTTATACTCATCCCATTGCACAGGAGTGTGTTCCAAGGGCACAAACTATCTTGCAGATGATTTTTTGCCTTCTGCTTGGTAACACAAAACGGAACTAGCTTATTGCTGCATTGAATATAGCAGTCATACACACGAATGATGGATGAAAGTTTATTTTCTTCTATTTTTCGAAAATGTAACTGAGAATGATATATCTAATGCCAATTCTAGTTGCTGAATCAAGTGACAACTGAGTCATAAAAGGACATATATATTTTCTTTCTTTTCCCCCTAAATCAGTATATAGAATGGTCTTACTGTCATATGCATTGAGGCTAGACAGATTTAAATAGGAATGAGTGCTACAAGAGTAAATGCTGCTATCCGCTGATAAATCTGTACAACATTTGGCTCTTTGAATGAAGTCCTTGTCCCATTTATAACAACAATGCTGGCCTTTGTCTGGTAATACAAATATACCTTCTCCGGATGAACAATAACAACTAGCTAGACGAAATCATTTTGTGACCTCTGGTTCATTCACTTCCATACCAAGAGGTAATCCTTGTAAATTTCCTGGCAACCATTATGATTGTGAGAAAGGTAACACAACAGTGAAAACTACTGGAATAAGTGGGCTGTTCCACAAATCTGTATTTTTACATTGTCTGAGATAAGAATGTTTCGTCAATTGGCATGCTGGAAGTTCACAGTCATTTTTGTATGTATATACAAAGCCATGAATCCCTGAAACACTAAGAAACAAACAAACAAAAAAAAGAACCCTGTGAAGCTCACCTGAGCTTGAATTGAAAATATACTCAGTTGGGTAACTACCTTCAAGGGTTCCAATGCTTTAAAACAAATTATATTCATAGTACACTGAAGCAGGAACTGACTAGTGTAACTTCAAGTTCACAGTTTTTTGTAAAGAAAACTTAATTGAGTGTGTTGAGTGTTCTGGATAACTTGTCTTGCTTAATGTATACAGAAATAAATCAAAAGCTGAGGAGATTCAGACCTTGTTCTCACATTGTACAAGTGTAGTTGTGGCACAGATCTATAGAAAACTAAGCTTTCACAAAGAATGTGAAATAAGGAAGATACTCTAGATGAGAAGGCTTTATGCTCATAGAGTAAATTTATAAACTTGTTTAAACATAAACAGAATTTTGTATTATGTCATTTCTTTCTTTTTCTTTTTTTCTTCAGCAGTTAATCACCTACTTACTGTTTCATTGTCCTACATGTTTTTTTAGAAAGAGTGTGAGACATCCAGATGGTGAGGCTTGGAAGTTTGCTTCATGAAAAAGGTCAACTCCAAGAGGCTCATTTGTTACAGGAACCAAAATGTCAGTGACAAAATTGGACAAGATGTGATATATCCATGTATAAAAGGCCATACCTCCAGAGAGTGCAAACAGGGCCAGCTTTACTGGAGTAAATAAATGTATATCAGTTTGTATCATTTGCCTTATAAGAGCTAAGTTGTCATGTAAATTGGTAGGAAACAAAGCAGTAGCTGTACTGAGAACAGAATTTTGAAAGATACATTTATGCAAGAGGACATCCTAATCTTACTGTGTTTGCCCTAAATTACAGGAAGGATCAGCAGATTCCTCCAGCAGTACTTGCTTGCCTCTACATAGGAAAATTCACATTTTATAGGAGATATCTTTTTCATAACATAAAAGCATTTATGTTTCAGACTTGGATTCAGTCATGGGGAAACTAATTGCTCCTGTTATTACAAGGTTTGAGTGTGGATAATGACAAGTAAATGGTTTAACTAGGTTTCTTCCTTGTGATTACGCTTCATTAAGCTAAGTGACTAACCTTTTGTGGTTCAAAGAGTGAAGCAAAATGAACAGTGAACAACTTAAGATGAAACATGCTATGGACTTCCAATTGTCCCTGATTGGTCTTCCATTTTTGCATGAGAGGATTCTCTTTTCCTTAGTGCTGAACTGAAGTTGTTTAAGCCTCTGATCTTCAAGGACAGCCTCAAATAGCTGATCCAAGCCCACCAGGTGGTGATCATCTGCCAGCTGTAAACATCCAGGGGCATACAAGACAGATTTTCTGCTATACACCAGAAGTAATTCCCAAGCTATGCAGCCTTCTGGTATCCTGTGGAATGAATGCTAAAATAAGATCCAAATTAAGAGAGCAACTGAGATCCATGTATACCTTATCTTTCACAGACAGCCTTCATCCTTGAAAAAGGTAATCTATGAGGTGAAAACCTATTGCTGATTTGCAGGTGTTTCCACTAATAGATTCCTCCTAGTCTGAGAAGGAAAAAAGTGCAAAACAAAAGATGTCCTTTCCAGTAAATTCCTTACTCTAACTGACCAGAAATTGTTTCTAAGCTGCTGTTTTATAGTTTTCTTCTTCTTCTAGCAGACAAAGAAAGTCCTAAAACACACTGATATCAGAAAGTCAAACTTTCAGAAGGGATGGAGATAGACACAAAGAATCTGCAGATGGAAAACACTTTGCTGATGGCTGTGACATACTCATGGAGCTCATCAGGTACCTCGGGTGACACACTGGAAAACCACTCTGAACAGCAGGTTATTGAGCACTCCAAGGGGAGACGCAGGCTGTGGGCAGGACCTCTGTCTGTCTCATAATTCATTTTCAGAGTTATTCTCCAAACATTTGCTAATTAACACAGGAAAAAAAAGAAAAAAAAGAAAAAGAACAACTCACAAAACAGAATCTACATTGTTTAATTACAGTTGTTCTACCTTAGAATACAATTAATAGTTTCCTTTGTGAGAGAACAGGTTTGGATCAAGAAAGCATAGACAATATTGACACTGAGAGAAAGTAATTTCAGACAGGAAGTGCAAGTACTCAAATTAGGAAGTTGTTTCAGATCCCTTGTGAGAGAACAGATTTCTTTGCACCCCTGCAGAACTGCAGTGAGCCAGCGAGTCTCTCACTGACGGGAAACGTACTCTGAAAGCATCCTCCTCACTGAGCTATTACCCTCCAGAGAGCTGCTCTGAGATAACTGGAATTTTTTAAAATGGATATTCAAGACAGGTGCTTCCCTGGGGCATATTCCCTACCCTTTTAAAACCTTCAGAAATGTGCTGATGGATGCTTCTTGCTACTGAGAAGAAAAAAAAAAAATAAAAACGAAGAAATTATTTTTGAAAAAAAGCAACCATTTTCTCACTAGTCATATTATTCTCCATTAGGCTGAGAATTTCAGAGCCCCACACACTTAAAAAGTAACACTCAGAAGTAATAAAAATAATAGCTACAGTATGTATTATTTTTAAAATCAGTTTGTTACAATGTAAGACATCTAGCATACTTTTAAAATTAAACATAAGTATACTGTTTATTGTTATATTCTTTAAACAGTGAAATCAGAGCAATTATTTTCACAATATTCTGCAACTGTTAAAATTTTAACAGGAGTCAATCTAAACAAATGGAGCAGAAATGTAGTACAGTTCAGTAGAAATGGACAAAAAAAATAGAATGTCATGAGAAACAGATCACTTTTTTTTTTTTACTGTTTTTACATTAGTAACATGTATACAGATCTATCACATTCTGTGTTTATTTTCCTAACAACATATATTAAGATTACCCCCTTCTCCATTATATTTAGAAGTATTTTATGAGACACAATCTCAGAAGGCAAAACTGAAGCTGGAATTTTTACAGCTCCTGAATCATCCTGGTACTGCTTCCCACATCTGATCCCTAAAACCACCACATTCTCCTATAGCATTCCACTGATAAGCAATGTTTGTGCTATAGAAATGCTTGGCAGTATCTATATCATCCAAAAAAGCATTCTACTTCTGGGAAACTTGAAATACCAGGTTCTGCCCTTTCTTTCATCATTTTTCCATCAATAACAAGAGTCTTCCACAGGATTTCACGCTTTTAAAATGAACTGAAAGAAGAGCAACATGTCTAGAATATAAAATTGAGAGATTTTTCACTTAATCTCTGCTGGTATTTAGTGTATGATTCTAACAAAGAGCATTCATAATTCTAACCATTTTACCCTCTTATCAGCACTACATATTCAGCATCCCTTTTCTTCCAATACAGATATCTCCTCAGTGCCTGTGAGGAAAAAAACTAAAAGAAAACATGCGTTATCATTTTGTGCTGCAAGACATCACCGTTTTCTGTTAGGAAATGGCCACTGCTACATATTTCTTCACTAAAATTGGGCTGCAGCCAGCCTTCCCAGGTGGCCAGGAAGGCTTACCAGGATGAGACTGGTGACTTGAGCCAGGTCTACCGTGTGCAGCAGAGCATGGCAAAGAGTATGAGCCAAGGCAGAGAGGTCTGGTGTGCTTCTGATGCAAAGTGCTGAGAGCAACATTGGCCTTGGCCACCCAAAGCAAAATGCAGCATTAGCGTCAGGCTGTAATTGGCATTAATTAGCTCATTGGTAATTAGCTCCTTGGTAGCAATTTTTTCTGTCTGGGAGGCAGGAATGGGGGAAGATAGTTAATAGTGAGTACCACTATTACCCGTATGCTTGTATGGCACAAGGACACACTCCTGCAGCTCCTGTATGGTAGCAGGAAGAGTACACAGAAAACATCTCTAAAAATAACAAGAATTACCTAAGAATCGTGATCATTGATGTTGATAAATATGCAAATATGCATGCATCATGAGCAGAAATGCTTCAAGCGCACCCAGAAGAGCAAGTGACTTGGTGAAGATACTGCTTTAAAGATTTTACAGCACAATCACTATATATACATCTGTAACTGCTTGCCCATAATGCTTATCCTGCTCCAGACATGCACTGCATGCATCACTATGTTGGCATAGTCACTGGGAAGCAAGAATAAAGGATGGTGTTTCTCAGTCATCACATGCCATGGTTTGTTGGCAATGAAGTGCAGCGGAAAGACAGTTTTATTACAGAAAACCATATATCCTAGATACAGCCTCTGAAACCGTCCAAAGATACGCTTCTTCCCCAGCTGCCATCCTTGCATATCACACTCTAAAGAGGGCATGAATTACAGTCTGGGGGCAATTGATCTACTGAATGATTGCAGTTCCACTGGAGATTGATCTGTTGCTGCTGTTGACAGCAGCTTCATTGTGTACTGGCTGGAGCACTGATATTCCTCTTCATATCTCTCCCAGTGGTCCCTGCTTGCACTGGCTGAAGTGACAGTGTCACTGGCCTCTCATTGGTTCTGTGTGATTGTTGCATTACCCCTTACACTATCTCAACATAGTTTGTTTTCCCCCAGAGGCCCAAAATGGACCAGTGTAATAGTATTGCAGAGCAATTAAACTGTCCTGGTACCAGGACAGAGAACAGCCAAGTAACTACTTCATAATTGCTGTCAGTATCTTCTGAGCTGCAACTAATCCTTACAGTCAAATTCTGGATCATTTATCAAAGAAGTGTTTTCCTCTCCTGTTGGCTTTAGAGTACAGTAAAGCTACTGATAACATTAGAAGGTCTGAGATCATGCTAACAGGTATCAAAAAAGAAGAAAGCTATGATAAGAAAACTAAAAGTATGAAGGCTTTAGCTTCCCATGTGTAGGAAGTCTCTGTGCCATTCCACTGATAGTTTATGCCATCCTTCTTTCCGTGTCCTTGCAATGGGGTACTGTATCATATCCTCACAGCAGCTCTAAAATAGAGAAAAATAAATTTCTTTAATGATGTATTTTTTTTAAAGCACTGAAAATGCTTTTAATCTTAGGAAGCTTTCCTCAAATGCTTCATAAAATGTCACATGAATATACTACATGTACAACACCTTGAGCAAAATAAAAGCAGTAATCATTCAAAGATAATTGTTTTGAACCAGTTCCTGGGAATTTGTGTGACATGTTTTAATCCCTATTCCTGGCTTTGCTACATTTTGAAAAGTGGAAGGGCTACAGCGCTGTAAGAAGTATTGTAGTTATGGTACCTGAATCCCGATAAGAAAGAGAAACATTTCTAAGCTCAGTACTGTTTCTAATGCAGATTTGCAGAGCTGAAAAAGAGCAGAATCTTCAGAAAATAATGTGAAAATTGCACGAATGCTGGGGAACTCATTAAAACTTATGAGTCTTACCAGTTATCTTCTAAGTGTGCCCTCAAGTGATTTATCCATCACTGAAAAACATACATATGAATACTTGGATAGATTGCCACTACTAATTATCACCAGCATAGGTCTGCAGTTAAAAGCTTACCAAAGCCTGCTAATGTGTTCCAGACTTGAATGATTTGATTCACTGGCCACTAGACAAAGCTGAGAATATGAAGTTCAAAGAAAACATCATCCTGTGAATCCTCATGGGCTCTTGCCCAAGTTCCTATTTTATTTAATCCAGACCAGTAGAGGCAGGTCACTTTGTTTTCTTTGATCAACACATTTGCTGAGCAGCAGAATTTCAGAGGAACTGACTGGCTTTTTGAAATGGAGTTCAATTTGTTAGGATTCTGGCTGAGAAATGAAAGATAGTATGGGGAGGGGATGCAGTTTGATACAAATATGTCTGAACAATTTCTGTATGAATCAAGTGCTTTCATGCTACTGAGGTAACATATTTTATTTGGGAAAAAAAAAAATGGGGAAAAAATCTGAATCAGTACTAAAGAATACAGTGCATTTGAGAGATAATTACTTCAGAGACTGCTGTATAGCAGAGCCTGTGAGACCCCTGAATTCTAGTCCTCTAGAACATACATATTGCAAATTCTTTCATTGTACAATGTGATGTTTTAAGTAACATGAATCTATAAAAACACTCTATTTGCTATTATTTTATGCCCATAACATATGCTTCCTTGTTTAAAATAAACTTTTTTATATTATTTTATTTTTTTACTTTGGCAAAATAAACAGGCTGATACTAGAAAGATCGTTACTATTTCTAAAAGAATTACTGAGCATCACAGAATTCTAGAATTCTCTAGAATTCTAGTGTTGGTTTGGAAGAGGCCTTAAAGCCCAACCAGTTCCAAGGCTCTGCCCAGGGTCAGGCCACCCAGGGCCCCATTCAGCCTGGCTTTGAGTGCCTGCAGGGATGAGGCACCCAGCCTCTCTGGGCAGCTGTGTCAGGGCCTCTCTCCTGACAGGACCTAATCCATGTGAGTAAAGAATTTACCCCCCATCCTATCATTATTAGACTATGTAAAAATTGTTTCTGTTTTTAAGCTCCCATTAAGTACTGGAAGGCTCCCTGGAGCCTTCTCTTCTCCAGACTGAACAAGCCCAGCTGCCTCAGTCTTTCTTCATAGAAGAGGTGCTCCAGACCTCTGATTATCCTCGTGGCTCTCCTCTGGACCCACACTAACAGCTCCGCATCCTTTATATGTTGCAGGCCCCAGGCCTCGATGCAGTACTGCAGATGGATCCTCACGAGAGCAGAGCAAAGGGCAGCAATCACCTCCCTCACCCTGCTGCTACCCCTCTTTGAATGCATTAGTTTTGTCTTCTCCAGTGTCAAGTCTGCTGAATTCTGCATAAGGTTCTGTGTTAATTTAGAGAATAGGCCTAAAGTCTTCAAAAGAATCCTGCATCTTCACCAATCGTTGAAGCACATTTCTTGTATCCTACTGTTGTATGAGCCACTATAAATATATAAACGTGCACTCAGCACTGGTGTGTTAAACAGAAGCCTGTACTGTTGACTTCCCAGAGGGAAATAATACTTGAATGCCAGTAAAATTAAAAACTGAGAGGACACCACTGAATAGATCTATGATTTCTATTCAGGCATTCTTTGAAGCTGGAAAAAACACATTTTGAATTGAGGAAAATGGTGGTAAAGTGGTAAGTGGTAAAACATAAAGCCTGGCCAGCAAGCTCAGGAAACATCCTGATGAATTACTTCAAAATTTCACTTGATCGCAAAGACTCAATGGAAAAAAATAACAGGTTCATCAGAACTGGACTTCAGGTACAAAAAATGCAGTATAATCTTTTGCTTGTCAGACTGCCTTCATACAGTACCTTAAAGGTATCCTAGTTTCCTCCCATAAGTTTTGTTTTCATAGCACCTTGCCGCGGATAGCGTCCTAATCAGATTGTTCTCAAGCGGGGAAGCACGACAGTACTCAATATGAGTGATCAAGCTTCACTTTATTGTTGCGCACACAGAGTTTATATATGATTCTAATAGACATGTGTTCGCCTACTATTGGAGCACAAGGTGGGCGTCTAGGTGGGCTGCCTAGCTTCAAGCAATGCTCAGCCAGCATTCACACCTGCCACTGAGCTCATCCGCTTATTGGCCCCCCACATATCCACAGAGCATAGCTGCGGATGTAGGCCTGCTGTTTATGGCCTGCTGTTTACAGTCTGCCCAAGGATGTTGTGCCTCCTATCTTAACTCCTAATGCTTTCTCATGAGAATGCACCCTGTGCTGCCGCACTAGTTATGCTCGTACACAGCCTCATGTCCGCCCTGCTCTCGCAGCCATTCCCCAACAGCACCTGTCTGTATTTCTTATCCCCAACAACTGTGATTTTTCATCAGTTTCAAAAGATCCAGTAGAGACTGAAGTCTCAAATGTATGAAATTTCTACCAATTCAGCTGTGCTGAAGCAGGTCCTAATTTGTACATTTAACAAGTATGCTTTGAACACCTGTAGTTTCTGTTAACATGTTGGTTGACCAATTAGTTTTGTTACCCTAAATCATTTATCTCATTTCTTATCCACCCAAAGACAGAAGAAAGGTGAAAATTATAAGATTTAGACCTTCTTCAAGGAAAACCATGGTATTTTGAGGTTTGGAAGCAGAATACTGAAACATTTTCTGTACTGAAAATGTAGCAGAAGGAAGAAGTGAACTGGTGTACTTAATACATGAATGATGCACAACTGTAACGGATCAGTTACATGAGCTTTACTTCATGAGCTCTGTTACTCATGGAACAATTTGGTGTTCTTTTTATCATGAGGTAGGAAGTAGTAATATCACCATATGCATGATGCTTCCTTTTTAACAATACCTATTCACCATTTGTTTAAGGAGAAATATTTTTTGGCTGGCTTACTAGTGGTGTGTATTACAAATGACCTAAAATCTTAAAAAGTTTAGACATTCACAACTAAAAACATGCATTTTATTAATAGCTTCATAGTAAATACAGTTTTGTCTATCCAGGGCTTGTAGATGTTATTCAAACTTTTTATCTTGGTTATAAAAATGACAGATCATCTTTCTTCATAAATATAGTAAAGACGTAAACACCTGTTTATGTATATCATGCAGAAATATTTAATCATCTGAAAGTGTTCTGTAAAAGATATCTCTCATAATAGAAGTAGTTACTATAAAATTGATACAGAGCATATTTTTTGTCATGATGTTTGTGAAGAAATAGGCAAAAAATGGCAACACATTAGTTTGTGACATTTTAACTTATATTATTCCTAAGCCATTTAATTCATGTCTTCCTTCTCCTTCCCGGAAAGACCATGATGCCAGAATAACTTGCACTCTGTAAATTCTAGACAAGAATGGGTTTGTGCTTAATTCTGCTGTTCCTTATTCACATCTCTTAACCTCTTAGAGATGTCTGTGTCAGGAAATGAATATCGTACACAGTTCATTATGCACCAGTTACAATGTGGTTTAATCATTGTACATCTAGCACTTGCTAGCATAGAAGTAATATATATTGAGGCTTGGTTCCCATGCGTTGGGAAATAAGATTGTTACTGAATGTTACAGCGCTGCTACCTATATAATTCAGAGTTATAAAAAACAGTAAGAAAAACAGCTTCTAAGTAGGTTGCTCTGAAAGTAATGCCTCCAATTAATTTTCAAACAGCAGATATAAAGAGTAGATAACTCTGTTAAAAAAGCATATTGTCAGCAACAAAACAAAAACAAATAAACAAAAAAACTATTTTACATTGTCACCATGATTAGCTACAACAGCCTGCATGCCACGTTCTTAAACATCTGCACCAGTGGAGGTGGCCCTCTGTCACTGTCATCACTGCTGAAATGCACTACCCCTGCTTCCCTGTTCTCCCATGTACTGTTTGGGCTCCATAAAAGTTCAGCAAGCATTGATAAATATCAATGGTGCCATTTTTTCAACATGGAGGAATTCAATGACAATCAATCTTTGTTTCAGATGCACCTCCATGCCAGATGCCATTCATTCAGACTTCCCCTCTGCTGCCATCTGTCACACGGCACAAAATACCATATTACTAGCACCATGGTACTACCATACCACCAACATCCACCTCTAGTCACAGACCAAAATAATAAAATAGGAGGCATTACTTTCAGAGCAGGCCTCTTATTTATTGTTGCTGTAGAAATATGCCTTAAGCAGGGAAGAATGTTTTGCTTGCTATAACAAGTTGTGGTATATAAAAAATTAATTCAAGGAACTGTAGAAGCAGTCTGATTTTTTCACCCTGGTGAAGCAGGAAAACCATGGAGAAACGGATGATAATTTATTCTTCATATGGCCCAATTCTTCATTCAGTTTAAAGCTGAAAGCATAAATAAAATACACCTTTACTGCCACAATGAAACTCTTACAGTATTTTACATGAAGTAAAAAGACAGATTTATTCTTGAATGAGGGATCAGAATAAAAGTTCTTATTTGCTAGATAAATACCCTAACAACTCTACAAGACTACAGAGTGAACTCTTTTTGTTGGCATTCTGAAGTTGAATTTCTTTGTTACATGGAGTACTTTCTCCAACAGATAAGTGGGAATTGACTCTCATTAAAGTCTGTAGGTTTTGCTTTACTTAAGGACCCCCCCTGTATAGAACAGATAAGGTCTCATAACCTGCTTAAACTGATGAGGCATTGAGCCCAAGGTTTTCAATTCATGAGTGAGCAGATCAGCACCGACACTATTATAAATCTGCCCAGGAAGCAGCACTACCAATTTCTGCTATTCTGAAACAGAAAAGAGGCTAGTTTTTTATAGAAAGAGATTGCAGAATCACCTGTTCCAAAGGAAGTCTGCTCAATAAAGATTTGCAGACTGAGAAAGAAATGGCTTTCCACATGGCATTTGGATCTGTTTCCTTCATTCCAGGAGTTTCCAGCTGACTGGGTCTTGGCAGGATCTTGTGCTCTAATTCAAATCACAGTTCTGAGAATCTCAGTTTTTGTGCATGATACAGGCCTGTGGGATCGGGCTTCACTGCTCCAGACTTGATGCCAGCTCCATGGAAGAAACACAGCATAATCAGCATTGCCTGGATTCAGCATTTAGTTCTTAATTTGGATATCTCAATGACAGAAGCATAGAGTTTAGTTCTGTTTCTCCTGCCCCAGTTACTTTTTTTATGCTATTCTTTCAAAACACAAATATCTACTGGCAAGCAAGCAGTATAAAAAAGCATTGTTCTCAAATTCCTCAGCCCTTTCAGTGAAAATAGTTACACACATGAACACACAAACACACTATCATGGGAACAATACAATGTTAATTCTGAAAGTTTTAGTAGCTTCCAAAGCTCAATGAAGTATTCAACACATGAGTTACCAAGACTTGTGTTCCTCAATGTAACAGTAGTATAAAAACAAACAAAAACAAACAAACAAAAAAAAAACACTAAAAAACAAATCAAAACTAGCCACAACTAAAGGGCAGTATGCTACCAAGACAAGTGCATGATTTTCCATTTTATCCTTCACCTACTTCATTATTGTTACAGTTTTTTTTAACTGGATATTTCCTCATTTCTCTTAAATGTTTTTATAAGCTTAACTCTACCTTTCCTTTTCTCTCTGACTCTACAATAAGCCCTGTCTTTCTGCAGCATAGGCCTTTTTGAACAATGTCCACAGAAAGACAGAGAATGAAGGACAGGACCTTATGAGATTGTTTGGCTAAGCAAGAGACCACAATCCTACAGGAGAAACAGCCTCACTCCTGTTTCCCTTTTTTTCCATCCTATTTCATTCACTTGCTTTCTGTTCCTGTGACAATTGCTAGCCACTTGACACCAAAAAGCTGTAACTTGCTGAATATCCAGATGTTCCCACAAGTGCTTCATTGCATTACCGTAACTTTCACTCAGCAATATATATCATTTCTTTTGCGAGTGCTGCAGTATTGTAGAATATGTAACAAAAAATAATCTGCAGAAGAACTCTTGAGAGAATAATGTCAGTGAGCTACTGTAAAGAGAGGTCACTTTGGAAAAGGCAACACTGTACACTGAAAAGACTTACTAAAATTTCAGTTTTCACACCATCCTCAGAATCAGAAGCTGGAAGAGTGTGTTTAGGATGGAGCTAATAGGTAGGGTCTGGCAACAGAGCAGGAAGGGATATGGAAACAGTAAAAACTGCTATGGAAAATGTTGAAATTTGAACAATAATCTGCTAATATTCTACAGAATTAAGAAGAATTTTGTGCTCTACAGGTATGAGCCAAAAAAAAAAAAAATTGCTGATAGATCCTGAAATGGAAGCATTCATTCATGAGTTTCCCTGCTAGACCTACACCCCACTGCAGCAATGCTGAGCTATCATCTGGGGATGCCTCCTCCAAAAGCAGAGCTAAACCCTATTAGATGAGGCTTTCTCATCCCATGGACCTTACTTTTTTTCTCCTGCTGCTGCTGTTATTTGCAAATGCTGTTGTTACACTTGAGATACAGCTGGGTATAAAACCAGAGCTTTTTCTTCCCCAAGTCTAAAGGAAAACTTGGAGCTGCTTCTATTTGGCTTGTTCTTATAGCAGTTCTGCTGCTGCAATTTCTGTGCATGAGAAGAACCCAGAAAGCAAGGCAAATGCATCTAACAAGCATGCCAATAGCTTTAAGCAAACTCAAAGTTTTTATGTCCAAAAAAGTGCACTCTGCTTGCATCCTCCATTTTTGCATTTGCTAATGGCCAAAGGATAGTGGGGATGGTTCTGGAATACTTGAGATAGCAAGATCTCTGCTGAGGAAGTTTCCTTAGAAAAACAGTGCAAGTACTGTAAATAATCATTGTTGCTACTGGCTGTCTCTCTAAGAAAAGCAGGATGTGTTTATTCATGTATTTATGTATTTATTAAAGGATTAAACTGATGCCTTGGAAAAAAAGCAAGAAAGGAAAATAATTCTCCCTTGATAGTACACGGGTCACATCACAACTGACAATGGCCTTGGCTGCAGTTCTTAAAACAAAAATATCAGCTATGTCATGCAGAAGAAAAATCACTACTTCATTTATGAAAGAACTGTGTCCATTGCACACTTTGACAATTCTAAACTCTATCTTGCCCCTCCATATTTTTTTTTATTAACTATCTTCTGATTAGATAAATTTTGCCTCTCCTCATCAGTGACAATATGGAAAAAGCTGCTCTGTTACACAGGAGCCAAAGAACCTTCTGGCCATTTCAGATGTACTCATTCTTGTGCCATGAAAGATGGTCTTCCCTGTGAAGGTTTTATTCTGAGTGGCTCCTCCTAACTTCAGACCCATAGCTCTGGCAAAAAGTTACTCAGCCAAAGAAAATAAATGAATAAATATAACACTGTAAATAACATGTTGGAATCCTGTTGCTATTACTTGTTGCTGCATTTATACTCCTAGGGTAACATTTTAATGATTGACCATCACAAAACCTTTCAACAGTAAACCAAAAGAATGAATGAACAAAAACAGTGGAGAACTATCTAGAGGAAAAGAAGAGTCAAAAAGGGAGGAAACAGAATATGTTTGTCTAGTCCTTTGAATCCCTCAAATCTACATTTTCAGAAAGATCAAGTGCTAAGAATGTGTATTATGTAGCCCTATTCAGTAGCAGCAATCTGAGTTGTCTCCATTTCCCAAAAGTATTTCATTAAGTTTTGTTGCGTCAGAATAGGAAACAACATGGTGATTGATGATACAGTGGAAGATTGAAGGCTGAATGACTACAGTAAGTCTTTCCAGAGCAGGAAAGACAAATTTAAGAGATTAGAGAAAGAGGGAAAGACATCAAAGAACAATTCTCCTGTCCATGAATCATGTTCTGAACCAAAACCACCTCCAAACAGTCCTTGAAAACTCCAAACCTATCATGATGCTGAATATCGCTTTTCTGTTTGTCATCTTCAGCTATGACTACTTAGAAGTATTCAATATCAGACAAGTCTTTAGTCTGAAAGGTTACACGAAGCAGTTGTGTTATAAAGGACAGAGTAAAATAAAAACCTTCAGCAAAATCAGAACTTTACCCAGAACTTGTTAAAGATCACATCAAACAGGTTGAGAATGGAAAAAAATAATGTAAGTTTTGTCTCTATTCTTCACTGATTTATGCAGAAGCTGTCTAGGCACAGTTATACCCAAAGACAAGAAAAAGGACTTAACACTAAGATTTGCTTTCATTTTGCTTGTTCATTATACTTCCAAATATTGATAGAACTCCCCTCTTCAACCATGCCAGTGTGGAATAAAGAAAGTCTTGAGCCAGACACAAGGCACCTGGCTCCTGCATGAAATCAGTTGTTGGGCGGGTATAAAAGGTTGTAAGCAGTTACAATAAAGGCCTTTCATCCTTCATTTTGCACTAGCAAGGGAGTCTGAGCCTCTCTTGCCACACCAGCAAGGGAACGTGGAGCCATCTTGTCACAAATGGTGCCCAAACAGAGACAAGAAAGGTAGGCTGGTCAGGAGAGTGCTGAGAGAAGCGCAGAACTGAGAGAAGCACCTGGCAGAGAGGCCCTATCTGAAGAGAGCTGTAAAAACCGCTAGAAAGAAAGAGCTGAAAGAAGCTCTAAAAAGAGAAAGCTGGAAGAAGCTCTGGCTGAAGAGAGGTCTGAAAGAAGCCCTGGCTGGAGAAACAAGCTGGAAGAAGCCCTGTGGAGAAATGGGCTGGAAGAAGCTCAAGACTGAGAGAAGTCTTACTGTCCCCAGCCGATTGCCCTTTGCTGGACAAAGAGAAGCGATTAAATGCCATGGGGAACAAAATTACCTTGGAACCGAAAAATATCTTAATAAAATTGTGGGACACATACACTATAGGTGATGGGGTGGAGTCTGGGTTCCTAAAAACCTCTAGAAAAATTTCTGAAGCCTTAAAAAGTCATACGGGGTCATCATCAGCTGCCCGCAGTTCATCCGAGGATGAAGGAGCCGCTGGCTTCTCATCGGGTTTACTGGGTGTGCCATCAGCTCCTTCATTACAGGAGTGTGGGGTCCTCATAGCCTCCTCTCCCAAATGTCCTGACAACCCTTTTGATTCTGGCCTGATAGACATTAAGAGCCGGTTCTGTTTCTCCCAGATCTGCATGATACGTGGGCGTTTAATTTGCAGGGAAGCTAGGAACGCTGGAGAACTGTATATGTTGAGGGCTTTCCCTTTCATTGTGGCCGTGCGGGAATCGAAATGGAGGGGGTTGACGAAGAGTCAGGCAACTGAAAACTTGCTGCTGCAGTGGAGAAACCTGCTTTGGGCTGTATATGTGAATGCCTTGATGGGGGAGGGAGATTTCTCCACCCTAGCTCTACAGGTGCTAATTGCTAATTGGAGGGATTACAGCAAGTTAAGCATTTGGCAATGCGCGCTCTCCGAGCTGTAACAGAGGCTGGAAAGCAAAGACAGTCTTTTGTTCGCATTAAGCAACAGTCCCATGACCCATATATGACATTTCTGGATAGGCTTAAGAACTCGCTGAAAAAAGAGGTTGATAATGAGCAGGAGAGAGCTCTTGTGTTTCAGCAGCTAGAGATTGAAAATGCAAACGCTGACATCGAAAAGGTGCTGCTTGCTCTAAAGAATCCCACTAGTAAGGAATTTGCACAACAAAAGGCGCTGGAATGGAAGCTATCTGAGCTCAGCAACTGGAAGCAAGGCTTGCAGATCCTGAGGTTATGGCTCGTTCTCCACCGCAAGCGGAGGATCAAGCCTCCAGGCTTGGTGATCGGCAGCGTGTGGGAGCAGCAACTGCGAAAGCCACTGCTGAGACGTCTGCTGGTGTTTGGACTCGCACTCATTCCAGATGTTGGCATTGTTGCAATGTATTTTTCTGAACCTTTTAGCTGTTGTAACAGTTGTTCAGTGCTCCAGAAAATTCTTAAGATAGGCCTAACAACATTGAAAGTATGTTTGAAAGTTGTGCTATGATTGAATTCTAAATTAGAAAACTTTTGCTAAAAATGATGTGTTCATGTGCAATAGGTTGTCAGTGTAAGAAGCTTTCTCATATTTGATTGTATAATCCAATTTGACTGGCTGAATATCTTCTGGTGTTTAAGAATGTAATGTGTATATTTACAAATGTCTATCTTACGTGCACCTGCCTGACTTTCATAATTCTGGTTCTGAATATGTAATTTCAGAGATTTAAAAAATAATAATAATAGATTTCCCTGTTAAAAAAAAAAAGAAAAAATCAAACAAAACAAAAACAAGAAAGAAGGAGTGCAGGTATGAATAGCTAAAGCATACTTTTTTCTTAATTTTTTTAATTGTTGGACAATGATAACGTGGAGCCAAGTCTATGCTTGTGTCTTGACAGGAATAGGTCTGAGATAGATAGCAGCACAATGTGTCTGGCCATGCGTCTCATCATCTGCTGTAACACGATCACAGCACCTTCATCAGCAGTTTGGATTCTCACAGACAAGACACACTTTATCAGCTGACTCACCAAGGAACCATAAGAAGTGGAATCATTGGGATTGGTTAACATGGACTATTGTTTGTACTC